>NC_140517.1:44792821-45527821 GCF_964339955.1 Pipistrellus hanaki | reverse complement strand
TGGGGGGTGTGCAGGAGGCAGATGAATTGATGTTTCTCTCTCATCAGTGTTTCTAACTCTATCCCTCTCTTTTCCTCTCTGTAAAAAAATCAATAAAATATATTAAAAAAAGAAAGCAGGTGGTGGGTGCATTTCAGAGAGAGGAAGAGAGAGGGGTAGAAACATCAATGGTGAGAGAGAATCATTGATTAGCTGCCTTCTGCACGCCCCCTACCGGGGGATCAAGCCCACAACCCGGGCATGTGCCCTTGACCAGAATCGAACCCGGGATCCTTCCATCCAAAGGCCAAAGCTCTGTCCACTGAGCCAAACCGGCTGGCGCCCAAGGCAACTTCGTCAGGCTCTTCATTACATCCTCTGTGATAAACGGACAAACTCAGTAAAGGTTTCCCTGCGCCCTGGGAGTTAACATAGCAAATGACTGACCTGAGGAGTGGTCATGGGGTTTTAGAGCCAGTTGGTCAGAAGTACCTGCACGCCCTAACCGGTGTGGCTCAGTGGATAGAGCGTCAGCCTGCGGACTGAAAGGTCCCGGGTTCGATTCCGGTCAAGGGCATGTACCTTGGTTGCAGGCATATCCCCGGTCAGAGGTGTGCAGGAGGCAGCTGATCTATGTCTCTCATTGATGTTTCTAACTCTCTCTCTCCGTAAAAAATCAATAAAATGTAATTAAAAAAAAAAAAAAAAGAAGAAGTACCTGCAACTTAGGGGGCTGGTGTCTGGAGCGGGGGCTGCTTGGGGACGGAGCCCGATAGCTCTGGGGGCATCAGAATTGAACTGATGGTTGGACACCAGCTGGAGAACTGGTTGGGGGCTGGGGGCTTGGGGGGCCACAACCTTTGGTGAGAGAAGGGCTGTGAGTGGAGCCTGAGGACTGGTCCGATCAGCCGCCAGGTGGTCTGGACCTGTGGGGGTCCCCTCTTCGGGGGCCAGGGGTAACCCGATCTCTGTCTTGTCCCTCGGGGCTGCAGAACGCAAACATTTGTGTTCCCAGGCTAGCTAACGCCAGAATAGAAGCATTTCCTCATACCTCGACCTACTTGGATTCGGGAATTTAGCAACCTGACCACAGTGACTTCATTTTATTTCTTCACTCGGTTCCGCACCTCATTCCCACATTCCCCTGCCCTAGTCCTGTCCCTTCCACACCCGCCCCAGCCCCCAGGCCCTCCCAGGACCATCTCAGTGCTCCCCATCTCCCCGTCCCCCCGTCCCCCCTTCTCCCTCTCTCCCCTTCTCTCTCTCTCTCCTTCTCCCCTTCTCCCCTTCTCCCCATCTCCCTGTCTCCCCATCTCCCCATCTCCCCGTCTCCCCTTCTCCCAGCCCCATTCTGGCTTAACAACGGCCCCCAACAGAATTCGGGTCTTAATCCCCAGAACCTGTTGTTCTAAGATTTGGATGTTAATGTGTGCAGGGGATTGAGTGATGACACGGAGTGTCAATCTTCTTGAAAGATTTTTTATTATTTACACTAGTGGATCGGTGCACAAAATTCGTGCACATTAAAAGGGGATTCATTAGAGGAAATATTTTGATATTGCGATTTGCCCTTTCTCTATAACAGAAGTGTCAGAGATGAAGGAAAATTAGTAAAATGTATACGAAAACCTTCCTCCTGTCGGAGTCTGGGGCTCACCACGGGACCCAGAGTCAAGTCCCCGCCCACCTGCGTGCACCTCAAAATCCCAAGACCCAGACCCTGCCGGCCTCGCCCCCGTCAAGCCCCACTCAGGTCCCTGCTGATCACTCATTACGGGAACCCCACCTCCCCCGTGGGTGTAGCCATCTTGTGATGGCATGATGGAGTGAGAGTTAATTTGCATATCACCTCTTTATTATGTAGGGTTTCCCAGGCAGGGCCACAGGGGGAAGTACCAGGTTTGGTCCGGAGAGAAAAGCAGAGGTGGGGTAGGGATGGGGTGAGATTTGGGGGGAGGCCTAGTTGGAGCCTCTATTGGGGTTCCTTTGGGAAAGGCAGTTTAGAATTAGCTACTCATATAAATTCAGTGTGTGTGTGTAGGGGGGGCATAGGGGTGATCTCTGGCACCTGACACCTGGCCCGGAGTGACTGAGGGCAGGAGAAATATTGGCTGGTGTATGAGATTTGTTTTATTTTTTAAATATATTTTTATTGATTTCACAGAGGAAAGGAGAGGGAGAGAGAGACAGAAACATCAATGTTGAGAGAGAATCATTGACTGGCTGCCTCCTGCATGCCCCACACTGGGGATCCAGCCCACAACCCGGGCCTGTGCCCTGACTGGGAATCGAACCGTGACCTCCTGGTTCATAGGTTCACGCTTAGCCGCTGATACAGCGGAATTTGGGCTCAGGATGGTTGGTTTGCATCGGAAGAGCATTCTAGCGGTATTCGTTTAATTATTTTTAAAGATATGTTTTTATTGATATTTTTAGAGGGAGAAGGGAGAGAGAGAGAGAGAGAGAGAGAGAGAGAGAGAGAGAGAGAGAGAGAGAGAGAGAAGCATTGATGAGAGACAGAAACATGGACAGATTCACTGTCCCCTGCACCCCTCGCCACCAGGAATCAAGCCCACAACCCGGGCATGTTCCCTGACCGGGAATCGAACCGACAACCTTTGTGTGTCCGGGATGACACTGGCCAGGCTGCATCTATTTTTTTTAAGTGTAGCTCTATTTTACCTTTGACAGTCAGACTTATACTATTTTGCTTTCATAATTTTTTTTCTATGCCTCTTGGCTTAAAGTGGAGTAATTTTTAAACTTATCGTTTTATTTATTTATTTTCTAATATATTTTATTGATTTTTCACAGAGAGGAAGACAGAGGGATAGAGAGTTAGAAACATCGATGAGAGAGAAACATCGATCAGCTGCCTCTTGCACACCCCCTACTGGGGATGTGCCCGCAACCAAGGTACATGCCCTTGACCAGAATCGAACCTGGGACCCTTCAGTCCACAGGCCGACGCTCTACCCACTGAGCCAAACCGGTCCAATTTCATATGCCTATTTCACACTGGCATACAGTGTGTATCTAAGTGTATATGCGTCTGTCTATTCCCTGGTAAATAAAACCCCCCTGTGTTGTGTGTGTGTATGTGTGTGTGTGTGTGTGTGTCTTCTCCTCTCTCTGGGGGTCTATGTATAACAGAGGAGAGGACGTACATCTACACGTTACATGTACTAGTCACACACAGACACACAGAGACGTGACGGAGGAGGTGGCGCGGCCTGCCATTTGATATCCTGCGGTTTCACACATGATTGGAAGCACAAATAAGCACTTGCCAAGGTGCCTCATGCTCCGCATAACTCTCCCGCCCGCCCGCCCGCCCGCCTGCCCGCCCGGAGTGTCGGGGCCTGCGACTCCCGCTGTGGGGCGTCTGAGCCGGTCCCTGGGGCTCCCGCTGGGATAACCGTGTGTGTGTGTGTGTGTGTGTGTGTGTGTGTGTGTGTGTGTTGGCTCCATTCCCGTCCCCAGAGCGGAGCCCCCGCCCGGCCAGAGGACATGCAGGTGGTTTCCCTTCTCTGTGCTCACCCCGTCCCTCCCGCCCCCGCCCCCCGAAACCGGTTTGGCTCAGTGGATAGAGCGTCGGTCTGCGGACTGAAAGATCCCAGGTTCGATTCCGGCCAGGGGCATGTACGTTGGTTGCGGGCACATCCCTGGTGGGGGGTGTGCAGGAGGCAGCTGGTCGATGTTTCTCTCTCATCGATGTTTCTAGCTCTCTGTCTCTCTCCCTTCCTCTCTGTAAAAAAATCAATAATATATAAATATATATATATGAATCACTTAAAAATAAATAAATAAATAAATAAAAAGTCCGAGACACTAGTTAGTTACCTTATTTGATCATTTGTTTCTCTGGCAATAACATTTTTAAGTGTTTATTTGACTCCCATGTGTGCATATGTATACAGATGAGAATACATCTCAGAAGCAGACAGTGTAACGAGTTCATTTCAAATGGACACACCAATGATCCAGCACCTAGACTTTATTTCTTTAAATATATTCCATTGATTTTTCCACTGAGAGGAAGGGAGAGGGAGAGAGAGCCAGAAACATCGATGAGAGAGAAACATCGACCAGCTGCCTCTTGCACACCCCCTACTGGGGATGTGCCCGCAACCAAGGCACATGCCCTTGACCGGAATCAAACCTGGGACCCTTCAGTCCGCAGGCCGACGTTCTACCCAGTGGGCCACACCAGTCAGGGCCAAGGCCACTGTTTCAGGCTTGCAGCAATGTGATAGGGTCTCTGTCACAGCTCACCTCTGCTGTCCTGGTGCAAAAAGAGCCAGAGGCAGCACATTCACGAATGGGCATGGCTGTGTTCCAATAAAACTTTATTTACCAAGGCAGGCCGTGGGCCAGATTTGTCCAGTGGGCGGCGACATGCCAGTTCCTGCTCTAGGCCCTAGGGCCGTGGTTGGCCAGGACCGTGGGCTTGATCCCTGGCAGCAGGCACGCATGAGGGAGCCAATGGATGTTTTTATCTCTCTGAAATCAATTTTAAACACATATTAAACATGCCGTCACCGCCCTAGCCAGTTTGGCTCAGTGGATAGAGTGTCGGTCTGTGAACTGAAGGGTCCCAGGTTCAATTCTGGTCAAGGTCATGTACCTTGGTTGTGGTCACATCCCCAGGAGGGGGTGTGCAAGAGGCAGCTGATCGATGTTTCTCTCATCGATGTTTCTAATCTCTATCTCTCTTCCGCTTTGTAAAATTAATAAAATATATATTTTTTTAAATTTTTGAAAAGAAAGTATTTTCTAAAAAAAAAAAAAAAAAAATGTTTTTTAATGCTGTCACCTTTCTTATCAAGTTAGACATGCCCCCAGCCCCTGACGTGGCAATCCCACTCGTAGGTGTTCACGTGAGAGTCACGAGAACTTAGACCCACGCCCAGCCTGCCCCCAGGTGTTCACGGGTGTGGGTGATCGCCCCAAACTGAAAAGGATCCAACGGGCCGGAACCAGTTTGGCTCAGTGGATAGAGCGTCGGCCTGTGAACTGAAAGGTCCCGGGTTCGATTAGGTCAAGGGTATGTGCCTTGGTTCCCCAGTAGGGGGCGTGCAGGAGGCAGCTGATGGATGTTTCTCTCTTATGAATGTCTCTAGCTATCCCTCTCCTTTACTTTCTGTAAAAAATAAAAAAAAATCAATAAAATATTTTTAGAAGAAGAAGGAGGAGGAAGAGGAGGAGCTGTGTGACCTCCCACCCTGGTCACCCTGGTCATCGCCCCCTCCTCCCCACGTCGATGCTCAGAGTCTCCTGGCAGCCTCCCTGCCCCCCACCACCCCAGCCTCCCTCCTCCGGACCCTGGACACACACCCTGAGCCCCTTCTGCAGACAGGCCGCCGCGGGCGCTGGAAAGGAGGCCGCCGAGACCCTGCCCTCCAGGCCCCATGAATGCGTGGCCTGGTGTCAGGCGGAGCCAAAGGCAATGAGGTAAACAAGCAAATGAAGCCGAAACCCCAGGCTCTCCCTTCCTCTCTGTAAAAAATCAATAAAATATTGTATATTTTAAAAGAACAAAACAAAAAACAAGCAAATGAAGTAAAACGCGGCGGCTGAGGGCCTGGAGCAGCCGGGGGCGGGGCTGCAGCTGGGGGGCCCGGAGGCTGCAGGAGGGCACCCTGGCAGAGGCCTGCCTGCAGGGAGGTCAGCCAGGTGGGGGTGGGGGGGGCAGGATTGGAAGGGGCATCCCCCAGGGCAGGCCCCGGCGCACACAGTGTGCTCCAGGACCAGGAAGGGAGCCTGGGGGTGGGAGGGAGAGAGGGCCAGGGAGGAGGGCGGGGAAGCATAAGCCGAGCTCTGAGGGCCTCTGGCCAGGGAAGGGCAGGGGGCAGGAGCTGTGGCTGCCGGGCCGGGGAGCGGGGTGACCTGACAGCCTGTGGAAAGGCTTCCCCGGTTGCTCTGGCAACAAGACGCAGAGCCCAGAACGGGCGTTTTTCGTTGTGTTGTTTGTTATTGACTGATTTCAGAGGGAGAGGAATGGAGAAGAACACTTCGATTGACTGTCGCACTCATAGGTGCATTCATCGGTGGATTCCGTGTGTGTGTGTGTGTGTGTGTGTGTGTGTGCCCTGAGCCGGGGATTGAACCTGCAACCTCGGCGTATGGGGGGGGGGAAAGGCGCGCTAACCACTGAGCTGCACCAGCCGGGGGCGAGAGGGGTCTGTGAGAGTGACCCGTAGGGAGGCCCTGGAGGAGGCGGCTGCACCAGGCCCAGCGGCGAGGGGGGCAGAGGTGGTGAGCGGTGGTCAGGCTCCGGGGATGTCCTGACAGCGGGATGGGGGGAGTGAGGGGGACAGAACAGGAGCCGGCAATGACAGTCAGGTTTGGGCCCAAGCCTCGGGGCAGGAGAGGCAGGGGGTGGGACAGGGGGGCGTTGCCTCCAGGCCTTTGTGCTCCATCCCCGGCCTCCCCCCCCCCCACGCCCCACCCCGGACTCAGCCTCCCCCAGGCCCCTCACCGCCCATCCCCAGGGGCACCAGCTCCTTGGAAGCCCGGGGTGTGCCTCCCTCCGGCACGCCCACGACACCCCCTCCATCCGGGCTCCTCCTCCTCCCGAACGCCGGCAGCCCCCGCCAGGTGGGCGCCCTGTGGGTGCCCGGGGAGGGGCCGTGGCGGCCCTCCGGCAGCAGATGCATCCGCAGGCCGTGGCCTCGGGCTCCTTCCTTCCTTCAGCAAATGCTTCTCGTGCCGGGAACCAGAAGGCGCTGGGGGGCGGGCAGGGGACAGAGAGGCAGGACGGGGAGGGGTGGCAGCGGCCGCAGCGGAGGGGGCGGGGCCCTCCCGTGTCCCGTGGCGATGGAGAGAACAGAGGGGTCCCGTGGGGAGAGGGCTGTGGGGATGGGGTTGTTCGTAAGGTACCCGTATTTTCCAGGGTATAAGACGACTTTTGAAACGAAAGAAAAGTCAACCGAAAATCGGGGGCAAAAGACCAAGATTGCACAAAAATTACCTGCAGACCTTGACGGCAAAGTAAGTCTTTTCTTTGAAGTGGGGGGTAGTCTTATACAGCGAATATAGGCCTAAACCTATGTTTTAACTGTAAAATTAGGCGGTTGTCTTATACGCCGGAAAATACAGTAATCAGGAGGGCTTCCCGGAGGAGGTGGCATTTGGGCTCCCCTCTCCCACAGGACTCGTTCAGGCCCGGCCACCCAAGCCGCCCACCTCAGAGCCGCCCCCAGGGCTGCTCCCCCTGCCTCGGCACTCCTTGCCCTGCCCTCCCACCTATCCCTCCCCCCCCCCCCTCAGTCCCGGGCTTTAGGCTCACCTTCCCAGGAAAACCCCCCCTGGTTCCACCTCCAGTGTGAGGTCACAGCCCTCCCCTCGCCCTCAGGGCCGGCGTCCGGCACCGTTTCCAATCCCACGTCTGTGGGTGGAAACCCCGGCCCCCGGCGGGCTCCCGGAGGGAAGGGGGGTGCCCGAGCCTGGCCTGCGGTGAGAACAGACCGAACGTGTGTGTGCGTGCCACGCCTTCGCCGGTACCTCTCAGCTCCTTCCTCTCTGCATGTGCTGTTCCCTCTGCCCAGACACGGTTCCTTGTCTTTTTCTCTGGCTGGTTCAGCCGGGGCCTCAGGTTGCAGTATTTCTGCTGAGCTCTGTTCTCTCTTGTTTCATAGACACAAAGCAGCAATACTCAAATCCTCACACTCCCCAAATTATTAAGGACCTGAAAGGGCTATTGTGTGCGTGAGTTATATCTATCAGCATGTTAGAAATGAAAATGGATGCAGCCGAAACCGGTTTGGCTCAGTGGATAGAGCGTTGGCCTGCGGACTGAAAGGTCCCAGGTTCGATTCCAGTCAAGGGCATGTACCTTGGTTGTGGGCACATCCCCAGTAGGAGGTGTGCAGGAGGCAGCTGATTGATGATTCTCTCTCATTGATGTTTCTAACTCTCTATCCCTCTCTTCCTCTCTGTAAAAAAAATCAATAAAATATGGTTTTTTTTTTAAAAGAAAACGAATACATTTTAGAAATATTTGCTTATTCATGCACTTAAACTAACAATAATAATATTTTTTTAAAAATGCATGCACGCCTATGCTCCCAGCAGCGCTATTTACAATCGCTAAGATCTGGAAACAGCCCACGTGCCCATCAGGAGAGGAGTGGGCAGAAAGCGGTGGTACGTGTACACCGTGGGATACTATGCAGCTGTGAAAAATAAGGATCTCTGACCCTCTGAGACGGCATGGAGGGACCTGGAGAGCATCGAGCGAAGTGAGATAAGCCAGTCAGAGAGAGAAAGACAAGTATCACATGATCTCATCTCTATGTGGAATCTAATAAACAAAATAAACTGATGAGCCCTGACCGGTTTGGCTCAGTGGATAGAGAGTCAGCCTGCAGACTGAAAGGTCCCAGGTTCGATTCCGGTCAAAGGCATGTACCTTGGTTGCGGGCACATCCCCAGTAAGGGGTGTGCAGGAGGCAGCTGATCGATGATTCTCTCTCATTGATGTTTCTAACTCTCTCTCTCCCTTCCTCTCTGTAAAAAAAGAAATGAAATATATTTTTAAAAATAAAACTAAATAAACCGATGAACAAAACAGATCCAGAGGCATAGAAGCACAGAACAGACTGCGGAATCTCAGAGGGAAGGTCTCTGAGAGGGAGGGTGGGTGGGTGGAAGTGACCAACCAGAGAACTTGTAAGCATATATGCACAACCATGGACACAGACAATGGGGTGGTGCAGGCCTGCGGCGGGGTGGGGTGGGAGGGCTGGGGGAGTCTAGAAGGGGTTAATGGAGCATAAAAGGGGACATGTAATACTCTCAACAATAAAGACTTCATTAAAATTTATAAAATAACAATAACAAGCTCATTGCAGTTCACCTTTAAAACAACCTTAATAAAAAATAATCTTTCCAGACCAAAAATGTAGTGAGCACAGTGGCATTTTTAAAAAATATATATTTTATTGATTTTTCACAGAGAGGAAGGGAGAGGGATAGAGAGCCAGAAACATCAGTGAGAGAGATACATCGACCAGCTGCCTCCTGAACACCCCGCACCAGGGATGTGCCCGCAACCAAGGTACATGCCCTTGACTGGAATCGAACCTGGGACCTTTTGGTCCACAGGCCAACGCTCTATCCACTGAGCCAAATCGGTCTCGGCCAGAGTGGCATTTTTAAAAACCATTTTGCAAATCTCTTTCCTTGTCTGGCTCAGTAGAAGACAGCTGGATCCCTCGTAGCCGCTTCTGTGTTAGTCAGCATGCTGCACGCTGCATAGCTTCTGGAAAATTCCAGGGAGCACTCATGACAGAACGAGGAGGAAAAAGACAGGTCACGTCTCCGTGTCAGCATGGAAATAATTCTCCCCGGCTGGTGTGGCTCAGTGGTGGAACGCCGACCTGTGAACCAGGAGGTCACAGTTCGAATCCCAGTCAGGGCACATGCTCAGGGTGCAGGCTCGATCCTCAGTGTGAATTTGCTAGTTTGTTCTAGCTTATTATTCCAAAAATATGGCCGAAATCCACGAGAAGTCACACCTCAGCCACGCTCACTGCTCACAGTTTGGAAAACTCTAGCGGACCTTCGGGAGCCCCTGTGACACCCACCCCTGGTTTGACTGTTCCCTGCTGCACCCCAGCTTCTGGCACAGGGCCTGGCTAAGCACACAGTAGGCGTTTAATGCGTGTTTGTGGAGTGAATAATGAACACACAGGGAGCCGGGGGCAGAGTCAGGACTGTAGCCCCGCCTGGCTGCTCCCTGGGACTCAGGAATCCCGCCCACACCATTCAAAGGCCCTGGCGTTGGCTCCGGCTCCTCTTACCCTCACCCAGCCGCTCTGCCTCCCGGCGAAATGCTTAACCCGAGTCTCCCTTTTGGAAGAACCAAAACGACTTCTCCCTACCCCGTTTGGCTCAGTGGACAGAGCGCGGACCTGAGGACTAAAGGGTCTCGGGTTCAATTCTGGTCAAGGGCACAGGCCCGGGTTGTAGGCTCGATCCCCAATGTGGGGCTTGCAGGAGGCAGCCAGCCAATGATTCTCTCTCATCATTGATGTTTCTATCTCTCTCTCCCTCTCTTCCTTCCTCTCTGAAATTAATATATATGTGTGTGTGTGTGTGTTTTAAATTGGGCAGAAGTCTATCATTTCACTTATCTTTTTAAAATATATTTTATTAAAAAAAATAATAAAAAATAAAAAATAATAAATTATATTTTATTGACTTTTTACAGCGAGGAAGGGAGAGGGATAGAGAGTTAGAAACATCAATCTGCTGCCTCCTGCACCACCACCCTCTCCCACTGGGAATGTGCTCGCAACCAAGGTACATGCCCTTGACCGGAATCGAACCTGGGACCCTCCAGTTCGCAGGCTGAGGCTCTATCCACTGAGCCAAACCAGCTAGGGCCATATATATATATATATATATATATATATATATATATATATATATATATATATATATATATATATATATATATATATATATATATTTTAAACTACATTTCCCACAAGAGCCAGAGCTGGGACTACACTTCCCATAAGCCCCTGCTCCCGCCAGGTTCTTTGCCCTTCAGCCAAGGGTCAGATCACATTGCACATTTTGCTACCCGCCCCCCCCCAATCCCGTCCTCTCTGCGTGCGTCACGGTCCATCCCCCTTCTCCCCCCCCCCCCCCCCCCGCTGCCCGAGCACCGAACCTGCCTCAGTTTCTCTAATGAGACCCCCGCCGCCCCCGCCCCGCCCCCGGGGTCCCCGATGCGGAGGGCTGCGCACTGCACTGCGGGTGTGAGAGCCGCCGGCGCCGAGCGCGTGGCGCGGCCCGGGCTGCGCGCCCCGGACCCGCCGGGGAGGGGGGCTGCGGGCCGCCGGGGGCCGGGGTCTGCGCCGCCGCCTCCGCGGGGCGCCGTGCGGCCGCGCCGGGAAGGTGCCCGCCCGCCCCCGGGACGGCCGCGCGCGGCGGGGGAGCCCGTGCTCGCGGGATGTCTGCGGCGCGGGGCGCTGCGGGGCGCGCGGTGGCCCCCCGAGGCGGCGGCGGCCGGGCACGTGACGTGTGCGTTCTTGTCTGTGCCGTGTGTGTCCCCCAGGGGCCGGGTTCCAGCCCCCATCCTGCCCGCCCTTTCCTGGCTGCCTCAGTTTCCCCATCCGTGCGATGGGGGCGATAACGGCACCGGAGGACAATGCCCGGCGCAGAGGACACGCTCCAAAGAATAAATATGTGAAATAAACCGTGATCATGTATCTTTTGTGTGAGGGGAGCAGCGTCTGTGGCTGTGTTGGCAGTGTGATCTCATCTGTGTGCGTCTCTGTGTGTGTGTGTGTTTGCACCGTGGTATGTGTTATACGTGCCCATGTGTGATGTGTGGCGGGGTAACGTGGCTTTTGTAACCTCGTGTGAAATGTGGGTGTATCTGTGAAGTGTCTACCTACGTGCATCTGTGTATTCGATGTTTGTGCCTGTGCTGTGTTTCTGTATGTATCTGTGTATGTCATATGTGGTGACAACAGTGTGTGATATGTTTGTGTGTTTTTTTGGGTACGTGATTGGTATAGCTTTGTGTGTCTGTGATTCTTTGAATGTGTGTGTGTGTGTGTGTGTGTGTTTTGAACCATGTGTGGGTTGTGCCTGTCTTTGTGTGTGTGTGTGTGTGTGTCTGTGATGTTTGTGTGTGTGTGTCTGTGTGTATTTGGGTGAGTGAAATGTAGGTCTATGTGAGAGATGTGTATCTTTTATGTACTTGTGTCTATGTGTTGTGTGTGTATTCGTGAGTGTGATTTGCTTATCTCTCCATGTATCTGCTGTGTATCGTGTATATTTGGGCATGTGGTTTGTCTGTGATGTTTGTCTGTGTGTATTCGGGTGAGGGAAATGTAGGTCTATGTGAGAGATGTGTATCTTTTATGTACTTGTGTCTATGTGTTGTGTGTGTATTTGTGAGTGTGATTTGCTTATCTCTATGAATCTGCTGTGTATCTGTGTATATGTGGGCATGGGATGCGTGTCTGTGTTGGTGCATGTCATGTGTTGACGTGTCTCTGAGAGTGGTGCTTGTGTGTGTCTGTGTGTGTGACGCTGTGCCTATGGGTGTTCTTTGTTGCTCGTTTGTCTGTGGGATGTGCGTGTCTGTGAACGTGTGCATGTCACCGTGGTGTCCGCGTGGATCTTTGTCTGTGGCACACGCATCCGTGTGTTCCGAGCGCGGCTGCGGCTGTGGCACGCGTGGCGTGGGTCTTTGTGGTGCGTGGCCGTTCCTGCGTGGCCGGGTGCGTCTGTGCGGAGGGCCAGCCCGCCGTGTCCCCAGCGCAGCCCCTCATCCCTGCGCCTTTGTGTGTGACGTGTCCGTGTCCCCGTCAGTCTGCCGATGGCTGTCCACCTTTGTATGTGATGCGCTTGTCTGTGAGGGTCTCTGCAACGTGTGTCAGCCATGTGTGGGCTGCGTATGCCTGCCTGACATCTGCGTCTCGGCGTGGAGCACACGTGTCCGTGCTGGTGACATGCCACGGAGCTGTCCCCGGACGGGCACAGCGGGCCCCGCGCCCCCCACCCCAAGGGTCTGCTGGTCCCTGTCCGTCCCTCTCCCTCCCCTCCCTCCCCACAGCCAATGCTACTGGGGAGCCAGTTGCCATGACGACGCTCCATCCTCCCTTCATCCTCCCTCCTCCCACCCTTCCTCTGACAGGCTCTCCGCTCCCCCAATCCTGGCCGGCCTCGGGGGCGGGGCCCTCGTGCTCCCCCCTCCCATCCTACCCTCTCCCCCCCACCCCAGCAACCCCGGCTTCCCAGCTCCTCTCCTCTGTCCTCCTCTCCATCCCTTCATCTGTCTGTCCCTTCAGAGAGGGGGAGGGGGGTACCCGAGCCAGACAGCAGCCCCTCCCTCCCCCTGTCCTGCGTCTCTCGCCCCTCTCCTGGGCGGGGGGAGGCCAGGGTCGCGCGGGTCCCCATGGCTGGGGGCTGAGGGCCCGCCCCCCCTCCTCCCCAGCCGCCGCCGCCACCTCCACCTCCACTTCCCTCCCGTCACCACCGACAAGATGCCTGCCCCTGGAGCCTTCCTCTTCCTCGCGGCCGTCTCCGCCTCCGGCTGCCTGGCGTCCCCGGCCCACCCCGGTGAGTCTGTCTGTCGGGCCATCCATCCGGGGCCCATCCGGCGGCCCCCGCCCCCACCCCGGCCGCCCACGGGGGTCTGTGCGGGGCTCCGGCCCCGTCACCCCATCACCTGTGTGCATGTCTGCCGGCCGCCGCGCCGGGCCCGGGGGCAGCGCAGAAGGAGCCTGTCCGCGGGGCCTGTGGGAGGAAGGCCGGGGCTCGGTGGGGAGGGGGTCCGCTTGGGCAACATGTGTTTGCACACGCATGTGTGCGTGCAGGTGTGTGCGGGGAGCCCGCGGAGCCAGGGCCTCCGGGAGAGCCGGGGCCGCGGGGAGGAAGGCTGTGTCTAAGGCAGAGCCAGCACGGGAGGCTGTCTCCAGCTTTGGGGAGACCCAGGGCTGGCCGGGGCTGGGGACAGAGGACATGGGTGCGCTCCAGGTGCCCCTAAAGGAGACATGCCTCACCCCTGCTAACTAGGGGGACCAGCATGGGGCAAGCATCTTCTCCCAGGCTGCAGCTGGGGGCTCATCCTCACCCCCAAACAGGGGCTCCTGAGCAGATTGTAAATTCTGGGAGCTCCAGGCTCCAAAATTCCTTCTCCTTGCCTCAGTCCTCACTGGAATTCCTCCAAGTCTGGGGTAATGTGATGGGGGTTAGGGGGGTGGTGGTGGTGTCCCAGCTTGGAGGGAGAGGGGGGGACCCCACCCCCAATCACCTGAGAAGGGCTCCAAACTACCATTCCCACAATGCTCTGCACCATCCGGCTCCTTTGCCAAGAGGCCGCTGGTTGCAGTGCGTCATGGGAGTTGTAGTCAAGGCCGGCCCGGATGGGAGGGGCACGGAGTCGGGGGGAACCAGGGGCTTGAAGTGGGGACGCCAGCCCAGCAGCCCATCCCTTGTGCCCACAGATGGATTCGCCCTGGGCCGGGCCCCTCTGGCTCCTCCCTACGCCGTGGTCCTCATTTCCTGCTCCGGTCTGCTGGCCTTCATCTTCCTCCTCCTCACCTGTCTGTGCTGCAAACGGGGCGATGTGGGCTTTAAGGTGAGGTGCACGAGAGGGTTCCAGGCGGGGAGGGAGACGCCAGCAGGGCCTTTCCCCCCCCCCCCCCCCCCCGCCAGCCCAGGGGGTGGGTGCGGGAGAGTAGCAGTCGGTCCGGCAGCACCTTTGGCCCTGACGTTATGGCCAGATCCTGAGGCTTGGGATGGACATTGGACTGGGACTGGGGACAGTGATGAGAAAGGTGGGGAGACAGGCCTGTCTCAGCGCTGTATCCTCCCCTCCTCGCCCCTCCCGGCTCCAGGAGTTTGAGAACCCCGAAGGGGAGGATTGCTCTGGGGAGTACACTCCCCCAGCAGAGGAGACCTCCTCCTCCCAGTCGCTGCCTGATGTCTACATTCTCCCGCTGGCCGAGGTCTCCCTGCCCATGCCTGCGCCTCAGCCTTCACATTCAGGTACTGCCCTGCCCCGTCAGGGTCCCATGGTCCTGAGAATCTGCCAGGCGGCCTAGGGGGAAAGGTGTTGGGGGGAGGGGGGGCGGGATCCTGACCCTGGATGGGGTCAGAGATCATCTGGGTGCAAGCAATTGCTTAATCCAAAACCAGATTTGGGTTTTGGATTAAGCAACCGATGGTGGGGCAATTCACGGCGAGGGCGGCCCAGATCCCAATCTCGGAGGCCGCCAACGGCAGGCCGAAGGCACGACAGGGCTCCTGGGATGCCAGAGGGATGGACGCGTTGGATGCTGGAACCTGTGGGCAGCCAGTGACGAGGCTGAGGTCCCATCTCTGTTTGTTTAAAAAATATATATTTTTATTGATTTCAGAGAGGAAGGGAGAGGGAGAGGGAGATAGAAACATCAACGATGAGAGAGAATCATGGATCGGCTGCTTCCTGCACGCCCCCTACTGGGGATCGGGCCTGCAACCCAGGCATGTGCCCTTGGCCAGAACCGAACTCGGGACCCTTCAGTCCGCAGGCGGATGCTCTATCCACTGAGCCACACCAGCCAGGGCTGAGGTCCCCTCATTGGAATGTTGGGGGCAGCCAGTGAGGAGAGGGATTGGTGCTCTGACCCCCAGCCTCCAGGGTGTTGGGAGGTGTCATGGGCACTTGGGAGGGGGGAGAGTCTCAGGGGCCTCCCTCCCTCTGCCCCCCTAGACATGACCACCCCCATAGGCCTTAGCCGCCAGCACCTCAGCTACCTGCAAGAGATTGGGAGCGGCTGGTTCGGGAAGGTGAGTGGGCTGGAGGTGGGAGGAAGGCGGTCCATACCGTCCAGGGTCGCACTCCCGTGTTGCGTCCATCCCCCCTGCTCCTACCACGTCTCATCTGCTCCCCGCCTCCTCCCCCTGCCCCCTCCATCGTCCACCCATTTCCCTCACCTCTGTCCACCTCTCACACGCTCCCACCCCCCCCCACCCCCCCACATCTGTCCGTCAGCGCCTCCCTCCTCACTCCATTGATCACTCCGCCTCGCCACCTGGCTGTCCACGCGTCCGTCTGTCCATCCTCCCATCCGTCCGTCCCTGCACCCATCGGACTCGGGGCCTGTGAGTCTCTCACCCTGGTGGGGGACACGGGGGGGGGGGGGACGGGATAGGAGGGGAGGGCCTGGGAAGAGGGGGGCGTTGGGAGCCTGTGGTGCGTGCAGGGGACTCCAGGGGAGGGCGTGGCGGGGCAAACCACACACTCTGACCCCCTCCCCCCCGGGTCCCCCGGACCAGGTGATCCTGGGGGAGATTTTCTCAGACTACACCCCAGCCCAGGTGGTGGTGAAGGAGCTGCGGGCCAGCGCGGGGCCGCTGGAGCAGCGCAAGTTCATCTCGGAGGCTCAGCCCTACAGGTACGCCGGGCGCGGGCGCCTCCTGGAGGCAGCCTTTGGAAGTGGGAGGGGTAGAGTGTGGGGTCCAACCGGGGTTCGAGTCCTGGATCTGCCTCTTCCATGCTGTGTGCTAAGCAGTTAAGAAAGAGAGAGCTCCCCCCTCTGAGCCGAGGGTTTTTTCTTTTTCTTTTTTTTCTTTAAATATATTTTAATGATTTTTGAGAGAGAGGAAGGGAGAGGGATAGAGAGCTAGAAACATCGATGAGAGAGAAGCATCGATCAGCTGCCTCCTGTACACCTCCTACTGGGGATGTGCCTGCAACCAAGGTACATGCCCTTGCCCGGGATCGAACCTGGGACCTTTCAGTCCGCAGGCCGACGCTCTCTCCGCTGAGCCACACCGGTTTCGGCAGAGCCGAGGGTTCTCTCCCGGGTCAGAGCCAGGGGTGTGAGAGGCAGAGTGCAGGGGGCAGAGGGAGAGCCCGGAAGCAGAGCAGGAGGCCCCGCTCTCTCCACTCTGAACCTCAGTGTCTTCATCGGGGAAGTGAGTCCAGGAAGCCTGGGCGTCCTCATGCAGAGGGCAGGGCAGGGGCAGGGGGGTGAGGTTACCCCGGGGTGAGCACGGGGCACACCTCAGGCCCCCGCTTTGTGGGGGAGGCAGCGTGGAATCAGGGTCACAGCCCAGCGCCCGGAGCAGGCACCCGAAGTGGCCTCTGAGCAGCTCCGTCCCCTCCCCCCGCCCCCACGGACAAGGAGGCCCGAGAAGGCAGGGCCCTGTCCGCTCCCCACTGGTCTCCCCGCCACGCTGAGGGCTTCTGGATAAACGCTCGCCGGGAGGTGCCTTGTGCCGTAAGGCGTTCCCTGTTGTGGAAGGGCCATATATAGAGACGGTTCAAACGTGGGGTGTACCCCAAAAGACCCGGACGTTGGATTGAGTCACTCCCTTGCTCTAAAACCCTCGTGGCTCCCTATTGCCCACAGGACCCAGTCCCACTCCTCTGCACAGCCTGACCCGGGCCCTTCCCGCCACGGGCCCCCTGGCTCCAGCCCCCCTCCTCCCTGACCCTCCCACCTGCCACCTGTTCCTGCCTCGGACCCTGGCTCGCCTTTGCTGTTCCCGCTGGGATATCACTCCTGACACCCCCAGCTCGGACCCCGCCCTCCTGGGTTTCAGCTCAGAGAGGCCTGTGTGCACACGTGTTCACACACACACACACACACACACACACACGAGGCAAGCCCTGGGACACCCCCCGCCCCACATCAGCTCACATGTTTTCTTCATAACATATATCCAGTTTGTCAATTTTCTTTTTAAAAAAATATATTTTATTGATTTTTTTACAGAGAGGAAGGGAGAGGGACAGAGAGTCAGAAACATTGATTAGAGAGAAATATCGATGAGCTGCCTCCTGCACGCCCCCCACTGGGGATGTGTCCGCAACCAAAGTACACGCCCTTGACCAGAATAGAACCCGGGACCTTTCAGTCTGCAGGCCGATGCTCTATTCACTGAGCCACACCGGTTTCGGCCAGTTTGTCAGTTTTCACCTGCTTAGCGGTTTATCTGCTAGTGTCTGCTGGCCACCGCTAGCCACACAGGGCGATTCTCATTTACGTTCAACCAGATCAAGTTGAACATTCTCATGCCCAGCGGCCACACAGGTCCATGGCTGCCCTGGAGACAGCCCGGATCCAGATTGTTTTCACTCTCACAGAACGCTCTGCTGGAGCTGGCGGCTGGGGGTCCTTATTGTCCCCCGAGCACAAGTGCCATCTGCCCTCCGGAGACGGAGCAAGCCAGACCTGAGGTCCAATCCCAGCGGCCACCGCTCCCCGCTGTGCGGCCCTGGGCCAGTCGCTTTGCCTCTCTGAGCCTCCATTTCCTCTGCCCCACATGGGGAACAGCGTCCTGCCCCATAGGGGTGTCAGGAGGATCTGCTAGCAGGAGCAGCCGGCCTGGGCTCCAATCAGTCAGTGTGCCGTGAGCCCAGCTTCCTTCCACATCGGCCATCCCATCGCCAGCACCGGCGCTCGGCCGCTTTTTAAAAAAATATTTTTTATTGATTTTTTACAGGGAGGAAGAGAGAGGGATAGAGAGTTAGAAACATTGATCAGCTTCCTCCCACCAGGGATGTGCCCACAACCAAGTACATGCCCTGGCTGGAATCAAACCTGGGACCCCTCAGTCCGAAGGCCCATGCTCTATCCACTGAGCCAGACCAGTTAGGGCTCCATCCAGCCGCCTTTCAAGCCCAGCACATACCGGGCTGTGGTGGAAGCAGAGAACGGGAGGGCTATTGTCCCGAGCAGAGCAGCTGGCACACCGGCCGTGGCTGGCCGGGCCCTGGGCCCTGGGGCCCTGCCTCCCGCCGGGCACCAGAGGGAAAACAGCTCACGGAGCACCCCCCTGGCGCCTGGCTCTGGGCTCCAGGCCTGGGGCCTTCCGTCTCCCCGGGCCCCAGGCCACGTGGTGGGGTAAACCCCTCACCCACACATTCTTATGGACACCGACCTTCTGGTCTGGACAAACGCCCCAAACTCTCTGGCTCCGTGGGACTGGCTGCCGAGAGAAAAGAGGGGCACCCCCAGTGTTGGGGGTCAGAGCCGTTTCGTGGGCAAATGGGGCTGCAGCCGAGGCCTGCAGGAGGAGGAGGACTCCGAGAGGGAGGGCGTGGGACCGTCCGTACAAAGGCCCGAGCCTGAGCAGGCCCCCGTGTGTGCGGACAGGAGCCCGGGGCGAGGGGGGCGCTGGGGAAGGCGGGACGGCCTGCCAGAGGGCCGCCAGGTGGGGTGCCCGGAAGCACGGAGTGAGGAGAGGCCTCGTGTGAGGAGGAGGCTGGAGCCGGGGATGGAGACGCACTAGGGGGCAGGAGGCCGGGGTGAGGAGGAAGGTGGGAGCAGGAGATACTGGGGGTCTGGCCCAGGAACCGGGGGACAGTGGGCGGTCCTGGCAGGGAATGGGGAGGGTGTCTGTGTTGGGGGGGACGGGGAGACCTGAGGTGAGGAAACTGAGCTGGAAAAGGCTGAAGCAACAGTTTGGTTTTGCTGGGGGGGCTGGGCTGGGGCTAGGGCTGGGCCTGAGGGAAGGGCTGCTTCCTGACCCAGCCCCCCCCATCTCCTCAGGAGCCTGCAGCACCCCAACGTCCTGCAGTGCCTGGGCGTCTGCGTGGAGACCCTGCCTTTCCTGCTGATCATGGAGTTCTGTCAGCTGGTGAGGCTCTGCAGGGGGGCGGGGGGAGCTGAAGGGGAGGCGGAGGGGGCTGGGGGCGCCTAGGGTCCCAGGACTGGGCTTTAACACCGTCACCATCACCGCGACACTGTGTGACCAGCCCTAACAGGAGGGGCCCCGCCCGCAATGAGGCGTTCTGTTTGTTATCTCCCCCCACCCCCGCCGCTGGGGGGCTGCCCACTGAGTGCGGGCGCCCCCCCCCGCCGCCGGGATCAGCTGGATGTGTGGCTGCTGGTGCTGGTGCTGGTGGTGGTGGTGGGAGGGGGGGGGTGCTGAGCCTCCCCGCCCTTCCTCCCAGGGGGACCTGAAGCGCTACCTCCGCGCCCAGCGGCCCCCCGAGGGCGTGTCCCCGGAGCTGCCCCCGCGGGACCTGCGGACGCTGCAGCGGATGGGCCTGGAGATCGCGCGGGGGCTGGCGCACCTGCACTCCCACAACTACGTGCACAGGTGCCCCGGGGACAGGGGGGGTCTTCTTAGGGGAAGGGGGAGGCCACGGAGGGGAGGGACGGGAAGGGACGGGAGAGGAGAGGGAGGAGTTAGGAGGGGAGCTGGGGTCACGGGATGGGCAGGGCCTGGGATTGGGCGGGGCCTGGAGAGGGGCGGGGTCCAGAGGAGATGGAGGGGCGGGACCGGGAGAGGGTGGAGTCCAGAGGAGATGGAGGGGCGGGGCCAGGATAGGGGAGGGGTCATAAGAGGGGCGGGGGCTGGAGAGGGGCGGAATCCAGAGGAGATGAGGGCGGGGCCAGTGGCGATGGATGGGCGGGGCCAGGAGAGGGGCGGGGTCCAGAGGAGATGGAGGGGCTTGGGGCCCAGGAGGAATCAGGGCTGGAGGCGGGGTGGGGTGTTTGGGGGGGAAAGGGAGGAACAGAGAGGGAGGGAAACGGGCGGGATCTGGGCTGGGGGTGAGCTGCCCAGGCTGCCCCTTCCTCACCCGCCTCCTCCCCTCCCTCGGGCCCCCAGCGACCTGGCCCTGCGCAACTGCCTGCTGACCTCTGACCTCACCGTGCGCATCGGCGACTACGGGCTGGCCCACAGCAACTACAAGGTGGGCTGCCTGCCTCCGTGGGGGGCCGAGGGCCAGGGGGCGGGGGTGCCCCGGCCCGCCTGACCTGCCCCTGCCCCCGCCGGCCCCAGGAGGACTACTACCTGACCCCCGAGCGCCTGTGGATCCCGCTGCGCTGGGCGGCGCCCGAGCTGCTGGGTGAGCTGCACGGCTCCTTCATGGTGGTGGACCAGAGCCGCGAGAGCAACATCTGGTGGGTCTGCCGTCCCCGGCGCCCGGGGGGAAACCGAGGCCCGGGGGCAGGCCCCGGCCGGCCAGGGCGCAGCTCTGACTCCCGCTGCCCTCCACCCCCCAGGTCCCTGGGGGTGACGCTGTGGGAGCTGTTTGAGTTTGGGGCACAGCCCTACCGCCACCTGTCCGACGAGGAGGTCCTGGCCTTCGTGGTCCGCCAGCAGCACGTCAAGCTGGCCCGGCCCCGGCTCAAGCTGCCCTACGGGGACTACTGGTGAGGGCCGCCCCCTGGTCCCGGCCCCCTCCGCACACACCTCCCACAGCCTCACCCCTGCCAGCGTCCGCTCCGGAGCGGGAGCCCGCGCTGGGGTCTGAGCCCCGGCTCCTCGCCCCTCAGAGGCCCGGCTGCTGGCTCTCTGAGCACGGAGCCCACAGCCAGACACCCTGGTGTCCGCACAGGGCCTCGCTGTCCCCTTCCTCTGGTGTCTGTCACTCCCCCTGGGTGTCTGCCTGTCTCCCCTCTGGTGTCTGTCTCTCCCCCCCGGGTGTCTGTCTGTCTCTGTCCCCCTGGGTGTCTGTCTGTCTCCCTCTGGGTGTCTGTCTGTCCCCTGGGTGTCTGTCTGTCTCCCCCTGGGTGTCTGTCTCTGTCCCCCTGGGTGTCTGTCTGTCTGTCTCCCCCTGGGTGTCTGGCCCCCTCCCCGGGTCTCTGCCCTCCTGGTGCCCCGCCCCCCCCCCGGCTCTGCCCACGCGGCCCTCCTCTCCCGCAGGTACGACATCCTGCAGTCCTGCTGGCGGCCGCCCGCCCAGCGCCCCTCGGCCTCGGACCTGCAGCTGCAGCTCACCTACCTGCTGTCGGAGCGGCCCCCGCGGCCCCCGCCGCCCCCGCCGCCGCCCCGGGACGGCCCGTTCCCCTGGCCCTGGCCCGCCACCCACAGCGCGCCCCGCCCGGGCACCCTGTCCTCGCCGTTCCCGCTGCTGGACGGCTTCCCGGGCGCCGACCCCGACGACGTGCTGACGGTCACGGAGAGCAGCCGCGGCCTGAACCTGGAGTGCCTGTGGGAGAAGGCGCGGCGCGGCGCCGGCCGGGGCGGGGGCGCCTGGCAGCCGGCCTCCGCGCCGCCCGCGCCCCGCGCCGCCCCCGCCAACCCCTTCTACGAGGCGCTGTCCACGCCCAGCGTGCTGCCCGTCATCAGCGCCCGCAGCCCCTCCGTGGGCAGCGAGTACTACATCCGCCTGGAGGAGCACGGCTCCCCGCCCGAGCCCCTCTTCCCCAGCGACTGGGACCCCCTGGACGCGGGCGCGCCGGCCGCCCCGGCCCCCCAGCCGCCCTCCGATGTGCCCCAGCTGGTGTCCGAGACCTGGGCCTCCCCCCTCTTCCCGGCGCCCCGGCCCTTCCCGGCCCAGGCCGCCCCCGGCGGCTTCCTCCTGAGCGGCTGGGACCCCGAGGGCCGGGGCGCGGGGGAGACCCTGGCGGGGGACCCTGCCGAGGTGCTGGGGGAGCGGGGGGCCGCCTGGGCCGAGGAGGAGGAGGAGGAGGAGGAGGAGGAGGAGGAGGAGGAGGAGGGCAGCTCCCCGGGGGAGGACAGCAGCAGCCTGGGGGGCCCCGGCCGCCGCAGCCAGCTGCCCTGCCCGCTGTGCAGCCGCGAGGGCGCCTGCTCCTGCCTGCCGCTGGAGCGCGGCGAGGCGGTGGCCGGCTGGGGGGGCCACCCCGCGCTGGGCTGTCCCCACCCCCCGGAGGACGACTCCTCCCTGAGGGCCGAGCGGGGCTCCCTGGCCGACCTGCCCCTGGCCCCCCCCTCCTCGGCCCCCCCCGAGTTCCTGGACCCCCTCATGGGGGCCGCGGCGCCCCAGTACCCCGGGCGGGGGCCGCCCCCCGCTCCCCCCCCCCCGCCGCCGCCTCCCCGGGCCCCCGCGGACCCCGCCGCGTCCCCAGACCCCCCTTCGGCCGTGGCCAGTCCCGGCTCAGGCCTGTCGTCCCCGGGCCCCAAGCCGGGGGACAGCGGCTACGAGACCGAGACCCCTTTTTCCCCCGAGGGAGCCTTCCCCGGTGGGGGGGCGGCCGAGGAGGAAGGAGTCCCTCGGCCGCGGGCTCCCCCCGAGCCCCCCGACCCGGGAGCGCCCCGGCCGCCGCCAGACCCGGGCCCCCTCCCGCCGCCGGGGGCCCGGGAGAAGCCGGCCTTCGTAGTCCAAGTGAGCACCGAGCAGCTGCTGATGTCCCTGCGGGAGGACGTGACTCGGAACCTCCTGGGGCCGAGGGCGGCCCCCCGAGACCCGGGGCCGCGGAGGGCGGGCAGAGGCCCCAGCGGGGACCCCGCAGCCCCGGGCCCCAGCGGGAAGACGGCCCCCAGCCCGAGCAGCGCGGACCCGAGCCTGCCCGCGAACGGGGTGACAGTGCTGGAGAACGGGGCGCAGACACCCCCCGGCACCCGGGAGAAGGTGGCCCAGAACGGGGGCCCGGAGCTCCCGGGGGGCGAGGAGACGGCGCTGGAGAATGGGGAGCTGACGCCCCCAAGGAGGGCGGCGGAGACGGCGCTGGAGAATGGGGAGCCGAGGTCCCTGCAGCGAGGAGAGACAGCGCTGGTGAATGGGGGGCCGACGCCCCCAAAGACGGAGGGGACGGTGTCAGAGAATGGGGGCCCGAGACCCCCCAGGGACCCCGAGAGGCCGCCGGAGACTGGGCCTCGGAGAGCCCCGGGGCCCTGGGAGAAGAAGCCGGAGAGTGGGGGGCCGGCCCCCGAGACGCCGCAGCCGGAGAGAGCCCCCCCGCCCGGCCCGGCCCCCAGGAGCGCGGCGGCGGAGCCGGGGACCAAGAGGAGAGCCCCCGAGACTGGGGGGGCGCCGAGAGCCCCCGGGGCTGGGAGGCCGGACCTCGGGAGTGGGGGCCGAGCCCCAGCGGGCACGGGGACGGCCCCCGGCGGCGGCCTCGGAAGCGGCGCGGACGCAAAGGCAGGGTGGGCCGACAGCTCGAGGCCGCAGCCGCCGCCGCCTCTGCCGCCGCCCCCGACGGAGGCCCCGCCGCCGAGGAGGCCGGAGCCCGCGGCCCCGAAGGCCAGGCCGGAGGCGGCCCCCGCGGGCGAGGCCGGGGCGCCCGGCAGCAGGCCCGGAGGAGACCCGGCACCCAGCGCAGACGGGGACCCCCCCAAGCCCGAGAGGAAGGGCCCCGAGATGCCGCGGCTGTTCTTGGACTTGGGACCCCCTCAGGGGAACAGCGAGCAGATCAAAGGTGAGGAGGCCGCTGGGGGCGTGGGGGCGGGGTGGGGGCCCCCGGGGGAGCACAGCGGGGTCAGAGGCTCGGGGTGCAGACAGGCCCGGCCGTTGGTGACGAGTGCAGACAGACACGAGCTGGACCACCTGGGCTCAGGGCCTGAGCTCTGTGACCTCGGGCAAGGGACCTTCCTTCTCTGTGCCTCGGTTTCCCCATCTGCCAAAAAACGGGTGGCAGGATGGCACCTACCTACTAGGGTTGTGGTACAAGTTAAGAATTTCAGTGCCTGACACCCTCAAGCACGTGCTTTTATGACTGCGATTCACAGACCGGGGGGATCAGATTCAGATGCGGGGGGTGGGGAGGAGCAGGCAGGATTGAGGACTGAATGGGGTCAGAGGGGAGACGTGGGGGGGCAGGGAGGGGTTTGAGAGGAAGGACAGACACTTCGCTCCGTTCAGCAATGCCCACCGGGGGGATTGCCAAATTAGCTGCTTTCCCCTCTTAAACCAGAGCTCTTGGCGTTTCAAAGGTGGAAATCAGTTCAAAGGAAGCTTATCCGAGGGCTGGGCTGCCCGCAGGTGGTCTCTTCTGTCCGCTTGGCAACGAGCTGAGGCATCTATCGGGCTTGCCAGGCCCTGAGCTGCCCACGACCCGGCCGCAGGGGGTCTCAGGCCCGGCCCTGCCTCCAGGGCATCGGTGACCTGGAAGCTGTAGAAATGCCTTTTTTTCTGGAAATGGAGCTTGGAAAGGAGCACAGGGGGTGTTCTGTCACCGAGGGGACGAGTGAGGAGAAGATAAACAAAGAACAGAGATCAATTGAGTTAAAAAAAAAAAAAAAAAAAAAAAAAGGAAGGTCCAGGCAGAAGGAACAGCCTGGGCTCAGAGGTGGGAGAAATGGGGAGGTGGCGAGTCCCTAGGAAGGCGGAGAACCACTGTCCCAGAGGCTGCTGTGGGCAGAAGACCCAGGGCAGCATGAACATGTCAGGAGATGAACAGCCAAGATGCCTCTGAGATGGAGGTTGGGGGGAGGAGGGGATTGAAGGTTGATGTTTCTGGGTGAGAAAAGGCTAGAAATAGCCTGTTGTCTTTTTAAAAAAAAAAAAAATCAGTGAACTCCTACTCATCCGTCAAGGCCCCATTCAAATTTCCCCTGCCCTGGGAAGACTTCCTGGTTTCTAAAGGCTGTTACCCTGTCCTTCCTCTGGGTACCCATAGCTCTCTCTATACAGCACACCCCCCCCCCTCTCCAACCCCCGTCCTATCACGCTGAGATGGGTGGTCAGGGAAAGCCTCCATAGGGGGGTGACTTTTGAGCAGACATGAAGAAAAGGAGTCAGGGTGGCCTCAGGCGTAGGGCACTGAGATGGGCCCTGAGTTGGCAAGATCAGGGCCGAATAGCAAAAGGCCAGTGACGCTGGAGGAGAGCGAATGAGGGAGGAGAGCGACCTGGTCCACAGCCACCTTCTTTCTGCCCCCCTCCCCCAGTCTTCCTCGGCTCCCCACCATCGCCCCCCGCAGGGCCTGGCACACCGTTCATGTGTGCACTAACGAATGAGCAGCCCCTGGCATTTCCCAGGCGGGAAACCGCGGCTCAGAGAGGGGGATCTGCCTGCCCGGGGGCACACAGCGAGGGGGCAGTTTGGGATTCGAGGGCACCTGGAGCCCTTCCCTCCCCGCAGGAGGAGATCAGGGCGTCTCCGGGCAGGGAAAGGGCCTAGCGAGGGTTCGACACTCCCTCCAGTTTTGTCTGGAGATGGAGGGCCAGAGCGGGACAGTGCCTTGGTCAACATCACCTCGCGGGGATTCATTTATATCCATCCATCCCTCAAATCCGGCTGAGCACGGCTGTGTGCTTGGGGCTGGGGGAGGCAGCAGCCAGAACGAGGTGGACTCGGCCTGTTCTGTGGAAAGGCAAACACTGATCGCATCGCCTGCTTTTGAAGTGCAGTTAGTACACTGAGGCGATCTTCCCGGAAGGAGGGGTGCTTGGTGCTGTGGGGTGCAGAGCTGGTGGTCTGGCCTGAGGACCGCCTGGAGGGGCTCTGAAGGCTTCGGACGCCCCGTAGAGCTGGAGGATGACTAGGACTTGAGTTAAAAAAAAAGGAGCAGCCCATACAAAGGCTCAGAGGCGGGAGGGAGAGGGAGGTGGTCTGGCTGGCTGGCACTCAAGCCGGAAGGAGGTGGGGACGGAAGGAGGTGGGGACGGGGCTTGGGGAGGTGGGCAGGGCCTGGTGGGTGGGGAGAAGCTGGCACTGGGGTCAGGGGTGGAGGGAGACCCCAGTGCAGCCCTTGGGTTCACAAGGAGGGACGCTTAGGCCCAGGCTGAGGTCTGAGCGGGCCTGAGGTCACCCAGCCGGGCGGGAGGCGTGTTCGGGTCCCCAGTCTGAGGGCCTCCCGGTCTCTCCTCTCGCAGCCAAGCTCTCCCGGCTCTCGCTGGCGCTGCCGCCGCTCACGCTTACGCCGTTCCCGGGCCCGGGCCCGCGGCGGGCCCCGTGGGAGGCCGCGGACGGCGGGGCGGCTGGCGGGGAGGCCGGCGGGGCGGGGTCGCCGGGGCCGGCGGAGGAGGACGGGGAGGACGAGGACGAGGAGGAGGAGGAGGACGAGGCGGCGGGCGTGGCGGCGGGGCCGCGGGGCCCCGGGAGGTCCCGGGCAGCCCCGGTGCCGGTCGTGGTGAGCAACTCCGACGGGGACGCGGCCCGCCCGTTGCGGGGGCTGCTCAAGTCGCCGCGCGGGGCCGACGAGTCCGAGGACAGCGAGCTGGAGAGGAAGCGCAAGATGGTCTCCTTCCACGGGGACGTGACGGTCTACCTCTTCGACCAGGTGCGCTGCCGGGGCGGGGCGGGGCCCCCGGGGCGGGGCGGGGCCTGCGGGGCGGGGCGGGGCCTGCGGGGCGGGGGCGGGGCCTGCGGGGTAGGGGCGGGTCCCAGGGCGGGGACTGCAGGACAGGGGCGGGGCCTGGGGACTGCCTGGCAGGGGATTGGGGCGAGATTGGAGGATGAGATGAAGCGTTGAGTGCGAAGGCGGAGCCTGATCGTGGGGCGGGGCCAGGAGGGTAGGCGGGGCCCGGGGCGTGGGCGGGTCCTGGAGAGAGGGGGCGGATCTGGAAAGGACACAGGTTTCCCACTACAAATCCACCCTTTTGCACAATGCCTTTGCTTTGCAAAAGGGTGAATTTGGAGTGGAATGTCTGTATCTGGTAGTCAAGGCGGAGCCTGGAGAGAGACAAGGGAGAAAATGTTGAGAGGGGTGCAGGGGCCTGGGGTGTGGGGGCGGAGCCTAGTGCGTTTGGGGCGGGGTTTACACACCAGCCCAAGCGTAGGGGCTAAGAGGCTGGCTCCGGATGGATCTTACCCGCTAGGGGCGAGTCCTGGGGAGGCTGCGGGTAGGACTTAAGGGATGCGGCTTGTAGGGTTCAGATGGGAAAGAGTGGGTTCAGGGGTGGGCGGAGCTAATGAGCTGGGCGGAGCCTAGAGAAGTGCGGGGAGGGCTGTGTCCCTAGAGGCGGGTAGTGCTGTAGACACAGGGAGGGCGTGGTGGTGCTTGTGGACTGGGCCCGAGGCGCCGAGCTGAGGTCCTGAGCGGAGGGCCCCGGGGCCTGAGCTGTGGCTGGGCCTGAAGCAGAGGTTTGGGGCGGGCCCCTTCGGAGGGCGGGGCCCAGGGGCCCCTGTGGGTCCGGAGGTGCGCTAGATAGGGTGGGGTGCAACAGGCAGTCCTGGGGCCCGAATGTGGACTTCGCGGTCGAGATCTCAGAGGTAGGCAGGGGTCACGGAGACGGGGCGGGGTGTACGGAGACAGTATTGGCTCCGGGGTCCCGGGGAGGCGGTGGCGGGCTGTCCGGGTGTGTGGGCGGGGCCCCGCCGTCGGGGGACCGGCCTCGGGAGGGGGTGCGGTGAAGGCTGTCCTGGGGCTTCGAAGGCAGATTAGAGAGAGGAGGGGGTGCAGCCATCCCCAGAGAGAAGACGTCAGCGGGGCTTGCTGCTTGTTGGGGCTCGGTGGTGGGACGTGACGGTGAGCCCCCTCTCGCCTCCCCTCGTCTGTCTTCTCAGGAGACGCCGACCAACGAGCTGAGCGTCCAGGGGCCCCCCGAGGGGGACTCGGACCCGTCCACGCCGCCAGCGCCCCCGACGCCTCCCCACCCCGCCACCCCCGGAGATGGGTTTCCCAGCAACGACAGCGGCTTTGGTGAGGGGCGGGGCCTGGGAGGGGCGCGGTCTCTGGGGGCGTGGCTTGAGAGGGGTAGACTTAAGAAGGGGCGTGGTCTCTGGAGGGGCGGGGCTGAGGCGACTGGCTCTGGGCGTGTCTGAGAGTCTGACCCCGCCCTCGTCCTCGCTGTCCCCCTGCACCCCCTTTCCTCCAGGCGGCAGTTTCGAATGGGCGGAGGATTTCCCCCTCCTCCCCCCGCCAGGGCCCCCCCTGTGCTTCTCCCGCTTCTCCGTCTCGCCTGCGCTGGAGACCCCGGGGCCCCCCACGCGGGCCCCCGACGCCAGGCCCGCAGGTAAGTGCCTCTCTGTCCCCCCCACATTCTTGTCCCCACGTCTGCACCCCCTTGCTCCCCGCCCCTTCCCGTCTCTTCAGTCTCCTCCCTCCCCTCTGCAACACTGCTCGTCACTGCGACCCCACCAAACCCTGCAACCGGTTCAGACCAGGCCGTGTCCGTTAGATGGGCCTTCCCGAGCCTCCGTTTCCCCTTCTGTAAGGATCTCCTCCGAGTCCTTCCCACCTTCGCCCCATCTCTGGGCGGGGCTCCTGCCTGGCACCTCCAGGCTCCGCAGCCCCCCTCCCTCCAGACCCGGAGAGGGGGACCCCGGGCACAGCTGGGCGGTGTGAGCCTGAGCAGACAGGACCTGGCCTGGGGTCCCACAGCAATAACAACAACGGCTGCACTGCTGATAATAATAACAGCAAGCGCTGGCAGAGACCCTTCCTCAGCCCGTTAATCCCCGCTGGGATCCCACCCGGTGGGTTCTGGTCTCACCCCCATTTTAGGAGAGAGAATACCCAGGCACCGACGGCAGTGGGGAGCCGGGGTTCAGAACCCAGCCCTGGCCCTCCGCCCTGGTCGGTGCTTGTGGAGTCCCTTTCTGGGGTTCCGCGTGGAAGAGGGGCACAGCGCCCTCAGTTTCTGATGTCCCAGAGCTGAGGCCGACCTCACAGGAAGGAGGGCACAGCCGTGTCTCAGGGCGGGACTGGGAGGAGAGACGGTGAGACCCAGGCTCTCTGCTGCCCCCTGCTGCCAGCACCGAGAACTGCCCCGGACGCCGGGCCTGCGCTGGGCCAGGAGGGGCGGGCAGGCCGAGCGGCCGAGGTAGAAGGGACAACGGGGTGGGTTCCATTCCTGCTTCATCCAAATCGCGCCAGAGCCGACGAGCTGGCCCTGCCACTTCCTGGCGAGCAGCTTTCCCTTCCTGGGCCTCGGTTTCCTCATCTGTGGAATGGGGTGATACACGCTCCACTGCTGAGAGGATCGCCTGGCTTACTCCTCCCCATGAGCCTCGAGCAGTGGTCGGCAAACTGCGGCTCGCGAGCCACAGTTTGCCCCTCTGTGGACGATTTTGCCGACCACTGGGAGAGGGGCTTAATCACAGGGAACAGCAGCAGCCTGTAATGATTGGAATCGAGAGTCTAGGTCAGTGCTCGGCAAACTCATTCATCAACAGAGTGGCAAGCCGTGGCTCGCGAGCCGCAGTTTGCCGACCCCTGGCCTGGAGCCGCGCGTGGCCCAGCTGAGCGAGGCGGAGGAGCCCGCCCCGCCCCTGAATGCTGACCCCACAGTCACCCGGGAGAGACTGAGCCCTGGACGTGCCCCTAAACCGGGGATTTGGGGGTTGACGGTGGTTAACTAGGTGAAGAGGAAGGCGACAGCGAGCTAGCAGGCTGAGCAGCTTGCACGGAGGGCCTGAGGGGGAGAGAGCTTGGCCGGCGTGAGGAGCAGAAGGGAAGCGGTGTGTCTGGGGTGACTAAGCGAGTGGGGCAGATGGAGGAGGGGGAGGCAGCGGGGGGCGGGGCAGAGCCTGTGGGGCTTGGGGGTGGGTGAGGGGCGGGGCCTGAGTCTGGGGTGTGAGGGAGCCCTGGGAGGGCCTTGGTCAGGAGGGCCAGGCGTCGGAGGACCCCGGGGCCACAGGGGCTGTGAGGCTGGGAGGGAGGCCCGGTCACCGTCCAGGAGGGAGACCCAGGACGCGCGGAGTCCGGGGCAGAGGGGTGGGGCGGAGGAGGGCTGGCTTCACTCGCTGCATTGTCAGCGCTCACCCCAGAGGCCTCTGGGCCCCCGGGAGGACAGGGTGGGGTGTTCCCGGGCGTGGGGACGGCGGCCAAGTGTTGAGTCAGGGCCCAGGCTGCCGGGCCGGCGATGGCGATGAGTTTCCCTCAGTCACCGGGAGCCAGAGGGGGGGCGGATGGTCCGAAACCCCAGTCCCTTCCTCAGGCGGCAGCTGGCGCCCTGCCTCCGGGCTGGGGAGCTGGGGAGCCTGGCAGGGAGGCGGGACCGGGTGTGGGGGCCCAAGCAGGACCCCCTAAGTCCTCCGATTCCTGTGCTCACATGGTGTTGCCCACTCATCACACGTTCCCTGGATGCTCAGGGACCCCCCGTATCTCAGAGCCCCCCCTCCTTTGGAAAGGACAGGAGGGTCATGCCCCCCACTTCACGAGAGGGAAGCTGAGGCAGGGGATGGGGAGGGAGGGCAGTGACCTGACGAGGCCACTCCGGGAAGCGGGGGGGGGGGGAGTGAGGGCGCCGGTGAGCGGCCCTCGGCATGGCCCTCCACCCCGAAGCCCGTGTTTCTCTGGCCTGTGCAATGGGGGGGCGTCCCACCCGGGGGTCCGGGGAGGTGGGTGGGAGGGTGCTCTGTGGCAGGCACCACGGCCCCGTCCGCCCTGAGCTTACCTTCTGGAGGGGCGAGCAGACAGGAAGCTCTGGGGTTCTGGGGCTCTGGCTGGGCTGATCCCCGAGGAGCCAGAGAAAAGCAGCCATGGCACCACGCCACGGAGGGCCGAGCGGGCACCTGCTCGACTGAAAACGGCCAGGCAAGGCCTTCGGGGAGGGGCGTCCAGCAGCGGCCTGAGCTCGTGGCTCTGGGCGGCGGGAGCACCTGCCAAGGCCCTGGGGCAGGACCGGGCTGGGAGCCGAGTAGGGTAGGACTGGCTGCAGCTGAGTGAGCGAGGGGAGGGCCGGGGAGGACGGGAAGGGACCCAGCAGGCAGGGGGGCCTGTGAGCCGCAGTGGGGGCTTCACCCAGTAATTCTGTTTCTCTCCCCACCCCCTTTGTCGCCAGGCCCTGTGGAGAACTGACCCCCCAAAGACCCGACCCCCCTGCGCCCCCAGAAGAGGGGTTGAGGATGGAAACCTCTGTGGACGACGGAGCCACTGCCACCACCACAGACGCCGCCTCTGGGGGGGCCCCTGAGGCCGGGCCCTCCCCCTCCCCCACCACGTGCCAAACGGGGGGCCCCGGCCCCCTGCCCCTCAGCCCCCCGGAAGGCTCCCCCGACCCCCCCGACCCCCTCGGTGCCAAATGAGGCAGGAGGCCCCCCTCCCCGGAGTGCCACCTTCTTGGAACTGAACTGGACTTGGGCCTGGAGCCCCGGCACAGCGGGCCCTCCCGCCCTCCCGCCTCGGACGGGGCCGCAGGCTTCGGGGGACCGGGACCCCCACCCCCCTCTCGCGTTTCCCCGTCCCCGCCCCGGCCTGGCCCCGCGGGGCTTCTGGTTCCAACCTTCTTCGCGTGGCATTTTCACATTATTTAAAAAAGACAAAAACAACTTTTTGGAGGAACGCGGGGCCTCTGTGTGTTTCGGGGGCGAAGAGGGGAGAACGGGGGGAGCAGGTGCCACCCGGGACACGTCCCATCCTCACCGCCCACGGGGACAGACGGGACCCCCGAGGCTCAGGGAGGCCGAGGGCCTGCTCCCCTGCACCCCGGCTCCGAGGCCAGCCTCACCGAGCAGCTGCAGCCCGGCTTCCAAGCGGCCAGGAGGCCCTGGTGAGGGTTAGGGAAGGTCGGGGGGATGGCCAGAAGCTGTCCCAGGGCCAGGCCTGGGGTGAGGGGAACCCAGGAGTTGCCTGCCAGCAACCCATACCGACCAGCCACCTCCCACCCCCTTCAGAATGGCCCTGCCTGGCCCTGCCTCTGTTTGCCCGTTTCTGCGCGTGACCTCCCTGGCATTCTCACCTCTTGCTTTCCTCTGACTGCATCTCTCCACGGGGACTTCACCCTCCGGTTCCCTCCCTCTCAGCCCCGTGTCTCACCGGCCCCCGTTCTGGCCGCCATCTGCCGTGGGACCTTCCCATCTCTCCAGCTGTGTCTGTCCCTCGACCTCTTTTCTCATCTAACTCTACTACGATTTCTTTGAGTTCACAGTATCTATTTTTTTTAAATATATATTTTTTTTATTGCCGAAACCGGTTTGGCTCAGTGGATAGAGCATCGGCCTGTGGACTGAAAGGTCCCAGGTTCAATTCTGGTCAGGGGGCATGTACCTTGGTTGCAGGCACATCCCCGGTATGGGGTGTGCAGGAGGCAGCTGGTCCATGTTTCTCTCTCATCGATGTTTCTGGCTTTCTATCCCTCTCCCTTCCTCTCTGTAGAAAATCAATAAAAAAGATATTTAAAAAAAAATATATATATATATATATTATTGATTTCAGAGAGGAAGGGAGAGAGAGAAACATCAATGGTGAGAATCATGGATCGGCTGCCTCCTGCAAGACCCATAGGTGGGGATCAAACCCCCAACCCGGGCACGGGCCTTACTGGAATGGAACCTGGGACCCTTCCGTCCACAGGCCGACGCTCTGTCCTCTGAGCCAGACCGGCTGGGGCCACTATCTCTAATTCTGTTCCCTATGGCCTTCCTGGCTCCATTATGTCTTCCTGCCTTGTGCTATTGTCTCCATGTTTTGCCTCTTGGTTCCTCCTGACTCTGGACTGATTGTGCTTCCATCTCTCTTTCTGACAGGATCTATTTTTTTTATTTATTTATTTTTATTTTTTTTAGCTCTGATCTGGTTTCAACCTGTTCCCCATCCCCTTGGTAATGGATTCATTTGCATACTTGTGGATTATAGAGGAGGGAAGGGGCCAGGAGAAGAGACTTAGCTAGGATGCTGTGGACTCTGAGGGCCTGAGGGCCACACGTGAGTCTGAGGGATGGAGGGAGGGAGAGAGGGCTGTGTGGGTGCCTCTCCCCACTTCTGCCACCTGTACACCTGGAGGTGCTTGAACTGACCTCGGGACATGCCTGCCGGGGCCGGGAGCCGCATGGACCAAGCCAGGCGGGGCCTGAGGGAGGAGGGGTGCGTCGGTGTGCTGGGCCTCCTTTAACGAAGGACCACAAATCGGGGGGCTTAAATCACACACATTTTTTTATTGTCCGTGCTGGAGGCTACAAGTCCAAGATCAAAGCGCCAGCAGGCCTGGCTCGTTCTGAGGGTTCTGAGGCCGAGGGAGGACCCGCCCCGGCCTCTCTCCCGGCTTCTGGGTCTTGCTGGCGGTCTTCGAGGTTCCTTGGCCCATGTTAGTGACCTCATCTTCCCTAATTTTATCCGCAATGACGCTATTTTCAAATACGGTCACACTCTGAGATCCTGGGGGCTAGGGCGTCGACAAATGGGTTTGGGAGGGTCACCCATAACAAGGGAGTGGGGACTTGGGGGTCCTGGGAGAGGAGGGAGCTGGAAGCTGGAATTCTTGGTCCTTGTTGAGACTGAGGTGGGGGGGAGGGGGGCGTTGAAGGGCAATGCTGAGATGACGGGAGTCACACCGGATGATCCACCGACAATGCAGCTTCGGTTGGCTAACACAGAGCCGCTGGTTTCCTACAATGAACAGTCCCTCTTCCATCCTCTCCTCAATGGCAGTGCCCTTCACCAGATACTCCAGCCGGAATCCAGGCTGCCCCAGCCCTCAGCAAGTCCTACTGGCTCTTCTTCCCAAACCACTCCCCTGGCCACTGTCCCGCCTCTGCAGCCACACCCTCACCCCTGGCTGACTGCTCAGCCTCCCTCCCTCCCGCCCGCCCACCGGCCAGCCGTTCAGGCCCGGGCCCTGCCTACAGCCTCCACCCAAATGCATCACATCACTCCTTGGATGGCCTCCACACTGAGAACACATTCCAAGTGCTGGGCCCGAAAGATCAGGCCCAGGCATCCCCTCCATTCTCTCTCTTCTCTCTCCTGTGAGTCCTTACCCGAAGGTATTTTCCCATCAATGTTCAGAAAGTGGAAGGTCAGAAACATTGATGAGAGAGACTTATCAATTGGTATGCCCCAACCCCGGGGGGAGGGGGGAGGGGGGAGACCTTGAGCCTGCCACTGAGGGACGTGCCTTTGGCCTGAATGGAACCTGCAACCCTTCCGTCTTCAGGCTGATGCTCTAACCACTGAGAAAACCGGCCAAGGCGCCCCCCTCACTTCCTGTCACCCTCCCCCACCATCACCACCAGGCAGGCAGGCTGGGCTGCTGTCAGTGACTCCAACACACCAGCATTTCCCTGCCTCTGCACATGCTCAGTGGCTTCCGTGGAGGAGAGAGACGGTGACGAGACCCTTTATTTACCCAAGGATCCCATTTACCAGAACCTTCTTGGCTTGATGACTCCATTTCCGTGGAACTTTTGGGGAGGAGTCGGAAAATCCCCTCCCTATCAGCCCCTGGGGGTTGAAGCAGTCAGGCCTCTTTTCCCATCCTGGCTGCGCACCAGGCTAAGGCCAAGCTGACAGCATTGTCTGGAGAAACTACAACTCCCAGGAGACCTCGGGAATGACTCCCCCGGCAGAGGGGCAAGCTGAGCAGCATAGCTTTCCAGGAGTTGTGGTCCCTTCTGGCGCCACCTCGGAGGGTGACTGACTGCTATTGCACATAGGGGCCCTGCTCGCTGGCAGAGGCCTGTGACCACCCCACCAGGAGCATCAATTAGGGGTTCAACTTCCAGGGGGTGCGGGAGAACTGCACCCGCGGGCAACCTTAGTCCAGGAGAGTGACACGGGGTCTCCCACTTTGCCAACCACCCCTTTGCTCCAAGGGGACACCATGCGTGCCCTGAGCCGGAGGGAAAGGTGGCCAGGCCCGGACCTGGCTCTCGGGGGCGCCCTCACCCTCCTTCCACTCTGGGCTGTGAGTCCCAGGAGAGGGATGTGACAGAAACACGGGGTCACTGTTCTGCTCGGTGTGAAATGTCCTCAAGAGGTTAATCCAGCGGAGAAACCAGTCCGCCTACCGCATTCCTGCCTCTTGGCACCACCCCCTGGGCCGGCCTCTTCCCGCACCAGCAGCTCTGGTGAGCGCTGAGCAAGGGCTCCCCCACCTGCTGGTCCAACCTGGGCCTTCCTCCTCCTCCTCCTCCTCTCAGGACTCCCCCCAGACCCCCCCACGTCCCCTCCTAGCCCTTCCAGCTCTCTGGTTGGCCCTCAAAGCACAGCCCAGCTCCCACCCATCAGCTGTTAGCGGTCACCCTCAGAGGCCACAAGCTGCTACGGGGCCAGCACCACGGGCTCGGGCTGCCCAGTGGCATCTGGGTGGGTGCCAACTCGCCCGGATACCTGCGTCCCCGTGGCATTCTAAAGTAACACGACTCCGGCTACACCAACCGCCCCCGTCACCACCAGAACTGAGCCACCCGAGGCCCCAGGGTCACCCTCTCGGACAGCACCCTTCGCTCCACGGACAGAGCCCAGCTCCCGGCCCCGGACGGGGCTGCCCGGCTGCCTCGCGATCACCCCGAGAAATGAGAGGTCAGCAGGCCGCGAGCAGTTCAATAATTAATATTACCAACAGTGCATTAATTACAAATAAGGAGAGGAACCAGAGGTGGTACGTTTCCACACGGGAACCAGCATCCACACCCCGTCCCAGGGGTCCGGCCACCCGGGCGGGCGGCGCAGTAATAAATAACGGAGTGGGGGACAGGGTCAGGGCTGCTCCTGCTTCTTCTTGACGGAAATCCGCTTCTTCCGGGCGGCCAGCATCTCGTAGAAGGGGTCCACGCTCACAGCTGCCCTGCGGAGGGGAGAGCCAGGGTGAGGCCGGGGGTCTGGTCCCGCCCCCGCCCCCCAGGGCCCGGAGCCCAGACTCACTGGATGGACTTGATCCACTCATCCTTCTCCTCCTGCGTGGGGGCCGAGATCCGGTACACCATGTGGTTCCCCTCCACCACCCGGCCATCTGCCTCCGTCTTGCAGGCTTTGATGAGCTGCCCCTTGTTGTTGGGGATGTAAAGCTCGAAGCAGTTCTGGGGAGACACCAGAGAGGAGGGGGTGGGTGAGAGCCGGCCGGAGGCGGAGGAGCACCGCGGGGGCAGGAAGGGGCCCAGAGGGTCTTACTGGTTTCCGGGGGTCGTCCACCTCCCGGATGCTCAGATTCTCCAGGGGGATGATTCCTCGGGGCTCCTTGTCCTGAAAGAGCAGGGGGACAGGACTCAGACCCCCCAGTCCGCCCCCAGCCCCCCTCCCGGACGCAGGGCGGCCGGCGCCGTGCTCACCGTGGTGTACTCAAAGTAGTAGAGGCAGTTGTCCGTGAGGATAAACCAGCGCCGCTTCCATGTCTTCACCCGGCCCCCTGCAAGGGAAGGGGCGGGAGGGGGCCCGGGCTCAGCACAGGGTCAGGGCCTCTGGGAGGGGGCGGGGTGAGAGGCAGAGCAAGCGCGGGGCGCGGGCTGTCGGGGCCGGGGACAAAGCAGTGCGTGGGAAAGACAGACAAGCGTGGGGGGGGGGGGGGAACAGGCGTGTGGGGGCCCCGGGAGCTGGCCCACCCCCGGAGGGCTGTACACTTCCTAAGCCTGTTGGTCGGCCCCGGCCCAGGTGTCGGAGCCCCCAGCCCCCTCTCCTGGTGTTGGGGATCGAGGACGCCGTGTACCTACCTCCTGGGGCAGACAGCGAGAAAGCAGGCAGGACCAGGCGAGAAGGCAAGGCAGAGAGGGGGGTGCCCCCAAGAGCCACAGGCAACAGAAAGAGGGGGGGCGAGGGCAGGGATGCGCAGGGGGTAGGACAGAGAGAAACAGCGAAGAGAGACGCAGGGAGGGAGGGAGGGAGAAAAAGGGAAGAAAACCAGTTACATCCACATGAGGGAGGCCGAGCCAGGCCCTCTCCCGCCCGGGAGGCGAGTGCCCTGAGCCCAGGAGGCAGCCACGAGCCCCCTTCGGTCAGTGCCAGGCCCAGTCCACCGGCACACGTCCTAGGCCGGGCCCTCCGCAGCCGCCATGAACCCGCCTGTGCCTGGAGGTCCCCCCCGGGGAGCAGACAGAGGCCCGGCCTTGGCCCCACGTGGCGCGGGGACTCAGGTCCAGCACTGCCGCCCGGGCCACCTCAGCACCACCTCTGGCCCTTGCAGCCACCTTCCTGCATCGAGAGGCCCTGCCTGGGTCCTGGGGCCGGAGGGACTAAGCGGCAGCAGTGTAATGGCTCTCGTTAACCGCCAGCCCCCGCGCCTGCACGTCAGGGCTTTAAGAGGCGCCTTTTCCTAATGACCACGAAGCAGAGAGGCACTCGGGAGATCTGGGTCCCAGGCCACCTCGCCCTGAGCTGCTGGAGGGTGACCGAGCCTCACTCCGCATCGGGGCAGCGGGCAGGACGCCTGCTGAGGGCGGGCTCGGGAGCGGGCGTCGTGGTGACGCTGCCCTCGGACACCTGCACTGCGGAGCCAGAATCCCCGGAGCCGCGCACCGGCACGCTGGCTGGAGGACGGGATTTGTGTTCCACGTGCACCAGGCCGTCTGCCCCGGGCAGGCCTGCCTCTGGGGCTGCAGAGGCCGCCTGGGCTCGGGCACGTACCCGGGAGGCAGGGCTGCCCGCCTGGCGCTGGGCCGGAAGCGTCCTGGGGCCCCCGCTCCCGGCTCACTGTGCACACCGGCCTGGGACGCCGTCAGTCTGCCTCCCCGCGCAGCCAGTCCCGGCTTCGCCATTAAAAAGCCGCGGCACACACTCCCATGGCACCTCATTACCGGGCCCGGCGGCGAACCAGCGCCAACCTCGGCTCCGCATTAGGGCCGCCTGGGAGCTTTTACCACGTGACAGCTCCCCGGTGACGCCTGGGCGCTGGGCCGAGAAGCACCAATCCTCAGGCAGAGGCACCAGGGTGACCCCGCTAACTGACCCCATTTGCTGGCACCACCCCCTCCCGTCCCGGTCAGGGACTCCATGCACCCGCGCAGCCTGGCAGTGCCCTGTGCCCGAGCCCTCCGCTTCCCCCACAATGTCTGCGGGGCCCTAGGCGGGGCCTGCACCTGGGCCAGCATGCAGGCCTGCTGTCTTCAGCCTCATGACGCAGGCGTGCAAACAGGCCGCGAGGCCGTGTGGAAGCCGGGACGGGAGCCAGGCGCTGGCCTCCGCACAGGCGGCCGCGGGGCCGGGGACGTACCCAGCTTCAGCAGCCAGCCCTCCCGGTCCGGGTTGAAGAAGGTGTGGGTCAGGTCGTTGCCGTCGTCCTCCGGGATCTTGAAGGGCTCATTCCGAATGCTGTCGTAGAGGTTCTGAGGGCGAGAGCCAGTCAGCGAGGCCAGGCCCCGGGACCCTCCGGGCTACTTGGCTGGGGTGGGGGGGCAGCCATGGAGGGAGAGAAGGAGGGAGGAGGGGGGGCCCGGGGAGAAAAGGAAGGCGGAGGAGTGGAGGGAGCCCTGGGGAGGAGAGAAAGGAAGCAAGACAGAAAAGATGGAGAAGACAGACACCGTTAAGATCCGCTGAGTTCTTAAAGACAGAAACAGACACAGATGGAGGATGAGGAAGACAAAGACCCTGGAAGTCAGAGGGCCGGAGACAGAGGCAGGGAAGAGAAGCAGAGGCGGCGGGGAGAGAAGGAATGGTGGGAAGGAATGGTGGAAACGGTGGGAGGGCGGAACCCCAGGTGGAAGGCTCAGGCCCCGGAGAGCCGCGGGGCGGGCTGGGGGCCGGGGCTGGGGGGGCAGGGGCCTGACCCTGAGCAGCTCCTCGGGCAGGTCCCCGCCCTCGTTGATGCCCCGGTTCATGGCCACGAAGCGCTCCAGGCCCGGCTTGTCGCGGACGTTGGGGTTGTGCAGGCTGGTGTTGAGCATGATCACGGCGAAGGACAGCACGTAGCAGGTGTCTGGGCGGTCAGGGTGAGGACACGGTGAGCGCCCCACGCCTCCCGCCCGGCCGGCCCCGCCTCTCCCGCCCCAGGGCGGGCGCCCACCTGTGGACTGGAAGACCCCGGGGTTACACAGGCAGTATCGCTGGGCGAATGCTTCCATCATCCGGTCGATCTTCTGGGCCTCCCCGGGGAGGCGGAAGCTCCACAGAAACTGCCTGCGGCAGAGAGGGGTCAGGGGCGGCTGTCAGGACGGGGACCCCATTCCTGCGCCCAGTCCCCCAAACCTGTGGCCTCAGCAGCTGTTCCGGGTATGGACACGTGACCCAATCGGACCAATGAGCAGTGACTCTGGGCCTTTTGGAGGACTGAAGGACCGTCCTCTTTCTCCTAAGCTGGCTAGCGAGGCCTGGGGGGTGGCAGAGGCTTATCACGTGGGAGCGGGGCCCGCAGTGAGCAATGCCGGCACGGTGGCGAGCACAACCCAGAGATAGCGCTGACCTTCTGATACCATCTGAACACCTGGAACCAGCTGCGCCTGAAGGCCCCACGGGCTTTTGTGTTGCGTGCAGCAACCAAGTCCCGCATTTTTGTTCCTATTTTAGTTCTGAGCAGCGTCATCGCTTGTAGAGGCGGTGGCTGACAGGTCCACTCCTGCCTGCCAGCGGTGCCCTCACCTGAGCGCCTGCACCAGGTTGAGGTCGGTGAACTCGTGCAGGTCCACGAAGGCGTGCAGCACGGCCAGGTTCAGCTCTTCCCTGGGGGGCAGACAGGCTTCAGAAGAGGCGTTTGGGGAGGTGGGGGCGGACCCAGCCCTGGGAGGCCACCACTTCTGCCCAGTGCTGGCCTCACCCCAGGCAGGGCCCGCAGAGCAGGCTCTTGGGAGGACCATCTGTGTAAGAGCCTGGCTGGCTGACCCTTTGCACAGAGAAATGCAGCCAACATGCGCTCCGCCCACTGTCGCCTCTCAGCTGATCCCCAGGCTCCTCAGAGTCCAGAGATGGCCCCCACCCCCACCCCCACCCCCACGTCCCCTACACGTTCCCTGCAATCCCAGATGCCCCGTCGCCACACAGCTCAGCTGTCCACAGATGGTCCCCACATGCCCCACACACAGAAGGTTCCTAGACATCAGTTCTCACATCCTTAGGCGCCATACATCTCAGATGTCCAGAAAGTTCCACCCACTCTAGAGATCCACACCATCCCGAAGCGCCCAGACACCCAGAGTCCTGTGCACCTCGGATGTTCAGACGCTCACCGATGGTCCCAGGCTTCCCCGACTTCCCAGAATGCCTCCTGCACCTTGGGGTTCAGACAGTCCCCGCCTTCCTGACACCCACAGATGGTGCCTGTGCACTGCTGTCCAGGCTCATGTACCCCAGACTTCTAGGCTGTCCCCATACACCCCCGAGTCCTGCTCCCACACTTCCATGGGGTCTCCAGGCTCCACAAACATCCACCGCTGATCCCCGTGCTGCCACGCTGCCCACACGCTCCCATGCACATCCGTGGTCCGCCCAGTTCTCACCTTCCTACGACACCTTCCTACGGCTTTTCTCCTGTCCCAGGCATAAACGGCCCCACTCCCCAGATGTCCACAGACGGTCCCCACGCCCCGAGATGCTCACTCAGTCCCTAGGTTCCCCAGATGGCCCAGACTCCCCGTGGCCCCGTGTCAGCCCAGCCCGTCATGGTCCAGCCGGAAGGTTCGTGTACCAGGGTCTCTCCTCAGGAGAGCAGCTTGCAGTGGGCTGGAGGGAGGGCTGGGGGAGGGCCAGGGGAGCGGGCGAGGTCTCACCTCTCCCCCAGGTAGTCCCCGATGGCCGTCTTGTTCAGGCCCTCGCCCTTGTACAGGAAGCGGGCGATCTCCTCCGGTGTGTTCTGCAGAAGCTCGTTCTCCACCAAGAACTGGATCCCCTGGTGAGTGGGGACCGGGTCTCAGGGCTAATATGCTGACTGCCACTCCCACTGCCTCCCAGAAGTCTCAGCACCCAGACCCACCCCTCGCTGACCAGGAGGGCAGGTGTCATTGCAGGCCTCTCACGGGCCTTTAAAGAGCAGCCCTCCCACCGTGTGGCACTCAGCCTCGGCACCTACGGTTCCCTCTGCCGATGCCTGGCTAACTCCTGCACCAAGAGCGGCGTCTGGCAGGGAACAGGGCTCAATGGCTGTTTGCTGACGGACTGAACAAGCTACCCTGCTTGGGGCAGGAGGCATAATGTGAGAAACCGTGAGCAGCAGTCCTTCAACAACTGCGAGGGCTGCCCTAAACGGTGTGGCTCAGTGGATAGAGCGTCGGCCTGCAGACCGAAGGGTCCCAGGTTTGATTCTGGTCAAAGGCATGTACCTTGGTTGCAGACACATCCCCAGTAGGAGGTGTGCAGGAGGCAGCTGGTCGATGTTTCTCTCTCATCAATGTTTCTAACTCTCTCTCCCTCCCCCTTCCTCTCTGTAAAAAAAAAAAAATCAATAAAATACATTAAAAAAAAACCTGCGAGGGCCAACCCCGGCCTCCTCTGCTCTCCCGACGCCATGAGGACCTCCACTGTAGCTCCACCTCGCTCTGGGCTGTGGAGCCATGTCTAGGGGCGCCCTGAAGGCCGAGCAGAGCTGACCACTCTCTAGGTGCCGAGCCCTGTAGCTGACGGGCAGGCCAGGGGAGGCAGGAGGAAATGGGCATAAACTGACTGACTGAACAAATGCCTTTCCTCCACCTGGTGAACACTGACTCCTTCAAACCTGACCTGAGTACCTCCTCCTCCAGGAAGTCCTCCCTGACGCCCAGGCTCCCTCCTCTGAGCGTCCACAGCTACTGGGCCTGAGCATGTCCCTGTCTCTGTGTCCTACCAGACGTGCGCTCCTCCTGGGACTCTAGGTGGCACAGAAGTGGGTCCAGAAATAGGAACAAGGAGGGAAAGAGGAGCGCCCGGCAGAGGACACAGCACAAGCAAAGGTCCGTGGGCCGGAGCACGTGGTTCATGTCCAGGGAACAAATGGACGGTCGAACTTGAGATCCCGGGTTCGGGACCAAGCCTGTCCCCCTAAAGCAGGCCTTTCACCACCACACTACTGGGACCTGGTGGTGCCAGGAACCCGCCAGGACGCCTGCCAGGCGGCCCCCAGCCCTGTGGCCCCAAGCACCTTCTTGGGGTCCATGTTGAACTTCTTCCTGCCCATGGCCATCTTCCGGTTCCGCTGCAAGGTCTTACTGCGGAGGCAGAGAGCAGGGGGTGGAGGGTCAATGTCTGGGCAGCCAGCCCTGGCCCTGGCCGGGCCCCGTGACCCCCCAGTTCCCACTCCAGGTCTCACCTGCCCTCATTGGCCTCCAGACCCTCCACCTCGCTCATGGCCTCGCTGAGCTCCTCGCGCAGGCGCTGGATCTCCACCAGCAGCTCCTGCTTCCGCCGCCGGATGTTTTCCAGCTCCATCCGCTCCTCCGGGGTCAGGTCTGGGGGCTCTGGGGGGTCAGGGGTTGGAGGTCAGTTCTGGGGACGGGAAGCCCGTTTTCCGGCAATCTGGATTTTACAGGGCTGGGGGTGGGCATGACCCTTGGGTTCAGAGGGAGGAGGAAGGTGAGGGTCAGGCCTCTGCAGGAGAAGGGGCTGGGGGCCTGGACTCCTCGCTCCAGGGGAGGAGGGGCTGGAGTCCTGGGGGAGAAGGGGACCCGGGTCTGGAGGAGAAGGGGGCTGGAGGTCTGCATGGCTGGCTCATTTACTTGGAAAGGAGCTGAGGCCTTGGCTTCCTCCTTCCATTCTCAGCGATGTAGGCGGGGGGCTGGGTGCCCGGACTCCTGGGCCCGTGAAAAGTAAAACTATGGCCGGGGAAGCCGATGACAGCTCGTGAGTGTTGGGGCAGGGGGGCGGGGCATCGGAGGCCGCGGTCTTCGGTGGGATCGCCGGAGCCCCAAGATCTCTCCCTCACCCCTCGGCCCCCAGGAGCCCCCCTCCCTGCTCCCAGCAGGCACTGGGCTCGCCGGCCCCTCCGGGAGGAATGCTTCCGCCGCGGCCGCCCCTCCGCCGCTCATCCCGCCCCCTCCCGCCGCCACCGGAAGCGGGATCGGCCCAAACAATGGCCTGGAACGCCCCGCTCTCGGGCCCCGCCGGAAGCCCATCCCGAGCCCCACAAAGAAACAAAAAACGAGGCGGCGGCGACGGTGCCGAGCAGCTCCGAGGGGCGCGCGCCGGGGGACGCGTTCGCGGCGGATCGCTGGGGGCGAGGGGGCTTCGTCCGCCCCCGGCCGGCCCCACCCCTCGCCGACCTACCGTAGACGCCGTCCTCCATGGCGGCTAGGAAGCCCCGCGGGGAGTCCGGGGCGGTCCCGCCGGTCGGGCCTGGTTCCGCGTCGGCCCGCGGGCTCGGGTGAGCCCGCTCAAACGCCCCGGGAGCCACCGCCGCCTCCTCAGCGCCAGTCCTCAGCGCTGAAAAGACTCTGCCTTCGCCTCCCAACCGCCCCGCCGGTAGGGACCGCCCCTCGTCTTGATACCGCCCAATCCGGGCCGGGCCCTCCCGCCTGCTCCGCCCTCGCCGCCGAGGGACCGTTCTCCTGGGCCAATCAGCGCGCAAGGAGCAGGCTGGCAGGGTCGGCCGGAGATAGACGGTCCCGCGGGCCAATCAGAGCGCGCGCTGAGGACACGGGGCGCCGCCTCTGAGACAAAAGAAGTCACTCGGATGGTTCGCCCGCCAATGAGGAACCTCGGAAAGGAGCTGCTCGGAGGGGGGTTGCTGGGGAGCAATGGGGGCTTCGCCCGCGCCCGGACTTCGGGCAAAGGGGTGCCGTTTCCGCCGAGCCCCGCAGCGGGCGGTGCGTTGCTGGGAGTCGGTGCTTCGGGAGTCCTGTTGCAGGGGGCGGGGCCCCAGCTGTCTGTGGTTCTCTGAGCTGCAGCTCCTAGCAACCAAGCTTCCTTTTGAAGACAGCTGTTGCCACGCAACCGGGAGCAGCTCCTGCTCACTTTTTTTTTTTTTTTTATTTAAATTCTTTTTTTAAAAAAATATTGATTTTTTTTACAGAGAGGAAGGGAGAGGGATAGTGAGTTAGAAACATCGATGAGAGAGAAATAGCGATCAGCTGCCTCCTGCACACCTCGTACTGGAGATGTGCCTGCAACCCAGGTACATGCCCTTGGCCAGAATCGAACCTGGGACCTTTCAGTCCACAGGCCGACTGAGCCAGACAGGTTAGGGCTTTATTTTAAATTATTTATTGTTGAAAGTATTATATATGTCTCTCCCCCCACCCCCCTTGACCTCTCCCTGGCCACTCCCACCCCAGCACATGCCTTCACCCCTCTACTGTGTGTGTTCATTGGTTGTGCGTATGTGCGTGTATACAAGTCCTTTGGTTGACACCCCCACCCCCACCCCAGGCTCACCTTTCTTTTGGCCTCCTTTCTCCAGATCCTTTTACCCTCTCCCATCCACCCCAGCCTCTTCAGAGTTCAGAAGTGGTGGGAAAAAGACGTGCTCTGTCTTTTAAATGCTCCACTATTTGGTCCGGTTAGCATGGCTCAGTGGTTGAGCGTTGACCTATGGACGCTCATGGTTCAATTCTGGTCAGGGCACATATCTGGGTTACTGGGGTGTGCAGGAGGCAGCCAATCAATGATTCTCTCTCTCATCATTGATGTGTTTTGTTTGTTTGTTTGTTTCTCTCTCTCTCTCTCTCTTTCTGAAATCAATAAAAAAAATATTAAAAAAAAAATGTTACGCCGAAACCGGTTTGGCTCAACGGATAGAGAATCGGCTTGGGGACTGAAAGGTCCCGGGTTCGATTCCGGTCAAGGGCATGTACCTTGGTTGCGGGCATATCCCCAGTAGGGGGTGTGCAAGAGGCAGCTGATCAATGACTCTCTCTCATCGATGTTTCTAACTCTATCTCTCTCCCTTCCTCTCTGTACAAAATCAATAAAATGTATTCTTTTTAAAAATGTTACACTGTTTGGTACCTGTCAAGGAGCATGGGACAGTAGGAAAAGGCCAAATATAGTGAAAGCGCAGGCCCCGCCTTCCTGGAGCCATCGAGCTCCAGCTCCTCCCCCTCCCCCAACGCTCCTCCCCTTATTGTAGCATCTCCCCGGAGGACAGCGCCCCTTTCCTCAGCACCCTGCCCCCTGCTCCGGTTCCTCACCCACTTCTCAGGGTCCTCTCCCTTCTCTCCAACTCGCCTCCCTTCAGGTGCTCCCCTCCCTCCTCTCAGAGTCCTCCTGCACCTGAGGCCCTAACCCCACCCCACTCTCACCCCCATGCCTGGCAGGCAAAACGGGTGCAGGACCCTGAGCAGAAGGCGAGGACCTGGGCACCCTGTCACCGGCAGGTCCCTAATGGGGTCTGAGGCGGTGACGGGGGCTTGTCCTCATTCGCAACCGATGGTTCTAGGCAGGGAGAGACAAGATTCAGAGCTGGAATCTTGTTAAACGGACAGGGACAGATTAGACATGGAGCTTCCTAATCTCACTGGCCTTTAGCAGAGGCCCGCGACCTGCCCTCCCGCCTGGAAACCCAGCCTGTGTGCAAGCCAGGACCCCACTCCAAGCAGAACCCTTTCCCGGACCCTTCACCTCACACTTAGCATTCTCCTCCACCCCTATTTCCATGGCCCCCAGGCCCTCCCCCAGACGCCCTGAGCTGGGAGGGCAGCCAGCTAATTAATCCCGTCCGGTTATTACGCGGGGATTCTGGAGGATAAGGGAAGTGGCGGTGGGGAAGCCAGAAGGGAGGCCCTGGGCCGGTGCAGCACCTGGGCAGGCTGGTGGGCCATGCCAGTGGCCGCCCTCAGTCCCGGGACCGGGCGGGACACGGGGGTGGGGACGGATCCTCACAGGCACTGGTTCCTTTCGCAGCCGGCTCCCTGCCTGCTGGCCACTTAGGCAGATAGAAGCGTGGGCAGAGGCCAGGCCCCGGAAGCACACTCACAGGCACAGCACCAGGCTCCCAATGGCTTCACCTGGGGGACGAGTCTCCCCCCAACCACATCCTGGCCCCTGGTATGCAGAGCTCCCTCCTGTCCGCCAAGCTGGACGAGGGAGGCGCTGGTTCTGGCCCTGAGCACAGCCCCCCTGCACCAGCCCGCCCTGTCCTTCAGATGCTCAAATTCAGCGCTGGCCTCCCGAGCGCTCCCATCCCTGGAAGGCCACGTGTCCCGGCACCAGGAAGAGCTGGGAAGTCTCTAGGACCCTCAGCCCCTCGCCCCCCTCAGTGAAGTGAGGAATCATGGCCGGGGAAAGGCCCTTGGAGAAGGTCAAGTTCCAATGCCCCGTTTTTACAGATAAGGAAACCGAGGCGAGGAAAGAGGAGTGGTGTGCCCAGCCACACAGTCCTTAAGCAGAGCCAGGATTCAGAACAAAGCTTCTGGGTCCTTAGAAAGGATTCCGTCCACTTCTAACCCTCTGTAAGAACCATGGGGGGAGGGGGGAAGCCGGTTTGGCTCAGTGGATAGAGCATCGGCCTGCGGACTCAAGGGCCTTGGGTTCGATTCCAGTCAAGGGCATGTACCTTGGTTGCGGGCACATTCCCAGTAGGGGGGGTGTGTGCAGGAGGCAGCTGATCGATGTTTCTAACTCTCTATCCCTCTCCCTTCCTCTCTGTTAAAAAAAAAAAAATCAATAAAATATGTTTTTGAAAAACAGAACCATGGGGGGGGATAGATATCTGTATTTATATTATATATCATACACACATATATAACGTCTTTAAGAAATAGATACACATCACTGGGTGTAGGATTCCAGAGCATCGTAGACTCACCAGCCACGCTCCCCTCCTTCCCCTTGCCCAGTAACCAGCCCTGTTTGTCCCCGGGGCCTTGTCTGGGCCCTCACCTTCAGGCCAGCCCAGAATCGCTGTCTAGCAAGTCCCGAGTCCACCCGTGACAGGAGCCGACTAGCACGTCCAGGGTGTGGTCACGGACAGCTCCGGATCCCTGACGCCTCAGCTCCCTTTGGCATGACAGGACCACACAGGAGTCATCCGGAACCGCCAGTCCTTCCTTGACTCTGGTCGATCGAGAGCCGCGGAACCTTGATTCCTTTGGGCATTCTAGAATGGCACTTTAATAAACACACCTGTGGGTCATTTAGAAGCATCGATTCTCCTCTGGCCTTGGCGTTCTACAGCCACTGGTCTGGAGCTATCTGCTATCAGGAACTCCCCCTCTGTCACTTCTAGAGCAGTGGTCGGCAAACGGCGGCTCGCGAGCCACAGGCGGCTCTTTGCCCCTTGAGTTTTTAGCAAAGGCCAGCTGAGCAGTACCCTAATTAAGTTCATAACAACGTACCTACCTATTGTAGATAGCTTAGGTTTAAAAAAATGTGTTTCTCGAAAGAAATTTCAATCGTTGTAGTTGATATTTGGCTCTGTGGACTAATGTGTTTGCCGACCACTGCTCTAGACCAACAGACTCTCCATTGTTCTGTGCATTCCAGAAGCACAGTTTCTTTAGATTCTGGAAGTACTTCTACTATCTAAGGTCGATCAGATGAACAGTCTCAAAACACGGGCTTTCTGGCATCACAGGTCTTTTCTGGGCTTGTAATCGACATTCCAGGTCAATCCAAACAGTCCTGGAATTTCGAAGCATTCCATACTTTCCCTCCTCAGGTGGTCTACAGAAAGATGACTTGCTGCTTGGTTGGCTGAGCCGAGACGCAATGGTCCCTTCCTTGCATAGCAGACCGACCCAGACCTGTAAACTCTCCTTCTCTCTCCCGCTGCTTGAGACCTGCTGACTTCCGCCCCCAGAGGCAGTCTGTATGACTGATGCCTGACCCTGCTCAACAACCCAAGCCAGCCATGTAGAAGAATCTAGAACCACCAGTCCGTGCCTCCTGGGTGGGTCCAGAATCCTGGATCCCTTAGCCCTGGTGAGGCTGAGGAATCCAGCCAATAAAGGGGTCTCAGGAGGGAGCGCGCCACGCCCACTAGGCAGGCAGAACGTCACCGGCTAATGGTTTACCCAGCTGGCCTGCAGGTCCCGGCAGAGGGCCCCATCTCTCCATGTTGCTGCCCCTGGGAAGGGGCTACAAATGGGGGGGGGGGGGGCACCAGCCGGTATCACGGGGGCGGGGCCAGAGACGGGGTTGGTGTGAGTCCTCGGGGGCTGGCGGCCCCCTCTTCTGCCTCCGACTCCTCCCCCTCCTGGGTTTCCTCCTCCTCCTGGCAGCAGCTCAGCGCAAGCTCGTTCTCGTAGCAGAAAGCCGCCAGACAGTCGGGGAAGCCGGCCTTGGGGCCGCGGGAGTCCCGCTCTGCCCGCTGGTCCAGCTCCTTGGCGCTGCAGACGGGGGTCCCCGGGACCTCGTACGTGCGGTGGAAGTGGCGGTAGTCCACCTCGTACTGGGAGCCGCGCTGGAAGAGGACGGGCTCGAAACGGTGGCCCCAGAGCAGCTCCCCGGGGAGGTAGGAGGAGCGGCACTGCGTGGTCATGGCCGTGGCCTCCACCATGCCCTCCAGGATGACCACCAGCTCGAAGTCGGCCCGGGCCAGCTCGGCGCGCCCCAGCTCGTAGAGGGGGCTGGAGGCGTCGATCTCGTGCACGACGGTGATGGGGGACACCAGGAAGAGGCGGTCCGTGCCGCCGTCGAAGCCCACGTCCACGTCCTGGTGGTCCAGCGGGATGTACTCCCCTTCGGGGGTCACCCGAGGCTGCAGCGAGCGGCCAGGGGCCCCAGACAGGTGCAGGGAGGCGAAGGGAGACGGACATAATGACAGGAAGCAATGGGCATGCAGGAAAAGAGAAGAGCAGAGACTCGTAGGGGTGAGGGTGGGGCGAGGAGAATCAGAGAGAGGGGGATGAGGCCCAGGGGGAGGAAGGGGAGGCTCGGAGCAAAAGGGGACAGAGACCCAGAGAGAAAGAGAGAGGGACAGAGACTCAGGGGGTTTGGGGATAGAAACCCGGGGAGGAGACAAGGGAGAGAGGAAGAGAGGGACAGAGGGACATGGACAGAGCCACAGAAATCAGCAAAGCAGAGATAAAGGTAAAGAAACAGAAGAGAAATGACATCCAAGCAGCAATTGGAGGAAAAGAAAAAGGGCTTTCAGTGAACAGAGAAAGATAAACCAGGATGACAATCTAGGTCCAATATCCTGCGTTCCCCGCTGCTTCATCCCAGCTTATGGGCGCTCCGCACCCCAGGCCCTGCAGCCCCTGTGCATGTGTGTGATGGAGAGGAGGGTATGCAGGCCACAGGCCAGGCACTGGCAGTTTCACCCCACCTGCCCACTGGTTCCATCCCCACCTCCCAGGCCAGGCCAGTGCCCCATAGGCTTCTGGGATAGACAATGAGTCTGGTGTCTCAGTCCAGGAGGAGAGAGAGGTGGAGGGTGGGGCCCAATCTCTCCCACCTGTCTGTCTCCCGGAGACCCCAGTTGCTGCTAGGAGCTGGAGTTCCCACCACCACCTTGTTCTCCCTCTCACCCAAGTACAAGCTCAGTCCAAGGTCACGTGCCCACTTGGACCAGGGCAGCTAGCCTCAGAATGTGGGCAGTTTGGCCCCAGTTCTAGAAACACTAAAGCAAAAAGCACCTTTCTGCAGAGAGTTGGAGGGAGCCACTAACCCAGGAGCCAATGAAAGTTGTTTTGTTTGTTTGTTGCTGAGAAGATAAAATTCTAGAGTGTCCCAACCCCGGCTCTGTCCCCCTCCGAGCAGGAGGCTGGTGGGAGAGGCTGGGCCGCTGAGATGGGGAACAGTTTCCCACAAAAGCCGCAGGACCCCATGCCCAGAGGCCATGAACAGTTGTGTTCCACAGCTGCTTAGGTGAGAGCTGCACCCCATCCTGGGACCTACATCTCCCACAATCCCACAGGGGCCAGGCCTCAAGTCATAAGCCACTGCGATTTACACCACCCGCAAAACTACACGTCCTCACACCACCCCTCCGAGGCCCTTTCTCAGCCCCCAGAGGTGTCTGAGTTCAGAGCCTCTACGCCCCTCAAGGCTTAGATTTCCCCACAATTCCATAGGGGGGGGGGGCCTCACACCCCAGAAAGCTCTTTGTGTCTCAAAATCTGTCTCAATGTCGGCCTGCGGACTCAAGGGTCCCAGGTTTCTTTTCTGGTCAAGAGCATGTACCTTGGTTGTGGGCACATCCCCAGTAGGAGGAGGTGAGCAGGGAGGAAGCTGATGGATGTTTCTCATCGATGTTTCTAACTCTCTATCCCTCTCCCTTCCTCTCTGTAAAATATCAATAAAATAGGCCAAAACCGGTTTGGCTCAATGGATAGAGCGTTGGCTTGGGGACTGAAAGGTCCCGGGTTCGATTCCGGTCAAGGGCATGTACCTTGGTTGCAGGCATATCCCCAGTAGGGGGTATGCAAGAGGCAGCTGATCGATGACTCTCTCTCATTGATGTTTCTAACTATCTCTCTCCCTTCCTCTCTGTACAAAATCAATAAAATATATTTTTTTAAAAATATATCAATAAAATATATTTTTTTAAAAATCTGTCTAAAGCCAAAACCGGTTTGGCTCAGTGGATAGAGCGTCAGCTTGCCGACTGAAGGGTCCCAGGTTCGATTCCAGTCAAGGGCATGTACCTTGGTTGGGGACACATCCCCAGTGGGGGGTGTGCAAGAGGCAGCTGATTCTCACCAATTTTTCTAACTCTCTATTCTTCTCTCTTTCTCTCTGTAAAAAAATCAATAAAATATATATTTTTAAAAATCTGTCTCAAGGAGAATCCAAGATGGCTGCTCGGGTAGGCAACTAGCCGCAGCCGCACACAACAATTTTAATAAAATACAACTAAAATATAAAATGGACATTACCCAGAACTACAGGAAAGTCGACTGACTGGAAATCCTACAACAAGAAGCAAGGAGAAAACCAGAAGGAAGCACGGAGGAGCTGTAAAAGCCTAAGGTACAGAGACACGCGGCGTGCGCGGAGAGGACGGAGCCGGAGAGGAGGGAGGCCGAGTGCCTGGCGGGCGTTCCCTAGCGGAAAGGAGATAAAACTCCGACTGTGCTGGGCCCCTGACTGCTCTGAACCCCAGTTCTGGGCCAGACCCCGGGGACCCAGGCTCAGCCATAGGGAGCTGGGCTGTAAGTCAGAACCCCGGGGTAGCGGAGAAAGGAGGTCCCGGAGGCGCGCACACAGCGCCCAGAGAAGGGCCGGCCGGCTGTGCCGCGGGATTGCCCTGACGGGAAGGAGACTGGGGCTCCAGACTGCTGTGAACGCCACCTCCAACTCCACTTCCAACTGAACTGAACCCCAATACCGGGCTCATTGTGGGAGAGCATAGACTGTTTGGCAGCAGGCGAAAATAGAGGGCACCTTTCTCTCAGAGGTGCCGGCAGCGAGCACTGAAGGACCCGCATAGGGCGGGGCTGACGGAAGCCAAAGCTGCAGGCTCCACCCTGAAACCCCGTCCCATCTGTAACTGCGAAATGCGACAACAAAATAGATCACAAACGAAAGAAATGGAGGACAAAAAGCGTCTGGATATAGAGTTCAAATCTACGCTTATAAGGTTTTTCAAGAATTTCCTAGAAAAGATGGATAAGGCCTATGAGGATATGAAAAGAGATCAACTAGAATTAATAAGGAGTCAACAAGAAATGATAAGGGATCAACAAGAAATAAAGAATACATTGTCTGAAATAAAAAATATTCTACAGAGTCCTAAAAACAGAAGGAAAGATCGCAAGAATCAAGTCAAAGATTTGGAACATAAAGAGCCAGAAGCCACTCCTGCACAGAAGCTAGAAGGCAAGAGAATCCAGAAAATTGAAGATAATGTAAGAAACCTCTGGGACAACTTCAAGCGAACCAACATCAGAATTATGGGGGTTCCAGAAGATGAGAGAGAGCAAGATATCGAAAACATACTGAAAGAAATAGTGACAGAAAACTTCCCCCACCTGGTGAAAGAATTTGACTTACAAGTCCAGGAAGCCCACAGAACTCCAAACAAAAGGAATCCAAAGAGGACCACACCAAGACACATCATTATTAAAATTCCAAGAGCAAAAGATAAAGAGAGAATATTAAAAGAAGCAAGAGCAAAGAAGGTAGTAACTTATAAAGGAGCACCTATACGATTGTCAGCTGACTTCTCAACAGAAACCATGCAGGCCAGACGGGAATGGCAAGAAATATTCAAGGTGATGAATAGCAAGAACCTACAGCCAAAAATAAGCTACCCAGCAAAGCTATCACTCAGAATCCAAGGCCAGATAAAGAGCTTCACTAATAAAAAAAAGCTAAAGGAGTTCATCACCACCAAACCAGAATTATATGAATTGCTGAAGGGGGTTCTTTCAGAAGAGAAAGTAAACAAAGATAAAAATTATGAACAACAAATACGTAATTATCAACAAGTGAATCTAAAAACCAAGGAAATTAAAAAAATCTGATGAACAATATTAACTGTTGAATATAATAGAATCAGAGGTATGGAAGGGGAGTGAACTGACGATTCTTGGGGAAAAGGGGAGAGGGGAGCGTGGGAAGAGACTGAACATAAACTGTGCACCTATGGATGAGGACAATGGGGAGAGGGGAAAGGGCAGAGGGTGGGGTGGGAACCTAGTGGAGGAGAGCAATGGTGGTGGTGGGGGGGAAGGAACATTTGTAATAATATGAAAAATAAAAACTTATTAAAAAAAAAAAAAAAAAAAAAAAAAAAAAAAAAAAAAAATCTGTCTCAAGTCTAGGGTTTACATCTCCTACAACTGCTCCCGAACTCAAACTCCAGCCACAAGTAAAGCAAGAGGGTCCCTGTCCCAGAGGCTGCTGGGAGTTGTAGTTCGCGCACCCTCCACGTCCAACGCACGCCTCGCCCTCAGGCCTACATCTCCCACAATCCCCAGGGGCACCCCCTTCCCCCGCCTTCCGGGTGGGGCCTGGGCCCCGCACCTGCAGCAGCTGGGCCCGCACATGGGCCTCCACCAGGTGGCTGCGGCGCAGGTTGCCCACGCGCCACATGAGGCAGAGGCGGCGGTCGCGCAGCGCCACCACGGCGTTCTCGCTGAAGATGAGCGTCTCGTTGCGCTTCTTGGGCTTGGCCATCTTGGCCATGACGGCACCCACGACGAAGGCGTCGAGCACGCAGCCGGCGATGCACTGCAGCACCACGGCGGCCACGGCGGCCGGGCACTCCTCCGTGACGCTGCGCACGCCGTAGCCGATGGACGTCTGCGTCTCCAGCGCCAGGAGGAAGGCGGCCAGGAAGCTGGCCACGTGCGAGAAGCAGGGCGCGGGCGGCGGCGGCGCGGCCAGGTCGCCGTGCAGCGAGGCGATGAGCCAGAAGGCCAGGCCGAAGAGCAGCCAGGACGCCAGGAAGGAGCAGGAGAAGAGCAGGCACATCCAGCGCCAGCGCACGTCCACGCACGTGGTGAACAGGTCGCTCAGGTAGCGCGCGCCCTGGCCGCCCAGGTGCACGAAGCGCACGTTGCAGTGGCCGTCCTTCTTGACGAAGCGCCCGCGGCGCCGCCCCGCGGCCGGGGCCTGGGCCGGGGCCCACCCGTTGCGGCACAGCCCCGGCCCGGCCTCCTCATCGCCCGCCCCGCCGTCCCCCGAAGCCAGGGCGCCGCTCAGGCGGCACAGGACCTCGGCCAGGCCCATGGGCGGGGACAGCCCCTCCGCTGGGGCTAGTGGGGGGCGGGCGCCCCGAACCTGCAGGGACAAGAGATGGGCAGAACCTTCAGAGGTGCCGGGAATGGGTGGGCATGCTCCCTGGGCCCTGGTGGCCTCGTCTGGAAAATGGGTGGAAGAATGCTCACCTTGCCAAAACCGGTTTGGCTCAGAGCGTGAGCCTGCGGACTGAAAGGTCCCGGGTATGATTCCGGTCAAGGGCATGTACCTTGGTTGCGGGCACATCCCCAGTGGGGAGTGTGTAGGAGGCAGCTGATCGATGTTTCTCTCTCATGGATGTTTCTAGCTCTCTATCCCTCTCCCTTCCTCTGTAAAAAAAAAAAATCAATAAAATATATTTAAAAAAAAGAATGCTCACCTCGAAAGCCACAACAGTACAGCCTGAACAACCGTGACAGTAACACTTGTAATGACAGGAGGTACTTTTGTAACTATGGCTATCACACCACCACCGTGAGCCACAATGATGTGTCAGCTGGCATCTGCAGTGCCACACGCTGCTGCGAACTCTTTGCGTGAATTTTCTGATTTGAGCCTCACAACACTGTAGGCATTATTTCCCCAATTTACAGATGAGGAAACTGAGGCACGGAATGTTGAACGTGCCCAAGGTCACAGCTGATTAAACGGGCTTGAGTGCTAGCAGTCCAGCTCCAGAGCCCAAGCCCATAACCACGAAGGGGTCACTGGCTCTCAGCTGGAGGCTGAGGTCCCTGTGGTTCAAAAGGAAGCCCAGGCCCCGGCCGGGTGGCTCAGTTGGTTGGACCATCCTCCCATACACCCAAAGGTCTCCGGTTTGATTCCCAGTCGGGGTACAAACCTAGGTTGCTGGTTCGATCCCGGGTGGGGGTGCATGTGGGAGGCAACTGATCAATGTATCTCTCCCTCTCCCTTCCCCTCTCTTCCTCTCTTATCAATAAAAATATATCCTCGAGCTGAAGCCAGTTTGGCTCTGTGGATAGAGTGTCGGCCTGCGGACTGAAGGGTCCCAGGTTCGATTCCGGTCAGGAGCGTGTACCTTGGTTGCAGGCACATCCCCAGTAGGAGGTGTGCAGGAGGCAGCTGATTGATGTTTCTCTCTCATCAATGTTTCTAACTATCCCTCTCTCTTCCTCTCTGTGAAAAAAAAAAAAAAAAAAAAATTTTAAAAAAAAAAGCATATGCTTTGTGAATGGTTTTTCTTGAGTTCAAGTTCCAGCTCCACAAAAAAAAAAAAAATATATATATATATATAATATATATATTTATATATTTATATATATATAAATTATATATATATATATATATATATATATATATATATATATATATATATATATATATATATATAAAACACCTCGGGTGAGGATTAAAGCAAGCAAAATAGCAACCAATAGAGGCTGGTGCAAAATAAAAAAATAATAAAAAAACAGCAACCAATCACAACAACAATAAAAAAAGTTCAGAAAGCGCAAGCAACAAAAGGAGAAAAATAAATAAATTGAACTTCATCGAAGTAAATACTTTTCTGCTTCAAAGGACATTAACAAGGTGAAAGAGAACTCACTAATGGGGGAAAAGAGTTGCAAATCATATTATCTAAGAAATTTGTATCCAAAAATACACAAACCAACCCAGCTTCCTGACTCTCAGACCTTGGGCAACTCTTTCTGAGCCTCAGTTTCCTCAGCTGTAAAATGGGGAAACTGGACTTCTTTGTCAAGGTCAGGAAGGGCTTCCAGTCATATAGAGACCCAAGGCCCGATCCTGGCTCAGTTGCTGACCCACTACCTGCCCTGAGACAACGGACTTCCCTTTTCTGGAGCCTCCATTTTCTCATCAGTGGGGTGGGGACAAAAACCCACCACCTTGGAAGGAAGAAGGATCCAGAAGAAGGACCTTGGGCTTTTGAGTGAATCCGGCTCTGCCATTCACTAGCTGGAGGACTGGTGGTGAGTCACATCCCTTCCTGAGCCTCAGTTTCCTCATCTGTGAAATGGAGAGAATCTCACCAGCTGGACAGTGGGGAGAGGAGGGGGGAAGGGGCCGGGCACAGACCTGCAGACCTCATCCCCCTCCAGCAGCTGCAGGTAACACCTGGCACGCTGGGGGCAGGGACCTACATGGACCAGGGCTGAAACAGTTGGCCTAAGCCAAAACCAGTGTGGCTCAGTGGCTAGAGCGCAGGCCTGCAGACTGAAGGGTCCCAGGTTCGATTCCGGTCAAGGGCATGTAGCTTAGTTGTGGGCGCATCCCCAGTGGGGAGTGTGCAGGAGGCAGCTGGTCGATATTTCTAACTCTCTTTCCCTCTCTCTTCCTCTCTGTAGAAAATCAATAAAATATATTAAAATAAAAAATAGTTGGCTTATTGGTTTCATCAACCTGTACCAAGCACATGCATATGATATGCCCCCGGGATCCCGATGGGCTTCCGTCGGGACTGGGGGCCCTCAGCTTAAAGAGAGGGCTGTCAGTCAATGTCAAGTGCAATACCAAAGGGTCCTCCTCCCTTCCCCCAGGCCTCCAGCTCTGCACCTGCCGTCCATGCCCACCCGGACAGCCCCGCACCTGGGCTTCATTTCGCCCGCTCCTCAGAGCGGAGGCTCAGGTGGGTGCACTGGGCCTGGCTGTGTCCAGCACCCAGGGTGTATCCGAACTCTGTTTCCGCCCATAATTACTCTGGCTGCGAAGAGATGGTTTGCCAAAAAGGGGAAACCGAGGCCAGTCCCGGAAGGCAGGTTTAAGGTCCGGATCTAGGCCCTGACCAGGACATGTGCAACCCTCTCCTGCCTGAAGTCCCCACTCTGTACCGTGTGCCACCGATGAGGGCGGAGGGGAGGCGAACTGGCTCCCCCGGATGCAGCACCCTCCCAGCCGGGGCCTCCTCGCACCCTCACTGTCTCTCACCACAGCCCTGGGACTTCCCTTGTCACAGGCGACTCCACTGGTGCCCCCTCGGTCCCTCAGCTGGAAAATGGCGAGCCCTGGACTCCCACCGGGGCCTTGGGTGCCCAGCCTGAGCCCGGAGCACGGACCCCCGTCCAGGCGGGTCCTGAGCGCCTGCCATTCCTGGGCCGCAGGATGAGCCCCTTGGATGTCCCCGCCCACCACTGGGCTCCACCAGACCCGCCGCTCACCTCCATTCAGGACGCCGGGAGGCCAGGGTCACTGCTCCGGGCCACAGCGTGGGGACAGGCCGAGGCCCGGCCAGACCCCTGCCGTGCGGAGGTCAGGGGCCAGTGTGGGCTCTGCCCTTTCCAGCCCGGGACTCTGCCTCCCACGGAAACCGAGGCCCACACCCAGCCCGACAGGACCGTGTCCGTTTCCCAGAGCAGATGGGGCAGGGGCTGTCCCTCCGGGGGGCCTGTCTGCACCCCACATGGCCCAGCTTCCATGGGTCGATGCTACTCGGACTCAGGGGGGCCCCCTGCCCCACAGGAGCAGGCCGGAGGGCAAGGCTCCAGAGCCTGAGTCGACCCCCCCCCCCTCCCCGACCTGCCGGGGAGCAGCTTAACGTTTCTATAACGGAGACGGGGCTTAAGGTGCCTGCACTTCAGGCCTAAGTCACCGCCTAATCTGAGGCCCAAAGCCCCGCCCCCAGGCCCAATCCCTCCCTCCTCCCCGAAGGAACAGGTCCACACCCCTCCCTCCTCCCCGAAGGAACACTGCCACCCCTCCGGAGCCCGGGAACTTCCCCTGCCCTCACCGCCGAGGGGTCCGGGAAGCAGGCTGGGGGGCAGAGGCTGATGGGAGGGGTGTGGGGCAGAGCCTGGGCAAAGACAGGGTACAGAATCGGACATGAGCAGGGAGAGAGGGATCCGAGAGAGAAGAGAGGTGTGGGGGTGGAAAGACCCAGAGGGAAGGGCACAGGGACAGAGGGAGAGAGAGACCCAGAGGGAGGGACAGGAACCCAGAGGGAGGGGGACAGAGACCAGAGGGAGGGACAGGGACCCAGAGGGAGGGACAGGGACCCAGAGGGAGGGGGACAGAGACCAGAGGGAGGGACAGGGACCCAGAGGGAGGGGGACAGAGACCAGAGGGAGGCAGACAGACAATGGGGAGAGGGAGGGGGACCGAGGCCCAGGGAGAGAGGAGCAGCAGCACGGGCAGAGGAGCAATTGGGAAAGCCACAGAGGTGGGGTCTTAGGGAAGGGGAAGATGGGGAGACGGGAGGCAGAGACCAATGGAAGACACAGAGATGGGGCAGAAAGAGGTTCCACTGAGATGGAGGATGCAGGGGGAGGGGGCAGTGAAAAAAAGCACAAAATGTCCATGGGGTCAGTCGGAGGCACCAAATTTGAAGGGAGTGATTGTTCTGGGCTGGACTGTCACTGAGGGTAAGACGGGACCTCTCCGAGGGGGGCAGCAGGATGGGGTGGGGATGCTGGAGAAGATGCCCAAGCAAGGGGGTGGAGGTGGGACAGCCCGCAGCCCCCGGCCCCTGCCCAGGCTCCTGCACGGAGCACATACCTGGTGGGGTGGCCCACCCCCATGCCCTCCGCGGGGGCTCCTCTGTGGGTGCTGATGGCTGCGGTGTCCTCAGCCCCAGGGGCCCAACCTCTGTGTCCACAGGCGGATCAGAGGCCTGGCCGAGGGGGGGCAGGGGGTGGGGCCAGCTCAGAGCCGCAGAGGGGGAGCCAGGGAGGACAGCCAGGCAGGCGGCTGGGCTGCGGCCCAGGCAGGCTGGAGGTGGCACAGACACAGGAGGGGGCGGGGCCAGCCTGGGGGCCAGGAGCCACGGGAAGATGGGGACACAGACGCAGCAGAGAAAGATGGGGGCATGGAGGAGGGAACAAAAGGGGCGAGATGATGATAAAGGAGATAGGACTGAAGGAGAAATGGGGGGGCCTGGTTCTCCCGGCGACAAAGCCTTAAAAAGCCGGGGTCACAGGTGCGATACCCGCCCCCGGAGACGCAGTGAGCCCGGATGGAGTGAGATGTGGGAGGAAGGCAGGAGGGACTGCACCCAGTGGGCTGAAGGCTGGAGCAGGTGCCAGGTCCCTGCTCCTCCCCCGTTCTCTCTCAGCGAAGCGGCCAGGAGGACGAGTCTCACACATCAGGCCATTCCTGTCCTTTATTGGCCTTAGGAGCCCCCCCCCCCGACTTTCCTCCCTCCACACCGGCCTCCAGCAGCCCCGCAGCCCCCACTGGGGAGTCCTGGCCAAACCCAGCGGCAGGAAGACAAGAGGCAGAGCCTAAATCTCCGGGGGGGTGGGTCCAGTCAAACTGGCCCAGTCACTGCAAAGCAGTGAGTTCCCTGAGGCCAAGGGTCCAGCCAAGGGCCTCAGCTGACAGTGTCCGTTACTGGGCCCACACCAGGCCCAGCTTCCAAACGGCCCACAGAGTCCCTGAGGGCGGGTGAGGCAGGGCTGAACCAGGTCTGGGGGGGCGCTGGAGTCACACCCAGGGTGTGAGGGCACCGGTGGTCCGCGAGGCCGGAAAGGCGGGCCACGCTGCTTTGAGCGCCAGGATCACACCAAGCCCTTCGGCGGGAGGGCTCACCAGGCCAAACCAAGTCCCGTAGAGAAGAGCAAGCCCAGCAGAACCGTCACGGTGGCCAGCGGGCCGAGCAGAGTCCCTCTTAGGAGGACTGGTGCGCAGACCTGCAGGAGTCCCTTCCAGGAAGCCGAGGGCGGGGCCGGGCGCGCTCAGACGCTGATGGTGCGGAAGACGGTGAAGCCGGACAGCGCGGTGCTCACCAGCAGCCCGGGGCACTGCGGGTGCCAGTGCAGCTCCTTCAGGTCCGTCTCGCCCTGGTGCACGAACAGCAGCTGCTGGGGCAGGTCCGCCAGCCCGGGCTCGGCCTCCGCGGCGCCCGCCTCGGGGTCCCGCTCCACCGCCAGGTCCCACTGTGTGATCTGGTTGTCGGCGCCCGCGGCTGCGAAGACCCCGCTGTCCTGGGGGTGCCACTCGACGGAGGTCACGGGGGCCACGTGCTGCTTGAACGTGGCCACCGGGGAGCCGGACTGTGGAAAAACGGGAGTCAGGGGCTCCGAGCACCTCCGCCCGAGTCCTGGGGTGCCCCAGGCAGAGCCCAACCCTCTCCAGCCTCGGGGTTCAACCAGGGCTCCGCTTTGAGGCCCCATAACCCCAGATTCTCCGAAAGGGACAGAGAGGGAGGTACAGCTGGTAACAATGGCCTCATGTCCCAGGGGCCGCTGGGAACCTGGGGCTGCACAGAAGCCGGTCCATGGAAGGGGGTGTCCTCCCCAGGGGCCCTATGGCCTTAAAGGGGCGGGAGCAGGGCTTCGGGCTGCAGGAGCAGCAGATGCAAAGAACCAAGAAGCCCCTTTTCCTACACACAGGGGCTCCTTTGGAGACGTGTCTCCAGAGTTCCCATCAACTCGGCCGTGTGACCTGGCCATGCACCTGCCTGGGGGGCTGGAAGCCTTTTCTAGAACCTTCCCAGGGGTGCTTCTAGAGAACCATGACCCCGGCGGGGAGAAAGACTAGGACACGGTGGTCCCGGGAAGGCGCTGAGCCCTGGGAAGTGAGGGCTTCGCTCGGGCAGATCGTGGACACAGCCACCTTCCCGCTCAGAGGCCTCAGCGCGACCAACAAGCAGCATCGCTGGGCCACAGCGTCTCCCCGCTCCCGGCCTCTCTCTGCCTGCACCGCGCCTGCACGAGGGACTGGGCTCGGAGCCTCTGCCTCTTCTCTTGTCAGCTCTCCGGCTGGTAGGACAGCTTCCACGCCAGCCACAAGCCACCCTCCTGCTGAGCCCGCGTCCCATCTGTCGCCCGAAGGGGCTGGGCCCTGGCGTCTAAGACCCCTTCGGAGGGCGAGCCCACAGACCCAGTGGCTGCTGGGAACGGGGCTCCGGCAGGTGCTCGCTGGGCACACACCTTGAACTGCCGCAGGTCCCACACCCTGAGGGCCCCGTCGTCCCCGCCGCTGAGCAGGAAGGGCTCCCGGCGGCTCCAGTGGATGACGTTCACGTCCCCGTCGTGGGCGGCGGCCGCGGTGAGCATGCAGGCCTTGCTGGGGGCGGCCCGGATGTCCCAGATGCGGATGGAGGCGTCAGCGGAGCAGGAGCCGAAGACCTGGGAGAGGAGTCTGAGCGCCCGGGGCTCCCTGCACCCCGCCGAGACCAGGTGCCAGCAGTGGGCCCCTCCTCCTTTAAGATCCAGGAATCCAGCCCGGCCGGTGTGGCACAGTGGGCTGACTGCTGACCCAGGAACCAAGAGGTCACTGGTTCGATTTCCAGGCCGGGCGCAGGCCTGGGTTGCCGGCTTGGTCCCAGGAGGGGGTGTGTAGGAGGCAGCCGATCAATGATTCTACCTCTCTCTCCCTCTCCCTTCCTCTCTGAGATCAATAAAAACACATAATAATAATAATAATAATAATAAAAAAGACCCAGGAGCCCAGGCCCCGGCCCGCTCACCGTGTCCTCGGTCGGGGACCACTGCAGGTCCTCCACGGAGCGCGTGTGGCCCACGAAGGGCCGCTGGTCCACGTGCCAGGAGCCGCCGTCCGTGGGCGTCCAGAGGTGGATGTTCTTCTGACAGTCACCGCTCAGCAGGCGCCCTGGGGCGTCGGGAAACCACCTGGTCCCAGCTGGCCCGGCGCAGCCCCCTCCCTGGAGCCGGCACCCTCCCCTGCCGCAGGCCCAGCTCCCTCCGGCGCCCCAGGACCCCGCGCCCGCCCCAGGGGCTCACCGGGCACGCGGGGGGACCAGTCCAGCGCGAAGCCCTCGCCCATGTGGCCGGCAAAGGTGAAGACGGGCTTCGTGCGAGCCTGCTCGTCCCGGAGGAAGGCGGCCAGGGCCTGGGGGTCGTCCACCACCTGCAGGAGCCGCCGCAGCGCGAACACCTCCACCTGGCCCTTCTCCGACCACACCCCCGCCACCGGCTCCTCGCCCAGCCAGGACACCTGCGGGGGAGGAGGGGGAGGAGACGGAGGGGCAGGAGGCTCAGGTTGGTGGCCACAGCTGCTAGCACCCCTGAGACTAGCACTGCAGTTCCCCAGACACCCCCGCCCCCAGGGCTGGGACAACCACCCCCAGAATCCTTTGCAGGAGAGGACCACAGTCTGCAAGCCCAGCGTGGTACCTGGGACAGCTCCCCACCCTGCAGCAGAGGTGGTGTTGGGAAAACGCCTTCAAGAATCCTGGGAATCAAGGCTGTAATTCCCGGCAGCCCTCATCAGACTCGGGTCTCTGCTGCCCTCTTAGTGTGGGAGAGTCCCAGCCTCAGGCCTCGGGCCATCTGCTCACAAGATCCCGTTCGGCCTCAGGCTTTCCGGCAGCGCCTCACCTTGACCTCCTTGAACTCCAGGCTCAGGTCACGCTGACCACGCAAACCTCACCTGATCACAGCCAAGCTCCAAAGTGCCGACTGCAACCTACTCCTCCCCAAACGGCAGGACCTGTTTTTAGACTCGTCTCTTCCTAACCCGACACCTATGCTGATCCTACTAAAAATGCACCACTTCGCCCTGGCTGGTGTGGCTCAATGGATAGAGCATTGGCTGGCGGACCAAAGGGTCCTGGGTTTGATTCTAGTCAAGGGCACATACCTTGGTTGCGGGCACATCCCCAGTGGGGGGTGTACAGGAGGCAGCTGATGGATGTTTTTCTCAAATCGATGTTTCTAACTCTCTATCCCTTTCCCTCTCTCTCTATAAAAAATCAATAAGATATATGCCGAAACCGGTTTGGCTCAGTGGATAGAGCGTCGGTCTGCGGACCAAAAGGTCCCGGGTTCGATTCCGGTCAAGGGCATGTACATTGGTTGTGGGCACATCCCCAGTAGGGGGTGTGCAGGAGGCAGCTGGTTGATGATTCTCTCTCATCAATGTTTCTATCTATCCCTCTCCCTTCCTCTCTGTGAAAAATCAATAAAATATATATTTTTTTAAAAATCAATAAGATATATATTTTTAAAAATCAACAGAGAACTATCCTCAGGTGAGAACTGGAAAAATTCCCACCACCTCTATTGTTGTCTCTCACTGATGCCATCCCTCTCCTGAACTACAGCCCCTACAGGACTGTCCGCTGCCCTTGTCTTCCTGCAGTCTCTTCTCAACACAGCCGGTAGAGGAATGAACACACAAGTCAGATCCCGCCTTTCCTGTGCTCTAGACTCTCCCATGGCTTCCAACGTCTCCAAGTCCTTACAACGGGCTCCAAGGCCCTCACCGACCTGTCTGTGTGGGCCCACCCCCGAGATCCTGTCGCCATATCCCTGCTCATTCGACTCTAAACACACTGGTTTCCCCCCAGCTTCTCTCAAACACTCCTCCATCATGCCAAGTTCACCCCACGCCAGTGCACTGTTTTCCCTGCCTCAACCTTTTCCCACACACCCCTGGCTCGCTCCCTCACTTCTTGTGGGTCTCTGCGTAAATGGCTCCTTAACAGTGAGCATGTCCCAGGCCACGCTATTTAAAATAGCAACCCGCCGAAACCGGTTTGGCTCAGTGGATAGAGCACTGGCCTGCGGACTGAAAGGTCCCAGGTTCAATTCCGGTCAAGGGCATGTACCTTGGTGGCAGGCACATCCCCAGTGTGGGGTGTGCAGGAGGCAGCTGATCGATGTTTCTCTCTCATTGATGTTTCTAGCTCTCTTATCTCTCTTCCTCTCTGTAAAAATTCAATAAAATATATTAAAAATAAATAAATAAAATAGCAACCCGCACAGGAACACCCTAACCCCTTACCTGATTTTATTTATTTTCCCTCTACAACACTTAGCACCTTGACACGGTACACATCTACTAATTTTGTTCTTGCCCCCCTTTCCAGCAGCATGTACGTTCCAAGACCTTTTGCTCCCTGTTAAACCCCTAGAGTCCAAATCAGTACCCAAAACACGTTAACACTCTGATGGAAATGCACAGCCAGAACCACAGGCCAAGCACTGCTCTGAGTGCTGTTTGTATGTCACCCCATTTAACTCGCATCAGCCTGATCAGAAGATGCTATAACCCTAAACCACAAGAGTAACCTCACAGCTCAGAGCAGTTCCTGAAAAGTAACAGGAAACATATAGACACTCACATTACAACCAGGTGCTGTTTCCAAGCATCTGAAATAACTGTATTTCAGTTACAGGAAGAGTTGTATGTTGTTCTATTTGATCCTTATACCAGGCAAGCTTTGCAACTGTCACTATTTCACAGAACATAAAAAAAGCAAACAGCTGAGACCGGTTTGGCTCAGTGGATAGAGCGTCGGCTTGGGGACTGAAGGGTCCCGGGTTCAATTCCGGTCAAGGGCATGTACATTGGTTGTGGGCACAACCCGGTGGGGGGGGTGCAGGAGGCAGCTGATCAATGATTCTCTCTCATCGATGTTTCTAACTCTCTATCCCTCTCTGTAAAAAATCAATAAAATATATATATATATTAAAAAAAAAAAAAAAAGCAAACACTCCTCACACAGCACCCAGTACCATTCATAATAGCTAAGACATATGTAAACTAGCCCTGACCAGTTTGGCTCAGTGGATAGAGCGTCAGCTTGTGGACTGAAGGGTCCTAGGTTCGATTCTGGTCAAGGTTGCAGGCACATTCCCAGCAGGGTGTGTGCAGGAGGCAGCTAGATGATGTTTCTCTCTTATCGATGTTTCTAACTCTATTCCTCTCCCTTCCTCTCTGTAAAAATCAATAAAATATGTTTTTTAAAAAAAGACATATGTAAACTATATAAAATGATGTACCTGACGCTTGTCCAAAAGCCGAAGGACGTGAGGAGGTGCAGGTATAGATGCGACAGTAGGGGTGCGCCCCAGAGTTGTAGAGCAGACTGCTTAGACTGTACTTACCCGGACTCGGTTGATGCCTCCGTAGTGGGGCACCATGGCCAGCTCCAGCTGAGGTTTCCGGTCTTCTTCATCCTCTTCATCCTCCTCTTCCTCCTCCTCATCGCTGCCCTCTGATGGCGGGGGCTTGGTCCCGTGCAGATTGTGCATCCGGAGCATCATTAATCTGGGGGAAAGTGGGATGTGATGAAGGCGCTGGGCGTCAGGATCCTTAGGGAGGAGGGAAGACGGAAACCCCAACTGACTCGGGGTGGGAGGGAGGCAGAAGCGGGCAGCCCTACCTCCTGGTCCAGGGGAAGGGAAGCTGGAGGCTGACTCCTGGACTTCGGGGCAGGAAGAGGCTGGGGCACCTGGACTCCTGGGAAAGCCTCAGGTTTCACTCACCTGTTGCTTTGGGCGCTCTCCGCCTGGGTCCCGGCACACAGGTAGAGGGTCAGAGGCAGCTCTGTGCGATTGTCCCCGAGGTGATCCCGGACGATGTCAAAGCTGAGGCAGGGGGCGCCTGGGGAGGGAAGGAGAGGTTGGAAAGTCACGATGGGACAGCGGGATCTCAGCGCCCTCCAGGGTGACGCCACCTCTCAGACTTCCCCCAGTCTTCCCTTTCAGAGCGCCCCTTCAGTTAAAGGCTCAGGACCTGGGCCCCTCAGGACCCAGGATCCCAGCTCCCTCCTTCCCCAGGGGTCAGGAGTCTGGGTGCCCCCCTACCTGTCTGCGCCCGGTGGTACAGCACGTAGGCCTCCTCGTCCATGACCAGCTCCTCTCCTTCGCGCAGCGGCGGCCCCCGGCCGGGCAGATAGACCTGGGCCGGGCCCTCGGACCCAGCCTCGCGTGACTCGGCCTCCATGGGCTCCTCGTTCTCACACGTGCGCCGCCGACCCTTGCGCGCCGCCATCCTCGAAGCCTCTGGCTGTCGGCGCGAGTTGATGATGTCACTTCCGGGTTGCATTTCTCTCTCTCTCTCTCTCTCTCTCTCTCTCTCTCTCCCTCCCCCCGCCCCCCTTCCACCTCCTTTGGCGATCCACCAGGCGGCTCCGTTACCTTGGAAACTCTCTAGTTCACCAATTAGAGAGGGCGGTGGGGAGAGGGAGAAGGAGAACAAGGTAACGGCGTCCTGGTTTAGCCATGAAGTCCTGAGGTGGATATGCGGAGACCACCGGCGCCGCATACCTTGGAGGCGCTCTTCTGCGGAGCCGTTGCAAGGCCTCCTGGGAGTTGTAGTTCTCGGGGAAGCGTGTATTGCGCATCTACTCCAGACTCTAGCGTTCTGAGCCTCCTCCGCCTTTGACTCCCCCAGAGCTTGCTTTCCGCTCCGATGATTATTCATGTATGCAAATAAGAGCTCTTGCCGACCAGGACCGCGGGTTTTTCTGTTCTCTGAAGACCCATCAAAGCGGTTTCTTCTCCCCTCCTTGTGATGATGGCCTTAATTTATTTCAAAAGGCTTAATGTAAACAGGATGATACTGGGCGTGAGTGAGTCGGTGGATTCTACCCTCTCGGGGGCAGTCAAGTGCCTAACCAGGACTTCACATGGCAGCTATGGTCCGCGAGCACTTAATCAGAAAGTCCACCCTCTGGAGGCAGCTGTTACAAGTGCTTCTCTTTATGGCCCATCAGCGGCAGAGGTCTGGCTAATTGGCATAATGAAATGTTAGAAATAGATTCTCCTTGGTGAGATTAACGGTATTCAAGATACCTCGGACTGGCTGGAATGCATTAGACACTCTTCCTCGCTTGCATGAGCAGGATATTAAGAATCTTGCAAGCCTCGTTGCCCGTAGCCATTAGGAAATGGGACCCTAGACTTGATCCTAAAATGGTTTGATCCTGGATCTTGCCTGAGTTCTCTGTCCCCCATATCTCTAGGTCTCTGTCCACCCCTGCCTATTCTGGGGTGGGGGTGGGGGGTGTCTTTTTTCACCTCCCCTTTCTGGGCCTTTGTCTCCCACCTCCCTCCAGGGTCTCTGCTCCCGCTCTAATTCTCTTTCTGCCCCTTATTTCTGTGGGACTTCTCTCAGTTTGTTTCCCTTCACAGGTGTGAGGGTGCTGGTGCTGGGGGAGGGGGCGGGGCACTACGACACAGACACGGAGCTCACACTTGGACGGAGGAGGCGTAAAAACATGGTTTATTCCAAACACTGCGATGTGGGACAGGAGGGGGGGAAGGAACGTGGGTGGTGAGTGGGGACTCCCAGACCCTCTCCTCCACCACCCAGCTCCAGGCCCGGCTGGAGGTCTGGGAGAGGAGGCCTTGGGGGGTCTGCTGGGTCATCACTGAAGGGTCCCAAAGAAGGGTTAGGTTTGGAGAGGGGGTGTTGGGTGGCACCTGGGGTAGGTAGTGAGGTGCGATGGGATGGAAGGTTTTGGCCCCTGCAGGTTGGGATCTACGCTGTGGGGGGGAGGGGGTAAAGGCGGGGCTTCCGTTGGGGGTGTGTCCTAAGTCAAAATAGGGAAATGTGACCCGGGGTGGAAAAGGAGGTGGGGGGGTGGAGTGGAGGGGTGTCCCGGTTTGACGTCGAGGGGCGCAGTCTGGTCGGGGCACAGTCTGGGGCTCGGGTCACAGTTTAGGGTCCGAGGTCACAGTCTGGGGTCGGAGGATGACCATGTGTAGGGGTCGGAGTTTGTCACAGTCTGGGGTCAGGGGGTTTGTGTATGGCGGGGCCCAGGTCTAGGGTCACAGTTTGGCGAGCGCGTCTCACAGTTTTGAGTCCCCGCGGATGGAAGGTTAAAAACGGGCCTCCCCGGAGGCGGCGTGGCCGGGCCCGGGGAGCTGCACAGTGATGTGGGGGCCGCGGCCCCGGGCGTGGGGGCGGGGCGCGGGCGCGGCGCGACCCCCCCACCTCCCGCCCCATCTGGTGGTGACGTTAAAAAGCCCTTGTCGGGTTTTAAAAAATGTCCAGCGGGCTCCGAGACCTCCGCCCCGTGAGATTCCGGGGACCACATCCCCATCCAGCGGGTGAGATTCCGGGGACCACATCCCCTCCGGTTCACGGTGCCCCGAAAAAACGAAAGGGGCACAGGACGCTGCTCCAGGCGGGGTCCGGCCGGTGCCACCTTTTCCTTCCCATCCCACGCGGGTCCCGTCCGCTGCGCGCGCCCCCCCGGGCCGTGGCCTGCGCTGACCGAGGGGGCGGGCGGGCCCCCGGGGCGGGCCGCGTCATACCTCGGACTCGAGGCTGGAGAAGTGCGCCGAGCCCCGGCGGGTGCCCAGGTCCCCGCCCCGGTGTCTCCGGTGGGGCGCGGCGGCGGGCGGCGGCCCCCAGTGCGCGGCGTGCAGGCAGCGGCGCGCGTGGCGGGAGGGCCCGGTGAGCCGGCGCGAAGGGGCGCGGGGGCACGAGCTGAGGTCCTCCAGGGAGCGCGAGGTGGGCGCGGGCGGCGGCAGGTCCCAGCCCCCCGCGGCGGCGCGCCGGTGCCGGTGGTGGTGCGGGGCCGGGGGCGCGGGCGCGCGGTGCGAGGCGCGCGGGCGGTGCGTGTGCGCGCGGGGGCACCCGCAGCGGGCCCGGCGGCGGGGCGGCGGCGGGGGCCCGGCGGCCCAGGGCGGGGGCGGCGGCGCCCACCAGCCGCCGTCCAGGCCGTCGTGCGAGCAGCTGTGGTGGCGCGGCGGCGGCAGCAGCTCCAGGCTGGCGCAGTGGCGGCAGTGCCAGGCGGCCGGGCCGCCGCGCGGGGGCAGGTAGTCCCAGCTGCCGGCGCGCCAGCCGCCCAGCTTGTCCACCGACCAGTAGCGGCCGGGCGGCGGCCCCAGGCGCTCGGCGTACGGGTAGGGGAAGTCGGCGTACCACCAGGGCTCCAGGCCGCCCAGCGACGCGCCGCCCAGGCTCTCCGAGTCCTCCGAGTCCGACGGCGACGGCTCCAGGTCCAGGTACGGGCAGGGCGGCGGCACGGCGCGGCGCGGCGGGGGCGCGGCCTGGGCCCCGGCGCCCCCCGGGCCTCCCGCGCCGCCCGCGGCCCCCGCGCCCGGGCCCAGCAGCGGCTGGCTCTCGGGGTCGGAGCGCGGCCAGCGCGCGGGCGCCGGCGGGCTCTCGTCCTCGTAGGCCAGGCGGCACAGCGGCGGCCCCGCGGCGGCGGCGGGCGCGGGCGGCCCGGGCGGCGACGGGAAGCCGGGGTAGGCGCCGGCGGGGGGCTCGGCCGGCTCCTTGTCGCGCACGATGGCGAAGTAGGAGGGCGGCGGCTTCTGCGGCGGCGGCGCGGCCGGCGGGGACAGCGGGCGGCCCCCCGCGCCCCGCGCCGCCCCGCGCGCCTCGCCCGCGCCCAGGCCCTGCGGCTCGATGGGGCCGTAGTAGCGGTGGAAGCCGTCCGCCAGCCCCGCGGCCCCCGGCGGCCCCGCGGCCTTGGCGCGCCGCCAGCGGTCCACCGCCGCGCGCTCCCGGGGCAGGAAGGGCGCGGGGCGCGGCGCGGGGTACGCCGGGCTGGGCAGCGGCTGCGGTGGCGGCGGCGGCTTGGCGGGCGGCGGGGCGGCCTCGGCGCTGCAGCAGCTGTACATGCCCTGCGGGGTCAGGGGAGGGGGTGGGGGGGGTCAGCACCGTGGGCCGGGGACCCCTCTCTCCTCCCCTCCCTCCTTCCCCTCCTCCCCTCCCTCTTCTCCTGCACCCCTCTCTTCTCTCCCTCCACCCCTCCATTCTCTCCCTCCTCTACCTCCTCTACCTCCCCCCCCCCCCTCTTCCCTCCTCTCCTGCACCCCCGCGGGTCCCTCCCCTCCCCGGGCATCCCTGCCGGTTTGCACCTGTTGGTACCCTGGCCTCCCTCCTCCCCCCCCCCCCCCCCACGGCCCCTGTACCCTGGAGAAGGCCAGCAGGAAGTCCATGCGCTGGGTGGGCCCCAGGCAGTGCCGCAGGCGCCAGTACACCAGGTGCTCCCAGGCGAAGACCAGCAGCGACAGGCCCATGGCCACCAGCAGCATGTAGAAGACGCCCGCCATGTTGTCGATGTCCAGCTTGCTGCTCATCACCTCGATCTTGTCGTTGTGGCAGATGCCGGAGAGCCACAGCCGCTCCAGCATCTCGATCTCATCTGGGGGGGGCAGGGGGGGTGCAGTCAGAGGTCACCTTTGCAGAGATCCCCTGAGGACCCGCCTCTGATATAGGAGTCTAGGCCTCCAGTGGCCTCCTCCCTCCACCCTGGCGCCCTGGGCCTCATCCCCGCCTTCCTGGGGACCCAGGGCCCCCCCTGCTCCCAGGCGTGCTCCCCCAGGCCCCCCCCCCCCCCCCCCCGCAGCCGCACCGTCCCCCAGGAACTGCAGGAGCGCCAGGTCGATGGGCCGCTTCCAGCGGGAGCCCTTGTGCAGGGCGATGCCGTAGCCCGTGGTGGCAAAGACCTTCCCGGAGCCGATGGTCACCAGCTTGCAGCCCTCGTCCTTGCGGGCCATGTAGTTGAGCACGGCCGCGTCATAGATGAAGGCGTCCAGCTTCCTGTGGGGCAGGGGGGCATACAGGGCGGGGTCAGTCCACCCCACGCCCTCATGGCCCAGCCCCGAACCCCTGCGACCCCTCACCTCCCCCTGCTCCAGTCACCGAGAACTCTCCTGGAGCAATCTGCACCGGCCTCTCTGTGCCTCAGTGTCAGTCTCTGTACAATGGGCATAACAGCCACACCTCCCCAGGGGTGCTGTGAAGCTTGGATCATGCTTGGTGCAGAGGGAGTGCTGGAGACATATTAGCTGTGACTGTTAAGAAGGAATGACTGGGCCCTAACCGGTGTGGCTCAGCGGATAGAGCGTCTGTTTGCGGACTCCAGGGTCCCAGGTTCGATTCCGGTCAAGGGCATGTACCTTGGTTGTGGGCACATCCCCAGTGGGGGGTGTGCAGGAGGCAGCTGATCAATGTTTCTAACTCTCCATCCCTCTCCCTTCCTCTCTGTAAAGATCAATAAAATATTTTTAAAAAGAAGTAATTACTGGTTTGATCCAACCAGTGAATAGAAATCAGTGCGCAGCGGCCGCAGTGCTGAAGGAGGCTGCACGCGGCAAGTCCCAGCATGCACCGCTCTGTGAGAGCGGATGCCGCACCCGGACCCTCCTCCCAGCAGGTGTGAGACAGGGGGCCTGGGGAGAACGAGTCCTCCACGTCCTATTCACTCCTCCGCGTTAAAGGGGGCTGAGGCTCTCAAAGGGAATCCTATACAGTAGACCCTCAGGTTACGTCGGAGACCCGTTCCTTCGGCCCGACAAAACGCGATTTCCTCTGTACCCTGGAACCCGCCTACATAAGCACCTACGTCCCTACATGGAGCACACACTCAGCAGTAATGAGGTGAAACAGTAAAAAAAAAAAAAAGTGAAAGAAAGGTAACAATCCCTGACCTTTACTTGTGGTAAATAAATGATAACAAACAAAAAGCACATATGTACATAGGTCGAAATGACGGACCTTTTTTTTTAAAATAAATAAATGGGAGAAAAAGAGATAATCACGAAATGACATTTGTAGAGTCTGACATAACCACAGGACTGTCCGTAAATGTTACTGATTGCTAATATTGTGCCAGGCCCTGTCCGACTACTTAAATAACTCATGTAGCCCCAACCGGTTTGGCTCAGTGGATAGAGCGTCGGCCTGCAGACCTAAGGGTCCCGGGTTCGATTCCAGTCAAGGGCATGTAGCTTGGTTGCAGGCACATCTCCAGTAGGGGGGTGTGCAGGAGGCAGCTGGTCGATGTTTCTAACTCTCTATCCCGCTCCCTTCCCCTCTGTAAAAAAATCAATAAAACATTTTTTTTTTTTAAAAATGACTCATGTGATCCTCAAAACGTTACCGAAGGTACAAACTAGCATCTCGTTGTCCAGACCAGGATGTGCAGGCCCAGACGCACCCTCTTCGTTTGTCTGCGTTCTCCCGAGGCCCCTGTCTCACACCTGCTGGGAGGAGGGTCCGGGGTGCGGCATCCGCTCTCACAGCGGTGCATGCTGGGACTTGCCGCGTGCAGCCTCCTTCAGCACTGCGGCCGCCGCGCACTGATTTCTGTGATCATTGCATTCACCTCAGCCTCTCCCACGGACTTCAGCGCCCGAGGGGAGGGTCCGAGGGCACCCCATTCTAGGCCAAGCACTGTTCCTGGACACACCAGGTGGTTGTAAATTTTTTAAATATATATTCTATTGATTTTGTACAGAGAGGAAGGGAGAGGGATAGAGAGCTGGAAACATCGATGAGAGAGAGACATTGCTCAGCTGCCTCCTGCACACTCCCCACTGGGGATGTGCCCGCAACCAAGGTACATGCCCTTGACTGGAATCGAACCCGGGACCCTTCAGTCCTCTGGCCAACACTCTCTCCACGGAGCCAAACCAGCTGGGGCTGTATGTACTTTTTAAAATGACATATGCAGCCGAGGCCAGTTTGGCTCAGTGGATAGAGCGTCGGCCTGTGGACTCAAGGGTCCCAGGTTGGATTCCGGTCAAGGGCATGTACCTTGGTTGCAGGCACATCCCCAGTGGGGGGTGTGCAGGAGGCAGCTGATCGATGTTTCTCTCTCATCGATGTTTCTAACTCTCTATCCCTCTCTTTTCCTCTCTGTGGAAAATAAAAAAATAGAATAGAATAAAATAAAATAAAATGACATATGCAGGGGGTGAAATATTGGTCATCTTCACGGCAGACCCCTGACTAGGTCCTGTCTCGTAAGAACATTCTGTGACGATGGGACTATCCCTTCGGCCGGTCTGGCGTGGCAGCCACCAGCCGTCCGTGGCTCCCGACCTCTTGAAAACGTGCCAGTGCCACGAAAGGATGGAACTTTCCATTTAATTTGAATGAATGAATATAAATGGAGATAGTATTGGACAGAGCAGGTGGGGGAGAGGGGGAGGAGCAAGAGAGAGAGAGCCGAGCCTGTGGCCGGACCTGGGTGGCAGCTGTTTGCTTGTCTGTGTAGATATCTCTCTGCCCCCACTCACACACACACACACACACACACACTCACACACACACTCACACACACACACACACACACACACTCTCACACACTCACACACACACACACACACACACACACTCACACACGTGCGCCGACATGCCTGTGTATGGGTCTGGTTGCAGAGAAATTAAAGAAAAGGAGAGCCAAAACCGGTTTGACTCAATGGATAGAGCGTCGGCCTGCGGACTGAAGGGTCCCGGGTTCGATTCTGGTCAAGGGCATGTACCTTGGTTGCGGGCACATCCCCAGTGGGGGGTGTGCAGGAGGCAGCTGATTGATATTTCCCTCTCATGTTTCTGACTCTCTATCCCTCTTCCTTCCTCTCTGTAAAAAATTGATAAAATATATTTTTTAAAGATTAAAAAAAAATAAAGAAAAGGAGACCCCAAACGGGGAGGCACGCGGACAGCACTCCCCACAGCCAGGGGATCCGCCTTGGGGGCGGGCATGAAGGCTCTGGAGGACCTGGGGAAGCTGTGAGGATGGCGTCTGAATGAACTTTATATAGATCCGCAGGGGCAGGGAGATCCCGGCTGACATCTGGAGACACACACACACACACACACACACACACACACATATATATGCGAGAAAACGCCAGCACTGCCGCGGGCGCTGCTGCCTCTTGGGCAGGCTGCTGTTTCTCTAACTTCCTCTCGGTTAGGCTAAATGCCCTCGAGGACAAAAGGTGAATCGCATTCCCATTTAAGTGGGGAACCGGTTTGGCTCAGCGGTAAAGTCTCCGGGGTAAAGCCTCGGCCTGCAGACTGAAAGGTCCCAGGTTCGATTCCTGGTCAGGGGCATGTACTTTGGTTGAGGACACATCCCCGGTGGGGGGTGTGCAGGAGGCAGCTGGTCGATGTTTCTCTCTTATCGACGACGTTTCTAGCTCTCTATCCTTCTCCCTCCCTCTCTGTAAAAAATCAATAAAAAACAAACAAACAAACAAACAAACAAAAAAACCTGGGAGTTTCCAGAATCCGGCTGAAGAGGCGGATGGAGGCCCTGGGGATGAGGATAAGATGACAGGAGAGCCCTGAAGGGTTTGGCTCAGTGGATAGAGCGTTGGCCTGCAGACTGAGGGGTCCCGGGTTCGATTCTGGTCAAGGGCACATGCCTGGGTTGCGGGCTTGATCCCCAGTAAGAGGTGTGCAGGAGGCAGCTGATCAATGTCTCTCTCTCATGGATGTTTCTAACTCTCTATCCCTCTCCCTTTCTCTCTGTAAAAAATCAATAAAATATATATTTTTTAAAAGATGGAAGGAGAGTCTGGGGGTCCTTGGGGGACAAGGGAGGGGTACGGTGGGCAGAGGCTGAGAAGCATTTTAGGGACGGACCGGCCGTGTGCACCGGGTCCGGAGTGACCCTGGCACCCAGCGGGTGCCTCCCAGAGAGCGGTGGGAGGAATGGGTCCAGGCCGGGCCCGGCAGGCACCGCAGCCGAGAGGTCCGACTTCATCAGCGCGGAAAGACGCCAGGAGCCGGTCCTCCGTGGAGAAGGCGGGAGGAGAGCAGCCTGTGCTCTCAGTAAGGAATGCGTGGAGACCTGCGTTTGCACCAGGGGTCTTCAAACTACGGCCCGCGGGCCACATGCGGCCCGCAGAGGAGTCTGATCCGGCCCGCCAGGTTTTTTGGGCAGTGAGCGCAGCCGAGGTGTTACAGTAGGAATTAGTAGTTCATATAGTCCGGCCCTCCAGCTCTCTGAGGGACCGTGATCTGGCCCTCACTTTAAAGAGTTTGAGGACCCCTGGTCCCAGAGACATGAACAGGGCTGCTGCCTCAGGGAGAGGCCCCGTGCTTCCTTCTCCCCCCTCCCCCCCAGGGCGCGTGAGCGGGCTTCCAGAACCCGCTGGGAGGAGCAGCGGTTTCTTTATTTCTTTGGAATAAAAATGCATTTCAGCCGCCTGACCGGTCGCTGGCCCTCGGCGGTCGGTCGGGCAGGCCCACGGCTGGCGTGGGGGCCGGGCAAGGCCACATGGTGCTGCCAATCCCAGCACTTCTCTGTAAGGGTCGGATTTTCTGCTGCTGTTCTCGGTGGTGACCACCAGCCACATGTGGCTATCTGAATTCAGATTTTATTTTATTTATTTATTTTTTAATATATTGATTTTTTTTTTTACAGAGAGGAAGAGAGAGGGATAGAGAGTTAGAAACATCGATGAGAGAGAGTCATCGACCAGCTGCCTCTTGCACACCCCCCACTGGGGATGTGCCCGCAACCAAGGTACATGCCCCTGACCTGAATGAATCGAACCCGGGACCTTTCAGTCTACAGGCCGACGCTCTGTCCACTGAGCCAAACCGGTTTCGGCTGAATTCAGATTTTAACTAAAATGAAATTCGTCTTGGCCGGTTTGACTCAACGGATAGAGCGTCAGCCTGAGACCCGAAGAATCCTGGGTTCAATTCCCATCAAGAGCACGCACCTCGGTGGCAGGCCCCTCCCAGGGCCCTGGCCCTGTGTCTGTCACATCGATGTTTATATTTATTTATTTATTTATTATTGATTTTTCACAGAGAGGAAGGGAGAGGGATAGAGAGTCAGAAACATCGATGAGAGAGAAACATCGATCAGCTGCCTCCTGCACACTCCCCGTTGGGGATGTGCCCAGGTACATGCCCTTGACCGGAATCGAACCTGGGACCTTTCAGTCTGCAGGCTGATGGTGTATCCACTAAGCCAAACCGGTTAGGGCACATCGATGTTTCTCTCTCTTTCCCTCTTCCTTCCACTCTCTCTCAAAATCAATGGAAAAATATCCTTGGGTGAGGATTAAAAATAAATAAATAAAAATTAAAAATTAAAGAAAATGATATTAAAAATTCAGCAGTGGCTGGTTTGGCTCAATGGATGGAGCATTGGTCCTGCGGACTGAAGGGTCCCAGGTTCGATTCCTGTCAGAGGCACTTGCCCAGGTTGCAGGTTTGATCCCCAGTTGGGGTGTGCAGGAGGCAGCTGATAGGTGATTTGCTCTCATCATTGATGTTTCTCTCTCTCTTCCTTCCTCTCTTAAATCAATAAAAACACTTTTTAAAAATTTCAAAAAACAAACAAAACAAAACAAAAATCAGTTCTTTCTTGGCACCAACCACATTCCGAGTGACGGAGAAGCGGTCCCTGTGCTGGACTGCGTGTGTCAGGGACAGTCCCACCGTCGCAGGGCAGGCCACTGGACAGCTGCCCTCACACACGTCTGTCTCCCAGGCGGAATGGGAGCTCTGAGGAGCAGGAGGGACCTGGGTCTGCTCACTGCTGCTCCCTCAGGGCCGGTGCGAGAACTTAGTGAAGGCTCAGTGGAGGAATGGATGAACGAATGCTTTTTAGCTTTTATAACGTTAGGGGCTGTCTTGTCAGGGTCATTCTTAACTTTTTAAAAACTGATCTGAGCCGAAACCGGTTTGGCTCAATGGATAGAGCGTCGGCTTGGGGACTGAAGGGTCCCGGGTTCGATTCCGGTCAAGAGCATGTACCATGGTTGCGGGCATATCCCCAGTAGGGGGTGTGCAAGAGGCGGCTGATCGATGACTCTCTCTCATCGATGTTTCTAACTCTCTATCTCTCTCCCTTCCTCTCTGTACAAAATCAATAAAAAATATTTTTTTAAAAAAACTGATCTGAGAGAGAGAGGGAAGGAGAGAGAAACATCCATTTGTTGTTCTACGTAATCATTGCTTGATTTTGTATGTGACTTGACCAGGGATCAAACTTGCAACCCTGGGGTATCAGGATGATGCTGTAACTAACTGAGCTACCTGGCCTGGGCATGGCTCATTGTTTGTTTTCTTCTTTGTGCCTCTCTCTATTAAAACATCGTATCTATAATCATAAAAGCGTAATATGCTAACTGGACCGGATGTCCTTCCGGACGACCTTCCGGAAGCTGAGTCCCAGGAGCCGGAGGGGAGCGGGTGCCAGCAGCCGGGGGAAGGCAGGCCCACTCTTGCATGAATTTCGTGGAGCAGCCTCTGGTATATGCACTGAGTGGCCAGATTATGGTGATCTCTGAACGCAGAATAATCTGGCCACTCAGCATATATCCTATATAATAAAAGGCTAATATGCAAATTGTCCCCTCGACCAGTTCAACCAGCAGGCAGGCAGGTCAACCTCCCATGTCCCCTCCCCCTGGCCAGGCTGGCCAGACCCCCACCCATGCATGAATTCATGCACCGGGCCTCTAACACACATACACACACACACACACACACACACACACACACACACTGAGTGGCCAGATTATTATCCAGATTATTATGCGTTCGGAGATCATAACGCATAATAATCTGGCCACTCAGTGTATATGAAAGAGACTGAAAGATACTCACGTTGGGGATTTCCCCCCAAAAAATCATCCAGACACACCACCCCACAGTGAAGTTCATAGCTAACAACCCCATTTATATAATCACAGGCCCATCATTTCGAAAGCTTTGGACCCACCACTCCCATATACGACCATTCTCCCAAGGACCACCAGCCATCACATAAAGCCTTTGATAAGAAAGACAGAAACCAACAGCAGGGGATTGGAAGGAAACACTAGGCAGACAGGAGAAAATGTAACTCCTCTCCCCCCACAATGACCACCCATATCATCAGGGACACAAGACCAGATACCGCCACTTCAAACCCTTAACGGGATACGATGCAATCGGCCGCTCTGAAATAACACCGTGAAAATGGCAAGCTGCTATACAAAGGTCAGAGATCAAAAAAGTGCTTAGAAACGAAACACACACTTGAGGAAATGAAAAGCTGAGTATGAGAGTGGAAGATATAACCTGAATCAAGAGTCCCAGGAAGTGGAGCAGGGAGCTAGAGAGATGGATGCATTAAGAGAAGGAATAAGCCCATACTGGTGTGGCTCAGTGGATAGAGCACCGGCCTGTGGACTGAAAGGTCCCAGGTTCTATTCCAGTCCAGGGCATGTACCTTGGTTGCAGGCACATCCCCAGTAGGGGGTGTTCAAGAGGCAGCTGGTCGATGTTTCTCTCTCATTGATGTTTCTAGCTCTATCCTCTCCCTTCCTATATTTAAAAAAAGAAAAAAAAGAAAGAAAAAAAAAGGGGGGAAGGAGTAAGAGAAATGGACAGCCCAGGAAGCCCAATGGGAAGTTAAGTAAAAGTTCCAGAGAGAAAAAAAACAACAGAAAACTGGGGGGGAAGGGGGGAAAATCGTAATAGAAAACATGAGAAAACTTGCTGGAAGAAATGACAGGATGGGAAGGTTCAGTCACGAGAATAACGGAACACACACTGCCCAGGACAGGAAAAAGAAAAGGAGGGCACAGACGAGCCTTGGGATCAGAATGACTTTGGATTTGTCAACAGTAACTCAGAAGTTAGATAGTAGCCCTGACCGGTTTGGCTCAGCGGATAGAGCGTCGGCCTGCGGACTGAAGGGTCCCGGGTTCAATTCCAATCAAGGGCATGCACCTTGCTTGCAGGCACATCCTGGGTGGGAGGTGTGCAGGAGGCAGCTGATCGATGTTTCTAACTCTATATCCCTCTCTGAAAAAAAAAAAAATCCATAAAATATAATAAAGAAAAGGAGCAAGAATGAGAGAGCCAGCCGAAACCGGTTTGGCTCAGTGGATAGAGCGTTGGTCTTCGGACTGAAGGGTCCCGGGTTCGATTCCAGTCAAGGGCATGTACCTTGGTTGCGGGCACATTCCCGGTGGGGGGTGTGCAGAAGGCAGCTGGTCGATGTTTCTCTCTCATCGACGTTTCTAGCTCTCTATCCCTCTTCCTTCCTCTCTGTGAAAAATCAATAAAATATATTTAAAAAAAGAAAAAGAAAAAGAATGAGAGAGCCAAACTCAGGAAGGGTAAAACTTGGGAGCTGACAGGATCTGAACCCCGGGAGAGGCAAGGGGAACAAGCCAGGGTGTAGACCCTGCGCAGACCGGAGCGGGCCAGGAGGTCAGGAGAGACGCTAATCCAAGGAGGTGATGCGCGTGGAGGACCTGCGGCCCCGGGTCCGCGGAGAGATCCGTGCAATGAACAGAGGACGCGGGTTTGCATTCGTTAAGCACAAAGAAAACTCAGACACTAAGCAACTGCAGGACGGGAGAGGGGGAGACCGTGATTAACTGCAGGGGAAACAAAGACTGCGTGGGAGCGCAGGGGCATCTCGGTTTACTACGGCGGCGGCGGCGGGGGGAGGCTCAGTCAGAACATCACACACGGCGCTCCTCCCGCCGGGATCCCCGCGGGGGCGGCCGCAGCCCAAACCCGAGCAGGAAGGCGTGTCTTCTGCCCGAAAAAACAACCACCAGGAGGCAGCCACTCACCCAAACGTGGTATGGAGAGACTAGGGCGTCGGTGGGAAAAGAGAAACGGAGGTAGGCAGGTGGGCGCGGTGGGTGGTCATTTCTTAAAAATCGTGTGTTTATTTGACGCTCCACATTAGGTGAACATATAACTCTGATAAAAATAGAATTAGCCCTAGCTGGTTTGGCTCAGAGGATAGAGCGTCGGCCTGCTGATTTGAAGGGTCCCAGGTTCGATTCCAGCCAAGGGCACATGGCTGGGTTGTGGGCTTGGTCCCCAGAGGGGGATGTGCTGGAGGCAGCGGATCAGTGATTCTCTCTCATCATCGATGTTTCTATCTCTCTCTCCCTTCCTCTCTGAAATCAATAACAATATATTAAAAACAAACAAACACACACACACACACACAAAACAAAAACAAAAACAAAAAAAAAACAGAACTAAAAGCCCTGTCCAGTTGCTCAGTGGTTAGAGCACCAGCCCCTGCAGAAGGGTTGCAGTTCGATCCCTGGCGTGGCAGGGTGAGTGCAAGAGGCAACCAATGGATGTGTCTCTCTCCCCCTCCTTCCACCCCTTTCATACGCTAAAGATCAATGGGAAAAAATATCCTCAGGTGAGGATTAACAACAAAAAAAACCAGAACTAAACATTAGGGGGAAATGTAAACAGGAACACAGGAGAGAATAGGGTGCAGCAGAAGCAGGAAATCTGCAGCGGCGACAGCGCGACAGGCAGGGGTACCGCTTGTGAGTCCACGGGGCTGCTGGTCCCACCGCCCGGGAGGCAGCGCATTGGAGCGGCTGAGACGCTGGACTGAGAGGCAGAGGGCCGATGGCCAAGTCTCAGCTCTGCCACCCAGCAGCTGTGGGGATCGTGCTGCACCTCGGTTTGCCCATCTATAAAATGGGGATAATAAATTCACCTATGAATACAGGTTTAATTGTGTCCTTCAATATTCATATATATCTTTTAAAAATATATTTTATTGATTTTTTACAGAGAGGAAGGGAGAGGGATAGAGTCGGAAACATCGATGAGAGAGAAACATCAATTAACTGCCTCTTGCACACCCCCCACTGGGGATGTGCTCACAACCAAGGGACCTGCCCTGGACTGGAATCGAACCCAGGACCCTTCAGTCCACAGGCCAATCTCTATCCACTGAGCCAAACTGGTTAGCGCATGCATATATATATATATATATATATATATATATATATATATATATAAAATATATGTTTATTGATTTCAGAGAGAAAGGGAGAGGGAAAGAGCGATAGAAACGACGGGAGAGAATCATGGATCGGCCACCTCCTGCACATCAACCTGGGCATGGGCCCTGACGGGGAATCGAGCCCCATCGTGGCCTCCTGGCTCACAGGCTGATGCTGAGCCCCTGAGCCGGCCGGCCCGGCTGCATCCGATACTGAAGTCTAACCCGGTGCCTCCAAACGGGGCTCAGGCTGAATGAGGTCATTGGGGCGGCCCTCAGCCAACAGGCCTGGCAGACGTGGGGACACAGAGACACACACGGACGGAGACGCTGTGAGGACACGGGGAGGACAGGCGCCTACAGGAGAGAAGCCAGAAACAAGCACGGCGCTTCCTCACAGCCTCCAAAGGAGCCAGGGGCGGGCAGCCTCCACACGGCCAGACAAGGCAGTGCTGTTGCAGTAGCCCTAGCGAACAGGTAATGAGCTTGGTGGGTAGTAAATGCTCTTGTCAATTTATTTATTTGTCATATATTTTATTGATTTTTTTTACAGAGTGGAAGGGAGAGGGATAGAGAGCTAGAAACATCGAAGGGAGAGAAATATCCATCAGCTGCCTTCTGCACACCCCCCACCGGGGATGTGCCCGCAACCAAGGTATGTGCCCTTGGCCGGAATGGAACCTGGGACCTTTCCGTCCGCAGGCTGACGCTCTATCCACTGAGCCAGACTGGTTAGGGCTGCTGTGTGAATGTAAAAGGTTTGGGCGCGATACAAGCCTTGGCAAGGATCCGGAATGGGGGCATGAATGGGAGGTGGGGGTTCTGGGGGAATAAGGACACATAGGTAATACCTTAATCAATGAAGAAAAAAAATAAAGAAAAAGTTGGTAGTAGAATATTCATCATGGCCAAGCTCTGGAGACCACCCCAAGCCCCCCGATAACAGAGGGAGAATTCTGTGCGCAGTGGGCTACGGCCACGGACAAACAACCCAGTGGTAACATGGGGCAAAACAAGCCGGACACAGCCCTGACCGGTGTGGCTCAGTGGATAGAGCGTTGGCCTGCAGGCTGAAGGGTCCCAGGTTCGAATTCGGTCAAGGCCATGCACCTTGGTTGCGGGCACATCCCCAGTGGGGGGCGTGCAAGAGGCAGCTGATCGATGATTCTCTCATTGATGTTTCTGACTCTCTATCCCTCTCCCTTCCTCTCTGTAAAAAAAAAAAAAAAAATCAATAAGATATATTTAAAAAACAAAAAACAAGCCAGACACAAAGGCTGCTGTACACACTGTTGGACTCTGTTTGTGGGATCGATATTCAAATCCAGGCAAAACCAGTTTACAGCGAGACTCTACGGAGTTTTCTGGGTGCTTGGGCATCTCCCATGCCTTAGTCTAGGTGGCCCAGGGAGGTATGATGCGTGTACAGACAATCCATGAGTTTCACACTTCAGATTTGTGTGTTCTATCTCAATAAGCAAAGATAAAATATGCCCTGGCCAGTGTGGCTCAGTTGGTTGAACATCAGCCCGTGCACCGAGATATAGCCGATTCAATGCCCAGTTGGGGCCCATGGTCGGGGCACATGCCAGGATTATGGGCTCCATCTTTCTCCCTCCCCCTCCCCCCCCTCTCTAATCAATAAAAACATATTTTAAAAGAAAGATCTCTCTATATAATAGCCTAAGTGACCATCCACCTGTTCGATCTCTGACTGGTAGCTATGATGCACACTGACCACCAGGGGGCAGACGCTCAATGCAGGGGCTGCAGAGCTGCAGGGGCTTGGCAGCTGTGGTTCTCGGGTGAAGCACCCAGAACCAGAGAGGAGAAAGCCTGATTCCAAGCCGGGACCCCTTGGGGGGTGTCTGAGAGCTGGTTTCAGCCCGATCCCCCCAGGCCAGGCCAAGGACCCCACCAGTGCACAAGTCTGTGCGCAAACCGTGCACTGAGCCTCTAGTGAAATATAAAAAGATTCGTGATGAAGCCTCAAGCTATTTTTACTCACCAAGGGCTGGGGTTGGGGCTGACATTTGGATGGGGGAAAAAATAGTGCAGGGATTCCCCTGTTCTCTGAACTCAAGGACGGAATAGATTTGAATTCCTTCTTTTTTTTTTTTTTTTTTAAGACGTTAGTCTCCTTTGCTGGTCACACACTTCACTGCTCAACCCAAGTCAGGAGCCAAGTAGCTTCGGGATATGGGATTCCCCCTCCCACACACCAGCCTGGATTCTCACTCTGAGAGTTAAGGACACAAAGGACTGGGGAAGGGAGGGCTGCCTGCAGAAGTAAAAGAGGAAGTCCTCCTGGCCTCCCAGGAGGGGGACCAGGGGGACCAGGAAGGCACTCTGGGCGGTGACGTAGGCGTGGGTGGGCGGAGCCTAGGAGAGCTTAGAGGGAGAGGATCTGGAAACCCCAGGGGCCGTCCTGGAGGAGGGCTGAAGAGGACCGAGCGGAAGAAGGGGGAGAGGGAGAGGTGAGTCAGCCGGAGGGCTGGGGAGGAATCTGGGGGTGAGTAAGGAAGTGGAAAAGTCCAGGGAGAGGGGCGGGGTGGGTGGCCAGAGCTCTTGTACGTTTGATGTTCGTCATGAAACTTTTCGCACTTGTTTTATTTTTTAATATATTTTTAGTGCCCTAACCGGTTTAGCTCAGTGGACAGAGCATTGGCCTGTGGACTGAAGGGTCCCTGGTTCTATTCCCTGTCAGGGCACATGCCTGGGTTTCGGGATCACCAGTAGGCAGCCAATTGATGTTTCTCTCTTCCACTCTCCCTTCTTTTCTCTCTAAAAATCAATGAAAACAGGAAAAAAGAAAAAAGAAAGAAAGAAAGAAAGAAAGACAAAGGAAGAAGAAGATAGAAGGAGGGAAGGAAAATAGCAAAAGAAGAAAAAGACTCTGTCGGGAGGGACAGCCTGAGCCAGATGTTGCTATGGGGCCCTAGGAATGTGGTCAGTCCCAAGGAGAGATGCTCCAAGTAGAACATAAACTCAAAATACAAAAAGAGAAGGAAAAAAAGGGAAGCCTTCCATTCATGTTTACATTACATATAGAAATGGTACCATGTTAAAATTAATACTGCCTGTTTCTGTTACTGTGGATCCTGGGAAGTTTTAATTAAATCTGTAGTTCCCCACTTCTGCTCTAGGAGAAAAACTGCCGGAGGACATGCATCGAGCCACCAGCAATGAATCAATAAGGGGTGGGGGAGGGGAGAGATCTGTCACCTTATTTATTTAAAAATATATATATTTCATTGATTTTTTACAGAGAGGGAGAGAGAGGGATAGAGAGTTAGAAACACCGATGAGAGAGAAACATCGACCAGCTGCCTCCTGCACCCCCCCCTCCCCACTGGGGATGTGCCCGCAACCAAGGCACATGCCCTTGACCGGAATGGAACCTGGGACCCTTCAGTCCATAGGCTGAGGCTCCATCCACTGAGCCAAACTGGTTTCGGTTCACCTTCTTATTTTTATCAATAAGCAAGTGGGCGTCGTCTAGACCCGGTGGGGAGGGGGGGTGCTGAGGGGCCACCGGGCTTCACCGCTGCAGGCTCCCAGGGCCCCTTTGAGAACCCACAGGGAGCTGGGATGTGGCAGCCCGAGAACCACGTGACCAGGTCTCACCCTGGCCGCTGCTGATTGGCTCTGGCATGGACACCTGACTCCCAGCTGGACCAATCGGATTCTCTCTAGCGGGATGTGAAATTGAACACAGGCGTGCATCCGCTCAGATCGGACCTCGAAGCATGGGAACTGGGTCCATAGGGATTTTAAGGAGGGGAACATGAAGGCTCAGGGACTGAATTAACTTGTTCCACTGCAAGTAAGGGGTTTCCTCCCATTCCAACTTGTGTTTTGTTTTTTAATGTATTTTACTGATTTTTTTTTTTTTACAGATTGGAAGGGAGAGGGAGAGAGAGTTAGAAACATCAATGAGGGAGAAACATCGACCAGCTGCCTCCTGCACACCCCCTACTGGGGATGTGCCTGCAACTAAGGTACATGCCCTTGAAGGAATCGCACCTGGGACCCTTAAGTCCGCAGGCGGACGCTATCTCCACTGAGCCACACTGGTTAGGGCACCACCTGGTTTTAAAACCAGTGCTGTTAAGCACCCCAGGAAACTGTTAGGAACTCCCTGGGTACGGGGGACACCAGAATCCCGGCATTTTACTGAAAGATATGGAAACTGGTCCCTAAAGAGAAGGAGGAATCAATGCACAATTTAAAAGCAACTATTTTGCCCCAGCGGTGTGGTTCAATGGATAGAGCACCAGCCTGTGGACTGAAGGGTCCCGGGTTCAATTCCCGTCAAGGGCAAGTACCTCGGTTGTAGGCTCCTCCCCGGCCAGGGCCCTGCTGGGGGGACGTGTGCAGGAGGCAACCCATTGATGTGTCCCTCTCACATGGATGTTTCTCTCTGTCTTTCCTTCTCCCTTCCACTCTCTCCCTAAAATCCATGGAAAAAATATCCTCAGGGGAGGACTCACCAAAAAACAAACAAATAAAAAACAACGATTTTTCCTGTTCCGTGCTGTGTCCTAACATCCCTGCTCATGATTCTCCAAACTCGATATGCAGCCTGGGCCTTTTGAGGAGTCTTCTCTTCCCCTCTCCCCCTGGTGCCCACCGGGAATCTCCAGGAAACTGTGGTAGGCAGGATCACGCCCGGACCCTGTGAATGTGCTGTTACATTTCGAAGAAGGATGCAGATGTGATTACATTAAGGGTCTTAGGGTGGTGAGACCAGCCTGGATTATGCAGGTGGGCCCGACAGAACCTCGGGGTCCTTATAAGAAGGAGGAAAAAGATCAGCCAGGGAAGGTGAGTCATTGCCTCGGGCCGAGGGAGTGACCCGGGGCCCTGAGCCGAGGAAGGCGGGAGAACAGACTTGGGCAGGAAGGCAAGGAGTCAGGTTCTGCCACTGAACGCGGAGAAGCCCGAACTTGAACTCACTGGCCTTTCTGTTTGTGAAGGCGTATTTGTCAGGGCGGGAGGATTCACACGTTGGATATTATGCTAGCTTGATTCATGAAGTTTAAATATTGTAGTTCGACTCGCAGTAGGTGAGCCTGCGTGTGTACTCTCAGGCCGGCCCTGCCAGTGTTAGCAGCTGGCCTGCCCAAAGTTGGGATTAAAGAAGAAAAGCTGGCCCTAACCGGCGTGGCTCAGTGGATAGAGCGTTGGCCTGGGGACTGAAGGGTCCCGGGTTCGATTCTGGCCAAGGGCACACGCCTGGGTTGCAGGCTCGATCCCCAGTAGGGGGCCTCCGGGAGGCAGCCAGTCAATGATTCTCTCACATAATTGATGTTTCTCTCTCTCTCTCTCCCTCCCTCTCCCTTCCTCTCTAAAATCAATAAGATAGCCAAAACCGGTTTGGCTCAGTGGATAGAGCGTCGGCTTGGGGAATGAAGGGTCCCGGGTTCGATTCCGGTCAAGGGCATGTACCTTGGTTGCGGGCACATCCCCAGTAGGGGGTGTGCAAAAGGCAGCTGATCGATGACTCTCTCATCGATGTTTCTAACTTGCTATCTCTCTCCCTTCCTCTCTGTACAAAATCAATAAAATATATTAAAAAAATAAAAAAATCAATAAAATCAATAAGATATATTTTAAAAAATTAATAAGGAAGAAAAGCCTGTTACGAAACCAGCTCGTGGTACGGTGCTTCAAGGAGAGGGCCAAGGGGAACGTGGAATCCCTGAAGGGGCTGAAGTTGGACAGAGAAAACAGTAGCCGCAGGAGATGAGAGAGAAATGGGGGGGCCGATAAGAAAGTGCTGACGTTCCCTGAAAGGGGAGCCTTGCAGGGAAAGCACAGAGATGGGAGACAAGGGGCCATGTGACCCCCGAACCCCCAAGAAACCCCCGCCCAACCCCCCAAAATTGCAAGAGAGGACAAGATGCCAGAGAGAAGCTGCTGGGTGGCAAAATGCAGATTGCATGAGGCCATGACCCTGGCTGGTGGCTTGGCTATCACAGTCTCTGTGTGCAACCTCTTTCTTTGCCATTTTCCCCAACAGAGGCTGGAAGGCTGACATGATTTCCCAGCCTCCCTTGCAGCGAGGAGTCGGCCTCTGATGGATTCCGAGAAATAGCCAGAAGTCCCTGCGAAAAGCACACTTTTCCCAATAGAAAGGCGAAGTCTTGCCAGGAGAGAATCCTCCACTCTTTCCCTCTCCTCCTCCTGCCTGCCTGGAACCACGGAGTGCTCCAGAGAGGCGGCAGCCACACGGCGATCACGAGGCAGCCAGAACCAGCAGGAAGGTCTGTCTCCCAGGCTGACGTAACAAAGTTCGGATTGTTCATGGTATCTCTGAGCTATCACACAAGCCTCGGGCTTCTTCTGAGAGATAAACACACACACACACACACACAAATCACACACATCGGCTAAGGATTCCTTACAGATCCAAGAAAGTTAACTATTTTGTTGACTACCATTATCCAGTGCAGAACTGTGCCTGGTAATCTTAAATATTTTCAAAATGAATGAATGACTTTCACATTCATTCAAAGCCTAGTTTTACGTTCTTTTCTTCAATGTATTTTATTGGTTTTTTTTTTACAGAGAGGAAGGGAGAGGGATAGAGAGAAACATCGATCAGCTGCCTCTTGCACACCTCCTACTGGGGATGTGCCTGCCACCAAGGTATGTGCTCTTGGCCAGAATCGAACACAGGACCCTGCAGTCCAGGCCGACCTCTATCCACTGAGCCAAACCGGTTAGGGATACTTTCTATAAATAAATAAATTTTAAAAACTGATTTCAAAGAGGAACGGAAACATCTACGATGAGAGAGAATCACTGACCTGTTGCCTCCTGCACACTCCTCTCTAGGGATGGGCCATGTGCCTACCTGGGAATCAAACCGTGACCTCCTGGTTCATAGGTGGATGCTTAACCACAGAGCCACACCGGCCGGGCTTCACTTTCTGCAACTATTGCTAAGAGACGCTGCTGTGTCCTTACGCAAACCCATTCACTTTACAGACACCAAACTGATGCAGTTTCTTATCTTGCAGCCCAACAATCCTAACCACAACAGGAGCCAACAGGACCTGGTTAGGAGTGGCTCCTGGAGGGTGGGTGAGGATGGGCCTCGGGGAAAGGCTCTAACAGACAGGATAGCCGGTCCCCCTGGTCCCACTGATGCCCCCTCCATCCATTCTCCACCCGCAGCCAGAGGGGGCATTTACAGACAAATCAATCACACCTCTCTTCTACGCAAAGCCCCCCTCCCCATGGCTGCTCACTGCCCTTTGAATAAAACACAACCATGGAGCTCTGACTGGTCTGGCTCAGTGGATAGAGCGTCGGCCTGCGGACTGAAGGGTCCCGGGTTTGATTCCGGTCAAGGGCATGTACCTTGGTTGTGGGCACATCCCTGGTAGGGGGTGTGCAAGAGGCAGCTGATCGATGATTCTCTCTCATCGATGTTTCTAGCTCTCTATCCCTCTCTCTTCCTCTCTGTAAAAAATCAATAAAATCTATTTTTTAAAAATAGGACAGTAACATTAACTGAGCACTTACTATGTGCCAGACCCTCAAAAAAAATAGGGGCTAAGAAAGCAAATGCATGCTGAGTGGCTAAATAAAGTAGGGACAGGGAGAGAGTTACCATGCTCAGCTTGGACTGCACTCTGGGGCCAGAACTTAACGTTATCCCTATTTTTGGAGAAAACTGATGTTAAATAAAATTTAAAAATAGTAATAATACAAATATTCATTCCATCAAGTTTAGTTCTGATGATGATGATGAAGATGATGATAATGGTAGCAGCAAACACCTACAGCATGCCAGGCACCGCTCGGTTGTGCATGGATTAACTAACAATACTAACAAAATAACTTGTTAACCAGTAACAATAACTGTAGTAGTTCTTAGAACAACCTTATGTGGCAGGTCCTCCTGTGATCCCCATTTTACAGGGGAGGAAACTGAGGCTCAGAGAGGTTGAGTGACTTGCCCAAGGACACACAGCCAAGAAGAGACACACATCCAGGATGTGACCTGGATCCCTAACCCCATCACAAGGACCCTATTCCTGGGAGTTCGCTCCCACGCTCAGCGACCTCTGCCCTCCAGGCTGACCCACCCCGCATTGACCCCTGATGCCAGTAAGCCACCCCTCGCCATCCCTGAGCACCCGCAGGCGCCCCCCCCCCCCGCCCCCGTCTGCGCTGACCCTGCCTTGAGGTGCGTGAGCGCCTCCTCCACGCGCGGCTGGTTGTAGCGCACCATGTAGCTGTGCATGTCGGGGTAGTTGCTGCGGATGTTCTTCTCCGTGGACCCGTTGGGCACCGTCCCGAACTTCAGGGGCGGGTACTGCTCCTGGGGCCGCTGGAACTGGGGCAGAACGGAGAGTTACTGGGGCGCCCCCTGGGGGCCTCCGGGGTGAGGATGTGCTCCACCCCGATGTCCGTTCCAGCTAGGGGACACCCCAGGGCAAACGTGTTCCTCAGACTTGGTATAGGTATAGGCATAGGTATAGGCATAGGCATAGGCATAGGTATAGGTATAGGTATAGGTATAGGTACGGGTATGGGTATGGGTATAGGCATGAGAGTCAGTGGCCTATAGTAGGAAACACTGCTGCCCACCCACAGGTACCTATACATTTGCAGGTCTTTGTGTATGCCTATGCCTGTGCCTATACCTATGCCTATGCCTATACCCATACCCATACCTATACCTATGCCTATGCCTATACCTATACCCGTACCCATACCCATACCCATACCTATACATATACCCATACCCATACCTATACCCATACCCATACCCATACTTATACCCATACCCATACCTATACCTATACCTATACCTATACCCGTACCCATACCCATACCCATACCTATACCCATACCCATACCTATACCTATACATATATCTATACCTATGCCCATGCCCATACCCATACCGATGCATATACTTATGCATATACCTATATCTATCTATCTATCTATCTATCTATCTATCTATCTATCTATCATCTATCTAAAAGCCTAAGTAAGCGACCTGAACGCCAGAACAACCAGAATGACCGGTTGCTATGACACACACTGACCACCAGGGGGCAGATGCTCAATGCAGGAGCTTCCCCCATTGGTCAGTGCGCTCCCCCAGCCAACCTCCCCTGGGCCCTCCCTGTGGCTGGCCAACCTCCCACGGTCCCTCCCCTGGCTGGCAGGCCCCGGCCAGCAGCTGGAAGGACCCGATCGGCCCTGATCGCTGGCCAGGCCTAGGGACCCTACGCGTGCACGAATTACAGATACACGAATTACATATACACATAATCAGTAATATTAAAATGCTTAACACCCAGCATGGCCTGGTCATGGTCCAGTCAAAAAAGTTTCAAGAAGGTCCCAGAGGCCCCTGATATGCCAGGCATTAACCCTTAACTTGCTGGGTCCATGGGAGGAGGGGAGCCGGGACAGTTGTTATTTACCAATCTCTTCAGAAATAGCTCACGATTTGAACAGCAGACGTAGCCAGACAGGTGTGTGCTGGCTCAGAGTCAAGTGCGTATGCGACTAGACAAACGTTTCATAAAGCCATACTCATCCTTATTTCGTAAGATGCAGTCAAACGTATTTTCTATTCTATCCAATTGCATTAAACAAATTGCTTGTGGCCATCCATTGGATGGGATTTCTCAACCTTCTAAGAGGTCCTGACACCCAGTGAGCAGGGACCCCCGATGAGGCAAGAACAGAAATGAGAGTCAGCATTTAGAGCAATTTAATTTTGCTTGCCTCCATTTTAAATTTTACTTTTCTGGTAATTCATTTCCATTGTATTTCATAAAAGCATGGGTCTCCGCTGGATTAGAAATGCCGAGAATTAGTTCTTCATCACAGTCTTGAGAGGAACGGTGGTCTAGACTACCCCATTTGGCACTGGGGGTTCTTTGTGCTTCAACATTTGGCAACACTCTTCCCCTGGGAATACTTAAATGGTTCATTGTGGGCTCCAGGACTCTCCCGTTGTGGAACTCTTTCTGGGAGGAGACCCCCAGAATCCTCTTCTGCCCACCCACGTGACAAGGCCTGTGACCTCCAACCCCGGCCAACTCCCCCCCCCCACCCCCCCCCCCCGCCCCACCCCGCACACACCTTCCGGTCACTGAGCCCAGACACGGTGTCCACGTACTCCTCCTGGATCATGAAGGCGGCCAGGTTCGCCGTGTAGCTGGCGAGGAAGATGACGGCGAAGAAGGCCCACACCAGCACCATGATCTTGCTGGTCGTACCCCGGGGGTTCTCCACGGGCACCGAGTTATTGAACACCAGGGCCCAGAGCAGCCAGATGGACTTTCCAATGGTGAAGGTGGAGCCACCGGGGCCTGCAGGGGGCCAGGAGATGGGGGGTAGGGGGGCATGGACCCCAAATTCCTTCTGCTCCAGGAGGGAGCAGAAAGAACTACAATCCCCAGTGGCCCCTGGGGCCTCTGCCGCCTCAAGGGGCCAAAGCTCTGCCCCAATGCCTGCTGGGAAATGTAGTTCTCTCTCGCTGTGGTCCAGGGGCTCTGAGGTAGGGGGATGGAGGAAGGGGACTCACGCTTGCCGGTAGCCAGGCTGCGGTTGTAGCCGACGGGACTGAGGTACTCGAAGATGAAAACAGTGACAGCGACCACGGTGAGGCACATGACGAACATCATCACCCACACGGCCGGGCTGTAGGGCTCTGGGGACATGGGGTGGGGGTGGGGGTGGGAGGTGGTCATGGCTCAGCCAAGCAAAAGATTGGGGGACCACAGACATGTGACCAAGGTGCAGCCCAGATCTGACCCTGTCCTACCCGGTCCCCTTCCCAAGTTTCCCATCTCAGGAACCAGCCTCGCTGCCCACACAGGCCCCTGAGAGCCATTCTCTCTCAAAGACAGCCCAGCTCAGCCATTCCTGTGGTTGCAAGCACCAAATAGAAACCGTCTTTTTTTTTTTTTTTCCCCCTACTTTTTAACACCCTGACAAAGGGTTTCCAGTAAGCTTTTTTAAAATTTTTATTTTATTGATTTTTACAGAGAGGAAGGGAGAGGGATAGAGAGCTAGAAACACCGATGAGAGAGAATCATCGATCAGCTGCCTCCTGCACACCCCCCACTGGGGATATGCCCACAACCAAGGTACATGCCTTTGACCAGAATCGAACCCGGGACCTTTCAGTCCACAGGTCAATGCTCTATCCACTGAGCCAAACCGGTTTCGGTGAAACCGTTTTCTGAATGTGATTCCTGAGCCCCAACCGGAGTCTCCGTCTCCCCTGGCCATCCCCCAAGCCATTCATGCCCCACACCCCGGCACCAACTCCCAGGTTCCCCAAACTGGGAGTCCCCCCGTCTATTCGGTCACAAACCAACCCCCTATTGACATTCTCTCTCTCCCCCGTTCTCTTCCTCCCCAGCCACAGCCTATCAGTCCGCACCCCCATCCTCCTGTCCCCTCTCCTGGACCAGGCCTTGCCCCCTCTCCTGCATCATCTCCCCAGTCTCTCCCTTCAAGCCTGCCCCTCCCCCCCCTTTTCCATGGCCCTTGCGGCTCTTTCCACACTGAGCGGTGACCTGACCTCTCCCCAGCTCACAGTCCCCCGTGGCTCCCCAGCACCCACGGCCCCACTCTCAGCCTTGCTCCCGCCCTCCTCTCCAGCCGGATCGCTCAGGAAACCATTGCTTGACCCGCCCAGACCTCACAGCGAGCCACTGCCTCTCCGGCCCGGTCTCCACGGCTCCCCTCCCCTCCTGAGGTGCCCATCAGACAGACGTCCCATGCCCCCTCCTCACACGGCCTCCGGGAGTTCAGGAAGGGCCCCTGAGATGAGCTCTGGCTGCGGTGATCTCCCTGGGCCGAGTGCAGGCAGCCAGGACGGCCCTGTCACCGCGGAGTCACCACCCTGGCCGGTCCCTGCAGCGTCTGGGGACACGCCTGTCACTCCTCTGGGCCACCCCGAGGGCCGTGCCTGCGACCCTGTCACTCCTCTGCTGAAAGCAGGCCCACGCGGTGTCTCTCAGAGACCTCGGTGCCAAGACGAAGCCACGAGAGACATCGCTGGGGAGAGCACCAAACGCAAAGCACGAAGGAAGCTGTCCCGGCTCCCCGCCTCCCCCCAGGAGCCGTGCTCAGACGCAGGCGGCGGCGGGAAATGACAGCGGCTCCTTCTATTTCCCCCGAGCGAGCGGAGTGAATGGGCCCTCGTTCCTGTTCCGATCCCGCTCAGAGCCCAGCTCTCCGGGGTGCCAGCTTCCTGCCGCCTCTCACTCTGCCTCCTGGCCTCACCCCCGCCGTCCGCTTTCCCCCGCCGCCTGCAGTAAGAGGAACCCTTGCCGTTTCAGTAAGAGGAACACCCAGCCTTCCTACCAAGACCCCCTTCTTCCCCCCGGCCACCCCTCTCACTGGCTCCGTGCCTCCAGTCACACAGGCCCCCTACTATTTCACAAATACTCCCTGCACGCCCTGGCCGGTGTGGCTCAGTGGATAGAGCGCCGGGCTGCGGACGGAAGGGTCCCGGGTTCGATTTCGGTCAAGGGCATGTGCCTTGGTTGCGGGCACATCCCCGGTGGGGGGGAGTGTGCAGGAGGCAGCTGATCGATGTTTCTCATCGGATGTTTCTAACTCTCTATCCCTCTCCCTTCCTCTCTGTAAAAAAAAAAAATCAATAAAATATATTTAAAAAAAATACTCCATGCACACCGCCGCCTTCGTCCTTGCTGTTCCCTCTGCCTACCTTGCTTTTCCAGGCAGATCTACACAGGGCTGAGTTGCCTCCGCGAAGGGGGCGGCCTGCCCAGCCACCGAGCACCAATACTATTTATTCCCTTCCTTCTCTCCCCAACCCCCAGCGTAACTTCCTGTAGGACTGGTCACCATCTTAAGAGATTTTGTCCCTGGATCCCTTTAAGAATTTATTTTGTCTCCCCCAGGAGGGCCAGGAGCTCTCAGAGGCGGGATTTGTGTGCCGCTCAGAGCCTGGCACACGCCAGGTGCTCAGAAAACAGTCTGGTGGGTGACTTGTACCATGCTAATCTCTCCCTCATCTCCTCATCTCAGACGTATATACTGGGAGACTTGGATTTTGTGGGGCCTGAAAGCTCCTACAATTTGGAGGGTTCTCCGTAAGAAAAAAGAATACAGCCAAACCGGTGTGGCTCAGTGGATAGAGCATCAGCCTGTGGACTGAAGGGTCCAGGTTCGATTCCTGTCAGGGGCATGTACGTTGGTTGTGGGCACATCCCCAGTAGGGGGTGTGCAGGAGGCAGCTGATGGATCTTTCTCTCTCATCGATGTTTCTAACTCTCTATCCCTTTCCCTTCCTCTCTGTAAAAAATCAATAAAATATATATATTAAAAGAAAAAAAAGAAAAAAAAAAAGGATACAGTCTGGCCGGCATGGCTCCCTGGTTGCTCTATGAACCAGGAGGTCATGGTTTGATTCCCGGTAGGGCCACATGCCCGAGTTGTGGGCTCCATCCCCAGTAGGGGGCGTGCAGGAGGCAGCCAATCGATTTCCTCTCATCATTGATGTTTTTCTCTCTCTCTCCCTCTTCCTTCCTCTCTGAAATCAATAAAAACAGACTTTTGGAAAACACAGAATCATGGCTACAAAACCAGGCCCAGGGCCTTGCAAAGGCTGTGCGAGAGGAGGCTCCCGCCCCCAGCCAACCTTAGCTGCCTGGTCACAATGCTCCTGGCAGTGGGAGTGACTTCTCTGTATTGCAGATTCGGAAACTGAGGCTCAGAAGTGAAGCCACTGGACGGAGTCCCGGCAATGCCAGGTGGGACGGGCACACAGCGGCCCCGGCCTGGCGCCAGGGCCCCGCTCACCGAGGAAGGCCGAGGGGGACACGGTGCCGTTGCTGCGCGCCACCATCACGCTGATGCCCGTCTCCACGAAGGGGACGGAGAAGTCCACGATCTCGGAGCGCTCCTCGTTGATGGTGAGGGAGCCGATGGCCATGTCGGCGCGCTGGTAGAACACCTGGGGGAGGGTGAGGAGGGGGTGAGGGTGCCCTGCTGGCTCTGGGCAGGTAAGCGGGAGGCAGGCAATACTGGGCCCGAGAGGAGACCAGTGACAGCGCGAGAGGGAGGCTGGGAGGGTGGTGGGTGAGTGGGTGGGGGAGGGGGACGCAGGGGGGGACAGGGACGGTGGAGGTGAGAGCTTGGGAACAGGAGTGGGAAGAGGTGACCCTGACCGCATCCTGCTCCTGCAGCTAAGTTTTGGGCTCCATCCTCCTGGCCCCACCCCTTCTAGGAGTTCCACCTTCCAAGCCTCACCCCCGCCCAGACACCTTCTCCCGGCCCCGCCCCTTCCAGGAGTCCCACCTTCCAAGCCCCGCCCCCGCCCAGACACCTTCTCCTGGCCCCGCCCCTTCTAGGAGGGCCACCTCCCAAGCCCCGCCCCAGGCACTTTCTCCTGACCCCGCCCCTTCTACTCGCCCCGCCCGCTCGGGGCGGGTCCTTTGGTGGCCCCGCCCCTTCGAATCCGGGAGTTCCCTAGCTTCAGTCCAGTCCCTCAGCCCCAGAGTTCTGCCCCGGAGGCCCCGCTCCCTCGGGCCCCCTCCTGGCTCTGGTCCGGCACCCCCGCCCGGGGCATGCACGCGCCTCACCTCCCCGATCATGCCGTTCCAGACGCCGTCGATCTTCTTCCCGTGCTTGCCGTTGGTGACCAGGTAGAGGTCGTAGCTGAAGCCGATGGTCTGCGCCAGCCGCTTCAGAATGTCGATGCAGAAGCCCTTGCAGCACCGCTTCTCCGGGCGGGGGGCGTCCGGCGGGGGGCTGCGGGGGACAGCAGGGTTGGGGGCACTGGGGGCCGCTCGTCTTAGCGCAGGGAGGGACAGGCAGCCGCTAACACGAAGGTTAGCGCTTTCTGGGTAGACCGAGGCTCGGAGGAGTGATGGGACTTGTCCAAGGTCACCAAGCTGGAGGGCGGTGAGGGTCCTGGGTCCCAAGGAAGGAGGGGCTGGGCCAGGACCCCTGGGCTTCAAGGCAGGAGGAATTTTTGTTGTTAATCCTTGGATCAGAGGGTACTTTCCCAAGTATATTTCCATTTATTTTCTGTTAATCCTCACCCGAGGACATTTTCCCATTGATTTTTAGAGAGAGTGGAAGAGGGGAGGGATGACAGAGAGAAACACTGATGTAAGAGAAGTCCATTGCTTGGTTGCCTCCTGCACGTGCCCAGACCAGAGCCGGGATTGGAGCCTGCCACCCAGATCCGTGCCCTTGACCGGAATCGAACCCGAGACCTTTCGGTCCACGGGGGGTGATGCTCTAACCCACATATGTCAAACACAAGGCCCGCGGGCCAAATCCAGCCCACCAGGCCTTGCAATGTGGCCCGCACCGCGCTGTCATCACTGCACTCCGCTGCCAGTTTATGACATTGTCAGTTTATGACTGTTCAGTAAACCATTCGGCCCGCGATTTAGGCTGGATTTTAGATTTTGGCCCCTTCTCTGATTGAGTTCGACACCCCTACTCTAACCACCGAGCCAACGCGGGCGGGGCGGGAGGAAGCTACGGAAGCGGCCACCTGTGGGTGCGGTTGAGCTGGCTCCGGCAGGGCACGGAGTCCCGGATGCAGGTGCCGCTGATGGGGTCGGCGGGCTCGACGATGACGAAGGGCCGCTCCTCCAGTGTGGCCACCGTGAGGTGCTGCGTGTCGTCCACCGGCTGCAGGAAGCGGCCGTAGCGGGACCACAGCGGGTACTTGAGGCGCAGGGCCTGCTGCTCCCAGGTGCCCACCTTGGCCGAGAGACGGGGGTTCAGGCTTCCTGGGGGGCGGGGGGCGGGGTAGGGGGGCTTCCCAGAACGCCCGGGCCTTCGTGGCCCAGGCTCCCAGCTCCGCCTCGCTCAGATCCGGGAGTCTGGGCCCCCATCTCCCTCCTCCCCGTAGGTCTGGGCTCCCAGTCCTCCCCCCCCCCCTCGGGCCCAGCAGTCCGGGCCTCTCCCACCCCGAGGCCGGGGCGGCGGGAACTCACCACCTCCCAGGTCCTGTCCCTGGTGAGGGAGATGACCACCAGGGAGGGGTTCACCAGAAAGCCGTCCTCGTTGAAGGAGTAATCCCGGTTGTCCCAGGTGATGTTCATGAAGTACCTGCCCGGGAGAGAGGGAGGGGACCCGTGGCACCCGGACTGGGCCGCGGTGGCTGAACACAGAAGGAGGCCCTGTCCTGCCGACCAGCCCCCGCGTCCACGTGGAATCTCCCCCACGATGTCGAAAACTCCCAGCATCCTCTTTCCTGCCCAGGACTCTCCCCTCGCTGCCCAGCCCCCCCCCCTCCCCCCCCCCCCCCCCCACACACACACCAGGTCCTAGACAGAGCCTCAGCCTGGGTTTGGGGCGGTTGGAGACCCTGAGTGCTCCGGCCCCGGCCGTCTCTGATTGCTCCCCATCCTCAAACTCTTTCGCCCAGCCGGTATTGCTCAGTGGTCAGAGCATTGACTTATGAACCAGGAGGTCGCGGTTCAATTCCCGGTCAGGGGCACATGCCCAGGTTTTGGGCTCCATCCCAGTTTGGGGCGTGCAGGAAGCAGCCCATCGAAGATGCTCGCTTATCATGGATGTTTCTATCTCTCCCTCTCCCTTCCTCTCTGAAATAAATATATACATTGGGGAAAAACACACAAAACTATTTCTACCCCAAACCCACTTTGCGTTCCACTAACACTGAGTGTCCCCAAACAGGCCAAGCGGTTTCGTGTCTCTAGGTCTTTGCAAGTGCTGTGCTCTCTGAGTGGAAAACATGTGTCCTGTCCCTTCTCATCCTGACCAATCCGTTCGTCTTCAAGACCCAGCTCAACTGTCCTTCCTCTGGAACCCACATATCTTTTTTATATTCTTTTTAAAATATATATATATTTTATTGATTTCACACAGAGAGGAATTGAGAGGGATAGAAAGTTAGAAACGTCGATGAGAGAGAAACATCGATCAGCTGCCTCCTGCATGCCCCCTACTGGGGATGTGCCCACTACCAAGGTACATGCCCTTGACTGGAATAGAACCCGGGACCTTTCAGTCCGCAGACCGACGCTCTATCCACTGAGCCAAACCGGTTTTGGCTAAAATAAATTTTATTGGTTTTGTTTTTTTTTACAGAGAGGAAGGGAGAGAAAAAGAGAATTAGAAACATTATGGAGAGAGAGAGTCATCAATCAGCTGCCTCTTGCACGCCCCCCACTGGGGATGTGCCCGCAACCAAGGTACATGCCCTTGACCAGAATCGAACCCGGGACCCTTCAGTCAGCTCCATTCACTGAACCAAACTGGTTTTGGCAGAACTCACATCTCTCTCTCTCTCTCTCTCTCTCTCTCTCTCTCTCTCTCTCTCTCTCTCTTAAAATATTTCTATTGATTCCAGAGAGGAAGTGAGAGGGAGAGAGAGAGATAGAAACATCAATGATAAGAGGTAATTATTGATTGGCTGCTTCCTGCACACCCCACACGGGGGATCGAACCAGCAACCTAGGCCAGAATCGAACCCAGAACCCTTCAGTCTGCAGACTGATGCTCTATCCACTGAGCCAAAGCAGTTAGGGCATCGATCCCACATATCTTCACTACGTCATGACACCCTGTCCTCTGAAGGCCTGTCACATTGCCCCTGTCACTGGACCAGACCATCAGCTGGCCCCTTCCCCTGCCCAGGCCATGGGTCCCCCAGCCCCATCCTTCCTGCCCCTGGGATCTCTCTGTCCCATCCCCCCCTCTCCATCCTCATCACCATCCTGAAGCCCTGCCCCAGCCTCTTGCCTGGCCTTCAGCTCCAATCTCACTCCTTCAGGCTGCTCCCCACTCTGCCCCAAAGAGGTCTTCTTAGGCCCCAAATGGACTCCGTCTCTCCCTTGCTCATAACCCGCCCATGGCTCCCTAGTGCCCCATGTCCAAGACTCCCAGTGTCCGAGACTCAACCAGGTGTTCAGGGTCCTTGTGGCCCCATCCACCTCCACAGCCCCATCAGCCCCCAAACCCTAATGCTCCCCCTGCCTTCGTCTCCCCTGAGCTCTTGTGGACCACCAACTCAGTCAAGTTTTCCTCCACACCGGGCCTTTACCCAGTGCTGTGCCCCTGCCTGGAGTTACTCTCTTTCTGGTGAACTCCCAAGTGCTTTTATTTATTTTTTTAAAATATATATTTTATTGATTTTTTACAGAGAGAGAGGGATAGAAAGAAACATTGATGAGAGAGACATCAATCAGCTGCCTCCTGCACATCCCCGACTGGGGATGTGCCCGCAACCAAGGTACATGTCCTTGACCGGAATCGAACCTGGGACCTTTCAGTCCACAGGCTGACACTCTATCCACTGAGCCAAACCGGTTTTGGCCCAACTTCTTTTAGAAGCAAGCCAAAACCCTTAACCTGGCCGAACAGCCTTAAATGAGCCGCTGAGCCCATTGAGTTTCTCCACCCCCCAGTTACAGCCCTCCACCCATTAACCTCCAGCCACGCTGGCCTTTTGTTCTCTCTCATTTTAAAATTAAAAAAATATATATACATATATTTTTATTTTTTCACGCTGGCCTTCTTTCGGGCCTGCAAGCAGGCAATCCCAGCCCAGGGCCTTTGCACCTGCTGTCTGCCCTCCCTTCTTTTCACTAAGATCTGCCAGTAGTTGGCTCCTCTCTCTTTCTTTTTTTCTTTTCTTTCTTTCTTTTTTAAATTTTATTTTTATTTTATTTTATTTTTTTATTGATTTGAGTATGGTATCACATAATTGTCCTCATCCTCCCATCCTCTTTATTTCTTTTTTTTTTATATCTATTGCAGAATAATGTTTCTCAAAAGATGCCCATGTCCTAATCTCTTGAACCTGTGAACATACCACCTTCTTTTTTTTTTCTTTTTTAAAATATATTTTATTAATTTTTTACAGAGAGGAAGGGAGAGAGATAGAGAGCTAGAAACATCGATGAGAGAGAAACATCGACCAGCTGCCTCCTGCACACCCCCCACCGGGGATGTGCCCGCAACCAACATACATGCCCCTGACCGGAATCGAACCCGGGACCCTTCAGTCCCCAAGCCGACGCTCTATCCATTGAGCCAAACTGGTCCCGGCGCCATCCTCTTATTTCTTTTTGTTTTTATTATTTATTATTATTAGTCCTCACCCGAAGAGAGTTTTCCATTGATTTTTAGAGAGAAGGAGAGGGAGAGACAGAGAGAGGAACATCGGTGTGAGAGACACAGGGATTTTTTTTTTTTTTTTTTTTTGGCTGCCTCCTGCATGTGACATGCCTCCTGGCCCAGGCCTACAACCTAGGTACGTACCCTTGCCTGGAAGCGAACCCAGGACCCTTCAGTCCTCGGGTGGATGCTCTACCCGCTGAGCCAAACCAGCGAGGGCTCTTTATTTACTTTTTATCTCCATATTTCTCCTTCTCAGACAGACCTTTCCTGAGGACCTCACCTAACCTAGCACCCTAGCCATTTCTTTTCTTTTTTAATATATTTTATTAATTTTTTTTTTTCAGACAGGAAGGTAGAAGGATAGAGAGTTAGAAACATCGATGAGAGAGAAACATCGATCCAGCTGCCTCTTGCACACCTCCTACTAGGGATGTGCCCGCAACCAAGGTACATGCCCTTGACCGGAATCGAACCTGGGACCCTTCAGTCTGCAGGCTGACGCTCTAGCCACTGAGCCAAACCGGTGAGGGCCACCCTAGCCATTTCTTATCACATCCCATTGGTTTGATTTTCATCGGAGGAGTGAACACCTGCTGGTGTTTCCTTCTTCCTTTTCTTTGTGGTCCCTGTCAGACGGTAAACTCTGTGCCAGCGGGGGCCTTGCTCAGCTCCACACACCCTTCATACGCTGTGCCTAACGCCGTGCTGGGCACACAGCAGACCATGTACAGGGAGTGAATGAGTGAGTGAGTGAGTGAGTGAGCTATTCATCCTTCCGGCCTCAGCTCTTCCTCCCGGAAACTCCGTCTCCACAGGCTGAGCCACGGCTTGCGTAGCCCAGTTTGGAAGGCTGATTTGGGCCAATGGAATCCCTCTCTTGGGAGGGCATGAGCTGTGACATTGGGAGGGATGGCAGGAGAGAAATGATGAGTTTGGGGAGGAAGCAGAGTCCTGGGTTAATGGTCATAAGAAAGGAACTGGACAGCCTTCGGGAGTGGCAAGCTGGGAATGGTGGTGGTGGTGGTGGTGGTGGGGGATTGTCTTGGCCTCAATTCCTGACACCTGGGTTTCTGTGTGAGTTTATCTTTCCCATAAACCCCCCCTTCCCCGAGGAAATCTGAATGAGACTCTGCTTCTTGCAACCAAAAATGTCCTGTCTGAGACAGCCCTCGCCCGGCGCTCCCGGGATGCCCATTTAACCTCCATTACCGCCAGCGCCCCGCCGTGCTGCCATTATCCCGGCCGTGTCTGCGCCCCTCAGGACCCCGCGTTCTCTGAAGAGGAGTCCGCGGGCTTTTTCATCTGTGTTCCCAGCGCCCAGCGTGAGCCCTCGTTCCTCGCAGGCCGAGCTCAGCGAGTATTTATGAACGGGGGATGTTTTGTCTCACCCTCTTGTCCCCTGGATCCTCGTTTCGCCTCCCCGAGGCTTTCTTGCTCCTAAGCTCATTGCAGATATGGGCCTCTGCTCCCGCTGTTCTGGCCCCCGGCCTATCAATTCCTCCCCACACACGGCTCCCTGTGGTGGAGGTGCTGTTTCCCATCACCCTGTTCTCCTGTGTTAAAATAATTGTGTGGCCGAAACCGGTGTGGCTCAGTGGATAGAGCGTCCGTCTGCGGACTGAAGGGTCCCAGGTCTGATTCCGGTGAAGGGCATGTACCATGGTTGCGGGCACATCCCCAGTAGGGAGTATGCAGGAGGCAGCTGATCGATATTTCTCTCTCATCAGTGTTTCTAACTCTCTATCCCTCTCCCTTTCTCTCTGTAAAAAATCAATAAAATGTATTTTAAAAAATAATAATAATCGTGTGTACTCTGGGCGCTCAACTACCAAGCTAGAATCGACATTCCCCAATCTCCTTTGCAACTAGCCCAGGGCACAGCACATGAAGGAGCCACATTCAAAACATCTAACCACTGGTGAGGCTCAGGCATTCGTCAGTCAGAATCCACATCTAACCAACGCGCACGCACGTGTCTGCAAACGGCCAATAAGCCAGCGCCGGCCACGCGACTGGACTACGTTCTCGCCAACGGGGAGTCAGACGTGTCCCTTCCCCCTTACTTGCCCCAAAGGAAATGGCTTGCTCTCCTCATCCCCTCTTTCCCCCTTTTCGTGACCTGCAATTCAGAGTTGCCCACCACCCAGCTTTGACTGCGAGCGAAGGAGACTGGCAGAGCCACAGGGTGGGAGGGGCCTGGGTCCCCGAATGGTCACATGGAGCAATGGGGGTCTCCAGATAACCTGGACCCCAGATCTCCGGATTGTTAAGATGTAGAGGAACACATTTCTCTCTCTTTGAGTCTTTTTGTTACTTAAGTTCAGCTTGTGCTCTTCACAAGGGTATTTCCTAAGAAGCCATCAAGAAGATGCGTTGCTATTTCTATGCCGCATAAAGAAAGAAGCTCTCCCAGCGAAGCCACGATAAGACATCATTTTTAAGACACGTCTTGGTATCAAAGACATTAAACTGTGAACGAATGGGCATCTTAGAATGATGAAATACAGTAATACGCTCACTGCGTCTCAGGTGCTTTTCCCAAATTATCTGACTGAACCCCAGAAAGGAGAGCAGCCAATTACTCAGTGACACCCATTCCTTTACAGACAAGGAAACGGACGCTCAGAGGGGACCATCTGACGGCATTCAGGCAGGGAGTACCCTACTAGTCAGGCTCGGAGTCTCCCCACCCCGCTCCCGCCCCAGCCCCACTCACCTATGCAGACTCTCCCCTCGATGGGTGCGGTTCTGGGCGCGACAGTCGTGGCCGAGCTCGGGCAGGAAGCCGTAGTCGCGCAGCAGGGCCTGGGCCCCCCTGGCCACCACGGCCACGCCAGCGGCCACGCGCCGGGCCAGGTCATCCCTCCAGCCGGCGGAGCGCACCGCAAACAGCCCTGCCGGCAGCGGGGTGCCTCCCGGCAGCAGAAGGGGCTCTCCGAGGCCGCCGGAGCCCCCGCCGCCGGCCAGCTGGGGCCCCACGATGAACCAGACGTAGCCAGGCCCCGTGAGGCCGGCCTCCTCCGCTGCCCGGAACACGGGCTCCGCCTCCTCGCGGGCACAGAAGAGCAGGCGGATCTGGGCGCTGAGGCTGCGGAGCTGGGCGCTCAGCACGGCCTCGCCGGCCCCGGGGTCCAGGGTGAGCGCCCCGCGGTGCTCCCAGCCCACCAGGCTGCCATCCGTCAGCACCTCGATGTAGGACAGGAAGGCGCGGTGGCCCGGGGCACGTGTGGTCACGGCGACGAAGGACGTCCAGTCGTACTCCTCCAGCACCTCGAAGATGACCTGGAGCTGCTGCTCCGTGGAGGAGCCCAGCTGCAGGAAGGTGGAGCCCTTCTCCTGCGGGGAGAAGGGGGGTCAGGCCTCGGGATGGGGAGACCGCAGCTCCCAGGGGCCGTCCCCTTCAGCCACCAATCAGGGGGTCACAGCTCCCGGTGGTCCAGAGGGGACCCCATTGCCTGGAAGCTGGTAAAGGGACACAGCGCCCGGCCACCGCCAGGGGTCCTGGCTCTCAATATGACTGACTGACTGACTAGCTGTACCAACCCCTCCCCTTTTCCTGCCCCGTCACAGAGCTGGGCCTGCGTGAGGACCAGCCACAGGACGGAGTTCGTTCTGGGCTCATCCGTTAAACCTCTCCCCCAGACACCTTACTTTCTCCCCTACCTGAGGGCTCAGCAGAGGACTCTGAAGTCCGAGGGCAGCGGTCGGCAAACTCATCAGTCAACAGCCAAATGCCAACAGGACAACGATTGAAATCTCTTTGGAGAGCCACATTCTTTAAACGTAAACTTCTTCTAACGCCACTTCTTCAACATAGACTCGCCCAGGCAGTGGTATTTTGTGGAAGAGCCACACACTCAAGGGGCCAAAGAGCCGCATGTGGCTCGCGAGCCGCGGTTTGCCGACCACGGTCCTAGGGGATTACAGAGGCGCAGGGAAGAGCCTGGGTCCCTAAGTCACCACTCGGAGGGGGGCCTCCTCCATTCAGGGACACCTGTTTGGATTTTATTTGAGTAAGAAATACCTTTGATTGGGGTGAGCCACTGAGATGGAGGGATTTAGCTGTTGGGGGAGTGACATTACCATAAAGAATACTCCATCAGTGAGGGAACTACAGTTCCCAGAAGCCACCGAGGACTACATCTCCCAGCATGCAACGAGGGTGCTGGAAATACTGTTTCAAGGAGCTTTGCTGGGCGGACTTGCCCTTCTCTGGTTTTCTTTCTATTTCCTGTCCCCTTTCTGCTTCCTTTGCTGGACTCTCTTCCTCGGTGAGAATTCTAGATGCAGGAGTGCCCTACTCTCCTCTTTCCTTCCAGGTCCTCTCTCCCTGGTGATCTCGTCCCTATCCATGGGTTTAAACACAGTCTCTTGCACTATCCAAGATGGCAGCCACTAGCCAACTATGACTATTCAAATTTTAATTCACTACAATTTGGTTCCCTGCTGCACTAACCACGTGTCACGTGTCCAACACCCATGCATGGCTAGTGTCTACCATTTGGGACCGACCAGCTGCAGGCCATCTTCATTCTATTGGACAGCACTGGAGGTGTTGGTGATTCCTGTCTTCAGTCACCCCCTGTCCTGTGAGCTCTGGACAAAACTTTCTATTCCACACCTCCCCTTAGATTTCCAAGAAGCTCCTCAAAATAAACAGGTCAAAACCAGAATTCTCCATCTTTCCCTCACCTCAGGCCTGTTCCCTGTCTTTTCCTTATGCACCCGGCTGCTCAGGCTTGGAAGCTAAGTCATCCTTCTCTCTCTTTCCCTCATGCCCACAGCCAGGCCATCTCCAAGGCTTCCTGGCTCTCCGTCCACTCCTCATCACTGCCCGTCACACTCCCCCACTGTCACCACTTTCGTGCTTAGACAAGGACAACAGCTTCCCAACCCATCTCTGCTTCCATTCTTGGATCTTCCAGTCCATCATCCTCCCCCCGCACCCCCCTCCCCCAACAGCAGCCAGAGTGATCTTTGCAAAATATTAATTGGATTGCGTCCCTCCTTGGTTGAAAAGCTTCCAGCGATTCTATCTTACGGTCAAAGCCAAAGCCGTCTCCGTGGCCCACAAGGCCCCGCAGGAGCCAGGCCCCATTGCCTCTCTGACCTCATTTCCCAGCACCCCCGCCGCTCTGCTCCTTCTCAAACACATCCAGTTCCTTTCTGCTTCCGGGGGCTTTCCAACAGGGTGGCCATGAGCCACCGAGGCCTATTCCAATGAGCTGTAACCTCCCCCAGCTCCTCTACGCGGGGCCTAACCCTCCTCCCACCCCTCCTCGCTCCTCAGGTGAGCTCAGTTGTCACCATCGCTGAAAGGCCTTCTCCGACTGCCATCTTTTATATATATATATATATATATATATATATATATATATATATATATATTTTATTGATTTTTTTAGAGAGAGAGATAGAGAGGTAGAAACATCAATGAGAAAGAAACATCTATCAGCTGCCTCTTGCACACCCCCCACTGGGGATGTGCCCACAACCAAGGTACATGCCCTTGACCGGAATCAAACCTGGGACCCTTCAGTCCACAGGTCGACGCTCTATCCACTGAGCCAAACCGGTTTCGGCCAGACTGCCATCTATTGAAACCCCATCTCGGTTATTACAATATCCTGTTGCTTTCTTCCAGGACTGATTTTATTGCATGATTTGTGTTGTTGGTTTTTTGTTTAGTTTTTGTCTTTGTCACCCATTAGAATGCAAGCTTCATGAGCAGGGAATATATATATATCTTTTTACAATTGTATTCTCCAGAACCTGAAACATCCCTGGCACAGAATCAGCCTTTAGAAAATCTTCCAGTAAGGCGACGAGAAGAGCAAGCGGACTTACTCCGAGGTGTGTGCCTGTGGTTACATGCGCAGGGGAGAGGCAGTTGTCCTGAGGGGATGAGGTCTCCCAGCATGCAATGAAATGCTGAAAGGGCCTCACCCTTTGCAGATGGAGGGGTGCTGAGGGGACCACGTTCCCAGCGTTCAATGGGGGCACAGATGGAGCTATGAGGACCACTTTTTATCGCATCGGAAGACCCTGAGGGACTACATTTCCCAGAAGGGAATGGGTGTACCCTGAGCGGGCCACAGCGCCCAAGAAGAGACAATCAACAGAGCAGACCACACTTCTCAGCAACAGGAGGCACAAGGGACCACACCTCTTGGTCTATCATGAGGAGGCAGCCAGGAAACTGTACATTCACCTTGAAGGTGACCTGCCCACAAATCTGTGGACAACTCCATGCCAAAGACAAGCAAGCAGCAAGTTGGACAGAGGCCTTTGCCAGAATGCTCTAGATAGGAGAGAACTACGAGTCCCAGCATGCAATAGTCATCTAGTGACAAAGCCAGCCACCCTCACAGCTGGGAGCGGGTAGAGATGTAGGCCCCACCCACTCAGGTGGCCCTATCCTCTGTCACATTGGTTCCACTTCTGATAGGCCCCGCCCCTTCTCTGCACCTCCTAGTAGATGACCCCTTTCCTTCTGGATTCTGACCTTTGCTACCAGAAATTCACTCCAGCTGGCCCCGCCTGTGCCCTGGGGAAGCAGGCCCCTCTCCAGGCCACAGGCAGCTCCAGCCTCTGCCCCAGCCTCTCCTCCAGACTCCTGGCCATGATCTCTCAGTGGCTGGGCCTTCATTCCCCCAGGCCCAGCTACTGGATTCTCAATTTCCACACTTTATGGCTGCGTAGGCCCTGCCCCAAACCCATTCCCAGTACTGGCTTCCTCTCTAGGCACAATTCTCACCTCTCACTGACTGCCCACGCCCAAAACCCCACTCCCTTGCTCCAAGAATCCACCTCCGCAGCCCACTTCTCACTAAGGACTCCTCCCTTCCTCACACTCCTTCCACCGATGGCTCCGTCCTTCTACATAAATTTGTAGACCCCACGCTCAGCGGGGCGAGCCTCCCTGTCCCTCCTAAACTGATACCCGTCTTTCCTGGTCCCTGTCCCGTCCCTGCCTTCCTGGCTGCGGCCTCCTCACTAGACCCCACCCCTTTCTGAACCCCATTCCTTTCCGAGTGAGTCTTCCCTCACTGATTCCAGATCCCCCTCCTCCCTCAGATCTTGCCACGTCAGCCTTGTCTCTTTTCGCTCTGTCCAGCTCCTTCCCCAGATCCTACCCCCTTCCTGTCTCACCTTTTCTGTAGAATCCTCAACCCGCCCACTCCCAACCCCCATGCCTAGCCTCTGTGAGACCCTACCTCTAGGTGAGTCCCCAGGCAGGCCCCCCACCGCCCCACGCTCACCCTATAGACCACGTCCCTCCAGGGTAGCCCCACCCCCACCGACTACTATCGGGCCCTCATTGGTCCCATAAGCTGACCCTCAAGACGGGCCCCGAGCCCAAGCCCCGCCCCTCAGAGACCCCCCCTATTGGCCCCGCCCATACAGCACCAGGCCCCGCCCCCAGGCCGCGCGCGCACCTTGGGCGTGAGCACGAGCGCCGCGCCGCCGTGCACGGCCACGATGGGCAGCGAGGTCTGCGCCGACAGGAAGTCGAGGATGGGCGCGACGGCGGGCGCGCGGGAGTCGTCCTCGAAGACCACGCCGTGCACGCGCAGCCCCGACAGCAGGTCGCAGAGCTGCAGCACGAGGCTGCGCGGGTCCGAGCCGTTGAGCACCAGCGCCACCGGCCGCACGTCCAGGCCCGGGCTGCGCACGGCCGCCGCCACGGACGGGCCCAGGCGGGCGGCCTCCGGGGCGTACGCGGGCCCCGAGAACACCAGCGCCACGTTGAGCGGCCGCGCCCCGCCGGCGCCCCCGCCGGGCCCGCCGCCCGCCCCGCCCGGCCCCGGCGCCTCCTCCGGGAACGGGCTGGCGCAGGCCAGCGCCAGCAGCAGCAGCATCTTAGCGGGGCCCCGAGGGCCGCCGGGGCCACCGGCTCCGCGCATCGCCTGCGGGCCCCGCCGGGCGGCCTCTGCGCTCCGGGCCGAGGGGGGAACCGGGGGCAAGGAGAGAAGCGGGCACACAGAGACGGGGAGACACCAAGAGCAGAAAAAAAGACACAAATCAGAGAGACAGGGCGGTGGGAGGACAGACAGGGAGACGAGATACAGGAAAGTGAGATAGAGGGAGAGATGCAGAGACAGGAGGAAAATGGGGGAGACAGAGACGGGGAGAGACCCGGGGAATGGGGACAGGTGGGGAAGAGACCGAGATGCGGATGGGGAGGAATCACACGAGACAGGACAGACGAGGAAACAGACCCACAGAGATGGGATCAAAATGGGAGCCAGAGAGAGAGAGCCAGGGAGATGATGGGAAGAGAGATGCAAACCATGGAGAGACAGAGAGACAGTCCCGGAGAAAGTGCGACCGAAATAAGGAGAGAGATGGAAGGTCAGGGGTGGAGGGGCTCAGAGATGAGGTGGGGAGATGAGGTGGAGAGATAAGACAAACAGGTGACAAACAGGGAGGGGTATCAGGGAGCCAAGGACAGATGCCGATGGACAATGGACGCAGGGAGGCCGGAGAGAGAAGAGAGACGAGAAAGTTGGACGGAGAGAGAGAGGAAGAACGGGAAGACACGGAGGGAGACAGAGACCCACAGCCACCCGGGACGGACGAGCACACACCAGTGATGGAGAACCGGGCAGAGGCAGAGATGGAGCGGGGAGGCGGGCGGAGCAGATAGAAAACAGGCAGACAGAAATAGCGAGGCAAGGCAGAGAGATCAAGACCCCCGCCAGGGAGGTGCCAGGCACAGACATGAAAGGAAGGCCGGGAAGGCGAGTGGCAGGAGGGATCAGAAAATAAAAGGAAGACAAGGATGAGAAAGGGAAAAAGGGGGTCAGGGGTGTGGGGGGAGAGAAAGAGAAGAAAGAAATTAGTGGGGCATCCTAAGGAGAGAAGGCCCCCCCCTCCCCGACCTCACCCCTCACCCAGCCCCCAGCCCACTTTGGTCCCCATAATGCTGCCCCTGTGCCCCCCATTCTCAGGGAGAGCTGGAAAGAACCATGGCCCAGGGTGGCTGTGGGGTTGTGGGGGGGGCGGGTAGGGGGGATACACAGCTGTGGAGAGCCAGAGGGAGGGGACAGGGGGTCCCTGGCTCCCCGCCCAGAGCAATTTTGTCAATGAGAAGAAATACAGCGTCTCTGCCTGTGTCCCTGTTGAATGCTAGCTTCCCCAGGGTGGGCAGGCTGGGAGCCCAGACTCCTGGCTTCTGGGTCTGAGGGAGGCGGGCATTGGGGGGGCCCGGACTCCTGGTTCCCAGAGAGGAATTCCAGCCCACACTGGGGGCTTCCTGCAGGGGTGAGGGTCCAGACAGGGGAGGGTTCTATCTTGGTTGTCAATCAGGCTCCTGTCCGGTTGCCATGGCAGCACAGGCCTGTCTACCCCACTGATAGCTGCCATGGGGGAGAGGCCCAGAACCCCTTCCCCTGCCCAGAGGCCCCGCCCCCACCTCACCCACCTGCCCAGAGATCCTGGGCCACTGTCTTCCCAGAATAGGGGGGGGGGGGGCTCCTAGCATGCCTGTCCCCCCCAAATCCTAGCTCCCCAGGTCCCTCCTCTCCTCTGCCCTTCCCCAAGCAGCTGGCTCAATCAGTGCTCAGAATAGCCCCCACCCCTACCCCAAAATAACCCGCAGCTGTGGCCTGGCCCCCGCGGGCTTAACACTTCGCTCGCCTCCGTTCCTGGTGGCTGCTCAGCCCTCAGCCCCTCCTGCTCACCCCTCAGCCCCTCCTCTGCCTCTCAGGCCAGGCCCCTCCCCACACACCCCTGCCTGGCCCCAGGGTCCTGCTCCCGCCGAGGCCCAGGAGGGCAGCTCAGCCCGCCCTTCTGAGGAGCTGGATGCTCGGTCCGCTCCCCTGTGGGCTCAGAGGGCATATCCCACCCCTGGGGGCGGAGAAGCGGTACCCCAGGCTCAGGGCGCTCTGGAGGCCCAGTCCCCAGAAGCTGCACCCCCATGGGGTCATATCGTCCAGGCCCCCAATCTCCACCGCCCCAGGCCCCACTCCCACCCCCAGGAGGCCAGAGGGAGTCCTGCCCACAGCCCAGTCCGGGACTGGGGCGTCCCCTCCTCCCTCCCAGACCACAGCCCTCCCCTCCAACTTCCCCGGCGGCGGGCCCCGAGTCCCGGCCTGGCCCCCTTCCGCCAGGACCTGGGGTGCAGGCACTCAGCCCCGTCCCTTCCCAGGACCCGGGAGGCCCGGGGCCCTCCGGCCTGGGCTCAGGGCTCCAGGCACCCAGCCTCCCTGCGCCCGCCCCGAACCAGGTGTCCAGGCCCAGGGCCCTCTCCTCCCTGAAGGACCCCCTTTTGTCTCAGATCCTATCACCCCCCACCCCCCCATCCCGGGCACCCCCGGCTCCAGGCTCCCCAGTTGCCAGCTCGTCCTGTCTACGGCATAGCCTGACCCCAGCTGAGGAGGAGGAGGAGGCTGCCAGAGATTCCTGGGGCGCCCCTCTCTCCATCAACCCCCCGCTCCAAATCCATCACAGAGGAGAGGCCACTTGGATCAACAGCCCGCCCGCCCGCCCGCCCTCCCTCGGTCGTGCTGCAGACGGCTCCCTTCCCCTTCCCGCACCTACAGCTCCATCCCCTCCTCTCCCCAGCCCCGGGGCCCCAGGCTGGGGGATCTGGGGGACCCTGAGGAAGGGGTGGCGGCCAGGGGCGAGGGGTGCCGGCCTGGACGCCCTCAAGGTCCTTGGCAGGGGTATTAATAGCAGACTCATAGCTCGGAGGAGGGAGGGGAGCGCGGGAGGAGCGAGGGAGAGGGCCAGGCCGGGAGGGGGAGAGGGATGCGGAGGGACGGGGTGTGCGGAGGGAAGGGGCGATGGGGAGATGGGGGGCGGCATGTGGGGTGTCCGGTAGGTGGGGCTGGGGAGAGGGAGCCAGGTGTCCGAAATGGGGAGGGGGGGTAGGAAGTCTGAGCTGTGGAGACCGGGAATAAGGGGACTCAGAGAGAGGACAGGGAAGAGCCCCAAGGGACGAGGCAGCTGGGGTGCAGAGGGGGACAGGGGGGCAAAGAGCGCTCTCCAACCCCCCCGCTTCCCTGAGGCCCGGGGCCAACTTTCCCTGCCCTGGATCGGGGGTCCACGTCCCCACCCCCACCCCCGCATCCCCGACCCCGGACTTACCTTTTCATGACCCTGATCTGTCGGGGGGAATGCTGGGGGGCTGAGACCGGAACCCGGAGTCCGGCGACCCGAAGATCCGCGGAGGGCTGGGGGCCGCGGGGGGCAGGCCCGGGGCGGCGGCGGCCCGGCGCGGCTCTCCCTCTTCCCGGCCCGTCCTGCCCGGTCTGTCCCCCAAGGTTGCGGCCACCCGGCTAGGCGAGGACGCCGCTACACATGTTGCGCTGGAAGTTGGGCCCCGGACATTGCGGAGGCTGTCGGGGTGTCCTCTCGCCGCCCCGGACCCCGTGGGGATCCCCCTCCGCCCACCCGGGGTGCCCCCCTCCGCCGCCTCAGCCCCGGCTCCTCCCCCCGGTCCATGTGTCCAGTCCCGCCTCTCCCCGGCGCCCTCGCACCCCCCCTTTGTGCCCTCCGCGCCGCTCCCCCGCCCCGTCCCCCAACCTGTCTGTGTCTGCCAGTCCGCCTGCCTGCCTGTCCGTCCGTCTGCCTGCCTGTCTGTCCGCCTGTCCGTCCGTCTGTCCGTCTGCCTGCCTGCCTGTCTGCCTGTCTGTCTGGGTCACCTCTGCAGCCGGCGGCCGGCGAGGGGCGGGAGGCTGCGTGCCCGGGAGCTGCTCGCCCTTCTCCGCTTGGCCGCCCCCAGACCCGCGCCCCGCGCCCCGCGCCCCCACTCCCTCCGCTCCCCGGGATTCCCTCCAGCACCCGGAGCCCGGGGAGGGGCACACTCACACACTCACTCACACTCACACTCACTCACAATCACATTCACACATACACACTCATACACACACACAGACACACACACACACACACAGACACACACACACACACTCACACACTCACACACACACACACACACACACAGTCACACACACACACTCACACACACACACACTCACACCGGGGTCCGGCCCGCTGCCTCAGGGGCTGTGCGCCAGGCAGACAGACAGGCAGACAGACAGCAGGACACGGGCGGCCGGGGAGCCGGGCGCCGGGCGGACGCAGGCAGGAGGCACGGAGCCCAGGTACACACCATCCATTCGGTTCGGGGGCCGGTGGAGGAGGCGGGGGGGGGGTGGACCCACGACACCCACCGGGCGGCTCAGGGTCGGTGCAGACAGACAGACAGACAGACAGACCCTCCCTCCTCTGCTCCCTCCTCCCTCCGCCGCCGCCGCAGCCCTCAGACACACCCCCCCTCCGCCAGCCCAGCCCACACCCGGACCGCAGATCCTCACCGGGAGCCGACGCTCGGGAGACCCCTGGGGGCCGGGCGGACCCGCCAGCACCCCCGCCGGGACCGGACCGGACCGGACCGGAGCGGAGCGGAGCGGGGCGGCGGGCGGGCGGGCGGCCGGGGAGGCGGCGGCGGCGGCGGCCGGGCTCGGGAGCCGGAGCGGGAGGACCGCACGCTCGCTCTCTCTCACACACACACTCACTGGGGATGCGATTAATATTCAGTCCCCGTCCGCCCCTGCCGGAGACGCCCCGGCCCCCTCTCGGCCTCCCGGGGACCCCTCCTCCCGCCGGGGCGAGGCAGGGGTGCCCCCCACCCCAGCCTCCAGCCGCTGCCTCCCTCCGGGACAGGAGAGCGGGGGCCGCGGATAAAAGGGAGGAGGGGCGGGGCGGGGGGAGGCAGGGACTCAGGATCCGGCGCTGAGATACCAGCTTGGGACCCCGGGATCAGGCCCCCCCCAACCCCCCAACTTGGAGGCTTGAGAAGCAGGAGGCCCCAGGCCACAGCCAGGACCCAGCGCCAGGCCGGTGTGGATGCAGAAGGCCGGGCCTGCAAAGTAGGTCTCCATGGAGCCAGGAGTCCAGGCCCCCAAACCCTCCTCTCTCAGACCCAGAGGTCCAGGTCCCCAGCCCCTCCTCCCTCAGACCCAGGGGTCCAGGTCCCCAGGCCCCTCCTCCCTCAGACCCAGGGGTCCGGGTCCCAGCTCCTCCTCCCTCAGACCCAGGGGTCCAGGCCCCCAGCCCTCCTCCCTCAGACCCAGGGTCCAGGCTCCCAGCCCTCCTCCCTCAGACCCAGGCCCCCAGCCCCTCCTCCCTCAGACCCAGGGGTCCAGGCCCCCAGCCCCTCCTCCCTCAGACCCAGGCCCCCAGCCCCTCCTCCCTCAGACTCAGGGTCCAGGCCCCTGGTTCCTTCTTCCTCACACCCAGGGGTCCAGGCCCCAGCTCCTCCTCCCTTAGGCCCAGGGGTCCAGGCCCCCAGCCCCTCCTCCCTCAGACCCAGGGTCCACGCCCCCAGCCCCTCCTCCCTCAGACCCAGGGGTCCACGCCCCTGGTCCCTTCTCCAATGGTACCCAGTAATTTAGGCCCCCTCCTCCTGGCCTGAGTCCCTTTTAAGCCCTCAGATAACGTGACCCCCTCAGGGGTCCCCTGGTCCAAGGCTCATGGATGTCTACCCATCCCTCTGAGGAAACCTCTGTCCCCCTTCCTTTACTGAGGGGCCTAGGCCGGCGTCACCCATGTGCGCTCAGACAGCAGAGGAAAGCGGCATCTGCCCCCTGTAGACACAGCCTGGCAGGTCCCCTCCGAGGCCAGCTGCCCAGCTCCCCACCCCCCACCCCCTCCTGCTACAGAGGCTGGCCCGGCACCTCCATAAGGTGCTGGGGTGGCGTATGGCACAGGACACCTGGGCTCCTGAGGGCAGAGGCTGAGAGAGAGAGCGAGAGCGAGAGAGAAAGTATGTGTGTGTGTGTGTATGGGGGCAGTTCTGGAGCTGGGGCGGGAGCCAGGGCTGTGGGCTGCCCTAACTCCAGGGTCCGGGAGAGCAGGGGTGACGGCTTATGTTTTTGAAAGGAAGAGACTGGGGCCTGCATCTGTGGGTCCCAGAGGGGGGCAGGAAGCGGGCCCCTAGATTCCTGGGTCTAGGGTGCTCGTAACACCAGATGGTGGAGGTGAGACCTCAAGGAACGGGGGCGGGGCCTGGGCTCCTGAGGCCTGGGCGGCGGGCCGGGGTTCCGTACTCCTGGGTTTGAGGGGGGCTCTGGGGGCTGCTTTCTTGTCCTTTGGGTGCATTCGGGCTGAAGGCCCATGAAGAGCCAGCCTCTGGGTCCCTGCCTGGGACTGTGAGAGCTCAGAGCTCAGCCTCCCCAATCGCTGTCAAGGTCAGGGGCTGGGTCCAGACTGCCTAGGGGAGCAGGGGCCAGATTTGGGAGTTTCAGATCCCAGAGACCCCCCCCCACCTCCCCACCTGCACACATCCAGCAGGCGGCGGCCTTGGGGGCGCATTCCCTGCCAGCAGACTGGCGCCGGCAGGGGGCGCCAGAGAGCCCGGGCCCCTCCCTCCGGGGTGGGGCCTCCCCGCCCGGGCCCTCCCCCTCCCGCCCTCGTCCCTGCTCCCAGCTCCGGCTCCGCCGCCGCTCCCGCCTCGGCTCCCCCTCCCACAGCCCCCGCCAGGAGCGGAGCCCACCCAGGGCCCCTCTCCCGCCCTGCAGCCAGCCCCGGGGGGCAGCCCCGCCAGCCCTGCCAGAGCCCCCCGCCCCAGCCATGAATCTCTTCCGATTCCTGGGGGACCTCTCCCACCTCCTAGCCATCATCCTGCTGTTGCTCAAAATCTGGAAGTCCCGCTCGTGCGCCGGTGAGACGCCCGCGGGGGCGGCGGGGGGCGTCCCGGGACGCGGGGGAGGGTGGAGGCCATGTGGGGGGGACGGGTCCCTGCCCCTCCCGCCCGCTGGGGACCCCCTCTTCCAGGTCCCGGGTCACCGGGGGGTCAGCCCCCCCCCCCCCCCCCAGCCTGGGGGTGCGCGCACTTGGGTGGGGGCGGCTCCAGGCACCCCGTGCAGCCTCCCCGGCCCCGCTGCGGGCGGCCCGGGTCCGGGAGCCGTGGCCCGGGGCCCGCAGGGAGGCGGCTGGGAGTTGGTGACGTGGACCCTGGCGGCCGGGAAGAGAGCGGGAGGGAGGCGGCCGGTTCTGGGGGGCACACCGAGGCCAAGTGGGGTTCCCCCGAGGCCCCCCCCTGGAGCCTGGACTTGGGAGAACCCCCGACGGGGCTCCGGGTGGCCGTGAGGCCTAGCTCGTGACGGAGCCTCGGGCTGGAGTAGCTCTGGGGCCGGCTGCCCCCTGGCTGTGGGCCGGGAAAGGGCTGTGCTCCGGCGGGGCGGACAGGGCAGGCCTCCAGGGACCGGTGCACCCCAGAGCTGCCCCAGGCAGCCCCCCACCCCCGGCTCCTGTGTAGCCCACCCCGACGCCCCCCACTCTCTCTGCGCCGCAGGGATTTCGGGGAAGAGCCAGGTCCTGTTTGCCGTGGTCTTCACCGCCCGCTACCTGGACCTCTTCACCAACTACATCTCCCTCTACAACACATGCATGAAGGTAAGGCCATGCCCACCTGCTGCGCCCTCCTGGGGGAGGAGGGGGATCCTGGATTTGAGGGAGGAGGTGACAGGGGCTGAGGCTCTTGGGTCTGAGGGAGAAGGGGCTGGGGTTCCAGGCTCCTGGGCCCCAGCCTGTTGCGGGGTGCAGGTGCTCCGAGCTGAAGCACCCTCCTCCTCCCCCCTCTTCCTCCTCCTCCCTCCTCCACAGGTGGTCTATATCGCCTGCTCCTTCACCACAGTCTGGATGATCTACAGCAAGTTCAAAGCCACGTACGACGGGAACCACGACACGTTCCGGGTGGAGTTCCTCGTGGTGCCCACAGCTATCCTGGCATTCCTGGTCAACCATGACTTCACCCCGCTCGAGGTAGGCTGCCTGGGAGGGCTTTGGGGTGGTGTGTGTGTGTGGGGGGGCTGTGGTGGGACAGTATGGACAGTGGTCCTCAAAGGCTTCCTTCTGCGAGATTTGCTCAAACTTCCTTATTTTAGGACTCAGTTCAGCGCGGGGGCTCTGGAATTGGATGATGTTCGTGCAGCAGCAGCAGCACCCTCTGTGTGCCGGATGCTGCTCTCAGTACTCCGTGTCCATTAGCCCGTTCCTTTTCCAGGGGCCTCGTGGTACAGACAAGGAAACCGAGGCTTAAGGAGTCTCGCCGACTCGTCCGAGGTCAGCAGCCTCGTGAACGGGGGTTCAGGATCCGGGCTGCTTGGGTCGGGATTCCAGGTCGGCAGCTTTCTGTCGGCGTGACCTTGGGCGTGTGCCCTGACCTCTCCGTGCCTCCCGTTTTTCTGATGTATCGAGTGGTCAGGTCACGGGAGGACTTACTGAGAGTATACCGCATTGCCTAGCGGCGAAACACGTGGACCCTAGAACCAGAGAGCGGGGATTCGAGGCCCACTTAGTAGCTGGGACTTTGGGCAGGCCAGCTTCTCCGCGCCTCAGTTTCCTTGTCTGTGAAATGGGGATGATCCGTTCCTACTTCAGAGGTTCTACTGAGTGGTTGGTATCGACAGAGCAGTGTCTGGCACTGGGTGGGAAGTTCCGTGTTCATGTTTCTCCAGGGACTGAACTATTTGGAACACCAGGGTGATCCTTTTACTCCTAAAGGTCCGCTGCCACGCATTTATTCCGTGGCGTGTTGGTGGCACCTGCGCAGATTCCCGGGCGGGATTTTGGGAGGGTGTGTGTAAAGTCTGTGCTCTCCTGGCCCCGGAGGACCGGCAGGCTTCACCTTCAGAGCAGCCTGTCCTCTCTTTGCCTTACTCCTGCCGCGGAGGAAGCTGGCCCCGAGTGGCCGGATGGGCTGATGTTTTCAACAGAAGCCGCAATCCAGGAGTTTCCCTGCGAGATCTCGTTTTCAAAAATTTGGCCACAGATTCAGAATAGATTCCTAAAGTGCCCTGCAGGCCTGACAGATCGGACAGAGGGTGGCTTTGGCCCCCGGACCCTAGCAATGTCAGAGGGACGCGGCACCGGGCTGAGGGAGGAACGCTGGGCTGGGCGGTCGGCCCCCGACTTTGCAGACACGTCACCACCACCTTGCTGGGAGCACTCACCCAACCTGCGCCCATTTCGCAGAGGGGGAGACTGAGCCTGGGAGAGGCAGTGGGGCTTGCTCCAGATTAGCATCCAGGCCAGTTTTTTTTGTTTGTTTGTTTCACTCAGAGGGGGCAGTTCACTTGGGCAAAGTATTGGCACTGACTGTGTGTCCAGCTCCATGCTGGCCATTCTACACACGCCATCTCCAGTCTGACCTCTCAGCCGCCTGGGAGAATGGACATCCTCATCCCCATTTTGGGGGGAACTAAGCTGAGGCTCAGGAGAGAGCTTGCAGGATTTAAACCAAAGTCCTCCTGAATGCTCAAAAAATGATTTTTAAATTATATTCTTTAAAAAAATCCAGATGTTGTGAATAGATAACAATGAACATGATGAGAAGGTGACCTCCCATTTCCCCCCACGCTATGGTTCTTTTCCAGGGGCCTGGGTGTGCAGATGAGGCTCCTTCAGCCTCAGTGAGACGCCTTAAGCCTCGGTTTCCTCGTCTGTACAACGAGGGCCCCCCCCCCCCCGGGAGAAAAATCATAACGGAGGGGGAAATGGAGGTCCCGACCTTGGTGGGGGTGAAAGGAGGAGACACGTGGCGCAGGCAGGGTGCAGAGGGCTGACAGTGGGGTGTGCACCCATTTAATTGTCACCTTTCTAAGCCTCTCTCTAAGCCACATGTGTCAAACACAAGGCCTGTGGGCCAAATCCAGCCCGCCAGGCCTTGCAATGTGGCCCGCACCGCGCTGTCATCACTGCACTCCGCTGTCAGTTTATGACATTGTCAGTTTATGACTGTTCAGTAAACCATTCGGCCCGCGATTTAGGCTGGATTTTAGATTTTGGCCCCTTCTCTGATTGAGTTCGACACCCCTACTCTAAGCTGACTGTGAGGGCCTTCCTGGAGGATTCTGGGTGGTTATCGGAGCAAGCCCTGGAGTCCAGCTCTCTGGAGAGGAATCTACCCACATTTTACTTATTTAATTAAAAAAAAATTTTTTTTTTGGCCAAAGTTACCATTTGTATTGATTGCAGAGAGGAAGGGAGAGGGAGAGAGAGTTAGAAACACCAGTGATGGGAGAGAATCCCGATCTGATCGGCTGCCTCCTGCACGCCCCACATTGGAGATGGAGCCCGCAGCCCAGCATGTGCCCTGACTGGAATCGAACCGTGACCTCCTGGTTCATGAGTCGAAGTGCAACCACTGAGCTTCACTGCCTGGGCTCTGCTCACATGGCAGCTGTGCAGCCTTGGGCCCCAGTCTCATCTGTATAATGGGGATAAGAATAGGACTTAGCTCATAGGGTGAAGGCAGGAGTCCGTGAATGCCTGCGAGGTTCAGGGAGCAGCGCCTCACGCTGAATGCTCTATGAGCACACGTTATTTAAAAAAATATTTTTTATTGATTTTTTTACAGAGAGAAGAAGGGAGAGGGATAGAGAGCTAGAAACATCGATGAGAGAGAAATATCAATCAGCTGCCTCCTGCACACTCCCTACTAGGGATGTGCCCGCAACCAAGGTACATGCCCTTGACTAGAATGGAACTTGGGACCCCTCAGTTCGTAGGCCGACGCTCTACCCACTGAGCCACACTGGTTAAGTCTGTCTGCAGGTTTTTGTCCCCCTCCCAGGGTGCCCTGTCCTGCTCACGAGTGGTGGCTGTCACTGGTCCCTAAATGGTGGCCCTTGACCAGCACGTGGAGCCGACTCCCATTCATCACCCGTTCAGCCTGGCGTCGGATATGTGCCAGGCGCAGTGCCGCGGTGGGTGGGTCATGGGGTGAACAAGACGAAGGCTCTGAGCCTCATGACTCACGCTCCGGTCCGCGCTGCCAGGAAAGATAAGATGGGTGATGTGCCAGTGCTGGTGGACGATGGTCGGGGGAGGCGACTGATGAGCTGAGCCTGGAAGGGGGCGGAGGAGGCAGAGCTGAGGGAATAGCAGGTGCAAAGGTCCTGGGGCGGGGAGGAGCCTGCGCGTTGGAGGGCCTGGCTGCAGCCCTGAGATCTCGGGAAGGGGGCGGGAGCAGAGGCTGGATCGGGGAGGGCCTCGAAGACCCCGGTTAGATTTGGATTTTATTCCGGTTGTGATAAGCAGTAACTACTGGATGGGTTGTTGTTTTCTTAAATACATTTTTATTGATTTCAGAGAGAAAGGGAGAGAGAGAGAGAGAGAGAGAGAGAGAGAGAGAGAGGGAGAGATGGAAACATCAATGATGAGAGAGAATCATCCATTGGCTGCCTCCTGCACACCCCCCACTGGGGGGTCGAGCCCAAAACCCGGGCGTGTGCCCTTGACTGGGAATCAAACCGTGACCTCCTGGTGCGTAGGTGGACGCTCTGTTCTGAGCCACGCTGGCCCCGCAAGCTACTGGATGGTTTTAAGCCAGGGAGTGACGAGGTCTGTTTTACGTCCCTGAAGATTGTACGTAGAGTGCCGCCTCTGCAGGGGCAGGAGATGATTCTCTATTTCAGAGCTAGGTGGTGGTTTGGAGAATCTGGGTCTCGCGCCCAGAGGCTCATGGAAGGGAAGGCTCAGAGCCGAGGTGCACCCTGGTCTGGCTTTGTCAAGTGCTCATGCGCACCGACGCAGGACCTGCTCCGGGTCCCGCTCTGCCCCCAACGGGCTGCTCCCAGCAGCAGCTCCAGCACGGGTTGTTGAGGATGAAATGAGAATACACTGGAGGCGGCCCTGGGACCTCGGGGTGCTGTATTCTCGGGGTGTGGCCCAGGGCGCGGGCAGGGTGCTGTCTGGCACAGAGGACGTGCCGGTGGGCACTGCTGTCCGTTCTCTCTCCCACATCCCTGTCTGCACCTGTGTTCCCTCCCGCCCGCCCGCCGCCCCTGCAGATCCTCTGGACCTTCTCCATCTACCTGGAGTCGGTGGCCATCCTGCCGCAGCTCTTCATGGTGAGCAAGACGGGCGAGGCGGAGACCATCACCAGCCACTACCTGTTCGCGCTGGGCGTGTACCGCACGCTCTATCTCTTCAACTGGATCTGGCGCTACTACTTCGAGGGCTTCTTCGACCTCATCGCCATCGTGGCCGGCCTGGTCCAGACGGTCCTCTACTGCGATTTCTTCTACCTCTACATCACCAAAGGTAGCTGCTGGGTGGGGGCCGGCGGGAGGGCCCTGCTCCCTCCCCAGCTCGCTCCCTCCGTCACCCGGGCCCTGCATCACCCCCTCAGGGGCGGGGCCGCTTCCTCTCCTAGGCCCCAGGGTCCCAGGCGCCCCTCCTTCTAGGCATTCAGCCTCCCAGCCCCCTGGCCCCCCTAAGGACCAATGGGGGCCCCCACATGTCTGAGGGGAGGTGGCGAGGCAGGAGGGGCCTCCTCCCCACACACAGGTGCTTCCTGCTGGGACCACAGGGAGACCAGGCCCCCCCCGCCCCCCCACCGCCCCAGGCCGGGAGCATTTTGGGAAGAGGAGACGGGACAGAGAGAGGGGGGCAAATTGCAAGAGACTTGTCCTCTCTTGCGATTTGTCTTAAGCCCTCCCGCCTGCATGAGATCCCAGATTCATAGCATTTCAGTCTCACACCCTAAAAAAAAATTCCGAATTCCTATGTTCCCAGGCCCAGCAGTGCTTAGAGAAATTAAGGCCTCGTCTTTTTTCATTGATCTCCATCTCACCCTCAGGGGACTCAGGCCCATGAATATTGATTGATTGATCGATTCATTCATTCATTCATTCATTCATCCAACCAACCAAGAAATCGATTGCGCACTTTCTGTGCCACAGTAGGAAAAGGATGGACGAGGCCCTCCCCTCCCGTCCCCTCACCCGCCTTACAGTTCTAGTTGGGGGAGATGGTGAAGGAACAGGTAGAGGGCGATGATTGCAGGGAGCGCGGAGAGCTACCCCAGAAGGAAACCAGGGGTGTGAGCAGCGGTGGAGGGTGAGAGGGTGCGGAGAAGGAAACCAGGGCTGTGAGCAGCGGTGGAGGGTGAGAGGGTGCTTCGGGGGCGGCCTCTTGCTGGAGGTGGTGACGAAGCAGAGACCTGAGGAATCGGGGCGTGTGAAGGAGAGAGGGGGCGGGAGCACAGAGGCCTGGAGGCGGCCCTGGGACCTCGGGCTTCCGGCTGGTCTCCACGGCCAGCCCCGCCACGCCCTCTGACCCCAGCTCCCTCTTCAGACGCGCCAAGGCGTCCAGCCAGAGTCCTCCGAGGCGGGGGGAGGGGGACCGCCACCAGCAGAAATGGGGCCACCTCGCGCCTCACTGCTCAGCCCCTAGGACGAGATTAGGGTCCCTGCGCCCCACCCCACAGCGACTCAGGCCCATCCCCCTGGTTTATAGCCTGGGGTCCGGGGCCGGCCCTCCTGGCCTCTGTCCCTCCGCGCGGCCCACGGTGACCTGCCCTCTCTCTCCTCGCAGTTCTGAAGGGGAAGAAGCTGAGTCTGCCGGCGTAGCCCTGGTCCTCGCCGTCCCCTCTCCCCGGCAGCGGAGGGAGCCGAGGGAGGCCGTGGGAGACGAAGAGCCGTCCCGTCCAGGGGTGACCTTTTTCTAAGAACCAACGTGTCCCCACGCCCCATCTGCCTCCTGCCGGGTCTCAGGGGGGGTGGAGGACCCGAGACTTGGGGAGCTCAGGACCTGGGCTGTTTGTAGTTTTTTGCCTTTTAGAAAAGAAAAAAAAAAAAAATCTTTCCACAATTTAGTTTTTGATTCTGATGACTCCTTTCTCTTCTACTTTCTGGCCCTGATTTTTATAAACCGTCCCAAGTATCCTGGGGGAGGGGGCGAGGTGGGAGAGCTTTTCTCTCTCCCAAGCCCCTTAGCTCCCTTCCAGATCCTACCCCCAGTCCCCCTGTTTGCCAAACACTAAATCTGCCTGCACGGCCTTCCTGACCTCCCACCCAGGACACAGCCCCTGCCCCCCAACTTCTGGGCTGGGGAGAGTAGGAGGGGAGGAATGGTCTGCCCGATTTTTGATAATTTTCCCCAGGGTTTGGGGTTTCCAGTCCCGTCCTCGTTTTTGGGGCGTTTAGGGGGCTGGCTCCAGGGTCGCCGTGACTCTGCCACCATGTTTTTGTACAGAATTGATGGTTGATTCTTTGTTCTCTTGAAATAAACCGAGGAAAATGATGCCTCTCTTTTGCTACTGCTTGCCCTCTCTCTGGCGTTTGTGGGGTCCCGCCCCAGCCCCCTGTCTGCTTCTGCTTTGTCCCGCTGACCTTCCGAAGGCGGCTGCGGCCTGGGAGGGGCAGGAAGACGAGGAACTGGGTTCCCTGAGACTCTGAGCCGTACCCCGAGTCCTCACGGGGTCACGGGGGGAGATGCTTTGGAGAAGAAAAAAAACCTGCAGTGCAGACCCTCATCTGGCATTTTTTGAGCCATTCTGTTTCCTACCAAAAAAAAAAAAAAAAAAGGAATCAGTTGCCAGTCTTTAAAAACCAGAGTTTCGTATGAAAATCTGAATTTCTGGCTTCTCTTGAAAAAAATCCCATCAGGGTGACAATGGCCGGTCCCCCTCCCGCGAGGCAGCAAGTGGCTGGGCCCAATGGTGGATGTGAGCTCTCTGCTCAGCCCAGGGCTTGGCTGAGGGTTCTTGCCGTTCGCTGCAGGCCTGACACATTGTTTTCTGGTTGTGTTTGTGGAGTAAAAAGGAGAGGGAGCCCTAACCTGTTTGACTCAGTGGCTAGAGCGTCTGCCTGCGGACTGAAGGGTCCCAGGTTCGATTCCGGTCAAGGGCATGTACCTTGGTTGCGGGCACATCCTCAGTAGGAGGTGTGCAGGAGGCAGCTGATCGATGTTTCTCTCCCATCGATGGTTCTAACTCTCTCCCTCTCCTTTCCTCTCTGTAAAATATCAATAAAATATATTAAAAGAAAAAAAAAGAAGGAAAGGGAGATAGTTTCCATGCCTCCCTCCAGATGGGCTTGACACCTGGCCCGTTGACTTCCGTGGCCTCCCCTGCCTGGCACTGGGAAGCTTGGGAGCTGGGCCCCGGTTTTAGACTCCCTGGACCTCTGCTGAGACCCCTCGCCGCCCCAGGTCTCCGGGGGACGGCTCTGGAAGCCATGGAGGAGCCCCTGGGGCCCTCCGCTCCCTGCAGGGGGCCCCGGAGGAGGAGACGGAGGTTTGGAGGGCCGGCGGCAGGGGCGGGTTTATGCCCCGCTTCCTCGCGCTGGAGCCTGTGTGTAGTCGCTGCTGTGGGGTATTCCGACCGTTTACGTTCTTCTCTCTTTTAAGCCCAGGGACCTCCTGTTTAGAGGGATGCTGCCCAGCCTCCTGGTAGATGAGGCAAGGTGGGAAGCGGGACCAGGGCTGGGGGTGGCCTTGGGGCTGGAGGCGGCACCTCTCGGAATGCGAGCGGTTGGAAAGCCATCGCTGTCATGGGTCCCAATCCCTAGCTTTCCAGCCAACATGGGTCAGCCCGGATGAGCTGAGAGAGACGGCCCGGCTCGTCCAGCTGGCCGCGGGATGGGGACTAGAACTCCCGCCCTGCCCTGTCCCCGTCACAGCGCCGCCCTTCACCCACCTCTGCCACTTCTCCCCGTGCCCACGGGGACCGGCCTGTTCTGTGTCCCCGGATCGGAGCACGGGGCCTGCCACATAGGACACCTCACCAAGTGACCACGGAGCCCACGTGTGACCCCCACAATTCTCATCCTTTTGTGCAGTTTGTAAATGAATGACCTACGGGCCACTGAGACTCTTGTGTGAGTGTGTTTTGTTTGGCTGCAGAACATTAAAAAAATGCGCATAATGTCCGACTGTTCTAGAAAACCCGGAAGGTTCTAGTTGCGTGGTCCAATGTGGCCCCATCAACATGTGTCCATTAGCACTTGAAACGTGGGGGTCCAAGTGGATGTGCAAAGGATTTTGTAAACTTGGTGTGAGGGAATGTAAGATACCGGGTCATTTTTTTTTATACTGATGACATTGTGAAATAATATTTTGGGGATACTGAGTTAAATAAAATATGTGAGAATCAATTTCACTTGTTTTGTTCTACTTTTCTATTTAAAATTCCGTGCCCTGCCCGGCCGGTGTCGCTCAGTGGTTGAGTGTCGACCTATGAACCAAGAGGTCACAGTTCGATTCGCGGCTAGGGCATCTGCCTGGGGCGGTGGGCTCGGCCCCCAGTGGGGGCCGTGCAGGAGACAGCCGATAGATGAATGATTCTCATCACTGATGTTCCTATCTCTCCCTCTCCCTTCTTCTCTAAAAGCAATAAAAATATATTTTAAAAAATCCCATGCCCTGTGGCCTGCATATTCAATGGGACAGAGCTGCTCTAGGCACCCCAGGCCCAGGGTGGCCAATGTGGGCACCGAGTGTGGGTGCTCCCCTCCTAGCCACGGCCCCTCCCCCCACTATGCACTTAATGGCTGCCTCACCCACGGGGGCTACCTCTTTGGTCCTACAGACAGGAGCGTTTTGTGGCCTGTGTGTGAGTCCTCCGTGAACTTGGGATTCTAGCATAAAACCCCTTCCTCTTCCCCCACAACCCTCCAAATATGTGAAGGTCAGGGTCTCCTCTCCCTGACCCCAGCCTCGGAGCTGGGTCCCTGGTCCCTGAGTGGGTGCAAGAGCTTGGGCTTTGGTGTCAGCAACAGGACTGGTCCCAGTGTCGACCCTGATTCCCATGGCTCTCTCTGAACTTGAACTTCCTCAGCTGCACAGCGGGAGACGGCATGCCCGGGCCCCCCGAGGCTAATGGGAGGAGCTTCGTCCCTGTCCTGTCCCCACCTCTAATGTGCAGCTTCCACGGTGGCGCCCAGATGGAGGGCCCCGAGGTGGCAGGGACCCCTGGGGTGACCCCGGAGGTGGCCTTGTTGGCACAGACAGGAGCAGGACAGAGGGCCGAGTTCAGAAGCCCTCCTGCGGGGAGGTGAGCTCTTTACTGAGGCGATGGGGGGTTTAGTTGTCGGGCATCATGGCGAGGCGGGGGACCTTCGCGGTGGTCATGTAGGGGGACATGGCGGAGCTGGCGTAAGTCACGCAGTTGGGGCCAGTGGCAGGCGTGTTGATGGGGCTGGCGGCCGAGGGCGGGGAGAGGGTGGTCAGCACCACGCCCCCCTCGTCCCGGCTGCGCTTGTAGGGGACCGGAGTGTCATTGTGGAGGTCCTGGAAGGCCAGGTAGGCCTGGAATATCTGCGGGCAGAGAGGGGCGTGCTGGAGGCCGGCTGGGGCTGGGCGGGAGGAAGAGGGGCCGGGGCTGGGGCCTGGCCTGGGGGGAGGCGCAGGGCGCGGCTGGGCCCACTGCTCGCTGGTCACCCAGCTCAGGGGTCACCCCCACCCCCCCAAGGCCTAAGGCAGGAGGAAGGGACCCCCTCTTTCCGGTTTGCCCGGGAGCCAGCGAAGTTCGAGCGGAAGCCGGGGGGCGGGGTGGGGGGGGGCTGAGTGAGCGGGAGGATGGACTAGCTCTCCCGCCCCCACGGCAGAGGGGGCCCGGTGCCGGGGGACGGCTCCTCCTCACCCAGACGGGGACAGAGAAGAACGCGAAGGTGATGGAGGCCTTGGCGCTGCTGCTCCCCAGGAGGAACTGCTTGGGTGGCGAGTCGTGCCACTGGTGGGCCAGGAAGCAGAAACCCAGGAACCAGATGCCTGCCCAGAGGACTGGGGGTGCAGGAGAGACGGGGGCGGGGGGAGGAGAGCTGTTTCAGGAAGGGCCGCTGGCCTGGAGAGGGCCTCTCCCTCCGGCTGGAGTGGAGCTGCGCTGTTTACATTTCCATCCATTAAAATCAAAGTCAAAATAACTCGTCTCTACCCGGCCGGCGCAGCTCAGTGGCTGAGCATCGACTCAGGAACCAGGAGGTGTCAGTTCAATCCCAGGTGCAGGGCACATGCCCAGGTTTTGGGCGGGCTTGATCCCCAGGAAGAGGCCTGCAGGAGGCAGCCGATCAATGATTCTCTCTCATCATTGATGTTTCTCCCGCTCTCTCTCCCCTCGTCTCTGAAGTCAATGAAAACCTATTTTTAAAAATTCAGCTCCATGGTCCCACTTCACGTGCTCAGGAACCACGTGTGGCGGGCGGCTCCTGTGTGGGAAGCGCAGGTACCAACAGGAACTTCCCTCCCCAACAGGAAGTTCTCTCGGAGGGCATGGACCCAGCGCCCACTGAGGGCCTCCCAGCCCCGGAGGGGAGCGGGGGGAGGAGGAGGAGGAGCAGAAGGAGGAGGAGGAAGGGCGAGCAGAGGGCGGTTTCTAGAATGGGGCCGGGGAATCGGAAGAGATGACGCGGAGTCTAAAGGACAGAGTGATAATTCCCAGGGCGGGAACCCGCAGTGGGCGTGAGGAGGGCGGGACAGCGCTCTGGCTTCCACGTGGCCGGCTGGGCGGGGCGGGGCGGGGAGGGCGGGTGCTGGGGTCCCCGGGGGCAGTGGGCAGCGGTCCGGCTCACCGGCCAGGATGAAGTCCAGCAGCTGGAAGGCCGTGCGGAAGCGGGTGCAGGCGATGTGGCCCTCGTGGGCGTCCAGGGCCAGGAAGGCCAGGCAGCTGAGCAGCGCCAGGAGGCCGGCGCCCACGGCGAAGCTGCAGGCCGCGTTGTTGCTGTTGAGGACGCAGCGCAGCTGCGAGGAGTCCGTCTTGTTCTGGTAGCCGTCCGTCAGCAGGGAGGAGAAGACGATGAGGGCGAAGATCTGCGGAGGCGGGAGAGGTTCCAGGGCCCCAACCCTTTGGTGGCCCCTGGGCCCCCCTTCTGTAGACCGGACCCTGCCGTCCACGTGGGCAGCTCTGGCCCCTCCCTCCCGCCCGTCCTCAGAGCCTCCAAGCCCTGTTCCTGCTGTTTCCCCTCAACCACCTTCCCATCCATCCCAGCTGGGGCCTCCTCTACCCCCTCTCTCCCCTCCCCCCACCCCGGGGCCCTCGCCACAGCCCCAGCCTGGTCTGTGGTCTCCCCGTTCACCCCGCCTCACCCCTGCCCCTTCGGTCGGGGACCTTGCCACCAAACCCAGGCACCAACATCAGATGCTTCGCCCAGTGCCCGGGACGCAGTGGCAGCTCAGTGTTGGCAGCGGGAAGATTCTCTGCCTCCAGCTCTTCCTGCGACTCCCTCCTCCCGCCCCGCTCGGCTAATCCCTATTCAGCTTTTACAATACGGGTATGAGATACTCCCCGAATGGAGAGAAAGAATGGAGAGAAAGGTAACAGACGCCCAGGATCTAACACACAGGAACGTTTGTTGTTGTTTTCAACGGAGCGCGCTCCGGTACAACCGTCTGCGTCCACGCTCGTCACCCGAGGCGTTTGTTAAGCCTCGCACCAGCCTGCGCCGTCCTCACGGCCACCCCGGGGTGTGGGTACTTCCAGCGGCCCCGCGTCCAGAGCCACCCAGTTAGCAGGCAGTGCTGGGTTGGGACCGAGCTGTCTGGCTTCTGAGTCTGCCTTGAGCCCCTGCCTTACTGCCTCCGGCTGGGCCAGGCGCCTGAGGGCCGAGGTTCCTCAGTGCCACCCAGTGAAAACTTTACGCCCCAGCTATTCTGCCGGCCATCGCAATGCAGCGTGGGGGGTGGGGGGGGTCCACACCGGATATGGAAGGAACCCGTGCACTATGGGGCGGGCGGGGGGTGGGGGGGAATGGATCTAGGAAGGCATGGGGATGAGGCGGTGGCTGTGAGGAGTGATGCAGGTGGGAGGTGGGAAAGGCAGGGGCTCAAAATGGGGAGATTGCCAGGGGGGCAACAGGGAGCCACGGCAGGCCTCTGGGCAGCGGAGGGGCGGGGGCGGCTGTGGGAGCCTGAAGACCCCTTTGGGGCCGCGTGAAGGTGGGCCGGAGGGGGTGAGACTGGAGACTGGAGGCTGGGAGGGGACTGAGCTTGGGGTCAGGGAGAGACTCAAGGTCTGAGCCGGAACTGGAGTCGTGGGGCTGGTTTGAGGAGGAAATGGAGTGAGATCTGAACTGCATCTTAAAGGGCGAGGCGTCTTCCAGGCGGACGGGGGAGGCAGGGCAGGCCAGGCGGGGCGCACCGTGTGTGCTAAGGCCAGCTGCTGCGGCGTGGGGCTCCTTCAGGGACCGGAGCGAAACTGTACGAGGAGGATGCGGGGTGAGGAGGCTGGGAAAGGGGGAGGGCCCAGGCTGAGAGACTGAACGCCAGAGCCAGACCGAGGGGTCTGGTATCGGAGCCGGGGAAAGCGCCATTTCTCACTTGGACTCAATGACAGGCACGGAGAGGTTCTGGGCGGAGGATGGCTGGGGTCAGACCTGGGAGCCAGAGCGAATCTGCAGGGTCATGATGGCTCGGATGGCGCGAGACAAGAAGCCAACAGATCAGGGAGACTGGTGGGGAGGCCCGGGCGAGGGGTGCTGAGCGCTGAGCTGAGGTTGGGGCTCTGAGGGACCCAGTGATATTTAGGACCTCAAACAGGCCACGGGGATTGATGCGCGTGGCAGTGCTGGCTGGGACCAGAGCCAGGGGAGGGTGGGGTAAGAGGAGCCCATTAAAAAAAAAAAATGTTTGCATTGATTTCAGAGAGGAAGGGAGAGGGAGAGAGAGAGAGAAACGTCAATGAGGAGAGAGAAACACTGATCGGCTGCCTCCTGCACACCCGCTACTGGAGATGGAGCCCACAACCCCGGCATGCGCCCTGCCTGGGAATCGAACAGGTGACCTCTTGGTTCGTAGGTTGACATTCGACCACTGAGCCACACCAGCCAGGAGGGGGAGTTCATTTGGATTTGAACTCCTTCTGGACAGGTCCACGTGGGACCCTCCCATCCCGAGCACCGAGCGCCAGAATGGACCTCAGCAGATGTGCGTGACCTTCAGAGTGGGGAGCAGGGAGGCAACCGATGAACCCCTGAACATAGCCTCTGTTCCTCCTCTGCGATCCTTTGTCCCTCTTCTTGTCCAGCTCGGCGGCATTGCTCAGGGGGTTTGCCTCCATCTGGTTCAGGATGGAGAACCGAGTCCTTAAAGGGGAGCTGGAGGGGGGGGGGCATCTTGCCTGATGGTCTGGGGCGGAGCCAGGTCAAGGACCAGCAGGCCTATCGATCGTTTGAGCCTGGATCCGTGTTACCTGCATCACCTCCCCGAGACGCACACCAGCGCCACCCGCTAGCCGCCACCGATCCATCCCTGTTGCACCGCTGATAAATGGAAGCCATTATGGTGGCGTGCAAAGAGCCAGACGCGGCCGCCTCTGCCAGCTGTGTGGCCTCAGGCGAACCCCTCACTTCTTGGAGCCTCAGTTTCCGGGTCTGTCTCCGTGCTGTGAGGAGGGGGTGTGCAGGGTGAGGGGCGGAGGACTCACCCAGGGAGGGGACCAAGTGTCCTCTCAAGGTCAGTCAGTGGGGGAGCGGGGATGGGGACCCAGCCCTCCTGATTTCTAGCTGGGGGAGGGAGGGGTGTCTGTGCGTTGACCACCCCCCAACCTTGGGCTGTGGCACTGGAGGTGCGGGGAGGTGGCTCTGCCCGGCCAGAAGGACCTGAGCCCTCGGAAGCCCGAGGCCAAACCTCCTTCCGCGCCCTCTCTGGCCGGTCCCCGGGGAGGGGGCAGAGATTCATCAGTTAAGGCACCAGCTGGCAGGCGGCGGCCAAGACAAGCGCCAGCTGCCCGGAGAGTCCCTCCCGAGGAGCCAGCCAGGGGCGAAGGGGAGCCGGGCGGGAGGGAGGTGATGCAGGCCGCGGGCAAAGTCTGTGAGCGAATCTTCTGGCTGGCAGCCCTCCCCCACGCCCGTCCCCACGCCCGTCCGCACCAGCTGGGCCTCCTCCTCCCTCGCCACCGCCCTTCCTCCTGAAGTCTGAAGTGTGCGGCTCCTTTCACCAGCTGCGTGATGTCCTTGGGCAAGTCACTCAACCTCCGTGGGCCTCAGTTTCCCCTTGGGTCAACCAGGGGTGACAATGCCCTGGAACCAGGAGGTGGGATTCGTAACTTCCTCTTCCCCTGGCCGAGAGCGGCAGTGGACACAAGTCCCCGTCACCCTAGGAGGCGGCCCCCCCCCCCCAAACGCATCCCTCTCCTCGCTCATAAGTAATAATTTGTCCCAATAATAATCGCTATTTGACAAAAGCTGGCCACGTGCCGGGCCCGTGTTTATCAGTTTAGGGACGCTAACTTGCTTCGTTTGCACCGCAGTCCTTCCCGTGGGTGGGATAGGAGGGCCCACGTCTCACACACGAGGGTATGGGCAGAGGGGGACTCGGTATGTTATCAAACAAAACCGGGTGCTTTTGAGAATAAAAGGGGTGCTGTGTGCCCTAGCTGGTTTGGCTCAGTGGATAGAGCATCCGCCTGTAGACTGAAGGGTCCCGCGTTCAATTCCGGTCAAGGGCATGTACCTTGGTTGCGGGCACATCCCCAGTAGGGGGTGTGGAGGAGGCAACTGATCGATGTTTCTCTCTCATCGATGTTTCTAACTCTATCTCTCTCCCTTCCTCTCTGTAAAAAAAACCAAAACCAATAAAATATATTTAAAAAAAATAAAAATAAAAGGGGGTGCTGTGGATCATGACATCGGGCAAATGGGGGCGTCCGTCACCCTCCATGGACCTGCATGGGACCCAGTAGGAACTCCAAGCCAGGCCTGCGGGCTCTGCTGACCACAGGCTCCGGAAGGGGTCGCCAGGGGAGACTCTGGATTAGGTGCCTGGGTTTGACCCAGGGCCCTCACCTGCCCCCATGACCCCGATCGTGTCTCGCCATCTCCCTGGGCCTCAGTTTCCAGCTCTGTCAAAGGAGAGGAACAGAGGCTGCACCGCCTGGAGCCCAGAGAGAGACAGTGACTGGCCCCAGGCCACACAGCAGAGTTTGTGCTGAATGTGGATTTGAGCCCAGGTGTCGCGACTCTTGGGGAATGGGGTGCGGATTAAACGCAGGCCTGTAAAACCCTTGCCTGGCACCGTGCCCGGCCCAGTGCCCGCCCAGCACCTGGTATCTCCGGTCTACGCTACAGACTCTCATCCCGCCTCTGTGTGCCACTCCGGCCCTGAGGCCCCGGCCACTGCTGCTCTCCTCGTCCCTCCTTTGACGGGGAGAACGAACAGACAAACAGGTGTTGGCACCTCGCAGACCCCCTTCTGAGTCCGGGCCCCGCCTCTGGGTGTGACTGTAAGTTGCCAGCACTGGTGGCCATGATGGAGATGTCCTCCATCTGCCCAGGAAGCCAGCCACCAACCCCCTGTGCCTGTGGGGCACCTGATATGGGGCCCCTGTGACTGAGGAACGGGACATTGTATTTTAATTAGTTTAAGTGGAAATAGTCACATGGACCCCAGCTGGTGTGGCTCAGTGGATAGTGTGTCTGCCTGCGGACTGAAGGGTCCCAGGTTTGGTTTTGGTCAAGGGCACATGCCTGGGTTGTAGGCTCGATCCCCAGTGGAGGGTCTGCAGGAGGCAGCCGATCCATGATTCTCTCTCATCATTGATATTTCTCTCTCTCTCTCCCTTCCTCTCTGAAATCTATATATATAAAACCCAAATATGAAAATATACTGAATGGCGGAACAACTGAACAACCAGTTGCTATGACGTGCACTGACCACCAGGGGTTGTGTGTGGAACATAGTGGGCATCGGCTGCAGCAGGATGGTGGAGCAGGTGGGGGGGGTGCGCCAGACCAAGGCGGGGCACTGGTCACAGTCATTGGGGCGAGCCTCTGGTAGTTACTGAAAATCCTTCACTCCCGCCGAAACCGGTTTGGCTCAGTGGATAGAGTGTCAGCCTGCGGACTGAAAGGTCCCAGGTTCGATTCTGATCAAAGCCATGTACCTGGGTTGCGGGCACATCCCCAGTGGGGAGTGTGTAAGAGGCAGCTGGTCAACGTTTCTCTCTTACCTATGTTTCTAGCTCTTTATCCCTCTCTCTTCCTCTCTGTAAAAAAATCAATTATAGCCGAAACCAGTTTGGCTCAGTGGTAGAGCGTCGGTCTGCGGACTGAAAGGTTCCAGGTTCGATTCCGGTCAAGGGCATGTACCTGGGTTGCAGGCACATCCCCAGTAGGGGGTGTGCAAGAGGCAGCTGGCTGGTGCTACTCTCTCATCGACGTTTCTATCTCTCTATCTCTCTCCCTTCCTCTCTGTAAAAATTCAATAAAATATATATTTTTAAAAATCAATGATATATATATATATATATATATATATATATATATATATATGAAAATCCTTCACTCTCGTTGTCACAGTCCCACCCAGCACTCCCACCTGCTGCGGCACTGACCCCGCTCACACCTCAGTCCTACTTGCTCAGCATCGTCAGGGGGTGTACGGGGCAGCTGCCGCCCCGATCACTCCTGAGGACTTCCACACCTCTCCCTACTCCTCAGGGGCGATCGGGGCGGCAGCTGCCACTTGTACCGCTGCTGGCACCGGCCCCGATTGCTCCGCCTCACCAGTGTGTGCAAGCAGGGCCAGCGCTGTCCGCGCACGGGAGCCACAGTGGTGGGAGCAGGGCTGCTGGCAGACGGGGACCTGGGCTCACGGTGGGAGGGGCCCAGTGGGGACACGTAGGATGGCTGAGACCTGCCCCTGTGCTCACTTGCAGCCTTGCAGCCCACAGTTCCTTTCAAGGTGCACAAATTTGTGCACTGGGCCCTTTAGTCAAGATATATTTTAGAAAACTAAACAACAAAAATTATTCAACTTCTCTGATCTCAGTTTTCCTATCTCAACAATGGGGCTCATGCCCTGGCCAGTTTGGCTCAGTGAACAGAGCGTCAGCCTGAGGACTGAACGATCCTGGGTTCAATTCCGGTCAAGGGCACATGCCAGGGTTGTGGCTCCATCCTCTCTCCCTTCCTCTCCGAATTCAATAATAGTAATAATAATAATAATAATAATAATAATAATAATAATAATAAAGTATATTTAAATGGGGCTCCCAGCACCTGCTCTGCAGGGCCGTTTCTTCCATGAGAGGAGGAAGGGCCTGCAGGCGGGTGCTCTGTCCAGGTGACCCTGCTATCAGCTGCCTCTGGCTCCTTCCCCCTCCGGCCCCTTCTGTCCCCACACCCCGCGCTCTGTCTGGGGGCTGAGCCCGGCTTCCTGCACCCAGGGCCATTGGGCCGGGCCGGGGGCTCACCCCTGCGAAGATCCTCGTGACCGTCTTCGGCCGCTTCAGGAACTGCACGGCATTGCTGTCCGCCAGGTCCTGCAGGCTCTCTGGGATGTGCATGGCGGCGGCTGGGCCTCCGGGGCCCGGGGCGGCGGGCGTGGGGCTGCTCTGCGGGCTCCCTTGGGCTCCAGGCTCACCCTGGGGCTCGGCTGCTCCACGACAAGACGGGTGGGGGGAGGTTAGGGTCAGAGGCATGGGGTGAAGGAACTTCTGGGGTGGGGGGTCCCCGGAGAAGGGGCATGAGAGCTGGGGGTCCCCGGAATGGGGTTGTGTGGGGTTTAGGGCCTGGTAGGGTTCTTAGGAGTTGGGAAATGGGGTGCAAGGGCTGCTGAGGGTCCCAGAGCTGGGGGTGTAGGGTGAGAGGTTTGCCGAGGATCCCATGAGTTGGGGTGCAGGGTAAAGGGGGTCCTGAGAATTCTAGAGGTCGGGTCACCGGGTGAGGGGACACCTGGGGGGCACAGGTGAGGAAATCCCAGGCAGGGAGAAGGGGTGGAGAGAGGGCTGGGGTATTGGGGTCACGACACTGACACGGGAGCACAGCACCCCTTTGAAGGACTGTGTTCCCCCCCCCGGAGAGGACAGTGGCATTTCCAGGGAGTTGAGGCACTGGAAGACCTGAATCAGGGGGATCCCTCTCAGGTGTGGGGTGTCAGCGCCCATAATGGAGACCCCCGGAAGAACAGGGAACATATGAGGGTGTCCTTAGGAATCGGGGTCATTTCCTCGGCATTGACAGGCCTCCACCTAGCATCCAGCTCTATCTTCATCAAAGGGCGTTTTCTCAAAGTTGGGGGACCTGGGCTTAGAACTGAGGAGGCCCAGCCCCCCAGCACTCGGTTACCTTCTTGGAATCAGGGTCTTCCCTTTAAGGACGTGAAATGGGGGTGGTGAGGTTTTGGGGGGTGGGGGGCGACACCGCCTGACAAAGGGTCACCCCTACTCTGAGGCCCGGCCTGCGTCACCTGGGGGCCCGCTCATCCTTTCGCCCACCCTCCCCAGCCCCGTCCCCTGCGCCACCTCAGGCTCCTTTTGCTTCCGCCTTTTCCCGCCTTTTTCGCTCCTCCGCAGCTGATTGGCTGCGCCCAAGCCCCGCCCCCTCCCCTTGCCCTCCCACTCAGTAGCGGACACGAGCGGGGGCGTGGCCACGGCGGACGTTGGGCGCCCGCCGTTGGAGGGCTGCGCGCGCCGGGGGAGGCGCGGGGGAGGCCCCTACCCCGCCCCGGCGCTCCCGGGAGTCTCGCGCCCGCCGCGTCCCCTTCTCTTTGCGGCGCGGGGACAAGGAGACATCCCTGCGGCGCATGCGCGCGCCCACAACCAGCCCAGTCGGGGAGAAAAGCAGGCATGTCGCCCGTGCGCAGTTGAGACGGCTTCCAGCAGGAGGAAATGGACCGCGCTCAGTGACCCGCGTCCTGCGCATGCGCCCTCCTGCTGGGTGAAGCCGAGTCTTGGGGGACCAGAAAGCCTCCCTGCACATGCGCAGGAGGCTCAATGACAGTCGAGCGTTGGCTAAGGTGAGGGGAGGGAGGGGGGCTTGCATGGCAGGGGCAGGACGGCCCTGCACCCTCAGTGCAGCCTTTCCGAGCGTCTCCTAAGCTCCCAGGACCCACCTCATCGCCTAGACCCCCGTAGAAACCAGTTGTACCAGGACAGGGTGTCCAGGCCCTCAAAACGCCCCAGGACCTAAGCCCTCTGACCCTTCCCTGGGACCCAGGTCAAACAGCAATGTGGGAGGGGACCCGCGAGAAGCGGGGGCGGGCTCTGCGCCCCGCCTGGGGTTAGGAATAGCTCCTGGAGATTGAGACAGGGAGGAGGAGAGGGCGCTTTTCCACCCGACGTCCTTTGACCCCCTCCCCTACCCATTTCCCTTGTTTAGGCTCCGGGCGCAGGGGCTGGCCATGTTGCATGTGACCCGGGGTGTCTGGGCATCCTGGGTCCGAAGATGGCCAGCCTTGCCCGAGCTCCTGGGGCCCACCCGGGCCCTGTCCTCGCTGGCGGCCAAGATGGGGGAGTACCGCAGGATGTGGAACCCCACGGAGCCCCGCGACTGGGCGCAGCAGTATCAGGAGCGGTTCATCCCACTCTCCAAGGAGCAGCTGCTCCGCCTCCTGATACAGGTATCGCCCGTCCGGGGTCCAAGCGCCTGGGGCCTACGACTCCCGGCAGGCCTTGCGGCGGCAGGGCCGTGCATGCTACAGAGGGCTGCCCCGGCCCCTCCTGGGAGTTGTAGTCCCTATTCCCCTTGCAGTCTCTAGTGGGCAGGAAGTGAATCGGAACGTGGGGGAGGGGGAGAAGACCTCTGAGATGCAAATTGTAGCAGCGATTTCGACTCCATAGCTTGTTCTGAGGCTTGAACAAGCACTCTCGGGGCATGGTTTTCCCCTTTGCAAAATGTGTATAATCATCATCATCATCATTACTATTACTACTGTCTAATGATAATTATACCTACGAAAGCATCATCATAATTATTATCACACTGTGTGAGCTCTTACTGTGTGGCACTGTGCTAAGCATTTTCCCTGTATTGAATCATCAGAACAACCCAATAAGAGAGTTACCGCCATCGTTTTATAAATGAGGGCACTGCGGCATAGAAGGGAAGTGACAAGCATACATAATTGGTTAAATATGGGTGCTCTGGGGTCAGACAGGCCTACAGTGGATTTTCAGTCTCTCTGTATCTAGACATTGTGGTCCTCAGCGGGTGACTTCCTGAGCCTCATTTTCCCCCTCTGAGAAACGGGGTTTTATAATTCCACTGGCCTGGCATCTCATGTGGGCAAGCAGTGCCTGGCCCACAGTAAGCATTGTGTGAATGCTGGTGAGTCAGCGTCAGAGTGAGAATTCGAGCTCTCAGCTTTCTCAGTCACCTGTTTTTTTTGTTTTTTTTTTTCCTATGCCAGGCTACCTCAGTTTCTTGGTCAATAAAATGGACACCCTCCCCCAAACAGAAACAAAATTTTGAAAAGCCCAGAGCTCTCTGACTGTCGGTATGGGCTGCTGGGGAAAGAATTCCTTCCCACGAGGAAGGGGAGAGAGGCCTAACGATCCGTTTTGCTTCCCGAGGTAACAGGAATTCCACTCCAGTCCTGCGGAGAAGGCGGCCCTGGAGGAGTTCTCTGCCCACGTGGACCTCTGCACCTTGTACCACTACCACCAGATCCTGAGCCGGCTGCAGGTGAGGGCGGGGCCCCTCCCGCCCAGCCACGCTTGTTTGCTCACCCGTTCATTCAACAAAAGTCCTCTGAGCACCTACGTGGAACCTGGCCCTGCCTTAAGCCCTGGGGGTGCTGCGGGGAACAGTTCCGGCAAAGCCACACCCTCCGGGAGCTGGCATTCCAGTTGGGGAGGTAATAAGTAAATAGGAAATCTGATACCCGGAGTGGTAAGTGCTGTGAAGAACCATGAAGCGGAGGTTGAAGCAGGTCTGACAGGGATGAGACGGGGGTCTGTTTTAGACAGGGTGGTCCTGGAGGGCTTCCTGGAGGTGGTGACAGGCAAGCTAAGGCCTGAGTGAAGAGAAAGGAGCCTGCATGATGGCTGTCTGGGGAGGATGTTCCAGGCAGAAGGAGAAGCACGTGCAAAGGTCCTGGGGTGAGAGAGGGCATGGGGTGTGGGGGAAACAGCAAAAGGACAGCTGTAGCTGGAGGGGAGGGAGAGAGGCGGAAGGTGGGAGCAGAGAGGGAGTGGGGGCCAACTGTGCCTGGCCTTGCGGGGCACGGGGAGGACAATGCTTTTACTCTAAGTGAGCCAGGAGCCACAGGGGGGCTCTGAGCAGAGGAGGAACCGATTTAGCTGTTCACAGGATCCTTCTGGCTGCCGCGTAGGGAACAGACTGTCAGAGGCGGAGAGGTCTAGCAAAGAGTCTATTATGCTTGTCCCGGAGAGAGGTAATGGCAGCTCCGACGAGAGTAATAGCCGAGGAAGTGGTGGAAAGTGGGCAGGCGCTGGTAATAGCTGGCAGGCCGCAGCCCTCAGCTGTGTGGGCCGGGTGGTGAGGGAAGAGAGGAGTCCAGGGCGCCCCCAGCTGCTCTGGCCCGCTCCCCCAAGGATGGAGCTGCCATTTTCTTTCTTTCTTTTTTCTTTTTTTCTTTTCTTTTCTTTTTTTTTTTTTTTTTAATATATTTTATTGATTTTTCACAGAGAGGGAGAGGGATAGAGAGTTGGAAACATCCATGAGAGAGAATCATTGATCAGCTGCCTCTTGCACACCCCCTACTGGGGATGTGCCCTCAACCAAGGTACATGCCCTTGACCGGAATCGAACCCAGGACCTTTCAGTCCGCAGGCCGACGCTCTATCTGCTGAGCCAAACCGGTTTCGGCGGAGCTGCCATTTTCTGAAACACGGATGACGGGGCAGGGGCGAGAGGCAGATCTGAGGGAAGATTGGAGAGGCCAGATTTGGACTTGGGAACTGAGCCACCTGTCAGGCAGATAGGGAGATGGACTTGAATGTGGGGTCTGGAGGTCAAGGGAGGAGCATCTGGGCTGAGAAGCAGCCCCGGGAGGATGGAGATGGCACTAAAGGGTACCGTGAGGGGAATTAGCCGAACCCCGGGGTGTGCCAGCCTTGAGATCAGGAAGGGGAACTGGAACCAGGAAGGAGGGTGGACAAGGAGCCTCGGAGAGAGAAGCAGAACCCCAGAGAAGTAGAAGAGACATTCTTAGGCGCCTCCTCCTCCTCCTCCCTGGGCCCTGCCTGGGCTGAGGGTCCCCCAAGACCACCCTCAAATTCATTGATTTTCTAGAGGGACTTCCAGAACTCAGGAAAGCTGTTATGCTTGAAGTGGGTTTTTTTCACAGTGAAAGGATGGTGAACACAGTCAGCAAAGGAAAAAGGCCACAGGCCGGGCCCAGAGGGGCCCAGGCCAGACCTGCCACTTGTCCTCTCCCAGTACTGTCTCTAGAACAGCCCTGAATTCTCCCACTGACAATGCGTGACAGTGCCTATGGAGGGCTGCCAGCCCGGGAAGCTCACCCGGGCTTTGTCCGGGGTTTTATTGGCGGTTGGCCATATAGGCCTGGCTGGCCACCTGTGTCACTATCCTAGTTACTCAGTCTCCAGTCCCTCCAGCGGTCAGACTGCCTCATGGCCCAAGACTGAGGTGACCAGACATCCCGCTTTTGGCGGGACAGTCCCGATTTTTAAAACGCCGCAGGACGCGGGACAAATTGTTAAAAATCGGGACGTCTGGTCACCTGACCCAAGACTCCCACCATCAACCACATTGTTAGCATAGACATCCAGTGTGGCCCAAGGCCCTGGGCAAACCAAGGCATTTTTTATTACTTTATTGTTATTTTAAAAAAATATTTTTTTATTTATTTCAGAAAGAAGGGAGAGAAAGAGATTGTAACATCAGCAATGAGAGAGAATCATTGATTGGCTGCCTCATGCACGCCCCCTACTGGGGATCAAGCCCACAACCCAGGCATGTGCTCCTGACCAGAATCAAGCGTGGACCCTTCAGTCCACAGGCCAACGCTCTATCCACTGAGTCAAACCGGGTAGGGCCCAAGAGACTTTTTTTAAAAAACATTTTTTTAAAAATTGATTTCAGAGAAGAAGGGAGTGAGAGAGATAGAAACATCAATGATAAGAGAGACCGATTGCTCACCTGCCTCCTCCACATCTCCTATTGGGGATTGAGCCTGCAACCCGGGCGTGTATCCCAACTGGGAACTGAACTGTGACCTCCTGGTTCATAGGTCGATGCTCATGAGCCATCTCATCTGGGCCCAAGACACTTTTAAAATAATACATGTTTTTATTTATTTCACAGTGAATTATTGATTGGCTGTCTCCTGAATGCCCCCCACTGGCGATTGAGCCAGCAACCCAGGCATTTGCCCTTGACTGGAATCGAACCCAGAACCCTTCAGTCCATAGACTGACGCCCTATCCAATGAGCCACACAAGCCAGGGCCAAGACACTTTTTAAAAAATATACATGTTTTTATTGATTTCAGAGAAAGGAAGGGAGAAGGTGATAGAAACATCGATCAGCTGCTTTCCGCATGCTCCTATTGGGGATCGATCCCACAACCCAGGCATGTACCCTGACCAGGAATTGAACTGGTGACCTCCTGGTGCACTAGACGATGCTCAACCAACTGAGCCACACTGGCCACGCATGCTAAACTAAGACACTTTAATCAGGCAGGGCATTCCAAGGTTATCTTCCAGGAGCCCCTTCAAGGTCCTGTCTTTTGTTGGAAATGTGCAGGGTTTGGGCAACCCAGGCCTGCTGTGCCCTCCCCTGCACCCTGCCACGCCCTCCCGCAGGTCCCCTCTTTGCTTTGAACAGCAGCAGCGGACAGTGGCCTCCTTGCTGAGCACTCACTGCGCACTGGGCTCACCAACGCCTTCCTGCGGCGCCTCCTCCTGCCATCAGCCCCCTTGGCAGAGGCAGGAACCGGGGCCCCGCAGGGCCCAGGACGTGCCCAAGGTCGCACAGTTCCCAGGCGGCAGAGCCAGGATGGACGCCCAGTCCACCCGCCCCTAAGCTCTTCCCTGGGCACTTGTGGCCTCTGGAGTCAGGTTTTTTGTTTTTATTGTTATTTTATTTTATTTTAAAACATATTTTATTTTATTTTTTTTACAGAGAGGAAGAGAGAGGGATAGAGAGTTAGAAACATCAATGAGAGAGAAGCATCGATCAGCTGCCTCTTGCACACCTCCTACTGGGGATGTGCCTGCAACCAAGGTACATGCCCTTGACCAGAATCGAACCTGGGACCTTTCAGTCCACATGCCCATGCTCTATTCACTGAGTCAAACCGGTTTTGGCATATTGTTGTTATTTTAATATATAATATATAAACATTTATATTGAAAGAATAATCAATGAGGATGCATATTCCCACTGAAGCAGGAGATTTTAAAATCTTTTTTAAAAATTGATTTTTAGAGAGAGGGAGAGGAAGAGAAACACGGACGTGAACACGGAACATCAATCAGCTGCCTCCTGCACGCCCCCTACCAGGGATCGAACCCACAAGCGGGCACAAAGGCCCTGACAAGGAATCCAGGAATTTCGGTGCATAGGACAACGCCCAACCCACTGAGCCACACCGGCCGGAGGTTTTAAACTGAGGTGCTGAGGGGGTGGAGTGGAAGTGCCAGAGGGGGATGAGGTACCAGGTGACCAGTTGTTGGTGACCCCAGTCCCTTGAGGAAGCAGCCTGGGCGGGAAAAGAATAAGAACATCCCGGTTCAGAAGCTGGCGTTGTTCACTAGTCACACAGGTGACCATGGGAGGTGACCTCTCTCCGTTCCTCCTCCCCCTCCTTCATTCATTCATTCATTCATTCATTCATTCGCTGAATTTTCTCAGTATGTATGCATTGAGCACCTTGTGTGTTCTGGGCCCCAGGACACCGCAGCGAGCCTGACATATGTGTGTATCTGCCTCGTTTGGTCATGCTCTAGTGAGGGAGACAGGCCCTCAACAAAGGGAAGAAGGGAAATGGGATAATAAGAGGGGCTGAGTGCGAAGGACAGGGTCGCCAGGTAAAGTACAGGAAGTCCCGTTTATTCATTTGTTTCTGCTGCCGTCAACTGGGTGGCTTAAAAAACCAGAAATGTGTTCTGCCCTCGTTCGGGAGTCCGGAAGGCGTGGGCAGAGTTAGTTTCGCTGGTGGCTCAGGGGGAGATCACCCCAGGTCTTTCTCTTAAGCCGCTGGTGGCTGCTGGCAGTCCTTGGCTTGTGGCCACATCACCCCCTCTCCATCTTCACATCGTCTTCCTCCCTGTGCCTCTCTATGCCCTTCGCTGTCTCCTATAAGGACACCCTCACTGGATTTAGGATCCGCCTCAATCCAGGATGATCTCATCTCAATCCTTATCTTAATTACTCCTGCAAAAAACTCCAGGCAGCCGAAGCCGGTTTGGCTCAGTGGAAGAGCATCGGCCTGGGGACTGAAGGGTCCTGGGTTTGATTCTGGTCAAGGGCATGTACCTTGGTTGCGGGCACATCCCCAGTGGGGGGTGTGCAGGAGGCAGCTGGTCCATGTTTCTCTCTCATCGACGTTTCTATCTCTCTGTCCCTCTCAATTCCTCTCTGTGTAAAATCAATAAAATATATTTTAAAAAACAAACAAACAAAAAAAAAACACACACAAAAACTCCAGGCAAATGAAACATAGTCTCAGGTTCCCAGAGGCCGTGAATTTTTAGGGGACACCACTCAACCCTCTCCACCCAGTTACAGCTGCATTTCAGATAAGCTATGAACACTTTGTTAAGTCTGATGATGTCCCGTGCATATCGAATATTGCACGAGACACACTTAAACTGCCAAATTATTTGTCACTGATCTGCAGGTCAAATTTAACTCGGTGTCCTATATTGTATCTTTGTCTAGACCCGGTAAGTAATTAAAAAGGGAAAGAAAGCAGAGTGTTTTGCACTTTTAGGTATGGTGATGAGGGACGGCCTCACTGAGGGGCTGCAGTTTGAGCAGAGACCTGGAGGAGGCGAGAGAGAGCCACTGGAGAGCTGCAGACACAGTAAGTGCCAAGGCCCAGCAGGAGTGCAGGAGGAGCAGCCATGAAGTGGGCGGGGCCTAAAGCAGAGCCAGTGAGGCAGACTGGGCTGGCGGTGAGGGCAGGGTGGGGAGTGGGGCCAGATCCCGCAGGGCCTTGTGGGACACAGGTGAGGACACGGAGTGAGGTGGTAGCCACAGGAGGGCTGTAAACGGAAGAGGGACATGAGTAGACTCAGGTGACAGCAGGCGCCCTCTGGTGACCATGTGGGGCATAGATGGGATGGAGGATGGGAGCTGGGAGCTCTTATACCATCCAGGCAGGGGTCTTCAAACTACGGCCCGCGGGCCACATGCGGCCCGCAGAGGAGTCTGATCCGGCCCGCCAGGTTTTTTGGGCAGTGAGCGTAGCCGAGGTGTTACAGTAGGAATTAGTAGTTCATATAGTCCGGCCCTCCAGCTCTCTGAGGGACCGTGATCTGGCCCCCACTTTAAAAAGTTTGAGGACCCCTGGTCCAGGGTATATGGGTGGCTCATACAAGGGTTGAGAAGTGGTTGGATTCTGGATCTGTTTCGAACGTGATGGCTCAATGCTGATGCGCTGAATGTGTGAGAAAGAAGGGTGTCCAGGATGACCCCGCCTTTGGGCCTGAGCACCTAGAACACATGTGTCAAACACAAGGCCCGCGGGCCAAATCCAGCCCGCCAGGCCTTGCAATGTGGCCCGCACCGCGCTGTCATCACTGCACTCCGCTGTCAGTTTATGACATTGTCTGTTTATGACTGTTCAGTAAACCATTCGGCCCGCGATTTAGGCTGGATTTTAGATTTTGGCCCCTTCTCTGATTGAGTTCGACACCCCTAACCTAGAAGGATGGATTTGTCCTCTTCGGAGTTGGGGAGGATGGCGGGAGGAGCAGGTGTGGGGAGGAGTTTCAGGACCCCAGCTGGGACGTAGAGTGCACAGGGAGTTTGAGAGGATGACGTTGGGTATCCAGGCCGAGGCATCGAGAGGCCGGTTGGCCATCGATGGAAGTGCCGAGCAGGCTCTTGCTGCGTGAGTCTGGACTGGAGACAAATCCGTGCGTCCTCAGGAGGTGGATGGGGTTCGAGGCCCCAAGGGAATGCTGGGGGATAGAAAATGGCGATTGCCAGAAAGACCCAGGGCGTTTTTATTTTATTTTATTTTACTTAAATAAATGTATTTTTATTGATTTCAGAGAAGAAGGGAGAGGGGGATAGAAACATCAATGATGAGAGAGGATCATGGATCAGCTGCCTCCTGCACACCCCCCAGTGGGGATCAAGCCCACCACTAGGGCATGTGACCCGACCCGGAATTGAACCGTTTGACCTCCTGGTTCGTAGGTCGATGCTCAACCCCTGAGCCACACCGGCCGGGTTCCAGGGACATTTTTCATTCATCCGGCAGATGTTTGTGGGAGAGCCGGTGCCAGGTGCTGGGGCGCCACTGGGGAGCCAGCTGGAGCCTGCGCCCTGCCCTGGGGGAGCTGAAGTCCGGCGTATCTGCCTCGGCAATGGCCGTGAATGAGGTGCTCTTTCCCAGTGAACGGACACGTGCGGGTTGTGAGCTCCAAGGGCAGTTCAGGAGAGCGATGACAGCTGACAGTGGCTTCCGTACCGGGTCTGTGTGCAAATTAGGAAAAGGCACCTCTTTCCCTGGCATAGTCCCTCTCCACACGTGGCCGTTTACATTTGGGATAACTGAAAATAAATAAGATTTTATTTTTTTAATTTAATTTAATTTAATTTAATTTAATTTAATTTTTACTTTCTTTGACATAGTCTTCCTAGTACCTGGCACAATGGCTAGGATATAGCAGGCACTGGGAGGGAAGGAACAGAATTTTAAAAATAAAAATAAAATTAGGTTCAAGACTCTGAGTCAGACGGGATAGATGCTCTTAATTTTCATATTAACAAATGAGAGAGATCAAGGTTCAGTACCTATCACCAGATCTCATAGCAAGAGCGAATGGGAATGCTAATACTTTCACCAACTTCACTGCATGCATAAATAAGATTTTAAAAGTCTGTTCTTCAGTAGCGGTCACCACGTTTCCGGTGCCCAGCAGCCAGCCACCTGTGACCGGTGGCTCCCTGATGGGGTGCAGACCCAGACGTTCGCCTCACTGTGGGGAGCTCCGTTGCAGGAAGCTCCATCCGAAAGGGTGACGGCTAGGATGAAGGTCAGGTCTCCAGCATCTACAGTGGTGCCTCTTAGGCCTGGCCCCTCTGTACAGTGCACGCCCGCCCGGCCACACGGCGGGAGCTTCCAGGGAGGGCAGAGGGAGCGGGAACAAAGGAGGAGGAGGAGGAGCTCAGTAGTGGGAGGGAAGGAGGCAGGGAGGGGCCCGAGAGAGTGTCCCAACAGCATACGCCAAGTCCCGGGCCCGAGGAAGGGATGCCAGTGCGGCTGGTGTTGAGGGGCCCGGATGGTGGTGTCAGGCTGGGGGCTTGCAGGCCCCGGGGCAGAGCCTGCTCCTCGGAGGGCCGCCGTAGGAGCCGGGGGAGGGTCCGGGCAGGATAGTGACTTGGATCTGTGATTCCTTTTAAAATATATATTTTATTGATATTTTACAGAGAGGAAGGGAGAGAGAGAGAGAAAGAGCTAGAAACGTCAATGAGAGAGAAACATCGACCAGCCGCCTCTTGCACACCCCCCTACCGGGGATATGCCCACAACCAACGTACATGCCCCTAACCGGAATCGAACCTGGGACCTTTCAGTCCACAGACCGATGCTCTACCACTGAGCCAAACCGGTTTCGGCGGATCTGTGATTCCTGATCCATCACTTCCTGTGAACTGGGCAGTTACCTCATCTCTGTGCCTCGGTTTCCACATCTGTAAGCGAGGATAGCGGAAGTACCGTTCTCACATTGCGGGAATGTGTATAACATGCTTCAAAAGGCGCCTGATGCCCTGGCCGGTTTGGCTCAGTGGATGGAGCATCGGCCTGCAGACTGAAGGCCGATACGCCAGGAACTTTGAGACAGGAAATCCAAAATGGTGGCTTTATTGAAAGTTTGGGAATTGGGGGGTTGGGTGGTAATGATCTGTAGGCGTGGCGTATTGGATTCCAGTCAAGAGGACAATTCCAGTCCCGGGTTCGATTCCAGTCAAGGGCACATGCCCAGATTGCGGCCTCGGTCCCTAGTGGGGGGCATGTGGGAGACAGCTGATCAATGAGTCTCTCTCATTATTAATGTTTCTGTCTCTCTCTCTCCCTTCCTCTCTGAAATAAATAGAAATATATATTTTTTAATAAGAAGGTGCCTGACCCGTAAGTGCTGCTTAATGTGCGCCATTCTGTTATTACTGCCGCTTGCTAAGCTGTCCCCGGCTGCTGAGTAGGGAACAGATGGGCAGGGGCGGGGGCAGAAGGGCGGGGGAGGCCATTGGGGAGGCTGACCTCACCCAGGCAGGAGGAGGCTATGGTGGTGTGGACGGGGAGAGAGCTGGGCGAAGGGGTGATCTGCATGGAGCTGGAACGGGGAAATGGGGGTGAGGGGTGGGGGGCGGGTGTTTCTGTATGAGGGGAGAGAGCAGCCAGGGTCACCTGACATCCAGGCTTCCGGCGTGAAGCCCTGGTGGAGGTGGAATTCCCAGGGAGGAATCTGACTCTCGCGGTGGATGATTGAAGAATATAGATTTCTTGCCCTAGCTGGTTCGGCTCAGTGGATAGAGCATCGGTCTTCGGACTGAAGAGTCCCAGGTTCGATTCCAGCCAAGGGCACATGCCCAGGTGTGGGCTCGATCCCCGGAAGCGGGTATACAGGAGGCAGCTGATCCATGATTCTCTCTCATCATTGATGTTTCTGTCTCTCTATCCTTCTCTCTTCCTCTGAAATCAATAAGGAAATATATACTTTTTAAAAAGAATATAGATTTCTTTCTCCTCCAACTCTGAGGTTCCCTCAGTCTCAAATCACAGCTCGGCACTGGGCACGGAGTCTCGATGTGGCTGGTGGGATCTGCTCTGTCAGCCGGGGCTGAAGGGCTGAGACACGGCCTTTGCTTTGGCCTCCCGTCCTGGCCTCCCCAGCCCGTCCCCCGGGAGTTAGTTCAGGAGAGGATCCGTTGGGCATGACCCTCCCGGCATCACCCGGCTCCTGCTCCGTTGTCTGAGGCCCTGGGCCCCCCCACCCCGAACCATCGCCCGGTCATTCCTCCCACTGGACATGTGCCACTAGACATCCAGGCGGAGACGTAAGAGGTCATTGAATCTGCCGATACCGGTTTGGCTCAGTGGATAGAGCGTCGGCCTGTGGACTGACAGGTCCCGGGTTCGATTCCGGTCAAGGGCATGTACCTTGGTTGCCTGCGCATTCCCAGTGGGCGGTGTGCAGGAGGCATCTGATCAATGTTTCTCTTTCATTGATGTTTCTGACTATCTCTCTCCCTTCCTCTCTGTAAAAAAATCAATAAAATATATATTTTTTAAAAGGATCATTGAATCTAAGAGTCTGGCACAAAGGGAAGAAGCCAGGGATGATGGAGGAGAACCGGTTTTGTTAGAGAGTGGGGATTTCTGAGCATGTTCTCTCCTAGTCGACGTGGCCATAAATCCCAGCTGCAACTCACAAGATAGCCTCACAAGGCAGATCCCTGTCAACTTTCCTGATAACGGGAGGCAGTTACTTACTCTACCAGGCGCCAGGACCCTATACATGACATACTGACTTTCCCCAAGAAAAACTACTGTGTTTAAATTGTTTTAAAATTGTTTGCTCTGCAAAAACAGGAGGTAGTGAATGGGTATAAATACGGTCGGACACAAAGGGTCGGGGCTGCGTGGAGAGAGCAGTCAGCCGGCCGGTGACTAAAAGGCTCCCTACATTTTAATTTGGTCCGGACGCCAGGGGTCGTTTACGCGCATTCGCTCCACAAAACTTTGAGACAGGAAATCCAAAATGGTGGCTTTATTGAAAGTTTGGGAATTGGGGGGTTGGGTGGTAATGATCTGTAGGCGTGGCATATTGGATTCGAGGTGATTGAGACATCCAAAAACAATTGTCAAGTAGAGAGTTTGTATCAGTTCATAGAGAGGCTTAGCTGCTGTAACAAGCAGACCTCACAATCAGTTGGTTTAAAGGAGGTGGAGGTTTTTTCCCTCCCATTTAACAGCCTGGGGTAAACGGGCCAAGGTGCATAGGTCACCTTGTTCCACACACATTTATGCCGGGACCCAGGTTCCTTCCATTTTGTTGCCCTGCCATCCCTCGAGGCCATGGTCGGCAAACCAAGGCTCGTGAGCCACATGCGGCTCTTTGGCCCCTTGAGTGTGGCTCTTCCACAAAACACCACATGCAGGCGTGCACGTACAGGGCGGGTGAAACTTCGTGGCCCATGTGCAGAAGTCGGTTTTTGGCTCTCAAAAGAAATTTCAGTCGTTGTCCTGTTGATGTTTGGCTCTGTTGACGAATGCGATTGCCGACCACTGCTTAGGGCATTGTCTTCGTCTCTGTGTGGTCAAAACTGGGTCATAGGTAGAACAGTGTTCTAAGCTAGCAGAAGCAGAAAAAGTGGGAAGTTCTGAGGGGGTGGGGGGACAAGAATTGAGGGAGAGCCCTATCCAGTTTGGCTCAGTGGCTAGAGCGTCGGCCTGCGGACTGAAGGGTCCCAGGTTCCATTTCAGTCAAGGGCATGTACCTTGGTTGCGGGCACATCCCCAATAAGGGGTGTGCAGGAGGCAGCTGATGTTTCTCTCTCATTGATGTTTCTAACTCTCTATCCTTCTCCCTCCTCTCTGTAAAAAGCCAATAAAATATATTTAGAAAAAAGAATCGAGGGGGAAGGTGCACCCATCAATTCTGTTCCCATTCTATGGCCTTCGCCCCCCTGGCCACACCTTACCTCAAGGGAAGCTGGGAAATGTAGTTCATTTGGGCAGTCAGTCCATGGCCACCTTTACTTTCCTTCCTGTGGGAGGACAGGGGAATGAGTGCTCATGCACTGGAGGTGGGTATTGAGTCTGGAGCTTGGAGGAGAGGTCCAGGTTGGAGAGGCGAGTGGGCGGTTATCCGCAGAGAAGGTGTCTAAGGCATGGGGATGGCGAGGCCTGTTAGAGCAGGCGTGAAGAGAGAGAGAGAGGGAAGAGGGGCCCAGAGCCAAGCCCTGGGGTACCCCATCGTTTAAAGGATGGGGCCGGGAGCATCATGAAGTTTACCCATGATCCCTCCAACTGTGACCTAGCCTGTTTTTCTTCTCTCTGACCCTCTCCTCAGGCCTTATATGACCCCATCAACCCGGACAGGGAGACCCTGGACCAGCCTTCGCTCACGGACCCCCAGCGCCTGTCCAACGAGCAGGAGGTGCTTCTGGCGCTGGAGCCCCTGCTGGCCCAGGCCAACTTCTCCCCACTCTCCGAGGACACCCTGGCCTACGCTCTCGTGGTCCACCACCCTCAGGACGAGGTCCAGGTACCTGTCTTCCCGGGAGAACCAGCACTCTCAGGAGGCCTTGCGGCGGGGGCGGGGCCGTTGGGGGAGGCAGGCGCTGCTGGGAGTTGGAGTCCTGGACACAGGTCACTTGCCCATGGGGCACTTTTGGTGAATTAGAAAAAGACACCTCTTTCCCAGGTCCCTTCACTGCCCTCTGTTGGGAAAGTGTCACAAAATATGGATCTTCTTAGAACTAAAGATTTTATTACCAGCTGCCAGAACATTGTAATGATAAACAATACAAAATGCTCATTCTCAAAGTCAACAAAATTATAATGAAAATGCTAACATTTTCCAAAGTTCCACATTTTTGGACTTTAAAATGTATTATTATTATTTTTTTTAAATATTTTATTGTCACCCTAACCAGTTTGGCCTGCGGACTGACGGGTCGCAGGTTCAATTGCAATCAAGGGCATGTACCTTGGTTGGGGCACATCCCCAGTAGGGGGCGTGCAGGAGGTAGCTGGTCGATGTTTCTCATCCATGTTTCTACTTCTCTATCTCTCTCCCTTCCTCTCCGTAAAAAATCAATAAAATATATTAAAAATTATTTTATTGTCTCGGAAATTGGAATGTGACTTTTAAGTAAGTGGTGATGTGATATAGTTTAATTGGCAATATATTTCCTCCTTTAATTGCTTTATAAAACAATGGAGTAGCCCTAGATCAGTGGACAGAGTGTTGGCCTACAGAATGAAGAGTCCCAGGTTTTGAGTCCAGTCAAGGGCACATGCCCGGATGTAGGGCTCAGTCCCCAGCAGGGGGCGTGCAGGAGGGAGACACCCAATGATTCTCACCATTGATGCTTCTATCTCTCCCTCTCCCTTCCTCTCTGAAATCAATTTAAAAAATATTTTTTAAAAATAATAATGGAGCCGAAACTGGTTTGGCTCAGTGGATAGAGCGTAGGCCTGCAGACTGAAAGGTCCCAGGTTCGGTTCTGGTCAAGGGCATGTACCTTGGTTGTGGGCACATCTCCAGTGGGGGGTGTGCAGGAGGCAGCTGATCGATGTTTCTCTCTCATTGATGTTTCTGACATTCTATCCCTCTCCCTTCCTCTCTGTAAAAAAAATCAATAAAATATCTTTTAAAAAATAATAATAATGGAGTGGCTTAAAGTCAGTGGTGATGTCTATCCTGTGAGTGGTGCCGGCTGAGATGGCACACCCCTGTGCAGTGTCTGACAGGCATGACCGTGCATGGCTGCTCTGCCCGGACACTGGGGCATGACAGCCCGGGGCGGGCGGGGACTGAGATCAGGGGAGCGGGAAGCTGGGGCTGCCAGTGTCAGTGCCCTGCACTCAGACTCCAGCCCATGCCTGGCTCCTGAGCGTCCCGTGTCCCCCTTGGCAGGTGACGATCAACTTGGACCAGTACATCTACATGCAGTTCTGGGCCCTGGGCCAGAGGGTCGGCAAGATGCCCCGCTTGACCAGCGCGGGCTCCAAGCGTTTCTTCTTCTACAAGTCGACCCCTGCGGAGAGGTGAGGCAGCCCCGCACCCCTGCCGCGGCGGGAGGGCCCACGGTTAGAGCTGAGAGGGACCCACAGCCCAGGGTCTGGCTCTGGAGGCCGGGAAAGGGGGAGGGGTGAATCATCCCAATGCAGCTTCTTTTGAAAATATATATATATATCTTTGTTGATTTCAGAGAGGGTGGGAGAGGGGGAGAGAGAGAAACATCACTGGTGAGAGAGAATCATCCATCGGCTGCTGCCTCCTTTCTGCAGCCCCCACACTGGGACCAAGTCCGCAACCTGGGCATGTGCCCTGACCCGGGATTGAACTGGGACTTCCTGGCTCATGGGTCGGCGCTCAACCACTGAGCCACACCGTCTGGGCAAACGCTGCTTGTTCTTCCCAAGGGAAAGTAGGAGCTAGACTTCGCGGGGAAGGGAAAGGGAAGGGACACTTCTCCCCGTTTAACAGATGAGCGAGCCGGGCTCAGAGCGGGAAGGCCACATTCCGAGAAGTGGTGCAGGCAGATCCTGATAATGTCACTTTAAAAAAAATAAATAAATATTTTATTGGTTTTTTACAGAGAGGAAGGGAGAGGGATAGAGAGTTAGAAACATCAATGAGAGAGAAACATTGATCAGCTGCCTCCTGCACACCCCTTATTGGGAATGTGCCAGCAACCAAAGTACATGCCCTTGACCGGAATCAAACCTGGGACCCTTCAGTCCGCAGGCCGATTGCTCTAACCGTTGAGCCAAACCGGTCAGGGCTAATGTCACCTTTTTATCAGGATACTCAAACACAGAGCCTCTCAGGAGAGCCAGGCCTCTCACGGCCAGCCCCTGGGCCTGTCCGCGGCCCAGTCTTCCTGGAAATTAGTTTATCAAATATGGTCATGAATCCCAAACACCAAGCCGAAACAAAAGCCGAAGAACCCCTTACCTCCCCCAAACCAGCGATTCCCTTCCAGGACTCTCCCCCAAGGAGGCAGTGACACTCGCAGTGTGTGCTTCATCGTCTCTCCCGCCGCTCACATGGCCCCATTCTGAGGCCTCACAGCACTGCCTGGCTCCCAGCAGCCCCGGCGAGAGATGCGGGGTCTGACATTGACAGTGAACCGAACAAAAGCGTTTTTGCTAAGCTCCTCTTGTCGAGTGCATGCCATCAGCAGCAACCCCGCGGCCAATTGTAGGGACTGTGTATGTACCTGGTCCCCCATTGCTGGGCTCTGAGCTCAGAGCTGACTTCCTGCCCACCTTGGTGCAGCAGCCTTTAAAATGACGGTGCCCCAGCTGCCTGCGGACTGAAGGTTCTCAGGTTCAATTCCAGCCAAGGGCACATGCCTGGGTTGCGGGCTCGATCCCCAGTAGGGGGCGTGCAGGAGGCAGCTGATCAATGATTCTCTCTCATCATTGATGTTTCTCTCTCTCCTTCCTTCCCCCTTCTTCTCTGATATCAATAAAGAAATATATTTTTAGAATTAAAATGGCCGAGGCCGGTGGCTCAGTGGTTAGAGCATCGCCTGCGGACTGAAAGGTTCCAGGTTTGATTCCGGTCAAGGGCATGTACCTTGGTTGCGGGCACGTCCCCGGTGGCAGGTGTGCAAGAGGCAGCTGATCGATGTTTCTCTCTCATTGATGTTTCTAGCTCTCTATCCCTCTCCCTTCCTCTGTGAAAAAATCAATCAATCAATCAATCAATCAATCAATCAATAAATAACATGGCTGTGTGGCGGCAGAGCCGAGCGAGCGCCCTGGGGTTGGAGGGCCCCGGGGCGGTGCTGACCTCAGGCCTCCGTCTGTCGCCAGGCGGTACTTTAAGCGGGTGGTGCTGGCTGCCCGGACGAAGCGGGGGCACCTGGTGCTGAAGAGCTTCAAGGACACGCCGCTGGAGGGCCTGGAGCAGCTGCTGCCCGAGCTGAAGGTGCGCACGTCCGCGCTGCAGCGCACCCTGCTCAACCTCTTCCTGGTCGTCTCGGGCGTGGCCGTCTTCGTCAACGTGGGCATGGTGGTGCTCACCGACCTGAAGATGGGCACCTCGCTGCTGCTGCTCTTCTTCGCCGCCTTCATGGGCGTGCGGGCCTCCAAGGTGAGCCGCCACCGGCCTGCTGGGCCCTGCTGCCCCGCACTTGGCCGGAAGGTCTGACACCCCGTGTTTTCACCTATTTCATGTGCTGGTCCTGCCTCGTGGGGTGCCCCTTCCCTTCCCTCCCTTCCCTTCCCTTCCCTTCCCTTCCCTTCCCTTCCCTTCCCTTCCCTTCCCTTCCTCCCCCCCTCTTCCCATTTCCTTCCTTCCTTCCTTTCTTCCTTCCTTCCTCCCCTCCCCTCCCCTCCCCTCCCCTCCTCTCCTCCCTTCCTTTTCTACCTTATTTACTCACTGCAACCTTGCGCAGGTTTCTTGATCTCTCTGCCTCAGTTTCCTCATCTGGAAATGGGGGTAACAGTGAGACCCCCCCACAGGTTTGTTATGAGGATTAAATGAGCGAAGCCGTGAAGAGCACTGGGCACAGCGCCTGGCGTGTGGTAGGCGCTACAGTTGTGTTCACAGCTACTCGCCGAGCGGCCCTTAGTGACGGGGTGAAGGTTGTGTTTTAGAACCAGACTGCCTGGCTGTGACTTGAGTTCCACCGACTTCTGGCTGTGTGACCTTGAATAAGACGCTTAACCTCTCTGTGCATCCGCTCCCGCATCTGCAGAGTGGGGGTGCCAGTGGGACCTAACTCCTAGGGCTGTTGTGGGGTTGCATTAATGATGCCTACGGTGCCGGGAGCAGAGCCTGACGCTTGGTACAGAAGGTGCTGCCTGCGCGTTGGCTGTTGCCGCCGTTATTATTACTACCTGGGAAATAGCGTCCTGAGTGGGGGCTTTCCCATTCTGGCCAGTGTCACTACCACCAGGGAGCTGTTTGAGGAATAGATATTTTTTATTTGATTGATTGAGAGAACTACACATTGATGTATTGGTCCACTGATCAGTGCATTCATTGGTTGATTCTTTTTTTTTTTATAATATATTTTATTGATTTTTTACAGAGAGTAAGGGAGAGAGATAGAAAGCTAGAAACGTCAATGAGAGAGAATCATCGACCAGCTGCCTCTTGCACACCCCCTACTGGGGATGTGCCCGCAACCAACGTACATGCCCCTGAGTGAATCGAACCTGGGACCTTTCAGTCCGCAGACCAACGCTCTACCACTGAGCCAAACCGGTTTCGGCGGTTGATTCTTTTTTTTTTTTTTTAAATACATTTTATTGATTTTTTTTATAGAGAGGAAGGGAGAGGGTAGAGTTAGAAACTTCGATGAGAGAGAAACATCGATCAGCTGCCTCCTGCACACTCCCCACTGGGGATGTGCCCGCCACCAAGGTACATTGCCCTTGACTGGAATAAAACCTGAGACCCTTCAGTCTGCAGGCCGAGGCTCTATCCACTGAGCCAAATGGGTCAGGGTGGTTGATTCTTGAACATGTGCCCTGACCTGGGATTGAACCCGCAACCTTGGCGTATCTAGACGATGCTCTAACCAACTGAGCTGCCCAGCCAGGGCCAGGGTAACTGTGTTATTTTTATTTTTTGAAGATGCTTTTTTTAAAAAATTGATTTTAGAGAGAAAGGGGGAAGGAAAGAGAGAGAAAAAAAATAACATTGGGACTGAGCTCACAACCCCAGCCTGTGCCCTGACTGGGATTCAAACTGGCAGCCTTTCAGTGCACGGGATGATGCTCAACCAGCTGAGCCCCCGGCGGGGGGAGCTGATATGAATGCAGCCTCTCGGGCTCCAGCCCAAACGACTGAATCGGAGTCTGTGGGCCCGGGGCCCGGGAAGCTATTTTTAACCTGCTCCCCTCGCCTCGGCCACGTGTGCGTGCGGGGCAGCTATTCCGGGGCGCAGGTTGTTCACCAGCTAAGGATCTGAGGCCAGAGGACAGGTGGCGGCTGGCACCCAACTTGAGCTTTGATGGCTGAGCCCTGTGTCCTGTCTCAGTGCCGAGGGGCCCCCGAGGGGCTGCCTGGTTCTGATATTCTCCCCCACCCCCTCCGCCCCGGCCGGCACTTGCCCTGGGAGTGCGCACTGGCAGGCGGCTGTTGTGCCCGATCACTGGCTCGTCGGTTCATTGGTTTGCAAGCTGTTTGCAGCCATCCCAACGGGCTGCTAGGAAGACGGGTCATAAATTCCGCAGATAACAGCCCGCTCTGCTGCCGGGAGGGGGGAGGGCCGGGAAGGGCGCAGGGAGCAATCCTAGGACCAGGGACCACTTTGCAAGAGTGGGTTGAGCCGGTGGAGAAGGGGCCAGGCGAGCAGGGCTTGGGGGAGCTCCCAGGGCTCGGTCCAGAGCGCAGAGCGGAGAAGGGAGACCCCGGAAGTGGCCGGGGCCTTGGGTGCCAAGAGAGAGGCCCCGGGTTCTATCGTCTGGGCAGCCGGAGCCGGGGAAGGGTTGTAAACATGAGGGAGTGACTGACCCTGGGTCTCTGAAGGGCCCAGTTTAAAGCTCAGTTCACCAGTTAATTAATTAGTTATGTTTTAAAGTATATTTTTATTGATTTCAGAGAGGGAGAGAGAAAGAGATAGAAACATCAGTGATGAGAGAGAATCAATTGACCGCATCCCACATGCCCTCTACCGGGAATCAAGCCCATAACCAGGGCATGGGCCTGGCCGGGAATCGAACCATGACCTCATGGCTCATAGGTCGACGGTCAACCACTGAGCCAGCCCGGCCGGGCTTGCTAGGTATTTAGTGTATCTGGGCAGTGTTTTCCCGCGCCCCGGCTGAGCCTCCAGGCCGTGCATGTTGGCCCCCCGAGCCTCTCTAGTTGCCCCCCCCCCCCCACACACACACACTGGGCTCAGCATCCGTGTCTTCCGAAGCCCCTTCTCTTCTGGAGCCCCATCCGGGGACAGGCGCTCCAATCACACACCCGAGAGGCCAGTTTGCTGCTTTCTCTCCCTGAAAGAGCTCAGCCACTTCCTGCTTCCCCTCAGCAGCTCTCCTCCGCCCTGGCCGGGTGCTCTGTCTCAGCCCTGAGCGGCCAGCTCGCCAGGCCCCCTGCCCACTGCTTCTCCATCTGCAGGGGGCCCTGTTGCCCCCCGCTCACTGGCTGGACCCCTGACGTTGCCCTGGCCCTGCCTCCAGCCCATCCGTCCCAGGCTCTCCTTCCTGCCTCCCTCGTCCCTGTGCCGTCTCCTCTCCTCGGCTCCAGCCCCAGCACAGACCCTCCTCCCGGCCTCCCTGGTCTCCTCCCGCCCATGCTGGTGGCCCAGGCCGGCCCTGCTCCTACGCTCACAACCCAGCACCAGAGTCCCTGGCTCCCCCCTCATCCGTGTGGCACCATTCCACGCTCCCGCTCCACCAGCGTGTCCTGGCAGCACCCCTCCTCCGCTTCCCTTCCCTTCTCTCCCTTTGCACGTGCTGTTCCTCCTGCTGACATGTCCTTCCCTTCCTGGGCTGACCGGCCCCCGCTCACCCATCGCCCTCCGCTCAGAGGCTCCAGAAAGCTTTCCTAGCCTCCCGGCAGCCAGGGGCTTCTGTGTGTCCCCCCCCCCCCCGCGTCCCCTCTCACCCCCCCACCGCACCCTGCTTCTCTGTGGGCGTCAGAGCACAGAGCACCCTGGGCAGCCTGGGGGGCGGCGGAGCCGGTGCCCCAGAGACACATCAGGCGGGTCCTGCCCTGAGGGGGTGGTGCCCGGCACCCCGACACCCTGCCACGTGCCCGATGGAGGCAGGAGCGGGTCCTTCAGGGACGCGGGCACACGCTGCTCATCTGTGGGAACCCATGTCCACCCTGACCCTGGACATTGAGGCATGAGTGTTTTCTCTCTTTTTTTCTTTCTAAATAATAAATCTTTATTGTTCAGATTATTACAGGTGTTCCTCTTCCCCCTCCCCCCATAGCTCCCCTCCATCTGATTCCCAACCCCACCCCGCACCCTTACCCCCGCCCCTGTCTTCATCCATAGGTATACGATTTTTGTCCAATCTCTTCCCTCACTCCTCAGACTCCCTTCCCCCTGAGAATGGTTGGTCCAATCCCTTTCTATGTCCCCGATTCTATTATATTCACCAGTCCATTTTGTTCTTCAGATTTTTTATTCACTTGATTTTTAGATTCACTCGTTGGTAGGTATGTATTTGATGTATTTTTGTTGTTCATAATTTTTTTACCTTTACCTTTTTCTTCTACTTAAAGAATACCCTTCAATATTTCATGTAATCCTGGTTTGGTGGTGATGAACTCCTTTAACTTTTTCTTGTCTGTGAAGCTCTTTATCTGACCTTCAATTCTGAATGATAGCTTTGCTGGGTAGAGTAATCTTGGCTGTAGGTTCTTGTTGTTCATCATTTTGAATATTTCTTGCCACTCCCTTCTAGCCTGCATGGTTTCTGTTGAGAAATCAGCTGAGAGTCGTATGGGTACTCCCTTGTAGGTAACTAGCTGTTTTTCTCTTGCTGCTTGTAAGATTCTCTGAGGCATGAGTGTTTTCTAAGAATGGCCCAGAGGTGGCATGGCCTGTTCCAGGCTCGGAGGCCTGAGAGCAGGCGTGCTCGGGGTGGGGGCTGCACTCAGAGGGGAGAGGAAGGGAGGCCAGTGGGAGAAACACCCGGAGCCAGGCCAAGGAGCTCCAGCCCTGAGGGCCCTGGGGGCCATGGGAGGTGCGGGTAGCAGTGGAGGAGCAGGGTCGCCTCTGGAGCTGTGCAGGGACAGACTGAAATGGGAGACAGAGGACAGGGAGGAGGCTGGGAGGAAGGAATGGCAGAGAAGACAGGAGGACCGGCCAGGGACTAGACAGGCTGGTGGGGTGGGTAAGGACAGTGCCAGGGGTCTGGCCTGTGACTGGGCACTTGGTGGGGTTACCCCAGATACGGAGCGCAGGGGAGGAGGGAGGGTTGGGCCGGGGTTCGGGGACGGCCGCCCTCGGTGTGGGCCCGGTGAGTGTGAAGGGCACATGCAGGTGCAGGGGAGAAGTCTCCGGGGAGCGGTCAGGTTGTCAGATCCCATCTGTGTGCGGAGAGCAGCGTGACCGGCCACCTGACCCGGGAGAATTCGCCCCCTCGGCTCGGCAGGCGCAGACAGACCCGACGTGTTTTCACGTCAGCCGGTCCCAGCCCTGCGTCTCGCCGTCAGCCGCAGGAATGGCGATTCGTTCCAACGCAGGCGCACAGCCAGCTGCTGGGCTCGGAGGAAGAGCCACAGCCCGCACGCAGGCCAGGCCCACGGTTTCTCCGGGGATGGTGGGGAAAGAGGGGGGGGAAGAGGGGGGGAAAGAGAGGGTGGGGCGCATTTTACCTGGGCCTCGGCCTAAGATGGGCAGCACTCTGGGGGGGATGAGCAGTCAGTAGTGTGGATGAATAGTCGGTAGTAGCTGATGTTTAACTGCTCTTCTGGGCGCTGGCTCTGTGCCTAGGGTTTCAGGAACTGAGTTTTGACTTCCTGAGCACTTCCTGTCATCTGCCTGTCTTGGGTGTTTGCCCAGGGGGGTCCCAGCCGGTAGGGGGCAGAGTTAAGACGCATTTCAAGGATGCGGCAGCCTGGAGCTGATGTTGTGGCTGAATGGAGGAGTTTGGTGATGGTTTTCAGTGTAAGCCCTGAGGCACGCTGGCTCTCAGTCCCCTCCTGAGGGACAGGACGGGGAGAGGCGACCAGAAAAGGAGGGGCTGAAGCATGGGACGGGCGCAGGGAACAGACAGCGGGGCCCAGGCCTGCCCTTCTCTTCTTCCCTCAAAGCTGCTTGCTCTTCGAATATTATTTTTTAAATCCTCACGCAAGGATATGTTTTCTTTTCTTTCTTTCTTTTTTGTTGCTGTTAATCCTTACCCAAGGACATTGTCTCCATTTTTAGAGAGAAGAAGGGAGGGAGGGAGAGAGAGAGAAGCATAGATGTGAGAGAGAGACACATGGTTTGGTTGCCTCCCAAACGCACCCCAGCCAGGGCTAGGCATTGAATCCGCAACCCATGTACATGCCCTTGACTGCAAATCAAACTTGAGACCCTTCAGTGTACGGCTAATGCTGTAATCACTGAGCAACACTGGCCAGAGCCAAGAGTATGTTTTCATTTATTTTGAGAGAGAGAGGAAGGAAGGGAAAGACAAACATTGATCAGTGATTCATCAGTTGCCTCCGGTACATGTGCACTGGGGATCAGACCTGCAACCTAACCAGGAATTGAACCTGCAACCTTTGAGGTGTATGGAGGATGCTCCAACCAATGAGCCACCCGGCCAGGGCTGCTCTTTGAGTATTTTTGTCTGTTAGCACTTCTCTTTACTATTTACTATTTTAAACCTTTTTATTGATTTCAGAGAGGAAGAGGGGGGGAGAGAGAGAGAGAGAGATAGAAACATCAATGATGAGAGACTCATTGATCGGCTGCCCCCTACTGAGGACACAATCCGGACATGTGCCCCTGGCTGGAATCCACCTTAGGACCCGTCAGTCCACTGAGCCAACCCAGCCAAACCAGCTAAGGCTAAACCTTTTTTTTTTTTTTAATTATGGAAAAGTTTTTTAAAATACAGAAATAACATCATATGATGAGATCCCACGTAGCCAGCATCCGGCATCTACAATTAGCAATAGTCCGTCACGTTTCACCTAAAGATTCTGCTCTCTCACTACTGAGTTATTTGGAAGCAAATCCTAGCATAGCAGCTGCAAATACTTTAGTATTTGTCGAAAAGATAAGGACTTAAAAATAATTGTAGCAAAAGTTCCAAGGCTAAAGCTGTATTGCTTGAAAATCTTTGAACCAATCCATTAATGCATGGTTCCGATGAGCACACCTGCGCAGCGGCTGCAAAATATTGTTAGAGGCCTCAGATTCATCGGGTTAAGAAGGAATAGATTAAAAATACAAATAGCGGATCCTAGCTGGTTTGGCTCAGGAGATAAAGCTTTGGCCTGAGGACTGGAGGGTCCCCATTAGATTCCAGTCAAGGGCACGTGCTCGGGTTGCGGTCTCGATCCCCAGTAGGGGGCGTGCAGGAGGCAGCCGATCAACGAATCTCTCTCATTGATGTTTCTGTCTCTCTCTTCCTCTCCCTTCCTTTCCGACATCAATAAAAACATATTTTAAAAATACAAATAGCCCTAACTGGTTTGGCTCAGTGGATAGAGCCTCAGCCTGCAGACTGAAAGGTCCCAGGTTCGATTCCGGTCAAGGACATGTACCTTGGTTGCGGGCACATCCCCGGTAGGGGGTGTGCAGGAGGCAGCTGGTCGATGTTTCTCTCTCATCGACGTTTCTAGCTCTCTATCTCTCTCCTTTCTTCCTCTCTGTAAAAAATCAATAAAATATATTTAAAATAAAATAAAATAAAAAATACAAATAGCCGGGCCCTAGTCCTGGGGACCTGAACCAGCAGATCTGGGGAGGGCTCAGGAGTCCGCCCAAAGGGCGCTGCCCGCGAGAGAGCTGCGGAGGGGTGTGGGTGTGGGTGCGGGTCCGAGCCTCGCTGTCCCGCCCGCAGATGTTCGGGCAGCAGCGCAGCGTGCAGGCGCTGGAGCTGGCGCACATGCTGTACTACCGCAGCACGTCCAACAACTCGGAGCTGCTCAGCGCGCTGGCCCTGCGCGCGCAGGACGAGCACACCAAGGAGGCGCTGCTGGCGCGCTCCTTCCTGGCCCGGCGGCCCCGTGGCGCGGGCGGCTCGCCCGAAGGTAGGACTCCACCCCGGGGCGCCCCTTCCCCCCACCCGGACCCCTTCGCCCCCGCCCCTGCGGCTCCCACCGGCCCCGCCCGAAACAGACTCCCCCGGATCCCAAGGACCTGCCCCCCGGGAGGCACCCTCCCCACGCCGCCCGCCCCCACTCCCTGCTCCAGATGGCGAACAGACCTACTCCCAGGTGACCCCGGCCCTCGGCAGACGGGACCCTGAGCCCAGTTTACAATTAAAAAAAATTTTTTTTTATTATGATAGCACATAATTGTCCTCATCCCCCCATTCCTACCCCAAACCCCTCCCCACAGATGCCCCCACCCCCCCTGTTGTCCACGGTCACTGGCTAGGCCCATCTGCATGCACACAGGTCCTTTGGCTGATCTCTCCCTCTTACCCCCACCCTCCCCTCCCTTCCCTCTGAGGTTTGACAGTCTGACCGCTGCTTCTCTTTCTCTGGGTCTGCCAGTTTACAATCTTGATGGACGTGGTTTTCCCGCCGGGGGAGGCCTCCCTTTCCTGGCCTCAGCCTCCGTGTGGCAGGTCCCCAGTCCCGCCCCCCTATACTTCCTGTACAGCCTCCACTTTCCCTACAGGAGCCCCACGCCTTCCTGGCTTGGCCCCACATGTGAGGTCTGTCCCCCTCCCCTCCTAGCCCCTCCTAAGCCCAGGCCTTGTCCCCCGCCCCTCCTGGCCCCTCCCAAGCCCAGGCCCTTCCTCTCCCTGCCCCCCGCCCCCCTCCAGGCCCCTCTGACCTCACACTGCCTCTCCCCCCACAGAGACCTCCCAGTGGCTCCAGGCGGAGGTAGAGAACTGGCTCCTGACCCAGACGGGCTGTGCCGTGACCTTCAACGCAGCTCGGGCGCTGGGCCACCTGCAGGCCCTGACGGAGAGCATGGGCACGCTCCCGCCTTCGGGTTTCCCCAAACTGGACCCGCCGGCCGCGGACACGCCCCCGACAGGCCCCGCCCCGCAGGACCGCCCGGCGGGAGGCCTCTAGGTCCGGCCCCGCCCGGCCACCTGGTCCGCCGCTAAGCCCGCCTCCTCCGGGCAAACTGCTCAGCACCGCTCCGACACCTGGCTGCTTTAGTTCCGATGTTACACTGTGTCCTGAAAACAAAGCCCCCACTCAAGACAGACTACACTGCTCCCCCCACTCCCCCCGTGAACTGCCTCTCCGAGGGAAGGTTTTCGGTTCTGAACCCCCACTCCCCTCCGTCGCCCCAGCTGTAAACAACGAAGTGTGGTTTGGGCCGATGGGGAAGCCAGCCAATCCCAGCTGCTAGCCCTGCTGACCACCTGGTGCGGCCGTTGGGCTGTGCCCCCCCCCCCCAGGCCATACATCATTGTCTTCTTAGCCTGCTCTGGGCACCATGTCCATCCTGCTCGCCCAGGCGGAGCGCAGCCGACGAGAGCCAAACTCCTGGGCGGCGAGGCTTCTGGGCGCCCAGTTGTCGCTGCATGGCAACCATCACAATCCCTAAGAGAAACCCGATCTTCCCGTCACTCGCTCTGCTTATAGGGCGGGCCACGGGGTCCGCGGCGGGCCAGCTCGCCAGGCTGAGGGCCGGAGCTGGTGCCCGCAGGAGCGGTGGCCAGGAGGAGCCGCCTCACCCGGGGTGCGGTTCCGCTCAGGCCCGGCAACCCCAGGCGCCTTCCCTGCCCTGTGCCCCCCTTTCTACAGAAACTACCTCGCTCGGACCCCCCCTCCACCAGTGGCCTGTGCGATATTTATTGGTCTACCCGTGTCCCTCTCCGAAAGGAATAAATCTTGTCTAATACTCTGGATGGATGAGGGGGTGGTTTGTGAGGGTGCCATCTGATTTTTACTGAGGTGTCCGGGCTAGAGGCAGCCGTTGGGGACGAGGGGGAAGAGGATCTGGGGAGGGTTGGGTTGTAATGAGGAAAGACCTCGTTCTAAGAGGGACATGGGAACGGCTCTTCCCAGAGGAAGGCCAGAGAGAGACCTGCCATCTAGAACAACACCCAGGCCCTGCCCCGTGAGCCAGAGCGCCCCCTACACACGGAAGCGGGGACTGGAGACCCAGACTCCCGTTCTTCCCCGAAACCGGTGTCCGAAGGCTCCACTCGAGAGGAACCCTGAGACGTGAGATGGAAGGGCCTTAGGCTCCTGTGTCCAAGTTTAGAGGGACCTGGGGGCCGAGACTGGTTTGGCTCAGTGGATACAGCATCGGCCTGGGAACTGAAAGGTCCCAGGTTCAATTCCGGTCAAGGGCATGTACCGTGGTTGCGGGCACGTCCCCAGTGGGAGGTGTGCAGGAGGCAGCTGATGGACGTCTCTCATCGATGTTTCTAACTCTCTATCCCTCTCCTTTCTTCTCTGTAAAAAATCACTCTGGAGGCAGCACTGCGGGGGTGGGCTGTCCCAGCGGTCCATTCTCAGGGTGCCTGAGCAGCCCGGGTCCCTGGAGGAGGAAGGAAGAAAGGAAGGAGCAAAGGCAGGTGGTTAAACGGTTTTATTCTCTGGAGGCGGGCGGGGTGAGTTGAAGGGGCGGGAGTGGGCAGGGCCGTAAGGACAAGGCCACTGGCAGCGCTCACTCCCGCTTCCGAAGGTGGATGTAGATGATGCCACTGGCCAGGGCGAGCGGGAAGGCCACCCAGGCCAGGACGAAGCAGTAGCCGAAGCTGCCCCCTTTCGGGTACTTCGCCAGGATCTCTTCCACATGAATGGCATAGATCAGGGCCCCGGTGAACACTGTCAGGCCTGCGGGGAGACAGGAGCCAAGAAGACTGCATATCCCAGCAACCCACGGGGCAAAGTCGCCACCACCGGAGGGCAATGGGCAGCACTGCTGCCTGCTGGGAGTTGTGGTTTGCTCCCCCCCCCCCCCCCCCCCCCCGCGCCAGCTCTTTGCAACCAGGCTCCTACAGACTGGCCTTGGGCACTTCGATCCCTGGGTCCCCTCATCCATAAAAATGGGTGGGTAATAGCTACTCATCCGTCCATTTAGGGAATATTTTTGAGGGTCTACCAGCCAGGTGCACAAAGAGTGCATTAATAAAACAAGACGGGCCGAAACCGGTTTGGCTCAGTGGATAGAGCATCGGCCTGGGGACTGAAAGGTCCCGGGTTCGATTCCGGTCAAAGGCATGTACCTTGGTTGCGGGCACAACCCCTGTAGGGGGTGTGCAAGAGGCAACTGGTCGATGTTTCTCTCTCATCGACGTTTCTATCTCTCTATCTCTCTCCCTTCCTCTCTGTAAAAAAATCAATAAAAATATATTTTAAAAAAATCAATAAAATATATTTAAAAAAATAAAAAATAAATAAAACAAGACAGGCTTTGCAGGAACCTAGAGAATGTTCCCCATATTTCGGACTATGATTAACTTAGTCCTTTTTGCACTTGAAGTGTTAAAAAAAAAAAAAAAGGAAAAGTACATAAAACTCCCTGAAGTGTCTGATACACAGTAGGTCCACCAGAAACAGCAGCTGGCGGCCATTATAATGACAAGACCGCTCTGATGACTCAAGAGTTCTGGGATATTCATCAGCCACCTATCCCCGCCTAGGCCCGCCTCCATCTCTGGGATTTCCATCATTTTTGCCCATCGCCTTTCTCAGCCCTGGCTCCCCGAAGCCCCAAGTTCCATCCCCCCTATGACTCAGCGACACAAACCACCAGGGAGTCCCTGAAGGACAGGGGGCGGGGGGCCAGGGAGGCGCCTCGCGCGGCCCGGGGGCTGTTGGGAATTGTCTCCTTGTACCAGCGGTCCATTCTCAGGGTGCCCCCTCGCTTCCCCACCCCACCCCCACCCCGGTTCCCAGGGAACAGTGCTTACTGGTGAACAGCTGGCAGACGCCCGTGGCGTAGAAGAGCCCCCCTCGCTTCATGTTGTAGAGCTGGAACATGAAGAGGATGAAGGACAGGCAGCAGAGGATGAGAGAGAGCACCACGAGGATCTGCACGGACTTCATCCAGCCTGCGACGGGGAGGAGACCGGGGCGGAGGTCACCGAGGCCCAGGTCCAGCACCGCCTGCTCGCTCATCATCTCCACAACCCTCTCCACTCCTCCTCCCCCCAACTTAGAGCCTAGATACGGGTTTGGATGCGTAGGAAAATCCCAGCAACATCGTCCATCCCTGTAGCTTTGCTAAATCCCTCGGTCAATTTCGGAAGCTGCTCTGCAGAGTCTTTAGGATTTTCTATGGAAACTTGTCCGCTGGGCCAACACCGGTTTGGCTCAGTGGATAGAGTGTCGGCCTGTGGATTGCAAGGTCCCAGGTTCTATTCCGGCCAAGGGCATGTATCGTGATTGCAGACACATCCCCAGTAGGGGGTGTGCAGGAGGCAGCTGATGGATGTTTCTCTCCCATCGATGTTTCTAACTCTCTTTCTCCCTTCCTTTCTGTAAAAAAATCAATAAAATATATTAAAGAGAGAGAGAGAGAAAAAAAAAAAGAAACTCGCCCACTGGGAATAGAAACATGGTTCCTTCCATCTTGTTGCTTTTTATTTCTTTTTCTTGCCTTATCACGTTGGCTACCTCCAGTACAACACCTGGGCCTAAGCCAAGAGAACAGAAATTCTCACTTTGCTCTTAGGGGGAACCCATTTCATCTTTCACTTCCTTCTGACTTAGAGATGTTTATAGACGCAACGTGCCCCTCTTTAGAACGCACGGGCGTCTGCCTCTGAGCCAGGGGACGGTTCGGCCCTGGCCCCGCCTCTTTAAAAACAGCGTGGTCCCAGCCCCACCCTCTTGGAACTCGGACACGTCGGTCCCAGCCATCCATTCCGAACACCGTCCTCTGGTGCTTAGAACTTTGGAAACGTAATCCTATCTTTTCGGAATGGTGGGAACATCCGATTTCTTAAACTGGCAGCGTGCCCCCCCCCCCCCCCCCGCTTTCTGATTCATGAGGTGGGGGGGCTTTTAGCGTATCCTCTTTAGAACAGAAGCATACTGCTCCCTGCCATCGAGACTGGTGGGCCCTCCATCGGCCCCACTCCCTCAGCACTAGGAGACTTGGTCCCGGGGGGGTGGGGGGAAGTGACTGGGGGTTCCCCTTCCCCTTGGCAGACCGGTCCCCGTGCCCCTCACCATTCTCGCTGACATCACTGCAGTCCCACGTTTTGTTGACACTGCTCCTCGTGCAGTCAGACCAGAGGTTCAGGGAGTCCTTCCCGGGGAGGATCCACCAGGACTGGGGTGGGCAGAGAAACAGGGGCGGGCGTGGGGACGTGGGCGAGGCCAGGGGGCCTGTGGGAAGGCTTAGAGGAAGGCTGTGGTGCCCAGAAGGGGCTGCCCTGGGGCAGAACATGGGCTTAGCAGGAAAGGGGAAAAGGGAAGGGGAAAGGGGGAAGCAGCAGAGGCAGAGGCAAGGGGAAGGGGGCAGGTGCCCGTAGAGGAGGGGTGTGGCGGGCTGCTCCCAGCAGCTTACCTTGTCCAAAGTGGCCACGAAAAGCAGGATGAGGATGAGGATGTGAAGGGCAGAGACCACCACCAGGAGGAGCGACATGGCTGCGGCAGAAGCCTGGGGAAGGGGACGTCAGGAGATGGTCCTTTCAGGAGGTTGGCACAGGGGCGGGGGGAGGAGGAGTGAGATGTCCAAATCCTGGTGGAGAGAGGGGCTGGTTCCGGACCTGGGGTGTGAGGGAAGAGGAGGCTGGGAGCCGGGGAGCCCGAATTCCCCAGGGGCTGGAGAGGGCCGGGGACTGGCTCCGGAGGCCAGGAATGATCGGAACTCGCGATGTGCTTCACTCCGTGTCCCCAGGGCCCCGGCCTGGGCCAGGCTACGGACATGCAAGTTGCAACCCCTCCACAGACTCCCCAGAAGCTGCAGGCGGGCTGCCCCCAGAGACAGGCATCCTTGACTCACCCCACCCCTCTCCTGGGGGGGCGGGGGAGGAGGGGTTCCGGGTGAATCATGGGTGACTCATCCCACCCTCCAGCCTCCGAGGACCAGGGAAACCCCAGCCCCTGGCTGTGCCCACGAGGTCTCGGCCCCACCCTGCTGCCAGGCGGGCGCCTGCTGGGCACCCTGTTGGGGACATGGACAGGACCTGTGTCTGGGGGGAGAGGTGTGAGAAGGAGGAACCAGCCTCCCTCCACCGTTCAGTGCCCAGAAAGGGGAGGGGGCCTGGAGGTAGCCCAGACTTGGGGTGTTCTCATGCAAAGTCCCACTCTCGGGGTCCCCAGGGGCGAGTGGACATCGGGGGGTGGGGTGTAACATTGCAGGACATTATCAGGTGAAGGGCTCTGCTAAGAACACCGCACACACACACACACACACACACACACACACCCAAAACCTTGCTGGGCCCCACCCCTTCCTGAATCTGCACCCCAAGGGCTAAGTGGTCATTTCTGACACTAAAAGTACTTCCATGGGGGTGTCCCTCCCGAAAGGCCACACTCCCAAGTAAATAAAGAAATCCCAGCCCAGATAACGGACTGGAAACTTACCCAGAGCGGCAGAAGAAGTCAGAGTTTGGAGTCTGTCCCTCGCCTGGGCCTCCGTGCCCCGCCCTTCGCCTCCCTCCTTCCACCCGCCCCGGCCCCCGCCTCCCTCGCCGCCTTCCTCCCTCCCTCTCTCTCCTCTCTGGCTCTCTCCGTCCTTCTCCCCTCCAATCCTAGAACCCGTTCTCTCTCTCTCTTCCTCGCGCTCCCTCGTTCTGTCCTGTCCTCACTGGCCTATACCTTTTCCTCCTCGCTCTCCTCACTCTCCTGGTTTCTCTTCCTCTGCTCCTCTCAGTATATATACCGACCCTTTTATACCCACCCTCACCGCACCCAGCTGAGGTCTGCAGCCAGAGGGAGGGCCCCGGCTCTCTGGTTCTTCATCCTCCGGGCCCGCCCACTGCTCCCACAAGCGAATCGTTCGGGGCTCCCTCCCAGGGCTGAGATGAGACGTCCTGGGAGGGAGCGGAGAGGAGCAGGGGCCCTGGGGTGGGGCAGCGGGGCTGGGAGGGCCAGATTCTCAGGCCTCCGCTCTGGGTCTGGTCCTGGGACCTGGGACCGGATGTCTGCTTTCCTTGATCGGCCTTAGGACTGGATATTCGGAGGGATGGGAGTCTGAGGAGGAGCCCAGATTCTTGCAGTGCGGAGCGGGCTGAGGGCTGGTGGCTTTGGCGCCGTGGCTGTGGCCAGGGGATGGGGAATGTGGAAGTGGGGAGCTGTGGAAGGGAGCAGGCAGTGGAAGTTAAGACCACCATTTCCTGTCTGGGGGCAGGGCGGGGGGATGGGAGGGACCTTGACCAATGATGCCCACTCTCTGAGCCTCAGCTTCCTAACCTGCGGGTGTAGGAATACTACGAATACTGACAATCCACTAATACTGATAATAAAAAGTCCCATACGTAATCTAAATGAGTAAGATAATACCAGTACATTAACACACCTAACACGCTCTTTCCTTTCTCCATGAAACATTTATTGAATATCTATTATGAACCAGGAGTTAATGAACAAAAAAAACCAAAACCAAAACAAAACAGATGGGAGCCGATGATTAATTACTGTGGAGCTTACCTTCCTAGCGGAGGGAGACAGACAATAAAGAGAAAACACCAACACGCAAGGGACGTTTCAGCCCTAATATGTTTGGCTCAGCGGATAGAGCGTCGGCCTTCAGACGCAGGGGTCCCAGGTTCGATTCTGGTCAAGGGCATGTGCCTTGGTTGCGGGCACATCCCCAGTGGGGGGTGTGCAGGAGGCAGCTGATGGATGTTTCTCTCTCGTCAATGTTTCTAACTCTTTATCCCTCTCCCTTCCTCTCTGTAAAAAGTCAATAAAATATATATATATATATATATATTTTTAAAAATACACGAGACATTTAGACAACGATGAAGACTTTGAAGGGAACAAAACAAAACAGAGTGATGGAGACAATGACAGCGTGAGGGGAACCTATTTTACACAGGGTGACAGGCCAGGCCTCTCTGAGGCGGTGGCATCTGAGCTGAGGCTGGAGACAGGAGCCATTTGAAGGCGGGGTGGAGAGCGCACGCAGAGGCTCTGGAGAACAAGCTCAGGTTGTTAGAGGAGCAGACAGAAGGGCCAGTGTGTCTGGGATACAGGGAGCCGGAGGGAGGGCAGGGCGGGAATCAAAGAGGGCCCTTGAAGACGAGGGGAGGAGTCTGGACTTTTATTCGAAGTGCAATCAGAAGTCACCGGGAGGTTTTAAACAGAAGTGCGGTACCAGCGATTTCACACGAACTCTCATTGTTGTTTCCTGGGTGATTGGATGGGGGTGGGTGGCATGGTTTCTATGTTCCTGGGTTTCTTAGGAGAGCTGGGTGATGGTGAAAGAGTGAGGGACAGGGGTTCGGATATGAAACTGAGAGCTGGAAAACGGAAATGGGATGATAGCATGATCGGAAGGAAACGGGATGATAGCGCGTCTGGGTATCTGATGGGGCCAGAGCTGGCGGAGGGAGCGAGATTGGTCAGTGGGCTCCCTGAGGGCACGTTAGTGATTGGGTGGGTACTTGGGGAGACTTGGAAGCTGGGGTGCCAGTACAGCATTGACTCTAGAAACACACTGGCTGGCTTCAAATCCAAGATGTTTTACTCACTAGCAGTAATTTTGGGCAAATGACTAATAACCTCTCTCTGCCTCAGTTTTTCTATCTGTCAAATGGGGATAATAGTGAGTGCATCATAGGGTAGTTTTTAGAGTAGTGCTGGCACATCATAAACACTATTGTATGTGTTAGTTATACCAGGTACTGGGGGCCTGAGTGGATTCAGTACTGGGGGACCCTAGATCAAGGTCTTGAGAATCTGGGAAAGGAGCAAATTATTGAGTCCCAAGACGAAAACGTTGGAGTATAAAATGAGGGTCCCTGGTGTCAGGGAATAGGTAGGTAGTCTTAAATCTGTCTTTCAGAAGGAGAGAAACTGGGGGGTCTGAACTCAGAACCGCAAGCAAGCTAGAAAGCCTGGGTCACTAAGGGACAAACTGGGGGCTAGAGGGTCACATGCTTTTCAGGGAGCGCAGGCAAAGGGGGCCAAGGGGCTGCACCAGGTCTGGGGAGGAGTCTAGGAACCAGGAGTCAGGGAGATGGAAATTTGAGCGGGGGGCGGTGGAGAACAGGGGGCTAGGGCTCTGAATCAAGTTCCCTGAATGGTATCCGCACGGTACTTGCTATCCTGGGGTTGTTCAGGGGGTCCCCCATGTTAGGGCCCTGTGCAAGGGGAAGAGTCTGCGGATCTGAGAGCGGCGGAGGGATCTCCCCTTCCTGGGCCTCCAACGCTGCGTGCAGAGCTGAGTGCCCGCGAGCCGCTTCCTCCCACAGGAAACCGCAGCTTCAGGCACACCCAGCTTGCAGGGAGCTTCGCCCACTGCCCGCCCGTTCGGGGGAGGCCCACGTGGGCAGCAGCAGACCGCCGAAGGGGCGTGTCCTGCGAGGGGCGTGGCCGGACAACGGGGGCTGGCGTGGCGTGCGAGAGACCACGCCCACTTCCGTCTCTCAGTGGGCGGAGCCTGGGCCTCAACGGGTTTTGGCGGTTTCTCTGGAGGCTCTTGGCCGCGCATGCGTGGTGAGCCTCTGCGAGGCCCTGAGGTAGTGAGCGTTCCTCTCCTTCACAACGGGCGTCGGCCCCGCCTCCTTGCCAGCGAGTCCTCAGGGTAACGTGGCCTTCGCTTCAGACACGCTTCTCTCGGGCTGCCGCAGAGCCTCCCAGACGGTTCCCTCTCAGGCCTGCCATCGCAGGCTCTTTCAGCTCCTGCCTCCCACTCCCGGGTACACACACCCGGCTTCCCAGGCCCGCGCACGCAGGTTGGCCACTCGGACCACCCACAGGTCCAGCCAGAGCGCCGGCCGGTTAGCCCCGTCCCATCAAGTCTTGGGAACCAGAGTCCTTCCAGCGTCCTCTCGCTGGGCTCCTCGCAGGTTCTTCCAGGCACGCCCCTCCTGAGCTGGCCCCTGACGCCCCGCCCTCCTCAGGTACCCTGCCCCCAGCCCTCACCGCCGCAACCCCCGCAGACCCTTCCAGCTCCGCCCCGCCCCTCAACACCTCAGCCCCGCCCCGCCCCTCAACCCACCCAGCCCCGCCCCTCAGTTCACCCAACCCCTCCCCTCAACCCATCCAGCCCCGCCCCTCAACCACCTCAACCCATCCCAGCCCCGCCCCTCAACCCATCCCAGCCCCGCCCTCAACCACCTCAACCCCTCCCCTCAACCCATCCCAGCCCCGCCCTCAACCACCTCAACCCCTCCCCTCAACCCATCCCAGCCTCGCCCCTCAACTCACCTCAACCCCGCCCCTCAACCAACCCGCCCCGCCCCTCAACCCACCTCAACCCCGCCCCTCAACTCATCCCAGCCCCGCTCCTCAACACCTCCAGCCCATCCCTCAACCATTCAAGCCCCGCCCCTCAACCCATCCCAGCCCCGCCCCTCAACCCATCCCAGCCCCGTCCCTCAACCCATCCCAACCCCGCCCCTCAACCCACCTCAACCCCGCCCCTCAACCAACCCCGCCCCGCCCCTCAACCCATCCCAGCCCCACCCCTCAACCAACTCCGCCCCGCCCCTCAACCCATCCCAGCCCCGCCCCTCAACCAACCCCGCCCCGCCCCTCAACCCACCTCAACCCCGCCCCTCAATCCATCCCAGCCCCGCTCCTCAACACCTCCAGCCCATCCCTCAACCATCCAAGCCCCGCCCCTCAACCATCCAAGCCCCGCCCGTCAACCCATCCAAGCCCCGCCCCTCAACACTCCTAGTCCCGCCCTCCACGCCTGCCAGTCCCTCTCCTCAACCCAGCCCCGCCCCTCAACGCCTGCGGGCACCGCCCCTCTCCGGGCTCCAGTTCAAAACCCCGCAGATCCCAGCTCGTCTTCTCGCCGCCTCCGGGGCCACGCCTTTCAGTTTCCCCTCCCACGTCCTCTCCTTGGTCCTGGTCCCTCCCCTGCCGCTGTCCTCAGGCCTCATTGGCCCCTTATCTCCCCAGTAACCAAACCACAACAGTGAGCTAGGAGCACCAAGGCCGGACAAGTTAGGCATTCCACCAGGTAGGGCCTGGGCCTCACTCTGCACGGGGTTCCCTTTCCTCTGTGATTCCTCCCCAAACAGCCCGCCTAGAGGAGAGCCTAGGGGACCGCCAGACAGGCACGGTTGAGGGTCGACCTACGAACCAGGAGGCCACGGTTCCATTCCCTGTAGGACACATGCCTGGGTTGTGGGTTCGCTATCCAGGGTGGGGCGTGCAGGAGGCAGCTGATCAATGATTCTCATCATTGATGTTTCTGTCTCTCCCTCTCCTGTCTGAAATCAATAAAAATATATTTAAAAAAAGGGGACCTGTATCCCTGCCAGAGGCCAGAGTCAGAGCCGTGATGCAAGACAGAATGTAAGAGACAGGAGGTTGAGAGGAATGTGGGGAGAGCCCTGAGAGGTGTCCCCCTACAATCCATGGGAGGAATTGAGAGTCAGAGAGCGGCCGGAGCTGGTTCTGGGGTGACCTTCTCATTCCTAGTCCCTAGCTCATTGCCCACCTCCTCCCCACCCTCTCCCACTCCCTGTCTGAAGGGGTGGGTCCTGTGTCGCCTCTACAGGATACGCACAGTCTTTGGCTAAGATGGCTGCAATGAGCACCCGCTCCGAGGAAGGGAGCGAGGTCTTCCAGGAAGGAGTAGGTAAGTCCACGCTCCTTATTCCTCTCATTCTTTCCCTTGGTTTCCCCGGGTGCCGGGTCCTGTGCTGCAGGGCTGTGGGGACAGGGAGGCCTCCCAGGAGCGCCCTCTAGTGGGGGCAGCGCATGTGTGAGCATGGACTTGGAGCTGGGCATAGGTACGGGCAAAGCCTGGAGTGGGGTGGGCCGGGCGGACTTCCTGCAGGAGGGGACGTGTGGGTGGGGCCCAGAAGAAGGGGAGAGTTTCAGCAGAGAGAGCAGCCACCGGCTACAGCCTCTGCCCTGCTGGCACTTGTGCTCAGATTGTCCTTGGTGCTGGGGGCTGCCTCTACCCACTTACATGCAGGAGCAACGCTCTGCACCTCCCCCAACCTCACATCGCAGCAATCAAAAGCCTCTCCAGCCAAAACCGGTTTGGCTCAATGGATAGAGCATCAGTCTGCGGACTGAAAGGTCCCCGGTCCGATTCCGGTCAAGGGCATGTACCTTGGTTGCAGGCACATCCCCAGTAGGGGGTGTGCAAGAGGCAGCTGATCAATGATTCTCTCTCATTCGTGTTTCTAACTCTCTATCCCTCTCTCTTCCTCTCTGTGAAAAATCAATAAAATATATTTAAAAAACAAACAAACAAACAAACAAAAACAAACGTATGGGCCTAGCTGATGGCCATGGACAACAGAGGGGTGGGGGCATAGGTAGGGCAGGGTTTGGGATGGGAATGGGGGAATGAGGATAATTATGTGATACCATAACCAATAAATAATTAAAAATAAATAAATTAAAAAAAATAAATAAAACGGGGCATTCTAAAAACAAACAAACAAACAAACAACAACAACAACAAAAAACCCGTCTCCAGACATTGCCAAATGGTCCCGGGGTGGGGGTGGGGGTGCGTGTGGAACCACTGGGCCTTGGTGGGCGGCGAGCCGGTGGAGGAGACTTGGAGAGAAGGGTAGGGTCAGGTCATGTGGGGCCTGGAACACCAGGCTGAGGGGCTAGGAGTTGGTCCTGAGGGCGCTGGAGCAAGGAAGAGGCAGGGTCCGCTCTGGTTGTAGGAAGGCCCTCTGGGGCTGTGGGAGGTGGGGAGGAGGCTGGGGTGATGGCCCAGACAGGAGGGGATGAGGCCTGGGCCTAGGAGATGGGCTGAGAAGGAGGAGGCGGGAGGATGGGACTGAGGATGGCTGGGGGGTGAAGGCTGAAGGCGAGGGAGGGAGCAAGAATGCAGCCCTGGTCACCTTCCTCCGCTCCCCCAAGTTCCAGTCTTGTGAGTCGGGTCCCTGAGGACTGCCAGGCCTTCTGGGAGCGCCCTCTAGTGGGCTTAGTGGGTAAAGTCTCCAGGTCAGCTTGGGGTGCAGGGGAGTATGAAGGGGTAAGAAAGCTTGAGGCAAACTACAGCAAAACCACTTATCTTTTGGTAAGATGCAGGACAAAGCTGACCAGAACCTCGAGGCTGCAGTTTTCCACATCCCACAACGATTATACCAGCTGATTAGACACTTCCAGAGCAAAAGCTTTAATTCACTTTAAACATATAATGGGTTTAGCAATGGTATTTTCCCTATATTATTTTGCTTAACTTCGTTCATTCCGGGGACGGGGTAGGGGTGGGAGTGAGAAAGAAGAACGTTTAAAATATAAGAGGGAATAGCTGAAACTGGTTTGGCTCAGTGGATAGAGCGTCGGTCTGCGGACTCAAAGGTCCCAGGTTCGATTCCGGTCAAGGGCATGTACATTGGTTGCGGGCACATCCCTGGTAGGGGGTGTGCAGGAGGCAACTGGTCGATGTATCTCTCATCGATGTTTCTAGCTCTCTATCCTTCTCCCTTCCTCTCTGTGAAAAACAATAAAATATATTTAAGCCGAAACCGGTTTGGCTCAGTGGATAGAGCGTCGGTCTGCGGACTGAAAGGTCCCAGGTTCGATTCCGGTCAAGGGCATGTACCTTGGTTGCAGGCACATCCCCAGTAGGGGGTGTGCAAGAGGCAGCTGATCCGTGATTCTCTCTCATCGATGTTTCTAACTGTCTATCCCTCTCTCTTCCTCTCTGTAAAAAAATCAATAAAAATAAATAAATAAAATAAAATATATTTTTTAAAAAATAAATAAATAAAATAAAATATAAGAGGGAATAAATTGGTTCACATTCCACAATAACTTGTTACAAAGCAACCGAAGGATTCGTTCACTCTTTGGCCAAAACCGACAAAAAGGAGGAATGATAAAATTGACAATTTCTAATATTCGGTGTTAGGCCTCGGTGACCTAAATATTTGTTTATTTAACTGAGGGAAACAAATAATCTTCGCACAGGATCCTCATAGCCAATTGGCTTGGAGATCAATGCTTCCCAGTGATAGCAACAACAAGCAAGGCTTAACAACAAGACTGCACACACAGCCCACAAAGGGCTACACCAAGACTGTCCACCTCAGGTAACTGGGAGGCTGACTCACTGAACCATATAGGACAGCTTAGCACACAAAGCCACCCTACCAACTCAGGGAAGCTGTGAAAATGCCGAGACAAGGAAATAGATCACAAACAAAAGAAATGGAGGAAAAGAAGAGACTGGATATAGAGTTCAAAACCATGCTTATAATGTTTTTCAAGAATTTTCTAGAAAAGGTCGATAAGACCTATGAGGAGATGAAAAGGGATCAACAAGAAATAATAAGGGATCAACAAGAAATAAAGAATACATTGTCTGAAATAAAAAATATTATACAGAGTCCTAAAAACAGAGTGGAAGATCGCAAGAATCAAGTCAAAGATTTGGAACATAAAGAGCCAGAAGATGCTCCTCCGCAGAAGCAAGAAGACAAGAGAATCCAGAAAGTTGAAGATAATGTAAGAAACCTTTGGGACAACTTCAAGCGAACCAACATCAGAATTATGGGGGTCCCAGAAGATGAAAGAGAGCAAGATATCGAAAACATACTGAAAGAAATAGTGACAGAAAACTTCCCCCACCTGGTGAAAGAATTAGACTTACAAGTCCAGGAAGTGCACAGAACTCCAAACAAAAGGAATCCAAAGAAGACCACACCAAGACACATCATAATTAAAATTCCAAGAGCAAAAGACAAAGAGAGAATATTAAAAGCAGCAAGAGCAAAGAAGGTAGTTACCTATAAAGGAGCACCTATATGATTGTCAGCTGATTTCTCAACAGAAACCATGCAGGCCAGACGGGAATGGCAAGAAATATTCAAAGTGATGAATAGCAAGAACCTACAGCCAAAAATACTCTACCCAGCAAAGCTATCACTTAGAATATCAATCGAAGGCCAGATAAAGAGCTTCACTAATAAAAAAAAGCTAAAGGAGTTCATCAACACCAAACCAGAATTATATGAATTGCTGAAGGGGGTTCTTTCGGAAGAGAAAGTAAATAAAGATAAAAACTATGAATAACAAATACGTAGCTATCAACAAGTGAATCTAAAAACCAAGGGAATTTAAAAAATCTGATGAACAATATTAACTGGTGAATATAATAGAATCAGTGATATGGAAGGGGAGTGAACTGACGATTCTTGGGGAAAAGGGGAGTGGGGGATGTGGGAAGAGACTGAACATAAACTGTGCACCTATGGATGAGGACAATGGGGGGTGGGGAAAGGGCAGAGGGTGGGGTGGGAACCTGGTGGAGGGGAGCAATGGGGGGGGGCAGAAATGAACATTTCCTCATTTATATAATATGAACAATAAAGATTTATTTTAAAAAAATAATCTGCACACAATCTAGGTGGGAGGAAATTAAAATGAATAAATAAAAGAAAGCTTGAGGCAGTCCTAGAGGAGTGCTGGAGACTGGGTCTTCAGTTGAGTTGCAGCTTGTGAGATCCTAAGGGATCCAGGATTCCTAGGGGGTGTGAGAGGGGCAGGGTCTGGATTCCTGCTGAGTGTCTTGCCTGGCCCCTCCCGCAGTGGACTGGGAGCTGAGCCGACTGCAGCGACAGTACAAGGTGATGGATGTTGAAAAGCGGGCCTACAACAGGGAAGTCCACCAGCGCATCAATAAGCAACTGTGAGCCAAGTGCCTGCATTTGTGTGAGAGTGTGTGTGTGTGATTGTGTGTGAGTATGTGTGTATGAGTGTGTGTAAGTGTGTGAGTGTGTGAGTGTGTATGAGTGTGTGTATGAGTGTGAGTGTGTGTGTGTGTATGAGTGTGTGTGTGTATGAGTGTGAGTGTGTGTGTATGAATGTGTGTAAGTGTGTGAGTGTGTGTGTGTGTGTGTATGAGTGTGTGTGAGTGTGTGAGTGTGTGTGAGTGGGGGGAGGGGGGCTGTTAAGAGTCTGGGGGCCGGAATCGTGGGTCCAGCAGGAGGCAGGCCGTGTGTCTGGCCTCTATTGATGCTGAGCTCTGCTTCTTTGCTGGCTGCCCTCCCCCCCCCCCCCCCCCCCCCCGGGGGCAGCGAGGAGATCCAGCGCCTGCAGGACGTGCGGAACAAGCTGCAGGTGCAGATCGGCATCGCCCAGAGCCAGGTCAGGCGCCTGCGGGACAGCCAGAGGCTGGAGAACATGAGCCACCTGCTCAAGTGCCGGGCCCAGGTGCAGGACGAGGTCAAGGAGCTGCAGGAGCAGACCCGAGCCCTGGACAAGAAGGTGGGTCCTGAGACCAGGCTCTGTGGATCCTACTTAGGGGCGATGCCTTCCCCGCTCTGAGCCTCAGCTTCCTCCTCCGAAAAACTGGGTCATGGAGAGCAGGCGCCTGGGAGAGTGGTGCTGGGGCTCCCGAGGGGCAAGTGGGTGTTTAGGAAGGAGCACAGTCCCAAGATGCTCCGGGGCCGGGGCAGCGGAGGGGAAACTTGCCTCCGCAGAGCTGTGTGCCCGCAGGCAAGGGTTGGCCTCTCTGGACTGTAGTTCCTTCATCTGCCAGAAGAGGGCGTTGGTCATGGAGCGAGGTCTAGCCAGGTGTCCAACCCCACCTGTCTCAAGGTCTTGCTATTTGACCTTGGACTTTTCCATGCCAAGTGTTCGTTCACGTTTTTATGACCGTTTCCCTTGCCTGGCCCCGCCCTCGGTGCATTGGGAGCTGAGCTGACGGCAGGGACAGCGATGGACGGTGAAAGGGGCCTACAGCAAGGAAGTCCACCAGTGCCCTGGTCGGCAATGTGCGGCTCGCGAGCCACATGCGGCTCTTTGGCCCCTTGCGTGTGGCTCTTCCACAAAATACCACGGCCCGGGCAAGTCTATTTTGAAGAAGTGGCATTAGAAGAAGTGTAAGCTTAAACAAATTTGGCTCTCCGAAGAAATTTCAATCATTGTACTGTTGATATTTGGCTCTGTTGACAGATGAGTTTGCCGACCACTGCCCCAGTGTGTCAATGAGCAATTGTGACTCATGCACAGATGCATGTAGCTCTAAACATACACGCAGATATGTATCTGAAACCAACGTTTAGTCAAATCAAGCTTTTTTCTATGTGGGATTCATTGTCATTTTTTTCTCTACTCCTCACGAAAAAGTCTCTTTGCGCCCTGGATGGTGTCACTCGGTGGTTAGAACATTGGCCTGAGTACCAAAGGGTCTTAGGTTTGATTCCCGGTCAAGGGCACAGACCTGGGGTATAGGTTTGATTCCTGGCTCCCATTGGGATGAGAGTGGGAGGCAACCAATTGTTGTGTCTCTCTCACATCAATGTTTCTCTCACTCTCCTCTCCTCCTCCCTCCCTTCTACTCTCTCTAAGAAGCAATGGGAGCCGAAGCTGGTTTGGCTCAGTGGATAGAGCGTTGGTCTGCAGACTGAAAGGTCCCAGGTTCGATTCCGGTCAAGGGCATGTACATAGGTTGCGGGCACATCCCCCGTGGGGGGTGTGCAGGAGGCAGCTGGTCGATGTTTCTCTCTCATCAACGTTTCTAGCTCTCTATCTCTCTCCCTTTCCCTCTGTTAAAAATCAATAAAATATATATTTTAAAAAAATAAAAATAAAAACAAAAAGCAATGGGAAAAATATCCTGGGGTGAGGTTTAACAACAACAAAAGTGGTTAGGCTAGACAGAGAACCACAGTGGCCTTGTCCGATCCAGCTTCAGCGCCAATGGGCGTGAGCATGCCTCGGGCAGGTAGCTGTGGCTTTGGAGGATGAAACACAGACTATTTTCTTTTTTCTTTCTTTCTTTTTTTTTTTTTTTTTTACAGAGAGGAAGGGAGAGGAATAGAGAGCTAGAAACATCGATGAGAGAGAAACATCGATCAGCTGCCTCTTGCACACCCCCCTCTGGGGATGTGCCCGCAACCAAGGTACATGCCCTTGACCGGAATCGAACCCGGGACCTTTCAGTCCGCAGGCCGACGCTCTATCCACTGAGCCACACCGGTTTTGGCCCGGCACTTAGTAAGCACTCAAGAAATATTTGTTGAAACCGGTTTGGCTGGTTCAATTCTGGCCAAGGGCATGTTTCCATCTCTCTCCCCCTCTCCCTTCCTCTCTGAAACCAATAAAAATATATTTTAAAAAAATTGAATAAAATAATGCTACCTACATAGTTAGCTTGCTTCCTTCAAATGTGAAATGCATCCTTGCTGATGTGTATAATTGTGACTCGTTCATTTTTTGCTGTCGTGTACTATTTCATTAATGTATTCATTCACTCAGTATCGATGGGCATTTGGTTGTTTCCAGTTTGAAGCTGGTTACATGAATAATGCTTCTGTCAACATCCTTTTACACAGATCCCGAAGTGTACCTACACTCAGAAGTGTAGTTGCTGGGTGGGAGGAAAAAAACCAACAGATAACCCTGTTTTTCTTCTGGAAGATGACTTTGGTTTACTTTCTTCCAGCACCGTTTCCATGGAAACCCACTGGGTTAAGGTACATAGGGGATGTCAGCTGTGTTCCCAGGCAGCAATGTTCATTATTAAAATGACCCCGGGAAGGACTGTGCTCGGGTTCATGGGTCCCCCGGGCCCCTGTGACTGAGACTGAATAGAAACCTCATTTCTCTGTGGGGCGTTTCCTACGACTGAGGATGCTCCTGGCCGGGCTGGGAAGCTACCCTCAGGAGGGCGCTCCTCGCCAGAGCCCGTTTGGCTGCGTGGATACAGCATCGGCCTGCGGACTCAAGGGTCCCAGGTTCGATTCCGGTCAAGGGCATGTACGTTGGTTGTGTGTTTCTCTCTCATCGATGTTTCTAACTCTCTATTCCTCTCTCTTTCTCTCTGTAAAAAAAAAAAAAAAAAAATCAATAAAATGTATTATAAAAAATAAAAAAAAGAGGTGGCTCCTTGCCAGAGCCCTTTTGGCTCCGTGGATACAGCATCGGCCCGCGGACTGAAGATTTGCAGATTCAATTGCGGTCAAGGGCACATACCTCAGTTGCAATCCTGGCGATGGGTGGGGGCATGTGTGGGAGGTGACCAACCCATGTGTCTCTCTCACATCGATGTTTCTCTCCCTCTATCTCTCCCCTCCCTTCTGCTCTCTCTAAAAATCCATGAAAAATATCCTTGGGTGAGGATCAAAAAGAGAGAGATGGTTCCTCTTGTGTATGAAGCTTCCGTAAGTCAGGGTAGGCAACACCTGCCCACTCATGTGGGACCAGCCACCTGGAGGTGTGAGCAGCAGCCCTGGACCCTCAACACAGACGTGTTTGCTGCTGTCCTGCTAAGATGCCGCTGTTCCTTGTCCTCCATCCTTCCACAGAGTTACGTGAACGTGGTGCCAAATTATAGCCTTCTGAATCCCAAGACTGCTTTCCAGGGACTCTGTCCAGTGGCTGCAGCCCTGGATCTCAGGGCATGTCTATCCTCAAATGTAATCCTCTATAATAAAAGAGTAATATGCAAATTGACCCTAGCAGCAGAACGACCAGATCGACCAGTCATTATGAGGCCCACTCTCAGTCCCTTCCCCCAGCTGGCTGGCTCCGATCGCCCAATGGTGAATGGGAAACCGAGAGTGGGTAGCAGGGGGGAGGGGGTGGCACCAGGCCAAGGCCCCCATCCTGCCAGTCACCCCACACACAGAGGGCAACCTGCGGTGGGGGCAGGGCTGGTGAGTGGGCGGAAGGGTTGACCTCTTAGTTCCTGCCCATGGCCGGTAGGCTCCGATCACCTGATGAGGAGCGGGAAGCTGGGGGTGGGTGGCAGTGGGGGTGGGGGGTGGGGCCGGCTGCAGGCAGCTGGGAAGATGGCCCTGATCGCAGGCCAGGCCTATGGACTGTACCCATGCATGGATTTCGTGCACCGGGCCTTGGAGAGATCCACAGGGCAGGGACCTTCCCAGGACCCCTAGAAGCTGAGGACCATGGTCTGCAGCCGCATGGAACTGAATTCTGCCACCGAGCACCAGGCGAGTCCCAGCTGAGACCACAGCCCCAACGGACACCTGGATGGCGGCTCTGTAAGAGCCCGAGGAGAGGATGGAGCTGCGCTGTGTCAGGCCTCTGACCCATGGAAACTTGGAGATAACGAGTTTGTGTTAATTTGTTATGCAGATATAGAGAAGGATGCTCAGTGTCAAGCTGCCAGCCATGTAGCTCATGGAATTCCTGAATATGTAACCATCAGCCCCCAAGTGCCGTCCCCAGGGGCCATCCCACTTAAGTAGTTTGGACCAGCCAGCCCAGTAAGTGGTCGTGTCCTCACAACCTGGAGACCATTAGGAAATAGTCTGTGTTTCACCGAAACCGGTTTGGCTCAGTGGATAGAGCGTCGGCCTGCGGACTGAAAGGTCCCAGGTTCGATTCCGGTCAAGGGCACGTACCTTGGTTGAGGGCACATCCCCAGTAGGGGGTGTGCAAGAGGCAGCTGATCGATGTTTCTCTCTCATCGATGTTTCTAGCTCTCTATTCCTCTCCCTTCCTCTCTGTAAAAAAAAAAAAAAAGAAAAAAGAAAAAAGAAAGAAAGAAAGAAAGAAAAAAGAAAATAGTCTGTGTTTCATCCTCCAAAGCCACAGCTACCTGCCCGAGGCATGCTCACGCCCATTGGCGCTGAAGCCGGATCGGACAAGGCCACTGTGGTTCTCTGTCGATGTCTGTGCAGTACTTTCGCTCTGAAAGATTTAAAATCTTACTGGGGTCCCTGTAGCTCCATGTGCAGGTGGGAGAAATAACACAGAGAGAGTCTCTGTGCATTGTGCCCAGTTTCTCCCAATGGTAACACTTTTGGGGTATTTGATTTTTATCACAGCAACTACCACCAACTGTCTCACACACACAGAAGGCCGAGAGCCATATGACAACATGCTCAAAATCACCCGTCATTTCAGAGATGCAAATCAAAACAACCACGCGGTACCATCTCACACCTGTCAGAATGGCCAACATCACCAAATCAACAAACGACAAGTGCTGGCAAGGATGTGGAGAAAAAGGAACCCTCGTGCACTGCTGGTGGGAATACAGACTGGTGCAGCCGCTGTGGAGAACAGTATGGAGCTTCCTCAAAAAACTGAAAATGGAACTCCCATTTGACCCAATAATCCCCCTTCTAGGAATATATCCCAAGAAACCAGAAACATCAATCAGAAAGGACATACGCACCCCTATGTTCATAGCAGCACCATTTACAATAGCTAAGATTTGGGAAAAGCCTAAGTTTACCATCTACACAATGGCAAAAAAGAAGGAACTCTTACCATTTACAACAGCATCGATGGACCTGGAGAGCATTGTGCTAAGTGAAATAAGCCAATCCGAGAAAGATAAGTATCAGGATCTCCCTTACTTGTGGAATATAATGAACAACACAAACTGATGAACAAAAACAAGATCCCAAGACACAGAACCATCAAACAGACCGTCAAACCTCAGAGGGAAGGCAGGGGAGAGGGGGGTGGGGTGGAGAGTCAGGGGGTAAGAGATCAACCAAAGAACATGTATGCATATAAGCAGAACCAATGGACACAGACAACTGAGGGGTGAAGGCCGGGCTAGGGGCTGGGGGCTGGGGGCAGGCTGGGAGAGAACAATGGAGGGAAAAGAAAAAATAGGTAATATTTTCAACAATAAAGATTTTTAAAAATATATATTTTTACTGATTTTTTCACAGAGAGGAAGAGAGGGATAGAGAGTTAGAAACATCGATGAGAGAGAATCGTTGATCAGCTGCCTCCTGCACATCCCCCATTGGGGATGTGTCCGCAACCAAGGCACATGCCCTTGACCGGGATCAAACCTGGGACCCTTGAGTCCGCAGGCCGACGCTCTATCCACTGAGCCAAACTGGTGAGGGCAACAATAAAGAATTTTCTAAAAAATTAAAGAGACAGCCAAAACCGGTTTGGCTCAGTGGTAGAGCGTTGGTCTGCGGACTGAAAGGTCCCAGGTTTGATTCTGGTCAAGGGCATGTACCTGGGTTGCGGGCACATCCCCAGTAGGGGGTGTGCAAGAGGCAGCTGGTCGATGTTTCTAGCTCTCTAGCTCTCCCTTCCTCTCTGTAAAAAATCAATAAAATATATTTTTTTTAAAAATTAAAGAGCCGAAACTGGTTTGGCTCAGTGGTAGAGCTTCGGTCTGCGGACTGGGGGGTCCCAGGTTCGATTCCGGTCAAGGGCATGTACATTGGTTGCGGGCACGTCCCCGATGGGGGTGTGCAGGAGGCAGCTGGTCGATGTTTCTCTCTCATCGATGTTTCTAGCTCTCTCTCTCTCCCTTCCTCTCTGTAAAAAAATCAATAAAATATATTTTTAAAAAAATTAAACAGACAGTTTCACAAAGATGTGACATCCCGCGATAACCACAGCACCAGCTCCTGTGGAGCCGGCGAGCGGCCCTGACCTGACCTCGTAGTTCCCGTGGTGTCTGACCGTGACCGTGCGTCTCCCTGGACAACGGATCCCGCCCCTTGCCGCCCCCTTGGCGCTGGCTGCGGCGCTGACGGGCGGGGTGACAGAAATGGATTGTCTCTCCGTTCTGGAGGCCGGAAGTCCAAGATAGAGGTGCCGGCAGCGTGGGTTTCTGCTGAGGGCTGGGAGGGAGGATCCGGTGCGTGCCTCTCCCCCGGCCCTGCGGTTTGCTGGCAGCCTTCGGCGTTCCTCAGTGAGTGGAAACCTCACCCCCGTCTTTGCCTATGTGCTCACCTGTCATCCTCCCTGTGCCTGTCTGTGTGTGCAAATGCCCCCCCCCCCCCACACACACCCTTTATAGACATTTTTATTGATTTCAGAGGGGGAAAGAGGGAGAGAAGGTGAGAGAGAGAGAGAAACATCAATGATGAGAGAGAATCATCCATTGGCTACCTACCCTAAGCCCCCACTGGGGATCCAGCCCGCAACCCCGGCATGTGCCCTTGACCGGAACCAAACCCGGGACCCCTCAGTCCGCAGGCCGGCGCTCTATCCACTGAACCACACCAGCCAGGGCCAGATGTCTCCTTTCCATGAAGACACCAGTCCTATTGCATGAGGCCCACCCTCAGGACCTCATTTTAGCTTTCGTATCTCTGAGCGATTCTGGCTCCGGCTGAGGTCACATCCGAGGTCTCTTCGACACATAAATTCTGCGGGACATGGGCAACCTAGACTAGCGCACAGCCGTAAGCAGCGTGTGAGTTCCCGCAGTCCGCACGTTTTGTTCAGACCTGTTGTGTGTCAGGTAGGAAAAGAGCCAAACATTGGCCCCCTCGGAGCCTCCAGTGTAGTTGGGGAGGCAGCACACACCGAGCCAGTGGAGGTGAGTAGCGAAGGGAGGTCAGCCTGGAAGCGGAGTTCAGCAGCAGACCGGGCACTCCGCCTGCAGGAGGGCTAGGTCTCGCCATCTCCGCCTCCAGCCTCCGCTCTGTCTGCTGGCCTCGCTGTCCCAGGATGCTCGGTGCGGTGGGGACTGTGACAGCGGCAAGTCCTGAGGGGCCACCCCCCCAGCTCACACGTTTCCCCCAAATCCCAGGAAAGGGTTCTGGCTGGCTCCGCCCGGGTCACATGGGTCCTGGGCTGGCAGGTCCTGGGCTCTCTGTGATTGGGAGCCAGAACCCCGGGGAAGGTGGGGGGCTGTCCACAGAAGGCCACTCAGCACCCCCTGCACCTCCTTCCTGTTGTGGGGTCTCAAACCCAAGGTTCAAAATAAGGCCACCAGAGGCTGATGATTGATTTAAAAAAGCAGCCAATGATTTATGGAAAAACTGGCCAGGACGGCCGCCAGAGCACCACAGGCAGGTGGAGTCCACATGACCACACTGTTCCAGGGGTAGGCAGTCTTTTTAAAGGTCCAGACCACAGGAATGTTCCTTTGTTCTGAATTCTAAATTCTAAAGGCTGGGAACAGCCCACCGGGGACAATGGAATGTAGCCCTATATTGCCATAGCGGATAATACAGAAGCAGAGCTGAGCGGATACTCTCTGAAGGTTATCTGCAGTTTCTACCCCTGAAGCCACTGAATCCGTGGGAATCCATCTCTTGTGGTCCTGGTCCACAGGCACAGGAAAACTGCCTTAGCCTCCAGGTCTCCATCCGGAAGCTGAGGCAACTACCCTATTGTTTAAGCAAGTGAGCGAGTGCCGAAGCCAGAATAGCAGGGTTAAAATTCAAACGGCAGTTTTTACCCAAGTATGGCTGCCACCATACTTCATCTCCATGGTCCCCGTCTCTCCCGCATCCGGCCCACACTCAGGCACCGCCCTCTCCCCGCCAGATCCAGGAGTGGGAGGCCCGGCTCTTTGCCAGCGGCAAGGACCCCAGGGCCCCCGGGGTCTTCCTGGACCAGAAGGCCAAGACCCGGAAGAAGATCAAGATCGTGGAAGACCAGCTGGACAGGGTGAGGGTCGGCCTCGTGGCTCTTCCCAGGCCTGACCTCTGGGGCTGGGGGAAGAATGAGCATGGGGTCAAGTCCTGGGAATGGGGGGGGCGGGGCCAAAGGGGGCCACGCAGATTCCGGGGAGGCCTGGATGCTGGGCTCCCCGAGGGGGTCAGGAGACGGGATCCTGGAGGGATGGAGGGTCCCCCGGGGGGAAGGAATCTGATGCTTGGGCTCTTTTTTAAAGAGATACATGAAGATCTCTTTATTTATTTATTTATTTTAAATATATATATTTTATTGATTTTGTAGAGAGAGGAAGAGAGAGGGATAGAGAGTTAGAAACATCGATGAGAGAGAGTCATCGACCAGCTGCCTCTTGCACACCCCCCACTGGGGATGTGCCCGCAACCAAGGTACATGCCCTTCACCGGAATCGAACCTGGGACCTTTCAGTCCCCAAGCCGACGCTCTATCCACTGAGCCACACTGGTTTCGGCTGATGCTTGGGCTCTCACGGAGGGGCTGGCCGATGATCTCGGGAACCCCCTCGTGGGAAGGCGGCTTCCTGTCTGAGTGTGGAGGAGGGCGGCAGGCCAGGCCTCAGACCCTCTCCGGCATCCTGACCCTCCCCTGCCCCCGCCCCCAGGTCACCTGCCGCTTCGACATCCAGCTGGTCCGGAACGCGGCCCTGCGGGAGGAGCTGGACCTGCTGCTGGTCCAGAGGAACCACTATCTGAACATGAACCGCAAGCTGCACAAGGTCAGCGGCCCCCGCTCGCCGGGGAGGAGGGCAGGCGGGGTGGGGTGGGGTGGGGTGGGGGGGGGGGTGTCCGCCAGCTGCTTTCTAGCGCTCCGGCCTCGGGTACCAAACGGACGACGCCATCGGCTTACTTAACGTTCTGAGGGGACGGGAACCAGAAAGCATTCCGGGCGCCTCCAAACGAGAACGCTGAGAGAAGTCATTTAGACTGTTATCACCCGGGGCAACCGCGGAGCCAGCCAGACCATGTGCATCCCCTGGGTTTCTCAGTAACCTTTGAAGTCCTTTGGAGAATCTTCCCTCCCTCCCTCCCTCTCCCCTCCCTCCCTCTCTTCTTCCCTCCCTCCCCGCTCCCTTCCCTGCAAGAATGGGACAGAGAGCTGCATCTCCTTCACCAAGGCCCGCCATTTGCCGCATCTACTCTGTGTAATTAGCATCTTTACTGGAAACAGCTTATTTTTATATTGGCGGACGCAGCAGGCAGACACTGTGTCTCCTAAGTTCAGTGTGTATTTTCCTAAAAACGAGGCCATGTCCTCCCCCTCCCCCACCCTTTTATCCTCACCCAGGAATATGCTTTTATTGATTTTGATAGAGAGAAGAAGGGAGAGAGAGAGAGAGACATCAATCAGTTGCCTCCTGTATGCACCCCAACTAGGGATTGAACCCGAAACTTTTAAAAAATATATATTTTATTGATTTTTTTATAGAGAGGAAGGGAGAAGGATAGGTAGTGAGAAACATTGATCAGCTGCCTCTTGCACACCCCCTACTGGGGATGTGCCCGCAACCAAGGTCCATGCCCTTGACCGGAATCGAACCTGGAACCTTTCAGTCTACAGGCTGATGCTCTATCCACTGAGCCAAACTAGTTTCAGCGAAACTTTTTTTGGTGTATGGGATGATCCTCTAACCAACCGAGCCACCAGCTGCGGCTTTTTTGTCTTTTGTGTGGTGACTAGAGGCCCAGTGCGTGGATTCATGCTCTGGTGGGGTCCCTGGGCCTGGCCTGCGCCCTCTTGGAACCTGGGACCCTCAGGGAATGTTGGAGAGCTGGTTTTGGCTCAATCCTCACAGCCCCGATCCAGACAGGAGGGGGCCTGATCCTGTGGGGTGAGCATCTGCCCCCTGGTGGTCAGTGCCTGTCATAACAACTGGTCTATGTACAGATGCTCTTTGATATACAGCGGGGCTAGTTTGCTTCGGCCGTGTCCAGTTTGAGGTTGTGTCTCACGCCCATCCTTGCTGGCTTAGTGTTCTCTGTGGATGTGTAAAGCTGGAACAGGGTTCCCAAATCAGAATCCCTCCAACAGGCGTCCCAGGCCCAAACCACCTCCTCCCCCGTCTTCCACGTCTTCCCGCCCAGGCCCTTTGCTTTCCGGCTATCCCTCCAGCGTTTCTTTCTTTCTTTCTTTCTTTCTTTTTTTTTTTTTTTTTAATATTTTATTGATTTTTAGCAGAGAGAAAGGGAGAGGGACAGAGAGCTAGAAACGTCAATGAGGGAGAAACATCGATCAGCTGCCTCTTGCACACCCCCTACCGGGGATGTGCCCGCAACCAAGGTACATGCCCCTTTCCGGAATTGAACCCGGGACCTTTCAGTCCGCAGACTGACGCTCTATCTATCCACTGAGCCAAACCGGCTTCGGCCCTCCTGGGTTTCTTTTTGCAAAAGTAAATGTGTGTGCGTGTACATGTATACAATGTGTATGTATGCAGTATGTACGTGGTTATGTATGTATGTGTGCGTGTTCGCGCATTATTATTATTTTAAAAATCACTTATTGATTTTTAGAGAGAGAGGAAGGGAGAAACAGAGAGAAACATGGATGTGAGAGTGCAACATTGATCGGCTGCCTCCTGCACGCCCCCTACTGGGCATTGAGCCCGCAACCTCGGGCAGGTGCCCTGACCGGGAATCCAGCCTGCCACCTTTAGGTGCGTGGAACGACACCCAACCAAATGAGCCACACCGGCCAGGGCTATCTGTGTCTTAGTAATACACGCGTGACATACTGTGTACATACATGAGTGTGTATGTACCAGTATGTGTGTGTCTATGTACACTGTACATGCAAGAATCCATGGACACATTGTGCATGTGTAGAAATAAATCATTGCCTCTCTCTGTCTCGGGAAAGAGCCCTTTTTACTCATAAAAAAGCAAAGACATTTCTGTGGAAGCAGAAAACCGACGAGTATGGTCACACGGTGAGAGTCTCACACACAGCCCTGGCTGGTTTGGCTCCGTGGACAGAGCGTCGGCCTGCAGACTGAAGGGTCGCAGGTTCGATTCCGGCCAAGGGCACCTGCCAGGGGTTGCGAGCTCCATCTCCAGGGGAGGGCGTGCAGGAGGCAGCGGATCCCTGATTCTCTCCCATCACAGACATTTCTGTCTCTCTCTCCCTCTCCCTTCCTCTCTGAAATCAATAAAAAAAAATAAATTAAAAAATAAAGGAACGTCACACACACCGATGTCTGAGCCGGAGCGGAGGTAGAGTCGGTGTGCTCAGGCGTCCGCCGCTGCGGGATCAGCCCTCGGCGGCAGCCGCTCCTCCGCGGGGCTTTCCGCCCGCTGCCCGCCCCGCAGCCCCTGATCCGGAGGCTCCGCATCCCCGGGCGCCGGACTCTGCTTCTCCGGGGAGACGGCGGCCTGGAACGACCCTCCGCTTTGTTCCCGCAGGAGATGCACCTGATGCGGCACACGCTCAGCGCCCTCACCGGCTCCTCCATCTCCGCCTACTCCATCAGGTAGGCCGCGCTTCCATCGGGCGGTGTGTGTGTGTGTGTGTGTGTGTGTGTGTGTGGGGGGGGGGGGGTTCTGAACCCAAGAGATCAGAACCCACACTGCTTTTCATGAGGCGGCCCTTTCCCTGGCGGCTCTGCCAGAAGCCGGGGGCGAGGTCCTGCTGGGGGGTGGGAGGGGGTGTGAGGTCAGTCTGAGAGGGTGACCTGAGACGGGGCCTCTGCGTCTCCTGCTGCTGCTCGTGGGCTCCCTCTCTCCCTCCCTCCTCTCCTCTCCCTCCCCTCCCCCTCCCTATCCCTCCTCTCCCTCTTCCTCTCCTCCCTCTCCCTCTCCCTCTCCCTCTCCCCCTCCCTCTCCCTCTCCCTCTCCCTCTCCTCCCTCTCCCTTTCCCTCTCTCCCTTTCTTCCTCTCCCCCTCTCCCTCCCACTCCTTCCTCCCCCTCCCCCTCTCCTTTCCTCCCCCTTTCCCTCTCCCTCCTCCCTCTCTCCCTCTCTTTTCCTCCTCCTCTCCCTCTCCTCCCTCTCTCCCTCCCTCTCTCTCAGACCCTGCGCCTTCTGAGCCCCCGCCCTGGGGTCTGCACCCAAATGGTTTCCTGCCTCTTCTCAGGACCCCGTTCCTACCTGTGACTGCCGCCTGCCCCTGGCTCCTGATTCCTCCTGCCTCCGGCCGGAGCCACGTCTGTCTTGTGGCTTCTGGGAGGTGTCCCGAGGCACAGACAAACTTGCCCGCTTTATTTATTTATTTATTGTAAATGTATCTTTATTGATTTCAGAGAGGAAGGGGGAGGGAGAGAGAGAGAGAGAGAAACATCAATGAGGACAGAGGATCATTGATCGGGTGCCTCCAGCACGCCCCGCACACTGGGGATCAAGTCCGCAACTTGGGCCTGTGCCCTGACCTGGAATCAAAACGTGACCTCCTGGCTCATAGGTGGACCCTCATCCACCGAGCTGGGCTGGGGATGCCCGGAGCCTCCCGGAGGAGGAGGGTGACAGAGTAAGCCTTCGAGGACTTTGAACAGAGCACGAAGCTGGTGCTCTGGGCAAAGGCGTGGAGGTGGAACGGAGCGGCCCATGGGCAGGGCCCAAGCGGCCCTGCCTGCTGTCTCCCCACCGACCCCCCCTCTGACTCTGACCCTGTGGTCTGTGAAGTACGGCCGGGCACTCTGCACGCACAGGTGGCTGCTCGACATTTAAAAGTCTAGCAGCTGCGTCCTGGCCGGGTAGTCAGGTGGTTAGAGCGTTGTCTCGGTACGCCGAGGCTGTGGCTTTGACCTCCAGTCAGGGCACCAGCAAGAAGCAATCAATGAATGCATAACCAAGCGCAACGACAAGTCCATGTTTCTCTCTCACACATAAGTAAATAAATTTTTATTTTATATTTTAAATACATTTTTGTTGACTTTAGAGAGGAAGGGAGGAGAGGGACAGAAACATCAAATGATGAGAGAGCATCATTGATCGCCTGCCTCCTGCACGCCCCCTACTGGGGATGGAGCCCTCTGTCCAGAATCGAACCGGGGGCCCTTCAGTTGGCAGGCTGTCGCTCTATTCACTGAGCCAAACTGGCCAGGGCTAAATAAATAAAATTTAAAAAGCAGCTTAGAGCCGAAACCGGTTTGGCTCAGTGGATAGAGGTCCCAGGTTCGATTGCTGTCAAAGGCATGTAGCTTGGTTGCAGGCACATCCCCAGTAGGGGGTGTGCAGGAGGCAGCTGGTCGATGTATTTCTCTCATCGATGTTTCTAGCTCTCTATCCCTCTCTCTTCCTCCCTGTAAAAAATCAGTAAAATATATTTTAAAAAATAAAAATAAATAAAAAGCAGCTTAGAAGCTACCTTCTCAGATGTGCAGCCAGGGAGAGGCTCAGGAATGAGGCTTCTAGGGGCCCCAGAGTCCTAGCAGGGCCTGTGCCCGAGTGCTGGTGACACCACCTACCTGTCCAAGGTGAGGTCCTGGGCGGCCCAGCCCCTTTACTTCCAACCACACGCCCACCCCCCCACCCCCACACACACTCCAGCTCGCCGACCTCATCACCTGGCTGTCCCTTTCCAGGCCTGAGTGTCTAACTGTACCGCTAGCCTGCCCCCTCCCTCCCCCCGCTGCCAGGCGCCCCCCATAGCGCCCGCCTCCCGGGTGCCCTGCGCACCGTTAGCCAAAGAGGAGGTGCAGGCGGTAATAAAGAGCAGGAAGCTTTTCTGTGAGCGGAAGGAGTGCAATCAGGGAGACTCAGGTTCAGGCAGCAGCTCAGTGGCTCTGGAGAGAACAAAGGGCCGGTTTGTACCTCGAGGCAGAAGCCACAAGGCTCCTTCCCGCGCAGAGGCCAGGGGCTGGGCTCCCGGCGCGGAGGGGAGGGACACTCGGTCCCGGCGCCTGGAAGCCCCCGGGCGGCCTCAGGCTCGGCCTCTGACCCCGTTTAGCAGCTTAACAGCCGCTCCGGGACCGAGGCAGAGGCGCCCGCCCCGCCCCATAGCCTCAGAGCCGACGTGAGCGGCTCCCCGAGCCACGCCGGTTCCACTCACGTCACGGTCTCCACGGTCAGCTCGTGGGCAAGGCCGTCAGCCCCTTACCGGGCCTGGCACCCCCGGGCCCGACTCCTGCCCTGCCTCGGGAACCTAGAAAGTTCTCTGTCTTTTGTGACCTCAGGGGAACAGCACACTGAGTCTGCCCCGCCCATCCCTGCGACCCCAGGTGGACCCCGCACCCCAGACTGCGCCCACCCACCCCTGCGACCCCCTCGTGGACCCCGCCCATCCACCCCGCACCCCAGACTGCGCCCACCCACCCCTGCGACCCCAGGTGGACCCCGCCCATCCACCCCGCACCCCAGACTGCGCCCACCCACCCCTGCGACCCCAGGTGGACCCCGCCCATCCACCCCGCACCCCAGACTGCGCCCACCCACCCCTGGGACCTCAAGTGGACCCCGCCCATCCACCCCGCACCCCAGACTGTGCCCACCCACTCCTGGGACCCCAGGAGGACCCCGCCCATCCCCAGACTGCGCCCACCCACGGGTCCCCGGGACCACAGGCTGATTCTAACCCCGCCTTCCCCCCCCTCCCCCCGCCCCCCCCCCCCCTCGCGCAGGGAGGAGGCCAAGAGCAAGATGAGCGTGCTGCGGGAGCGCGCCGACAAGGAGGGCGTCCAGAACGAGACGGAGGTGCAGATCCTGCAGCGCCAGATCGCGCACTTGGACCAGCTGCACAGCTTCCTGCAGCTCAAGAACCGCGACCGGCAGGCGGACCCGGTGGTCCTGGAGAAGCGCGAGAAGCGCGGTGAGGCCGCCGCCCGCTCTGCGCCGCCCCCCCCCCCCCCCCACACACACACACACCGCCCCCAGGCCGGGCCGCGGAGAGGGCGGGCGGGCGCCCGTCTCCGGGCCTCAGGGCGCACGGCCGGGGCCTGCCTGCAGGGGGCGCCGGGGAGCAGGGGCCCTGGGGCTAGTGGCCGCCCGGGGGGCGCCCACCTTCACGGCCCCCGTGCCCCCAGCCGAGACGCTGAGGAAGACGTCGCAGGAGAGGCTGGTGCTGCGGTACGAGGACACCCTGAGCAAACTGTACCACCTGACGGGGGAGAGCGACCCGGAGCTGCTGGTGAACAAGTACCTGGAGAGTGAGTGCCCGCGCCGCCGGGAGGGGGCGGTCGCGGCCCGCGCACCCCGCTGCGCCCTGGTCCCCGACGGCCCGGGGACCCTCCGCCCGCCGCGGGGAGGAGCGGGCGCTCCCACAGCCTCCTCCTGCGGCCGCCTCTGCGCCAGCCCCTCCTGCTTCTGCCTGTCCCCTCGCCTCTGCATCTCTGTCCCTTCCGTGTCTGTATCGCTGTCTTTTATTTTTTTTATTTTTTTATTTTATTGATTTTTCACAGAGGAAGAGAGAGGGATAGAGAGTTAGAAACATCGATGAGAGAGAAACATCGATCAGCTGCCTCCTGCACACCCCCTACTGGGGATGTGCTCGCAACCAAGGTACATGCCCTTGCCCGGAATCGAACCCGGGACCTTTCAGTCGGCAGGCCGACGCTCTATCCACTGAGCCAAACGGGTCCCGGCTGGCGGCTGTCTTTTTGTTTCTGTGGGGTTTCTCTGGGCTTGGCCTGTCTCCTGCCTCCCCCATGCCCTGCTCCTGGGCCCGGGCCTCGCTCTCCAAGTCTCCCCCTTCCCCCCTTCCCCCGGATTCTCCCCGATGTCCCCGCCGCTGCCTGCCTGTCTGTCTCCCTCACGTCTACTCTGGGTCTTTGTGTCTCTCTCTGCAGCTCCTTCTCTCGCTCTAGCTCTCCGTTTGATTCTCTGCGTCCCCTTTCTCTGTCTGCGTCTCTCTGTCTCTGTCTCTCTATCTGTGTCCCTCCATCTCTGTCTCTCCGTCTCACCTCCGTGCTGTCTTTCTCAGCACCCCCCTCTCTGTCCCGAGCCCCGCTCCTCTTGGCTTCCGGTTCTGTATCTCCCGCGCCTCTGACTCTGTGTCCCGGACCCCCCCTCCCCGCCCAGTGGAGGCGCGCAACTTCGCCGAGTTCAACTTCATCAACGAGCAGAACTCGGAGCTGGAGCGTCTGCGGGAGGAGATCCGGGGGGTAAGTCTGTCCGTCCGGAGCCCCTGCCCCTGGCCTCGGCCCCGCCCCCTCCTCCGCGGGCGGCCGGCCCAGCTTCGCCCTCGCCCGCAGATGCGGGAGGCCATGAAGACGGCGCGCACTGGCCACCTCGCCCGCCGCTCGCTGAAACAGGAGCTGCAGGCTTCGGTGCTGGAGCAAATAGCAGAGCTGCGCTCTGACGCCGACAGCCTGGAGGCCCGCGCCCAGAAGCTGAGGGAGCAGGTGGAGAAGTTCAAGGCCGGTGAGCACCCACCTGCGCCGCCTCTTCACCGGGGCGCACGCGATGAGCACGCAGCGGGGCCAGGCCTCTGCTGGCCATTGGGAGAGTTCCAGGCGTTACCCTGTGCACTCACTCACTCTCCGCATATCCACCACCCATCCACCATCCATCAATCATCCATCATCCATCCATCTAGTACCCATCCATCCATCATCCATCCATCAGTATCCATCCATCCATCCATCCATCCATCTATCAATATCCATCCATCCATCTATCTTTCTATCTGGTACCCATCCATCCATCATCCATCATCCATCCATCCATCTGGTATCCATCCTTCCAGTATTCATTCATCCACCCATCCATCATCCATCCAACCATCCATCATCCACCCATCCATCATCCATCCATCCATCCATCCTTCCATCCATCTGGTATCCATCCATCCAGTATTCATTCATCTACCCATCCATCCATCCATCCTTCCATCCAGTATTCATCCATCCATCCATCCATCTTATATCCATTCATCCTTCCATCCATCCATCTAGTATTCATCCATCTATCCATCCATCCATCTAGTATTGATCCATTCATCCTCTCATCTAGTATTCATCCATCCATCCACCCATCCATCTAGTGATCATCACCCATACATGCCCTGACCAGGGATCAAATTGCAACCTTTTAAATATATATATATACATATTGCCGAAACCGGTTTGGCTCAGTGGAATGAGCGTCTGCCTGGGGACTGAAGGGTCCCGCGTTTGATTCCGGTCAAGGGCACGTACCTGGGTTGCGGGCACATCCCCAGTGGGGAGTGTGCAAGAGGCAGCTGATGGATGATTCTCTCTCATCGGTGTTTCTAACTCTCTATCCCTCTCCCTTCCTCTCTGTAAAAAATCAATAAAATATTTTTTAAACATATATATATATATATTTATTGATTTTTACAGAGAGGAAGGGAGAAGGAGATTGGCTGCCTCCTGCATGCCCCCCACTGGGAATCAAGCCTGCAACCCGGGCCTGTGCCCCTGCTGGGAATACCGCCATAACCTGCTGGTTCATAGGCCAATCCTCAGCCTCCCCAGCAGGCTGGCCCGCCGGCCGGCCGGGCTCAAACTCAAAACCTCGTGGTGCGTGGGACGGTGCGCTAACCACAGAGCCACCCGGCCAGGGCCGGTGCAGACTTTCTCCCCGCGCCTCGGTGCCTTCATGAACAGCAGCAGTTAACCAAGGGACATAGCACCCCGCACCACCCGTCCTCCGAGTGGGTCATGATGATGGCTCACCCCAGGGGTCTCAGGCACCTGGGTGTGAAAACAAAGCCAAAATAAAATTTAAAAAAAGAAGAAATTAAAAGAAAGAAAGAAAAAGAAAACAGAGCCGGCCGCCTGCGGGGGTTTCTTCGGAGAGGCCCTGAGCTTCGGACCCGATGGGGGCTGGGCCGGCCCTGAGCTGGGTGTGGGGGTCTCCCAGGCAGGGTGCCTTCCGCTTGTCCCTGCCTCCCGCTCGGTCCGCCTTCCGCGGTCCCCAGCCCCTGCGGGCGGACAGCGACGCCCTCCCGCTGCCCCGGGTCGGCCCGTGGGGACGTCTTCCAGCTGCGGTTCCACAGAACGGGGCCGGGGGGACTCGGGGAGGAGAGGGCTGGCCCCGGCGGGCACCGGATTGACAGCCTGTCTCCCGCCCCCCGCCCCCCGCCCCCCGCAGCCATCCAGCAGCTCTTCGCCAAGGCCCGCTGCGACAGCACCATCATCAACGACCTCCTCGGGGTCAAGACCTACATGCGGGACCGCGACATCGGCCTCTTCCTGGGCCTCATCGAGAAGCGGCTGGTGGAGCTGCTGACGGTGCAGGCCTACCAGAACGCCCAGGTGGGGCCGGGAGCCCCAGCCCCGGGGGCGGGGGGCGGGGGGGCGGGGGGGCGGGGGGCGGGCCTGGGCTCACCCCCGCTCCTCCCTCCAGAGCTTCACCGTGTCCAGCTTGTCCATCGCCGCCCTCACGGTGCTGGGCCAGAGCCCCGAGGACCAGCCCAAGAAGGTGGCCCCGCCCCAGCTCCCGGACAACCTGTGAGCGCCGGGGGGGGGGGGGGGGGGGAGGGGGGGGAAACGACGGCGAGCAGGAGCCTGGGAGGGGGGTGCAGAGGGGGCTCTTTGGGACCAAAGGGAGGCTGTGGCTCTGGGGGAGCAGGTGATGGATGGAATGGGCGCTTCGGGGACCAGAGGGGGGGGGGGGGGAGGGCCGTCCCGCGGACAGAGCGCGGCCACGGGTCACGCCGTCCGCCCCGTGTGGGTGCAGAACGCAGCCCCTTCCTGCCGCGCCCCTACTTTAGGGAGGAGCCCCCGGGCTTTGAGGGCAAAGAGGACTATCCTCTGAGCAAGGAGGAGCTGCTGAGCTACGTGACGAAGTCGGTGAGAACTGAGAACGGGCCGCCTGGGCTGGCGGGGGGCGGGGCTCAGCCCTCCCGGGGCCTCACTCCCCCGCCCCCCCCCCCCCCCCATCCCGGCAGATGGAGGCGCGGGAGCTGGTGCGGGAGCAGCACCAGAAGGAGATGATGGAGATGGCCAAGAAGATGGACAGCAGCCCGCCCCTCCCGCTCTCGGCCACCCACAGGGCCAGCTCGGGCACCCCGCTGGCCCTCTCCCGGAGCCCGAGCACGGGGCCCCCGTCGGCCCTGGGCCACCGGGCCAACGGCATCCTGGTGTCCAGCCGCCCCCCCAGCTCCAACGTGGGCCACGTCACCTTCGGCGAGCCCGGCGTGGGGGGCTCCACCAGCCAGGCCTCCAGCGGCGGCCGCGTGGCCTTCCGGCCCGTCAGCTCCAGCAGCTACCTGGGCTCCACCGGCTACCTGGACTCCAGCGGCGGCGGCGCCGAGAGCACGGGCGGCCTGCCCAGCAAGGGCACCGGCTCCGAGTCCAGCCCGGGCCCCACCTCCAGCGCCGGCCCGGAATCCGTGGCCAGCCAGGAGTCCTGAGGCTGCAGCCGGCCACCTACCCCCTCCCTGCTCTCTGCAGGGCTTACGGAGCGTTTCTGCCCCCTATTGCCCCCTCCGCCCCCATTGTGCCTGCGACTCCACCTTCCTCTCCCAGCTCCAGCCTCTGCCGGCTCAGCTGTCCCCACCTCCCCTTCCCATGACCCCGGGCCCATTGTCACTGGCTCGCCCTCACCTCCTCTGCCTCCTGGTTTCTCTCTCTGTTCCCGCTCTGCCTTCCCTCTCTGTCTCCCCGGCTCCTGTTCTCAATGGTTTCCCATTCGCAGTGTGTCTGTCTCCTCCAAAGTCCATCCCTCTCCCCATCTCTGCCGACTTCTCCGGTTCTCCTCCCTCCTCCTGTTTCTGCTTCCCTGTTTCTAGTTCCTTCTCATCTCCATTCCCCAGGCTCTCCCGGCCAGCCGAGGTCCCTGTCTCAGTAGCTCCCCATTCCTCGCTCTTCCCGTGAGCCCCCAGCACCGAGCCCGAGGAAAGAATCAACCGGGGCAGAAAGTTCAGGAAATAAAGGGCAGAGCCCAACTTTACCCCAGCCTGGTCACAAGTGTCTGTGCGAGAGAGGAATCTAGACACGGCTGTTTCTTAAGCTCCAGCCCAGGGGGAAACTCATGGCCTCATTCATTCATTCATTCATTCGTTCGTTCTGTTGAGGCCTCCCCATTTCAGGCTCTCCTGAGAGCTGGGCACTGTATCAGTCAGCATAGGCTGTTTTGCTGCAGTAACAAACAACCCCAGCATCTCAGTGGCTTAAAGTAACAAAGGTTTGCTACTGGCCAGAGTTGGTGGCCTATTGGGGGTCAGCTCAGGGCTCTGCTCCCCCCATCCTGGTGTCCCAATGGCTGTCGGTGGGAAAGAGAAAACCGCAAAGCTGCCGTGACTTCTCAGTCTCCGGCCTGGGCACCACACGTATCACGCCCGCCCACAGGTATCGACCCCAGCAGGCCAGGTGACCACACCACTCGGAAGGGCGGTGGGAAGTGCCGTCTGGAAGGAGAGGAAGATGGGTGTTTGTGGAGGCCCTGGGCCTGCCCCCGGGTCACAGAGAAGGCAGACTGTGTTCCTCGCCTGCTGCGGGCGGGTTTGGGGGTGATGATTCCAGTGTCACAGGTAACGCTTTCCTGCCATTGTCAGGTGTCCTGTCACACATTTTTTAAAAATAGTTTTGATTTTTAGAGAGAGAGGAAGGGAGAGAGAAACACGGATGTGGTAGAGAAACATCAATTGGTTGCCTCCGGCACACCCCCCTCCCCCACCGGGGTCAAGCATGTAACCCAGACATGTGCCCTGGCCGGGAACCGAACGGGCACCGGACAACACCCGACCAACAGCCACACCTGCCAGGACTCCCTGCCGACATGTCACACCACCAAATCAAGACGGAGAACCCATCCCCCTCCGCCCCAATCCGGGAGGTAATACTCCGGGTCCCCTTCTGCTCCAGTGGGTGATAACAGTCCATACCTCCGAGGAGTTTTTTTTGAAAATGAAAGGAATCGGTACATGCAGTAAATGCTAATACGTCTGTGATTCTGAGTGTGATGACAACAAATTAAGCAGTGTTTCCTTACCTGTCAGACAAACGGGTTGCTCTCCCTTCACCTGACCCTCCGACTGGGTAAAGCTTATCCAGTGGTCTGCCGGTAAATGCGTAACAACAGACTCTTTGGGGAAAAAGTCCTGATTTGTAGCGTGGACCTGTTCCTGGGGTGAAACGATAGCCACCTCCCATTCCTTTTGTTCCACGCGAAGACCTGCATTTTCGAACCGGAGCTCTGGAACGCCAGCCTATATAATAAAAGCCTAATATGCTAAGTGTCAACTGTTCGTTTGATCATCTGACCAGTAGCTATGATGTGCACTGACCACCAGGGGGCAGATGCTCCAGCCAGTAGGTTAGCTTGCTGCTGGGGTCTGGCTGATCAGGACTGAGCGAGATGGCCTGGACACGCCCTGGAGCCAACATCTCACAGTTCCTCCCCAGTGGCCAGCCAATCTCCCTCAGTCCCACCCCGGCCTCTAAAATATTTCTTCTAGTTAGTTTCCTTTCAATGTGCACAAATCGGTGCACCAGGCCTCTAGTTAATTTATATATATATATATATATACAGTGTAAGAAAACAGCTGACCCACACAATGCAATCTTATTGGCAAAAGTGGAGAAAAGGCTGACTTAAATTATCCTCAATAGCACTAAAACCTGGAGAATTTCATGATTTCCCCGGGAAGGAGGCTGACAGGCACTGCGACATGCATGCTGTGTGGCCTTGGCTGAGTGTCTTCACCTCTCAGAGCTCAATTCCCTTTTTGGAAATCAGAGCTGGCAGTGAATCCTGAGAAATGTCATGGGGGCGTGGTCTGGGTACCAGCCCTTTTCCATCATTTGTGAGCAGGGATGATCTAGGACAATGGAAACTATCTTGCCTTCTCAGTGGAGACTCAGCTAGCCAGCATTTAAAAATAGAAATAGAGCCGGGACCGGTTTGGCTCAATGGATAGAGCATCGGCTTGGGGACTGAAAGGTCCCGGGTTCGATTCCGGTCAAGAGCACATGCCTGGGTTGCCGGCTTGATCTCCAATAGGGGACGTACAGGAGGCAGCCAATCAATGATTCTCATTATTGATGTTTCTATCACTCTTTCCCTCCCCCTTCCTCTCTGAAATCAATGAAGATATGTATTTTATTTTATAAATCTATTTTATTGATTTTTTACAGAAAGGAAGAGAGAGGGATAGAGAAACATCGATGAGAGAGAATCATCCAACAGCTGCCGCCTCCACACCACCCACTGGGGATGTGCCCACAACCAAGGTACATGCCCTTGACCGGAATTGAACCTGGCACCCTCCAGTCCGCAGGCCGACGCTCTATCCACTGAGCCAAACCGGTTTCGGGCAGATACGTATTTTAAAATAAACAAATAAAAATAGAAATAGAATAAAAAAGCATGATGCAGGGCAGGGTGGCATTTCACGAAACCGTGTTGCTGATGGGAAATGACTTCTGGATGTTCCTCAGGAAAGTTTGGAAGCCGCTGGTCCAGGGCTCCCCGCTTGGTACCCTGATTTCCAGATAACTGGCCCTTCACCTCGGGTAGTCACTCCCTTTGTCCTAAAGCAATTATTTCCGGTTCCGGCCGCGCTGGCCTACAGCGATCCGCCGCCAGGTGGCGCCCGTGTCCCGCCCTGAGCGGGTTCTGCTCTGTCTTCATATCTGAAGATGTGCCTTTTCCTGAAAATTCCGTAGAAATGGAATCATACAATCCGGGTTTAGTGCAAAATACTCTTGTACGGATCACACAATGTGGATCGTACAATCCAGCGATTCCACTTCGATAGTTCCCATGAGGAGAAATGGTGGTTTTATCGGCAGTGTCTGCAGTATCTACAGTGAGTATACAAGGCTCTCTTACAGGAAACTTAACTAAAAGGTAACCCACAGCTGAAACCGGTGTGGCTCAGTGGATAGAGCGTCGGCCTGCGGACTGAAAGGTCCCAGGTTCAATTCCGGTCAAGGGCATGTACCTTGGTTGTGGGCACATCCCCAGTGGGAGGTGTGCAGGAGGCAGCTGATCCATGATTTTCTCTCATCGATGTTTCTAACTTTCTATCCCTCTCTCTTCCTCTCTGTAAAATATCGAATATATATATATATATATATATATATATATATATATATATATATTTTTTTTTTTTTTTTTTTAAAAGGTAACCCATAGGGCAGCAAAAAAGAACAAGTAACCCTGCCAACACCCCTCCTTCCAGCTGATCGATGACTCTCTCTCATCGATGTTTCTGACTCTCTCCCTCTCCCTTCCTCTCTGTAAAAAAATCAATAAAATATATATTCTTTAAAAAATGGAACTGCTTTATGACTCAATGAATCCACTTGTGGGAATATAGCCAAAGAAACCTGAAACGCTAATTCAAAAGAAAGCATGCACCCCTCTGTCCACTGCAGCACTATCTGCAATAGCCAAGATCTGCAAACAGCCCAAGCACCCATCAGTAGGTGCGTGGATAAAAAAGCTGTGGTACCTGTACTCAGTGGAATACTACGCAGCTGTAAAAAAGGAAGGAAATCTTATTTATGGCAGCTTGCAGGAACTTGGAGATGATTGTGTTAAGCGAAATAAACCAGTCAGAGAAAGACAAACATTGTGTGATCTCACTTATATGTGGAAGCTGATGAACAAAATAAACCAGCAAACAAAAGAGGGCCAGAGGCATGGGTACACGGAACAGACGGACAGATCTCCAGAGGGGATGGAGGTCGGGGCACTGGAAGAGATTAGCCAAAGAACATTTACGTACATGGGCACAGACCATGGATACAATGTGGTGAAGGCTGGGGTGGGGGTGGGGGAGGACCAGGGACTGGTGGGTAGAGGGAGAAAAGGGGAGACATCTGTAATACTCTGTTTCCCCGAAAATAAGACAGTGTCCTATATTAATTTTTGCTCCCAAAGATGCGCTTGGTCTTACTTTCAGGGGATGTCTTATTTTTCCATGAAGAAGAATATGGTACACATTTATTGTTAAATGAAAATAAAGGAAATTTATTACCTGTATACGGTACAGTAGTACGGTAGTTGTCAACACAAACCAGACAAGCTGTGAATCCTACAGGATCAAGAATTTACTCATTTATTCAATGACAATCATGTCCTCATCTTCTGAAACATCATCATAACAATCCAATTCCTGAATTTCCTGGTGAATTTCTTGTGACTCCATTTCTTTCAGAATCAGTGGACCAAATCTCTCATGTTTAGCCTGGGGGGGGGGCTTATTTTGGGGGGATGCCTTATATTTCACTCAGAAGGAAACCTGTAAGTAGGTCTTATTTTCGGAGGATGTCTTATTTTCAGAGAAACACGGTAGTGTCAACAACTGGGGGGAAAAAGATGAAGGTTAAAAGCTTTCCACAGATCGTATCTTCACAGGCTTTCTTTCCAGTGAGAAACTCCCCATGTCTGTACGATGCAAGCGTCAACGGAAGACTTTCTCCTGTCCGTTAACTTGTTGAGCTCCCTTCCAATATGTCCTCCCCACTCATTCACGATTTAAAAAATATATATATTTTATTGACTTTTTACTGAGAGGAATGGAGAGGGAGAGAGAGTTAGAAACATCGATGAGAGAGAAACACTGATCAGCCACCTCCTGCACACCCCCCACCGGGGATGTGCCTGCAACCAAGGTGCGTAGCCTTGACCGGAATCGAACCCGGGACCCTTCAGTCCGCAGACCTGACGCTCTCTCCACGGAGTCACACGGGTCAGGGCTCATTCAGGATTTTGAGAAAAGCAAAGCCTTCTGCTCGGCCCTCTCCTTCCGTGCACGGCCTCTCTCTGCGGTGCTTCTTCAGGTGGCACCGGAGGGACGTGCTATTGGTGTAGCCCTGCCCGCACTCCGCACACCGGTAGGGCCTCTCTCCCGTGTGCAGCCTCGTGTGCACCGCCAGCTTCCAGGCCTTGTGGAAGGCCCTCCCGCACTCGGCGCACGCGTGGGCCTTCTCCGCGAGGTGCCTGTGGGCGTGCCGGTCGCGGTGCAGGGCGTGGCGGAAGGCTTGCCCGCATTCCTGGCACACGTGGGGCTTCTCTCCGGTGTGGAGGCTCCGGTGTCTCAGGAGGAAGGCGCGGTAAATGTAGGACTTCCCACAATCCCGGCATTTGTAGTTTTTCTCTCCCACCTGCGTGCTGCTGCGGGGCCTGGCACCGCTTTTCCCGCGGTGGTTATCCTGGGTCTTGGTCGGCGCTGCGCGAGATTGCCCCTGCCCGGCGGGCGTGGAGGTCCCCCGGGGGGTGTTTGCAAGCTCCTCGGCCTTGAACGCTTGCTCTTGAACGTGAGTTTTGTGCGCCCCAAGGACGCAGCCTTCCGGGAGGACGTTCCCCGGCGGGCCCCATTCGCAGACAGGGACCCCCCGAAATGCTTTATCAGGTGCAGGAAGCACGTGGTTGCGATTCTTGGCCCGTGTGACCGATGGCCGCCCTGTCGGAGTTCTCACCCGTGAAGCTGACCGGATGCCCTGCCACCGGCCTCTGTCGTCCTGGCTGTTCCCAGAGGTTTTGCGATTCCTCCTGAAGGCGCAATCTGGATCCGAAGTATTTGGGGGGGGGTGTCTTCTCGGGGAGTCTCCCTGTGAAGGCACCCGCTCTGAGCTGGGCTCGGGGTCCTCCCCGGCCTCAGGGACCTGCGCCAGGCGGCCGTCTCCCTCGTGGGCAGCCGCCTCCGGCCCCCTCCGCCGGTGCGGCTCCTCTGCGCGGACTCCTCCTGATGTGGGATTGGCGCTTGTCAAACACACTCCGCTGGCTTCACAAAGTGTGTTCTTAGCAAGACTGTCCTGCTGGGGGGCTGCGTCTTTGGTTTTCTGTCCAATCACCTCGCCTAAAACGCAGTGCACAGAAGTTAAGTTCTTTTTTTAATATATTTTATTGATTTTTTACAGAGAGGAAGAGAGAGGGATAGAGAGTTAGAAACATCGATGAGAGAGAATCATCGATCAGCTGCCTGTTGCAAGCCCCCCACTGGGGATGTGCCCGCAACCAAGACACATGCCCTTGACCGGAATCGAACCTGGGACCTTTCAGTCCGCAGGCCGACGCTCTATCCACTGAGCCACACCGGTTTTGGCAGAAACTACGTTCTTTGATGAAAGTAAAGATGGGCTGGAGAGGGTCGAACAGGTAAATGGCCGTGCGGGTTTCTTTCCTAAGAAGCGTTAAAGTTATTTTTATTGACTTTAGAGAGAGGGATAGAGAGGTAGACACATCTGTGAGAGAAACATCGATGGGCTGGCTCCTGCAGGCCCCCTACTGGGGATTCAGCTCAAAACCCAGGCGTGTGCCCTGACTGGGAACTGAACCATGACCTCCTAGTTCAGTGGTTGGCAAATGGCTCTGTTAACTAATGAGTTTGCCAACCAGTGGGCTAGGCTAAATGTTACCGTGTAGTGGGCAGCTGTGAGGAGTAGGCAGTTGGGGCATATTGTGTGCAAAGAGGTAAAGGGCAGACTAGGACAGTGGTCGGCAAACTCATTAGTCAACAGAGCTGCGGTGTGCCGACCACTGTCCTAGTTCATGGGCTGACAACTCTCAACCAGTGTGCCACACCAGCCAGGCTAACATGCTTTTAAAAAAAAATTTTAATTTCAGCCCTAACCAGTTTGGCTCAGTGGATAGAGTGTCGGCCTGTGGACTGAAGGGTCCCAGGTTCGATTCCAGGCAAGGGTATGTAGGAGGAAGCTGATCAATGTTTCTCTCTCATCCATGTTTCTAACTCTCTATCCCATCTCCCTTCCTCTCTGTAAAAATCAATGAAATCTACATATATATATTTTTGAATTGATTTCAGCCCTGGCTGGTGCTGCTCAGTGGTTAGAGCATTGCCTGCCTCGGCGGGCCCCTAGGTTCGCTTCCGGCTGGCTGAGTCTCCCTACGTAGACTCTCTCTGGGTGCATTCCTTTTCCGCAAATAAGTTCTCACCGGCTGTGGCTGCTATTTTTCTCTTGTTTGAATGCTTTCGTACAAGAAGACAAGGACTGCGGACGCAGACCGTGGTCTCTGATCCCCGCGGACTAGATTTCCAGTTCCCCCGGGGCAACCTGGCCTACCGGCAGCAGCCGTGTCTCTGGGCGGTCATCAGCCAGGCCCCTTCCAGCTGCCTCCCGAACCCGGGAGGGCTCGCCCCCGTCCCCTCCCCTCCCCTCCCCTCCGGGCGCAGGAGGGGCCCCTCACCCACGGAGGCCAGGTTCCGGAGGTTCTCCAGCATCACGTCGCAGTATAGGTCCCTCTGCTCCGGACCCAGCAGGGCCCACTCCTCCTTGGTGAAGTTCAAGGCCACGTCCGCGAAGGTGACCTCGTCCTGAAAGGAAACACCGGCGTTGGTTCCCGGGGGCCCTTACAGGTGGCACTGTGTCCCCTCCCAAAGACAGGCTGCCGCCCTAGCCCCCGGGCCCTTCAATGTGAGCTGATTTGCAATCAGGCGCTTTGCAGAGGCAAAGGAACTCAGATGAGGTCACTCAGGAGCAGGGTGGGCTCCTGGGACGGGGAAACCTGGACAGACCCACAGAGGGAAGGCGTCACAGGACGATGGGAGTGCAGACAGGGGTGCAAGGTCCGTCCGCTGCACACAGGGCGTCCCCAGCTGGTAGCTCAGGGGAGGGCTCTTTCCTTTCAGCCAGACTGAGCTTGGCGCAAAGGAAGTTCATCCTGAAATGCTCCTGGAAGCTTGAAAACGCAGTTGAAGTACCCATAATGCCTCTGTAATTATTCCAAGTGTGTGTACACACCTTAGCGGCTGATAACGCACTTAATTTTCACTCCTAGGGAGAATCCAAGATGGCTGCACAGGTAAACACCTAGCCGCAGCTGCACACAACAATTTCAATAAAATACAACTAAAATATAAAATGGACATTACCCAGAACTACAGGAAAGTCGACTGACTGGAAATTCTACAACGAGAAGCAAGGAGAAAACCAGAAAAAAAGCCTAAGGTACGGAGACACGCGGCGCACGGAGAGGACGGAGCCGGAGAGGAGGGTGGCTGAGTGCCTGGCTGGCGTTCCCTAGCGGGAAGGAGATAAAAGCTCCGACTGTGCTGGGCCCCAGTTCCGACTGCTCTGAACCCCAGTTCTAGGCCAGACCCCGGGGACCCAGGCTCACACAGAGGGAGCTGGGCAGAACCCCGGGGGAGCGGCGAAAGGAGGTCCCGGCGAACACATTGCGCGCAGAGAAGGGACAATAGGCTGTGCCGCGGGATTGCCCTGGCGGGAAGGAGACAAGGGCTCCAGACTGCTCTGAACGCCACCTCCAACTCCACTTCCAACTGAACTGAACCCCAGTTCCGGGCTCATTGGGGGAGAGCCTAGACTGTTTGGTAGCAGGCGAAAATCGAGGACACCTTTCTCTCAGAGGCGCTTGCAACGAGTACTGAAGCACCCTGGGGATTTCTGAGACTCAGGAACCGCATAGGGTGGGGCTGACAGAAGCCAAGGCTGTAGGCTCCATCCTGAAACTCCGCCCCATCAGGGAAGCTGCAAAAATGCCGAGACAATGAAATTAAATCACAAAAGAACGAAAGAAATGGAGGACAAAAAGCGACTGGATATAGAGTTCAAATCTACGCTTATAAGGTTTTTCAAGAATTTCCTAGAAAAGGTCGATAAGACCTATGAGGATATGAAAAGGGATCAACTAGAATTAATAAGGAATAAACAAGAAATGATAAGGGATCAACAAGAAATAAAGAATACATTGTCTGAAATAAAAAATATTATTCAGAGTCCTAAAAACAGAATGGAAGATCGCAAGAATCAAGTCAAAGAGTTGGAACATAAAGAGCCAGAAGACACTCCTCCGCAGAAGCAAGAAGGCAAGAGAATCCAGAAAATTGAAGATAATTGAATTTTTGATAATTGATAAGTGAGCGAGTGCCGAAGCCAGAACAGCAGGGTTAAAATTCAACTCTGGGACAACTTCAAGCGAACCAACATCAGAATAAAAATTATGAACAACAAATATGTAACTATCAACAAGTGAATCTAAAAACCAAGGAAATTAAAAAAAAAATCTGATGAACAATATTAACTAGTGAATATAATAGAATCAGAGGTATGGAAGGGGAGTGAACTGACGATTCTTGGGGAAAAGGGGAGAGGGGGATGTGGAAGAGACTGAACATAAACTGTGCACCTATGGATGAGGACAATGGGGGGTGGGAAAAGGGCAGAGGGTGGGGTGGGAACCTGGTGGAGGAGAGCAATAAGGGGGGGGGGGAAGGAACATTTGTAATAATATGAACAATAAAAATTTATTTAAAAAAATTTTTTTTTCACTCCTTTTCAGGCTTACCTGATTTGAAATAATGGGTGAAGCCAGACTCAGCTTGAAACAAGGATCATTTATCTAATAGACTTTTTAATGGGGATACATCAAAGAGAAAGTTTAAGGCACAAAATTGGCAGCAGTGTACGAATTGAGGGTGCACAGGCACCCAACAGAATGATTCTGGATGTTCGCGATTCCACTGCTACAAGTTACCAGCAGAGCGTGAATCAGAAGGTCGCCAGTTTGAAAACAGTCATTGACAAAAAAAAAAAAAAAAAAAAAATTATTAAAAAAAATATTTGTATTGCCCTAGCAAACTCATTAGTCAACAGAGCCAAGTATCAACAGCACAACGATTGAAATACCTTTTGAGAGCCACATTTTTTAAACACGCAGGTGGAGTCCACACTCACTATGGCGCCATTCCAGGGGTAGGCAGTCCTCTTAAAGGTCCGAACCACAGGAATGTTTCTTTGTTCTATAAATCCTAAAGGCTGGGGACGTTGGAATGTGGCCCTGTCTTGCGAAAGCAGATAGTACAGAAGCAGAGCTGAGCGGTTACTCTCTGAAGGTTATCTACAGTTTCTACCCCTGAAGCCACTGAGTCCGTGGGAATCCATCTCCTGTGGTCCTGGCCCACAGGCACAGGAAAACTGCCTTAGCCTCCAGGTCTCCATCTGGAAGCTGAGGCAACTACCCTATTGTTTAAGCAAGTGAGCGAGTGCCGAAGCCAGAATAGCAGGGTTAAAATTCAAAGGGCAGTTTTTACCCAAGTATGGCTGCTACCATACTTCAGTGAGCGTCCGCACTCGGCCAGTCTCTGCAAAGAAGATGGCTCTGATGGGAGAGCTCCAGATCTCACTCCCCCGGCATGTGACATGTCATCCGTTTGGCTGAAGCAAATGGGTACACCACCCCCCCGCCGCTCCCGGGAAGAGACGATGGTTAGGAGAATGAATAAGCAGGAAGCAAAGAGAAACGGCTGGCCCAGGAGCAGGACATACACTAAACCGGTGTCTGAGGTGTCTGGAAGATCTGGAAGACAAAGAAACCATCCTAGGAAGAGGGCATAGCGACCGCCCGCCAGGCGCCCGGCATGGCTCTGGGGTTGAGGGTTGACCTAGGAACAGGAGGTCAAGGTCTGATTTCCAGTCAGGGCACAGGCCCAGGTGGCGGGGCCCACACCCAGGGTGGGGTGTGCAGGAGGCAGCCGATGGTTGGAGACAGGGTGTGAGCTGACAGGGTCCTTGCATTCGAGGGGGCTAACAAGGCCTGCCCCCTACCCCACACCGCGTCCCAGGCTGGTTTGGATGGCGACTATCAGGAGATGAGAGCCACCTTTCATGGCCTGCCAAGAAGTCTGTAACCATTTACTGAGGTTTGCTGTGCTGAGAATCTGTGCTTCTGCTGTCTCTCCCTTAGAGATTAAGAGGAACAAAGAATACATTCCTCTTGACAGACCTCCTACTCAGTGTTTTTTGTATAAAAAGTATCGCACAGCCCAGACCGGTTTGGCTCAGTGGATAGAGTGTCAGCCTGCGGACTGGGGGGTCCCGGGTTCGATTCCGGTCAAGGGCATGTACGTTGGTTGTGGGCACATCCCGGGTGGAGGGGTGTGCAAGAGGCAGCTGGTCGATGTCTCTCTCTCATCGATGTTTCTGACACTTATCTCTCTCCCTTCTTCTGCGAAAAAAATCAATAAAATATATTTTTAAAAAGGTATTGCACAGTTAATAAACCTGCTACAGTCGGTCAATGGCTACCTGTAGTCCTCACGACCCCGCTCTCCTGTCTTTCTTTTCTCCATTCCCACCGCCCTACCTCAGCCGCGTTCAACCGTCAGGCTGGCCCTGGCAGCCGATCAATGATTCTCTCATCATGGATCTCTCTCTCTCTCTCTCTCTCTCTCTCTCTCTCTCTCTCTCTCTCTCTCTCTCTCTCAAATACATACATATATACAATAAAAATCCGGTGCCATCCTATCAGTAAGAAAGGGACACCCCACATCCCACCCATGCCTCGGGCATCTAAGTCTCAGAGAGGCGGGTTTCAGATAAGGGGCGGCATACCACTGCTATCTGGAGTTGTGGTTTCCAAGGAAACGGCCAGACGCGATGATAAACCCTAAGCAGCGGCTTCAGCCTTCCCAGCAGGGAAGGACCCGGCCCCCTGGACCAAGGGTTCCTGTGGAGCGCAACCACGCTATGCAACCGGAGCAGTCAGTGGTCGGCAAACTCATCAGTCAGCAGAGCCAGATATCAACAGGACAACGACTGAAATCTCTCTGGAGAGCCCAATGTTTTAAACTTAAGCTTCTTCTAACGCCACTTCTTCAGCATAGACTCGCCCAGGCCGAGGTGTTTTGTGGAAGAGCCACCCTCAAGGGGCCAAAGAGCCTCAGTTTGCCGACCACGGAACCAGGACCTCCCGCGCTCAGGGTGTCCTTTTACAAACTCCCTCCGCGGCGGTCTCCGTTCCCCCGAAGGAAGGACGTGCCGGTCGGACGGAACTCAAACCCGAAGCCCGGTCCCTGGAGGAGCCGGGAGCCGCCCAGCTCGCCGCCCTCACCGGCTCCGGCGCGGGCCACGGGTTCGGATCCCAGCCGCCCGGCCCCGCGGCCCGGCCCTCGGGGTCTCCCCGGGTCAAGGGCGCTTTGCGAGGTGGTGGCACCCCCCGCCCGCCCCGGGCTTCGGGGACCCGGCTCCCGGCCCGCCCCGCCCCGCGCACTCACCATTGCGCAGCACCGGCCTCGGAGGGTTGCGGAGCGGCGAACCGGAGCCCTGGAACCGAACAAACCAGAAGAATCAAATAAAAAACCGGTACAAACACCCCTCCCCGCCCCGCACCTGCCTCCCACCCCCTTCCTCCAGGCGGACAGGTTAGGGGTGAAGGGGAGGAGGAGCCACGCAGGAAGGGGTCCCCCGGGACCGCACCTCTGCCCTCCCGGTGGACTTGAACTCCGGGAGCGCAGGGCCTAGCCCCGCCCGAGCAGATTTGCATATCGCAGGCCCTCGGGCGCTCCCACTTCTTCCCTGCCTCCGGGTGACCATCCCAGTCTCCGGCCCTAGAAGCCCGTTCCTCCCCAATTTTCGGTCCCTGCAGCCAGAATGCATGGTGGGCGTGGCTGCTTCTGCAGGGATTTGAATTGATAAGAACCCAGATAAGTCTCTCAGCAAGAGCTGCTCAGACTTCATCAGGGACAGCAGATGACACACCTTGACTTTGACAGCAAAGCAACCTTATTCTTTTATTTAAAAAAAATTTTTTTTATTGATTTCAGAGAAGGGAGAGGAAGAGATAGAAACATCAATGATGAGAGAGAATCATGGATCGGCTGCCTCCTGTGTTGAATGGAGAAGAGACCACCCAAGGGACAGAGACCCCTACCCGGGAAACGACTCCAAATAGCCAATTGAGGAGTTAAGTAACAAATTTATTACAGATTCGAATCCGGGCTGCCACCGCCAGGATGGAGCAGGCAGAAACAGCAATAACAGTTACAAATCCAGCTTTTTTATACATTTCAGAAAAAGGGGGGTGGAGGTCGTTGCTATGGTTGCATGCATCGGCCAGATGGCCTAATCTCCCTTCTTGGTTTGTCCTGTTCTTTAGCCTTGACTAACTCAGACTGTTGATTTGGCCTTCAGCCTTAACTCCCCCAGACTGTTGATCTGGCCTTCAGGGCCAGGAGGAGTTAGTAGCAACTTTCTACCCTCCAGATAAGGTCTGTTATGTTCCATTCCTCATCCTGGACGCCCCCTACTAGGGATAGAGCCCACAACCCAGGCATGGGCCCTTGGCCGGAATCAAACCTGGGACCCTTCAGTCCGCAGGCTGAAGCTCTATCCACTGAGCCACACCAGCCAGGGGAAGCCATCTTATTCTTAAAGACGTGGTTTTTGTCTTAAACAAGTGGATTTGAATCATATCAAACCAATACACGTGTTATATATTAAATATATTTTATTGATTTTGTACAGAGAGGAAGGGAGAGAGATAGAGAGCTAGAAATATCGATGAGAGAGTCATCGATCAGCCGCCTCTTGCACACCCCCTACTGGGGATATGCCCGCAACCAAGGTACATGCCCTTGACCGGAATCGAACCCGGGACCTTTCAGTCCCCAAGCCGACGCTCTATACATTGAACCAAACCAGTCTCTGCCAATACACGTTTTTTAATGAAATGTCCCTTCATTTCTACTAATGCAATTCTGCCTTAAAGCTTATGTTGTCTAATATTGATATATACCTTGTTAATAAACAAAGTTCAGCCCTCGTTGGTTTGGCTCAGTGGATAGCGCATAGCCCCCAGGTACGTGCAGGAGGCAACCAATCGATGTTTTCTGTCTCTCCCCCCTCCCACTCTCTAAAAATCAATGGAAAATATCCTTAGGTGAGGATTAACAGCAACATATGCACACACATACACACACAAAACAAATAAACAAAATCCGACCAAATAAATTTGAAGACCTAATTGGCTTAAAATAAGCTATTCATGAATAGGGCAGCATCTGATCTAGCAACTAAAAAGATTATAAAGGCAAAAAGAGGGTGGTAACGAGGAAATTACATAACAGGGTACAGGATATTAAAAAAACAAACAAACAGAAACAGCTCACATGCCCTAGGTTATTTGGCTCAGTGGATAGAGCTTCAACCTGGAGGGTCCTGGGTTGGATTCCAGTCAAGGGCACATGCCTGGGATATGGGCTTGCTCCCCAGGAGGCAGCCAATCAATTATTCCCTCTTAACATTGATGTTTTTGTACCTCTCTCCCTCTCTCTTCCTCTCTGAAATCAGTAACAATATATTTTAAAACATTTCATTAACTACCAAGAATTGAAAATAAGAATATCCTAACAAAACTTAGAATCTAAACTATTAATTGTTTTGTAGTTAAGCGTGCTACAGGCAGAGGCAGTTTCAGTTCTCCTTTTGGCCGGCCCCAACCACAGGAGTGAAGCAGAAGCCGAGGCAGACAAGGCCTCCAACATCCTGTCCCCAGGCGTCAGCAAGGAAACCCACAGAGGGACAAAAGCGCCAGACACTGACACACAGGAAAGAGAATTACCGAAACCCCGGAGAGCTGAAGTGGGAAGCGGCTGGTCACCAGAATTCCTTAGTTCCCCTCTTCCCACGATCCCCTTAGAAACACCCTGTGCCTGCCCTGAGACGCTGAGACGGTTCAGGCATGAGCCTGCCATCCTCTCGGGTTTTCGGCACCCGAATAAACCCCTTTCCTTCTGTCACACCTGGGTGCTGTGTTTGGCATCGTGGCAGCAGGCAAAGGAACTGGAGGCTCCTGTAGGCTGATTTCAGTTATACTTCCTACCCTCACACAGGCATAAGTTCCCCCCCGACCAACATCACTCATCAAAATGCCCCTCCTCCTCCTCCTCTTCATCATCATAGTCGTAGTCATTGTTGTTCTCCTCCTGCTCTTCTCCTTCTTCTTCCTCTCCTCCTTCTGCTCCTCCTGCTCCTCCTCCTCCTCCTTCTCCTCCTCCTCTTCCTCCTCCTTTTGCTCCTCCTCCTCCTTCTTCTGTTCCTTCTCCTCCTCCTTCTGTTCCTTCTCCTCCTCCTCCTCCTGCTGCTCCTCCTCATCCTGCTGCTGCTCCTCCTCCTCCTCCTCTTGCTGCTCCTCCTCCTCCTCCTTCTCCTCCTCCTAACCAGAGATGAACCTACACTGACACATCATAATCACACCACATCCATAACTTACCTTGGGGTGGTCTCCCTGAGAACCAAGGCCTCCAGTCTTGGGCAAAGAGAGAAAGTGCTCTCCCTGAGTTGACTTATATAGCTGGGAGGCTCCGCCCCTTATCTTTGATTGGTTAGCTCTTTGATCCTAATCCACACCTATTTGTCTTGGGTCTAGAGATTGGGACCAGGCCTAAACTGGCAGTCAGATATCCCCTGAGGGGTCCCGGATTGGAGATGGTACAGGGTTGCTGAGGGGACACCCCCCTCCACCCCGCCCGTGCATGAATTCCATCCACCGAGTCTCTAGACCAGTGTTTTTCAACCTTTTTTGGGCAAAGGCACACTTGTTTCATGAAAAAAATCACGAGGCACACCATCATTAGAAAATGTTAAAAAATTTAACTCTGTGCCTATATTGACTATATATAAAGTAATTCTCTTGAATAGGAATCAAATAAACACAAAGAAAGTATTTTATAATTACTTTATTATGAAATATTAAGTAAACAAAATAGTGAAAAATTATAAAATTCTTGTCTTGTCTGCACCTACAGCACACCAGGCAACATCTCGCGGCACACTAGTGTGCCGCGGAACAGCGGTTGAAAAACGCTGCTCTAGACTACAAGAAGACTTGACTTTGGCTGGCTCGTGGGTCAAGAGGACGGGAAAACACCATTCCGTAATCATTTTGCAACAGATACGCTTAACAAATCACCACACCATGCATCTTAAAGGTACATGTCTTATCTGCCAGTAATACCTCAATAAAACCAGGGAGAAAAACAGGATAGGCTGCCCAGGAGCCTAGGGGGACCTTATTTTGGGGGGATGCCTTATATTTCACTCAGAAGGAAACCTGTAAGTAGGTCTTATTTTCTGTAGGACTGAAGGGTTCCAGGTTCGATTCGGATCGAGCATGCCCAGGTTGCGTGCTCGAGCCCTAGGTGGGGGGTTGTGCAGGAGGCAGCCAATCAATGGTCTCGTATCATCGATGTTTCTATCTCTCCCTTCCTCTCTGAAATCAATAGAAATATATATATAATGTTTATAAGTAGATGCCACCCCCAAAAGATGTCACAAGGACTATTCTGAGCTGACAGCAAGTGAGAATCGAGATGCAGAACGTTTGCTGGCCTCGCCTTCTCTTTAAAGAAGGTGCCCATCCCCAATTCAGTGCCCCTGAGGGAGGAGAGACTTCTGCCTGAATTCTTGCAGGAACTGACCTCGATAAAATAGCCTGCGTCTTTCACCCACCCCGCCCTCCATCCGAGCTCCTGTTCCTCGAGGCCCAGACCTCTTTCCTTTGTCACAGGGTCTTCTTTGTGACTCCTGAACATGTACCTGTGACTAAAAAGTGTGCGCCTGTCCTCCTGTTCACTGTCTTTTGTTTGTTTCACTCACAGGCCCCAGACGCCCAGCCTCAGAGGAGGACAGGATTTTGTGGACAAAAGGGGGCCACAGGCGGACCTGACAAGCTCAGGGGAGGCCTGCATGGCGGTCTGTCCTGTAAACTCAGACCTAAAGGAACCGCAGAGGGTGGTCTGGAAATAAACTTTAACTCAGTGATTCCCAAAGTGGTCTATATCAACCCCTAGGGGTCTATGACAACCTGCAAGGGGTCTACGTTAGCGAAAAAAAAATTTGGGGGTCCATGAAATGAAAATGGGGGTCCACGATAGTGGATCTCAACATACACTGATAGTACCTATTTACTTACATCATATTATCTTATAATATAAAAACATATAAATTATTTATAAAAGTACCTATGAAGTAAAAAATTTATTATATATGTTTATAAAATTGTGTAAGTTGTAGGATAAAAACCTGCACATAATGATATACCAGTATCATCTTGTTACAAGCATACACGCAGTAAACATTCTTGCCAATTTTTGTCTCAAAGCTTCGAGAACTTGCACCGACTTGTTCAATTCGTCACTCTATAAATATGAATGTGAGAAAAATACGTTCATTCGTTTCCTGAATCTTGATTAGGAAAGTGCTGAGAAAACATTTAAAAAAATATAAAGTGGTAGTTTATCGTACAAATTATAGTGAATCAGTGTTATTTTGTTTGAGAATGCCGGAGAAAAGTAGGTACATTATTTTTTATTAAATTTTATGTTACGTATATTTTATATAACAGATACAAAATTTTATTTTGAGTAGTTTTAATTTAAATTCAATAAATAAATGTATAAAACTTAACATGTGTTTTTATTTCAAGTTTTTAACACTAAACTTCACTATAGTTAGAAATTTACAAAAAAATCAATATCAGGTAAGTAGGGGGTCTACCCAAAACTGAAAAACATGGCAAGGGGTCTACGGCACAAACAAGTTTGGGAACCTCTGCTTTAACTGAACGTGGGCAGTTACGCCCTAGGCCGCTGTCTTCACTGACAAGGTCAAGCTTTACCTTCACTGAGCCTGTCTGTGTTTTTGCACCTATCTATGAAAGTCACTTCTCGCCGAAACCGGTCTGGCTCAGTGGATAGAGCCTCAGTCTGCGGACTGAAAGGTCCCAGGTTTGATTCTGGTCAAGGGCATGTACCTGGGTTGCGGGCACATCCCTGGTAGGGGACTTGCAAAAGGCAGCTGATCGATGATTCTCTCTCATCGATGTTTCTAACCCTCTATCCTTCTCTCTTCCTTTCTGTAAGAAATCAATAAAATATATTAAAAAAAAAAAAAAAAGTCACTTCCCTTTTCCTGGAGAGCCTGGGGCGCAACCTAACTTGCTGGGCGCCAGACAGATACCACTAATCCCTTCATTATCATGCTAATTTCCCTTTTACTTTTTTTTTTTTTTTTAACTTTTTATCTTTTTACTTTTTACTTATCATATTACTTTTTATCCTATCTTCCGCTTTGCTTTCTCCCACCTCCTTAATCTATCACCAATGGATTTCATGTAACCCACCTACGTCCCTCCTTCGATTGCAATGTATAAATACAGATGTAACCCACCATTCTTCGGAGCATTCTCTCAATTCCTTGAGGTTCTGCTTACCGCCATATGTTGACAGTTTGACTCAAATAAACTCACAAAAATTCTTTACAGGTTTCAATGTTGTTGTTTTTTTCCAAAAAAATTTTTTTTTTATGTTAACAATTTTCCTCTTCAACATGGGAAAATGGTTCAAGTGTTGTGGGGTTGAATCCTGGGTTCAAAATAAGACCACCAGAGGCTGATGATTAATTTAAAAAAAGCATTCAAGCTGCTCTGGGCCCGGCTGCTTTGGGCCTGGCTGCTGCTGCTCTGGGCCTGGCTGCTCCCAACCCAGCTGCTCTGGGCCCGGCTGCTCCGGGCCTGGAAGCCCTGCTTTAAAAAGGTAAATGAGTTTCCAATGAAGCAGATAGTTTGTTAGAGATCTGCTTTTGTATATCAGGCAAATAAGCATTTTAATCGGTCAATATATAAGATGATGCGTATCTAATTTAACATAGATAGGGTGAACATGAAATTTATCATTTAAACCAAGACACTTTTTAAAAAAATATATTTTATTGATTTTTTAAAGAGAGGAAGGGAGAGAGATAGAGAGCTAGAAACGTCAATGAGAGAGGAACAGCGACCAGCTGCCTCTTGCACACCCCCTACTGGGGATGTGCCCGCAACCAACGTGCATGCCCCTGACCGAATCGAACCTGGGACTGTTCAATCCGCAGACCTACGCTCTACCACTGAGCCAAACCGGTTTTGGCTAAACCAAGACACTTTTAAGAGCAAAAGGGGGCAATCATATCAGGACAACAGACATAAACCTGGGCTTTCCAGATAAAGCAGGACATATGGCCAACCCACCCATCACTGAATATTTGAAACAGTTTTTCTGTGCTCCTCATAATATTGTTATTGCATCAGAATGTGATGAGGATTTGTTCATGCTCTTTTTTTTAAAAAATATATTTTATTGATTTTGTACACAGAGGAAGGGAGAGAGATAGAGAGTCAGAAACATCGATGAGAGAGAAACATCAATTAGCTGCCTCCTGCACACAACCAAGGTACATGCCCTTGATTGGAATTGAACCTGGGACCCTTCAGTCCACAGGCCAAGGCTCCATCCACTGAGCCCAACCAGCTGGGGCTTATGTTCTTTTTTTATACTGCAAAGAAAATTTGTTTTATTTACTTAAAAAATAGTCCTACATTCTAAGTCTCAGCTGATCTGTGTTGAACTTCATCATATATGTTACTCCTATGAAAATGAGATGCAGATGTTCTGCATACCTAATTTCTTTGAACCCTCCAGAAGATTAAAATACCTGCAATCCTCTCAAAAAAAAAAGCAAGCAAGGATTTATTGAAATATCTGGCCAGGACAGCTTCAAGAGCACCACACGCAGGTGGACTCCACACGACTGCACCGTTTCAGGGGTAGGCAGCCCCTTTTAAAGGCTCAAACCACAGGAATTTTCCTTTATTCTAAATTCTAAATCCTAAAGATTAAATTCTAAAGACTGGGGTCAGCCCCAAGGGTTGTTGCTAGTCACATCCAACTGGACATTGGACTGTGGCCCTATCTTGCGATAACACGGAAGCAGAGCTCAGCGGTTAGACCCTAAAGGTTATCTACAGTTTCTACTCCTGAAGCTACTGAGTCAGTGGGAATCAATCTCCTGTGGGCCTGGTCCCAGGCGAGGGAAAATTGCCTTAGCCTCCAGGTCTCCACCTGGAAGCTGAGGTAAGTATTCCGTGTTTAATCAGGCAGGAGCCAGCCTTAGCAGGGTTAAAATTCAAACAGCAGTTTTTACCAAAGTATGGTTGCCACTATATTTCACAAGAAATCACAAATGGGGCCTGGCCAGGTGGCTCAGTTGGTTAGAGCTTCATCCCGATGCCCCAAGGTTGCAGGTTCGATCCCCGATCAGGGCACAAGCAAGAAGCAACCGAAGCACTTCATAACCAGAGACACGCATGCGGGCGCTGCGCAGCCAGAAGCTCCGCATGGCAGCACACACGTGAGGAGCTGACACCGCGGAGGGACACTGCCCACTTCAGACACCTTCATTCTCCACTTTTCTGCTATCTTCTGAGGACAGAACATCTGCGGCCACTTTTGACTTAATCAAAACATTGACTGTTAAAACAATTCTTTAAAAAAGTGGTAGCGGATGTATGCTGTGACTTGTATTTATGACTGTAGAACCATGTGATGCAGGGTTGCAGTGTATGTTTGAGGGGACGCCATCTTTCAGAACTGTGCTAACTCACTGTTGAAGTGTCCATGGTAAGAGAAAATACAGATTTGTTTTTTGTGACAAAAAAAAAAAAAAAAAGAAGCAACCTATGAATGCATAAACAAGAGGAACAACAAATGAGTCTCTCTCTCTCTCTCTCTCTCTCTCTCTCTCTCTCTCTCTCTCTCTCTCTCTTCTGCCCCCAAATGAATGGAAAGAAGGCTGTCCTCTCAGCACCTGCCCTAGCCTCCCCAGACGTCACAAAGCCCTCCCACCTCTACGTGAGGGAGATAAGGGGCATTGCCAAAGGGGTTCTCACTCAGACTCTAGGTCCCTGGAAGAGACCTGTTGCCTAAGAGACTGGACCCTGTGGCAGTAGGGTGGCTAGTGTGCCTCCGGGCAGTGGCCACCACAGCATTGCTGGTGAAGGAGGCAGATAAGCAGACTCTGGGCCAGGAGCTACACTGGCCGTCAGCCCTGCCCGCCTGCTTCCGGATGATGGTCCAGAGGAGCCCATTGGTGGCTGCATGGAGATGACACGGTGCTGCCATCATCACCAGACGAGGCAAAGGCAGCGGTAGTCACCCTGGACCACACCATTTGGGCACCGTTCCTGAACTTTTGGGTCCTTCTCCTTTAATAAAGCCTGTGTCCTGGTTTTCTGCCCTCTGTCTCATCTTTCACAAGCCTCGGACTGAGGAGAGGGCACAGTCCTCTCATGGCCACATGCGAGTCCCAGCGTGGAGGGCAGGGCCCTCAGCGCAACGACAGCCAGCAGCCGGATTGTCAGCGTGAGCCTCTGGTCCGAACACGTGGCCCCCTCGCGCTGCAGTGACGTGGGCTTGGCAGAGGTCAGGGGCACGTAGTTGAGGAGGATGGAAACCCACGAGAACGCGGTGAACATGGTGGCCATGCCCTCCTTTGCCGCGTGGCACCTGCTGTGAAACACAGACACAGCGTGTGGGCGCTGGCGCCGTCTCTCAGGAAGCAGTGGCCCACGGAGACCCAGCTTTCACTCCCTCGTCTATCTTTCCTAAGCCTTCCGGCCGCCCCCTCTCAGGGTCTCCCTTGGCCGTGCTGGCGCGGCACACCCTAGCAAACGAATGGAACCCAAGCAGGGAGCTGTGGGGGCCTCTGATTTACAGCCCGTGAGTCCGAAGTCCAGGCGACAATGCCTGGTCGTCAACAAAATTCAAAGACAGCCCACTGGACGAGAGAAGATTTTCATCAACAACACACCCAAGGGGAGTGAATATCCACCATTTATAAAGAATTCGCACAACTCGCCGAAGCCGGTTTGGCTCAGTGGACAGAGCGTCGGCCTGCGGACTGGAGGGTTCGATTCCGGTCAAGGGCATGTACTTTGGTTGCGGGCACACCCCCAATGGGGGGTGTGCAAGAGGCAGCTAATCAATGACTCTCTCTCATCGATGTTTCTAACTCTCTATCTCTCTCCCTTCCTCTCTGTAAAAAATCAATAAAAATATATTAAAAAAAAAAAAGAATTCGTACAACTCAACACCAAAAAAACTCCCACAAAACAACCACAGCCAGTAATCCAATTAAAAAGTGGGCAGCGGCCCACGTGGCCCAGAGGTGAGCATCGATTCATGAACCAAGAGGTCAGCTGTTCAGCTCCTGGTCAGGACACCGGCCCGGGTTTCGGGCTTGATCTCCAGTTGGAGGGATGTGTAGGAGGCCATCAATCAATGTTTCTCATCTATGTTTCTGTCTCTGTCCTTCTCTCTTCCTCTCTCTCAAAACATACAAACAAACAAACAAACAAAAAACCCAAAATCTATACCATGTTCATGAATCCAGTGTCCTGGTTGTGGGTACAAGGGCACAATGCCATGGATACCTGTGAAGAGATGTTTGTTGGTCTCAGCCTTGAAGTATGGTAGCAGCCATACTTGGGTAAAAACTGCCCTTTGAATTTTAACCCTGCTATTCCGGCTTCGGCACTCGCTCACTTGCTTAAACAATAGGGTAGTTGCCTCAGCTTCCAGAGGGAGACCTGGAGGCTCAGGCAGTTTTCCTGTGCCCGTGGGCCAGGACCACAGGAGATGGATTCCCACGGACTCAGTAGCATCAGGGGTAGAAACTGTAGATAACCTTTAGAGATTAACTGCTCAGCTCTGCTTCTATACTATCTGCTTTTGCAAGACAGGGCCACATTCCAATGTCCAGCAGGATGTGCGGGATATTCCCAGCCTTCAGAATTTAGAATTTAGAATTTAGAACAAAGGAACATTCCTGTGGTTTAGGCCTTTAAAAGGACTGTCTGCACCTGGAATGGCACAGTCCTGTGGTTCTGAGAGGGCAGGGCGGGGCGGGGCTAATTCCTGACTCCATTTTGTACTGTGGGGCAGGGCGGGGCTATCCTCCATTTTGTGTAACTGGAGCATAGCCCTCACCCAACCAATCAGAGTCAGACAAAGCTGTGACATCACCGCCCTTATAAAACCCCTTGACCTGTCCAAGTTCGGCCTCTCTTCCGCCACGCTGTCGGCGTGGGTGGGACAGAGCCCACGCTAGTGAGGAATTCTGCAGTTGCATCGGACTCGGCTCCCTGGTGGTCCTTGGGGATCACAAATCTGGGTGTAACACTCCACCTGTGTGTGGTGCTCTCGCGGCCATCCTGGCCAGTTTTTCAATAAATCCTTGCCTGCTTTTTTTTTTTTTTTTAAATCAATCATCAGCCTCTGGCGGTCTTGTTCTGACTCCAGGATTCGACCCCACAACTAGCTTATCAACAACCAATGCTGGGGCTGGACCAGCCCTTGGGGTTCCTATTATGATTGGAAGAGACCCTTCAGCAATAACCACCAGGAATAAGGTACAGGTTTATTACTTATCTTGTTTCCCCGAAAATAAGACAGTGTCTCATATTAATTTTTGCTCCCAAAGATGCGCTAGGTCTTATTTTCAGGGGATGTCTTATTTTTCCACGAAGAAGAATATGGCACACATTGATTGTTAAATGAAAATAAAGGAAACTTATTACCTGTATACGGTACGGTAGTACGGTAGTTGTCAACACAAACCCGACAAGCTGTGAATCCTACAGTATCAAGAATTTACTCATTTATTCAATGACAGTCATGTCATCATCTTTTGGAACATCATCCTAACAATCCAGTTCCTGAATTTCCTGGTGAATTTCTTGTGACTCCATTTCTTTCAGAATCAGTGGACCAAATCTCTCATGTTTAGCAATAGCACTGTCTTTAAATGAGTACTTCTTGTCAAGGCAGCCTGCTCGCAGTGCATTTGCAATGCAACTGTCAGTGATTTTCTCCCATGAATTCTTCACCCAAGTCACAGCTTCTTGCAGTTTAGGTTTCACAAAGTTTCCACGCTGATTTCTCTCCATTCTATTTTCACTGGTTGCTAGACCCCAGTCGGAGCGGCCCTAGCGACCAGTTTACGGTAAATTAATTTTCATTCTGAGACAGAGCCTAGGGGGTCCTTATTTTTGGGGGGATGCCTTATATTTCACTCAGAAGGAAACCTGTAAGTAGGTCTTATTTTCAGAGGATGTTTTATTTTCGGGGAAACACAGTACAAGGCCTGGGAATTACATAGGACACCTGCCACACAGCAAAGTACTGGGGGCGGGGGGGTGGGGAGGGGAAAGTGAAAGAGAGAGAGAGAGAGAGAGAGAGAGAGAGAGAGAGAGAGAGAGAGAGGCCTAGGGCTCCATGGGCTCACCTTTACTGCTGAATTGGAAACATGTAAGTTGAACTAAAAAGCAAAGGAAGGGAAAACAGGAGAGTAGCCCAAATGTGGTTTTCTTTTTAATCCTCACCCGAGGATATATCTGTATTGACTTTTTTTAGACAGAAAGGGAGAGTGATGGAGGGGGCAGAAGGGTTGGAGGGGACCAGACCTGCTGCCTAGGCACATAGAACCGAACTGGAAGCCTTTGGGTGAGCGATGGTGCTTCGCCCAGCTGAGCCACCTGGCCAGGGTGACTTCAGTAACTACTTTGGTGATGACGGATTCCAAGTGTTACCTCAGAGAATCCTCAGACTCGTGAGATGAATGTTATTCTTCCCATTTTACAGATGAGGAGACTGAGGCACTGGCAGCTTAATAATCCTACAAATAACAATAAATTCTTTTTTTTAAAACAAAATATATATTTAATTGACTTTACAGAGAGGAAGAGAGAGGGGTAGAGAGTTAGAAACATCGATCAGCCCCCTCCTGCACACCCCCTACTGGGTATGTGCCTGCAACCAAGGTACATGCCCTTGACAGGAATCAAACCTGGGACCCTTCAGTCCGAAGGCCGATGCTCTAGTCACCGAGCCAAAGCGGTTAGGGCCAAGTAACAATGAGTTCTATAGAACATCCCAAGTCTTCCTCATCTACCTCCCACATCTCCATTCATTTGTTAATGTCCTCTTTACCTCCTGGGCTGTTTTCCATTTTCCAAAGGACACTCAGTCACTCCAGAACAGAATTACAGGAACTGTCCCCAATTCCTCCTTTTATCACCCAAATTCCGGGTTATCACATCCTCTCCTATATCTCCGCACCTCCCCTATGTCTCTGTCTCTGAAACCCCTGAACTACCCTGTTTCCCCGAAAATAAGACAGTGTCTTATATTTATTTTTTCTCCCAAAGTTGCGCTAGGTCTTATTTTCAGGGGATGTCTTATCTTTCCATGCGCTAGGTCTTATTTTCGGGGAAACACGGTATCACCGCTCCTTTATTCTGAATGGCCTCCCTCCATTCCATCAGCACCATTCCCGGAGTGTTTGTGTCCTCTGTGCAGGGCACAGTTCGGGGCGCTGCGATTCCTGTGGTGAGCGGAACAACGCCTCCCCCTAGTGGAGAAGATGGACAATGAAAAGGCACACACGATCAATGGCCAAGATGAATTTTAGATAGGGAGATGTTTCTAAAATAAGTATGACAAAGGGATGGGATAGTTGCTGAGGTGGGAAGGCGGAGGTGGTTACCTTAGCTAGGGCTGTCAGGGAATGAATCCTCTCCTTGGATATAACATTTTTTTAAAATCCTCACCTGAGGCTCTTTTTCCTCTCTGAAGTCAGTAAAAATATATTTTTTAAAAATATGTTCACATACAGCCCAGATGGTAAAGCAGTTCATTATACCATATGTTCTACTACTTTTTATTTTAAATATATTTTTTATTGATTTCAGAGAGAGGAAGGGAGAGGCAGAGAGAGATGGAAACATCAATGATGAGAGAGAAGCATGGATCGGCTGCCCCCTGCACGCCCCACACTGGGGATCGAACCCGCAATCCGGGCGTGTGCCCTTGACCGGAATCAAACCCAGGATCTTTCAGTCCACAGGCCGAAGCTCTATCCATTGAGCCAAACGGGATAAGGATGTCTTACTATTTGTATAGCGTGAAAATTTTCAGAATAAAGTTTTTTCAAAATAAAAACACTTCTATTTTTCTTGAGTATCCCCAGCTCCTCTTCCTTTGACCCAGTCACCCTCCAATGCCCCAGGAGCCCTTTAATAACCCATTCTTCCCAAACGCCCAATTCCACCAAATTAGGGTTCTAGGCAAAAAAACACAGGATGCCTAACTGGATTTGAATTTCCGATAAACAACAAGGAACTGAAATACTGTGTGTTGCGAAATTTGAACTTCACTGGTTGCTTCCCCCCTAAATCTGGCAATGCCGTCCTCAGTGCTGACTTTGCTCACTCAGGTAACCCCAGGGCTTGCCAGATGGTATTCAGTGATCTTCTAAAACAGTACCAGCACCCTAGCTGGTTCGGCTCAGAGGATAGAGCATCAGACCTTGGACTGACGGGTCCTGGGTTCAGTTCCGGTCAAGGGCAGGTATCTCAGTTGCAGGCTTGATCCCCAGCCCCAGGTCAGGAACAGATCAATGTCTCTCTCACACCAATGTTCCTCCCTCTCTCTCTCTCTCTCTCTCTCTCTCTCTCTCTCTCTCTCTTAAAAAAAAAGATGGAAAAATATTCTCGGATGAGAATTAAATATTTTTTTTAAAAAAAAAACTTAAAAGATAATAAAATAGTACCAGAATTAATTTACGTAATTCACCAATTCCTTGTAAAACCTCCAACTTCTCCATGTCACCCTAGTTCCTTTCCCTAGAACCCCCTCCTTTCCCTAGAACACCCTGACTCCCCTCTATCACACCTGCCTGCTCACCACTGCATTTCCGAAGTCCAGCTGTGCCTGGTATGTAATAGGAGCTCTACAGGCAATTTCTTTCTTTCTTTTATAAAATATATTTTATTGATTTTTTTTTTTTTTTACAGAGAGGAAGAGAGAGGGATAGAGAGTTAGAAACATCGATGAGAGAGAAACATTGACCAGCTGCTTCTAGTGGGGATGTGTCCGCTACCAAGGTACATGGCCTTGACCGGAATTGAACCCGGGACCTTTCAGTCTGCAGGCCAACGTTCTATCCACTGAGCTACACAGGTTTCGGCTCTACAATTTCTGAGAGACGAACGAGTTTAACATCTATTTTTCCCCACTGCATTTCCATTTTCCCCAAATCACCCGTTTTCTATTAGCATGCTGATTTTTCCAACGCTCACCCTAAAGCCCCTTATTACATACGAATTCACTAGGACACTCCAGTTCCTTCAAAACGCCAGTTCCCCTAGAATCACCCCGGCTCCCCTCATCTCGAGCTGATTCCTTCCTCACATTCTCCAAGAGCGCTTTTGATTCCGGTCACTCTGATTATCCTGTAATCACTAATCCCTTTGCTCTCACCCCGCCTCCTTTGGCTCTAAGGTTACCATGGCAACGTCCACCTTTGGCTTCCCCCTCCATCCTTCCGCATTAATCCTCTTTGGTTCCGAGCCCGGCCCGTCACCATGGAGACCAGAGCGGTCCCCTCTGCTCCCCTCATGTGGCCCTGGAACCCAGACCCCTCCCACCGGGAGAGACGCGGGGCCTGCAATGCTCAGCGAGCAAAGGATTGACATTCTCTGTCCCCATCCTTAGCGCCCCCACTAAGGACCCCAGAGCTGTCAAGGGCCAGTTGGTTGTACTGCGCAGGCGCATAACTTGAAAGGTGCTGGCGGCGCTTAGCCTGCTGGGAGTTGTAGTGTTCAGGTACAGGTTGCCAAGGGGAGAGCCGGGTAGGGTTATTGAAAAGGAATCTTGCTCCTTTGTCAGTATAGCAATACGGAGCACGACGAAGCGCTAGCTCTACTAGCCAGCCTGCTAATTATATTCTTTCATCTTTCTTACCCAGTGCTTACTGCGGAAATGCTGGAAAAACAAAATAGAGCTTATATTTTAGTGGGGGCGGACTGACTATTAAAAATGGGGCACAGCCGAAACCGGTTTGGCTCAGTGGATAGAGCGTGGGCCTGCGGACTGAAGAGTCCCAGGTTCGATTCCGGTCAAGGGCATGTACATTGGTTGCGGGCACATCCCCAGTGGGGGGTGTGCAGGAAGCAGCTGGTCGATGTTTCTCTCTCATTGATGTTTCTAGCTCTCTATCCCTATTCCTCTCTATAAAAAAAATCAATAAAATATATTTTTAAAAAAATGGGGGACACAGCCGAAACCGGTTTGGCTCAGTGGTAGAGCGTCGGTCTGCGGACTGAAAGGTCCCAGGTTTGATTCCGGTCAAGGGCATGTACATTGGTTGCGGGCACATCCCCAGTGGGGTGTGTGTAGGAGGTGGCTGGTTGATGTTTCTAGCTCTCTATCCCTATTCCTTCCTCTCTATAAAAAAAAAAAAAATCAATAAAAAATATTTTTAAAAATGGGTGACACAGATCACTGGAAAACAGGGCATGTTAATAAGCAATTGAGAGCCCTCTGGGGACTGGTACACACACTCACTCATCTATCCTCGGATACGCACTATTATTATCTCCAAACTGTAACGAAGACAGAATAAGAAACCACATGTCACATAGCAAGTAAGTACCAGAGCTGGGATTGGACTGAGAGAGTCTGGCTTTATCCTCTGTATGCTTAGGCACCGCTACACTGGTCAATAGCTACATGGTATGCTCTCAGAAAGTGCTGAGGTTGTAAAGAATAATGTTGAGACTGGCCTGTGTTGCTCAGTGGTTGTGTTGATCCATGAACCAGGTCACAGTTCAACTCCTGGTCAGGACACATGCCTAGGTTGTGGACTCGATCCCTAGTGGTGGGCATGCAGGAGGCAGCCGATCAATAATTCTCTCTCATCATTGATGTTTCTATCTCTCTCACTCTCTGAAATAGATAAAAACGTATCTATAATAATAAAAACATAATGTGCTGATCAGACCAGACATCCTTCTGGACAAACTTCTGGGCGAAGCTGGGGCTGTGAGGGAAGCCTGGGTCCCAGGTCCCAGAGTGAAGCTGGAGCCAGCAGCTGGAGGAAGGTCTACACTTGCACAAATTTCATGCATCAGGCCTCTAGTATGTATGCGTATATGTAGTATATCCTATCTAATAAAAAGGGAATATGCTAATGGACCCTCACACCCTCACAAAAGAGGGTGGGTCTGGCTGTTCTGTTGCTCCTGTCTCAAGAGAACCACAGTCCCCTCAGCCCCCCAGCCGGCCAGGGTTGGCTCAAGGCACAGGCAAGCCTCGGATGTCGGATGTCGGCTGCCCAGCTGCCCAGGGCTGGCCCAAGGGCTGAGCAAATGACTGAAAAAGTAGGGTGTGGGGGGGACTAGGTCAGCAGGGGGATTAGTGAGGGACGACCAGATAACTGAACAGCAGGGTGCATGGGGTGACCAGGCTGGTGGGGTTGGGGAGTGGTAGTTGGGGGTGACCAGGCCAGCAGGGGCGGGGCAGCAAGAGGTGACCAGGCTGGTGAGGGTCAGTTAGGGGCAACCAGGCTGGCAGGCGGGTGAGCAATTAGGAGCCAGCAGTCCAGGATTGTGAGAGGGATCCCCTTAGGGGTACCCGATTAAAGAGGGAGCAGGCTGGGCTGCGGGGACTCCCCCTGTGCACGAATTCCGTGCGTGGGGCCTCTAGTATATATATGAAACATTGAGAAAGAACGGAGTGGCTTTAATTTACCTATTTTTTGGGGTGAGTCCTTAGGTGAACTGTTCAGGGGTGGCCCTTAGGAGGTGACGTTGAGGGGAGGCCTGAAGGGACCGAGCTGAGCATGTGGAGCAGCCAGGGGTACAGGAAGCCTAAGCTGCCGGGGAGACGGGTTCCTTGTGGCCCCTTCCTCCCACCGGCCCCCAGCAGCCCGCGGAAAGAATGGAGGAATGCTGGACCATCTGGACTTCCCTCCGGGCCTGGGCCCCCGGCCCGCCCCCAGAAGCCAAGAACTCAGCATGGAAACCAAAATAGTGCTGTTTTATTCCAATCTTAAAGCACAACAGCCCGACTGCTCCCCTCCGCCACCGCCACAGGAGGCCCCCGACCATCCCCAGCCCTCTCCGGGCTCCCTCCTGCTCTGACTTCTGGGAATGACCGGCCAGCAGGGGACGGGACCCAAGCCTCCAGTCCCTGGGGAGAGAACCCAAATCACTCCTTCCTGTCTTCTCTCCCCCCATTTTCCGTTGTTGGGTCCTGTAGGTTCTTCCCTCTCCACCTTTCTCCTTCCCAGCCCCTCCTCCTGCCTCCCTCTGCTTCTTCCCGTTTCCTCTCCATTCCGTCTCCTCTCTCGCCCTCTCCCCATTCCTATCTTTGGAGGGAGCGGTTATAGGGTTAAGCCTCAGACTGACCTGCTGGCAAAGCCGCAAACAAGCCCCAGCTTGGAGGGCACAGCCCTCTACGCATCACTGAGCTTGACCTTGCTCCCTAGATCCTATCTGGGTAGCTAGTGGGCTGTGGGAGGGGCAGCCAGTGCTGCCAAAACAAGTGGAACTCACAAGAACAAGCAGCACATCTTCTTGTCTCCTCCCCTGACCTCTCCTCCATTGGTCCTCCTCCTTCCTTGCGTTGCCCCTCCTCCCCCTGCGCTCCGCGGACGTGGCCCCAGAGCCAGGTGTCCTCCCCTCCTCTGTGGTCCTTCCTTCCTTCTGCCCCGGCCGGACCCTGTCGATGCCTCACCGTCTGAGGAAGCCCTCAGCATCCACGCTGGCCGACACCTTCCACGCCTGTGGCTCCAGGACCCTGGAGACCCCTGACCACTTTCCCTCCGACCCGGAGAGGCAACCCCGGAGGTGGCCGGCGGGGCGGGGCGGCCTCCTCGGCCCGGCCTTGTTATCTTTGGGATCAGAGAATGCCCTCCGGCCCTCGCGGGGAGGGCGGCGGGCGGGGGCTGAGGGTCAGGACTCGGGGGCCCTCCCCCAGCAGCCCCTGAGCAGGTCCGCGTGGAACAAGGCGGCCCCGGTGAGGAGGCGCGCCGCGAAGAGGTGGCGGCAGGGCAGGCGCCGCGCGGCGTGGATGGAGCAGCTGCAGCGGGTCAGGGCGGCGTCCAGGAAGAAGTCCGAGGCGCCGTCCTTGAGGGCGAAGCCCGCCCCGGTCGTGTGGAAGCCCCGGGCCCCGTGCTGCCTGGCGAAAGACAGCTCCTCTTCCACCAGGTCCGCCAGCTCCGGCCCGCAGGCCGCTCGGAACTTGGCCAGCGGCTCCCGGTCCGCCTCCCGCTCCCCGGACGGGCAGCGAGGTCTCTTTGGTTCTCCCGGGCCTTCTCCTTCGCGTCCGTCCTGAAGTCTGGCCCCTGCCCGTTCAGGGTCACTCTCCACCACAGACCCCGTGGGGGTGCCGCACACGACCCCGTTCCCCAGCCCCGGACACCCCCCTCCGGCATCCACACACTCCCTGCCCGGCCCTCCTGGGTTCTTGGGGCCCCCTCCGTTCTCCAGGCCTGTCACCCGCGTGTCCCCCAGCTGGACCAGAACTACGTCCTCCAGGTCCCTTCTCCTCTTGCCCCCCGACCATGCTCCCCTCTCTCCTCTGATTTCCGGCCCTCTCCTCTCCGGTCCCCAAAGGGGCGCCCTTTGGTCTCTGTCCTCAGGGACCAGCTCCGGGGGTTTCTCCGAATGGACCCCCCTCCAGTTCCCGACCTCCATCCGCCCTCCCTTCTCCGCTTCCCCGGGGAGCCCCCTCTGGTCCCCGGGCTTCAGCCCAGAGGCTTTTGCATCCGGCCCCTGCCCGCCCCTGCAGCCGCCTCCCTCCAGGCCCCTGGCCCTGGCCCAGTCCAGCGGGGCCCTGCCGTCCGCGGCCTGCAGAGGCCTAACCCTGCGGTCCTCCACCTGCGCCACCCTCCAGGGGTGCCCTTCCAGCCCCCTCAGGCCCTGGTCCTCCACGGGGGCCCCCCTCCAGGCGTAACCTTCCAGCCCCCAGTCCCCCTCCCCCTCCAGCTGGGCCCCCCTCCAGCCCCGGTGCTCGCTCTCCAGCTGGGACCTCCTCCACACGCTCCCCTCGAGCCCCCTCACCTTCTGGTTCTCCAGCTGCACCCCTCTCCAGTACCGGATCTGCACCCCCCTCTCCTTCTCGTGTTCCGACTGGGCCCCGGGCCCGACTCCGGCCTCCAGCTCCCGGGCCCACTCCTCTAACGGGGCGCCTCCCCAGTCCCCGTTCTCCCGGCCCTGGCCCTTCTCTCTCTCATCCTCCACCGGGGCGCCCCTGCCCCGCTCGCCCTCCAGCCACGGTCCCCCGCCGCCGTCCAGCGCCGCCTCCCCGGCGGCCTCGGCCCACTGCATGGCCACCAGGTCGCGCAGGCACTGCGCCAGGCTGCGGGACGGGCTGAGGCGGCGCAGCAGGCGGCGGCGGTGGCCGCGCACCAGGGCGCACGCGTCCAGCGCGCGGGCCGCCTCGAAGGCGCGGAAGCGCACCCACATGTCGCGCCGGGACGCCCAGTGGCGCTCGAAGTAGTCCACGAAGGCGGCGGGGCCGTGGGCGCGCAGCTCGCCCAGCGCCTCGGCGTAGGCGGCGGGCGACGGGGCGCCCACCAGGCGGCACAGGCGCGGCCACAGCCCCGGGTCCTCGCAGCCCGCGCCGCCCAGCTCCTGCGCGCGGCTGAACAGCGCCTCCAGGCCCTGTGCGCGGCAGATCTGCACGCGGGCGCCGGGCAGCAGCTGGCGCACGGCGGGCAGCTGCGCCGCCACCTCGGGGCCCGCCGTCAGGCAGCGCACGCGGCCCTTCACCTCGGGCGCGCTCTGCAGCAGCGAGGCCAGCGCGAAGCGCAGCAGGCTGGGCGTGCCCGGCCGCGCCACGCAGCAGGCGGCCTGGCGCGCGCGGCCCGCGCTGTCCACGCACAGCACGGCCAGCAGGTCCAGCGCGCCCTGCAGGCCCGGCAGCCGGTCCACCAGGAGCAGGCGCGGGAAGCGCCGCAGCAGCGCGCGCGTGCGCGACGTCAGGAAGAACACGGTCTCCACCACCGCCTGGTTCTCCATGAACACCAGCTTCACCTGAGGGCGGGGCGGGGAGGCGGGAGGAGGTCAGGGCGGGCCGGGGGCTGCCGTGCCCAGCTCCCCCCACCTCAGTTTCCCCTTCTGGGGGGTAGGGGGTGTTGGAAATCCATTCGTTCAAGTGGGCATGCAGTTATTATGTTGACCGGCAGGAGGCAGTGCAGGGCGATGGTTAAAAAAATGTGGGCCCTGGAGGCCAATCGCCTGGGTTTGCCATCCTGCACCACCATCTAACAGCTGCGTGATTTTTGCACTACACATCCTCTCCGAGTTTCCGTTTCCTTACTCGCAAGGAACAACAACAGCCAGTAATTACTGGAATCGAGAGCGGAAGCAGGCTAGCGATCCCTTCCTGCGCTGGGAGGCAGCCCAGGCAGCGGCTCTCGGTGTGGCCTGGACCAGCGGCGCCGGCGTCACCTGTCAGGATCTTGGCAGAAGTGCGTCTTTTCAAGCCCGCCCGCTCCTGCTACGTCAGGAACTTGGGGGATGGACCTAGCAACCTCCGGTGACAAGCCCGGCTCAAGCGTGAGAACCACTGGTGTGCTAAGGCGCAGAGACCACGGAGCCGGACTGCCGGGGTTGGAGTCCGGGCCTCACCACTTTCCAGCCTTGTCATTGAGCCTGTGCCTTGGCTTCCTCGGTAACCTCCTCTCCCCCCCCATTTCCCTTTCTGGGAGCAGAACACTCTTCCCTCCAGCACGGGGAGGCAGATCCCGCAGAAGCCCAACCTCCGGGCTGTGTGGCTCCCGGCAACTGCCCTGACCTCCACCTCATTTGTGAGATGATGATGATGCCGAGGGTACCTCTGCGGCTGGAAGGCTGAAATCAACGAAAGCATTTAGAATGCTGCCTGGCACAAATATTGCTGTTATTCAACAATACTCACTCAAAAAGCAAGTGCTTTCAAAGTGTTCATTATCACTATGGTTATAGAGTAACCAGAGGCCTGGTGTATGAACGTTCATGCACTGGAGGAGGAGGGGGGTCCCTCAGCCTGGCCTGCCCCCCCTGGGAGCCCTCAGGGGCAGGAGGTGCCACAGCGATCAGGGGAAGGTGACACGCCCGTCACACCTCTGCTGCTGCCACTGCCGGCAGCATAAGCCTCAGCCTGCCCTGGTTACCTGAGCCTTGGGTGGCCCTGGGTGGCTGGGAGCTGAGGGGACTGGGGGCCACCACCTTGTGCCTATGGGTGCTGCCATCTTGGAGGGAGTGGCGGTTAATTAGCATATTTCCTCCTTATTGGCTGTGGGTACTGCCATCTTTGTGAGGGCGTGATGGTCAATTAGCATATTCTCTCTTTATTAGATAGGATTATATAGTAAAGACCAGGTCCCCATAATGGTCTTCTCTCTGGCTCTCTCTCACCCCTTCTGGCCATGGCACGTACTGCCCTGAAGCATGTCACCTCTATGTTGGCTGGTTTGCTTACTGCCCGTTTGCCCTGCCTGAGAGGTAAGCCCTGAAGGATTTGCTGCATTTCAGACACCTGGCCCCGAGCGAGGGCTCAATGCCTCCTGCACATGTGCGTGCACCAGTGTGTGGGTGTGAGTGATCTCCAAGGCCTTCGTCTCTGGAGTGGAGGTCAGGGTACAGTGTTTGAATCCTGGCTTTGCCCTTTTTAAAAAATATATATATATATTTTTATTGATTTCAGAGAGGAAGGAAGAGGGAGAGAGAGCTAGAAACATCAATGATGAGAGAGAATCATTGATCAGCTGCCTCCCGCTCGCCCGCCCCCCACCGGGGACTGAGCCCACAACCCGGGCATGTGCCCTTGACTGGAATTGAACCCGGGACCCTTCAGTCCTCAGGCCGACGCTCCATCCACTGAGCCAAACCAGCCTGGGCCTGGCTTTGCCTCTTAGTAGCTCTGAGTCCTTGGGCAAGTGACTTCCCTTGCATGTTAGCCTCAGTTTCCTCGTCTGCAAAATGGAGAGGATAAAGCCTGTTGAACAAGGTCCTGGTGCGGATAAAACGCGATCATCTGTGTCCAGAGCTTGGCAGGCAGCTGGCGTGAGTCAGATCCCAGCTACCACTACTGCCTTCCCCGAGCTCTCAGCAGCCTTCAGATGTCACATGTCCCTGCTTCCTTCCTGGAACACAGGTGGCTCTCTGCTTCCTTATTGGCTGTGTCCTTCCCCCCAGGCACCTCCTCTGCCCGCTCCTCCCCTGCAGAGTCCCAGCCCTCTCCGCTGTCCCTTCGCCAGGCTCTGCCATGGGAATGCAGTCACCGCCGTCACCACCTCTAAGCTGACAGCTCCGGTTGTGGGTCTCCAGGCTCCAGTCCTACCCACCTAACGGTGTCGGCACCAACGTGGCCCCTCGGACAGCGTGCGGGGCCGTTGAGACTAGTGGCCCAAAGCTCTGAAGTTGCCTCTCACTCTCTCAACCTGCCCCCTGTCCACCTAGGGCTCCAGCGTCCACTCCACAGCTCAGGCCCTGGCAGTCAGGGCTGATTCCTGGTTCCCCTCCTTCTCCACCCTCTGCGGGCGATCCATCCATCCCCACGTCTTAGAAGCGGCCTTCATAATGAGTCCGGTATCTGAACGCTTCCCCGACCGACGGACCCCCATGGCTACCGCCCTCTCTCACCGGGCTCTGCAGCTGCCCTTCGCTGCAGAGTACCAGAGGGGCCTTTTCAAAACCATCAGATCACCCTTCCCCTGCTTAAAAGCCCTGCTCAGGACCTGGCATCACTTTTCTTTTTTAATCCTCACCCAAGGATATTTTTTCCATTGATTTTTAGAGAGTGGAAGAGAGAGGGAAAGACAGAGAGAAATATTGGGGCTGCTTGGGCCAGGGACAGGCCAGCAACCAAGGCACATGCCCTTGACTGGAATCGAACCTGGAACACTTGGTTCTGCAGCCCGAGGTCTCTATCCACTGAGCCAAACTGGCTAGGGCAGTGGTGGGCAAACTCATTAGTCAACAGAGCCAAATATCAACAGTGCAACGATTGAAATTTCTTTTGAGAGCCACATTTTTTAAACGTAAACTTCTGCGGAGACCGGTTTGGCTCAATGGATAGAGCGTCGGCTTGGGGACTGAAGGGTCCCGGGTTCGATTCCGGTCAAGGGCACGTACCTTAGTTGCGGGCATATCCCCAGTAGGGGGTGTGGAAGAGGCAGCTGATCGATGACTCTCTCATCAATGTTTCTAACTCTCTATCTCTCTCCCTTCCTCTCTGTACAAAATCAATAAAAATATATTTTTTTAAAAATAAATAAATACAAGTTTTTTTTAAAAAAAGTAGAGATCTCAACTATAAATAAATAAATAAATAAATAAACGTAAACTTCTTCTAATGCCACTTCTTCACAATACTCGCCCAGGCCATGGTATTTTGTGGAAGAGCCACACTCAAGGGGCCAAAGAGCCGCATGGGGCTTGCGAGCTGAGGTTTGCCGACCACGGGGCTAGGGCATCATCACATTTGAAGTAAAATCTAAGCACAGATCTCTCCACAGACTCAGCCATGACCCATCTCCTTCTACAAGACCATTAAAAACACCACATTAAAAAAAAGAGAAGAAGAAGAAAAGAAAAAGCACTGCATAGCTCTCAGCTTTTGAGAGGAAAAAAAAAATAACACAAGGAAAGAAAAGCAGAAGCCAAAGAGAACAAGGCAATTGCTTTCCTAACCCCGAAATCATACATTCAGCATCTTAAACAGTATTGGAAGGCAATACATTGTATGAAAAAGCCAAGTAGGAGCACCGCTGAATTACCTCACAGCACCACTATAATTTTTTTCAACCGCCATCCGTTTTTACGCTGTTACTTTATGATTTAATTTATGTCAGCACAAGTTTCAATCTGGTGTTGGCTGATATGATGTAAAAAGAGGCTACATGAAGCCCTATCCGGTTTTGCTCAGTGGATAGAGCATCAGCTTGTGGACTGAAGGGTCCTGGGTTCGATTCCGGTCAAGGGCACTTGCCTGGGTTGTGGGCTCCATCCCCAGAAGGAGGAGGCAGCCGATCAATGATTCTCTCTCCTCATTGATGTTTCTGTCTCCTCTTCTCTGAAATCAATAAAAGATATATTTAAAAAATAAAGAGGCTACACACACAGAGAACACGTCCTGCCATAAGGCTGTGTGACTATTGAGCGGGAGGAAGTGCCCAGGTTCAGACAGGGCTCAGGGAAAAGGCCCCCCACAAGCCTGTGGCTGTCACTTGCTTGGCAGGCCCAGGCCTCTCTGCCCTCCTGTCACATGAGGCAGGGTCATGTGACTTGCTCTGGCCCACAGAGAGTGACTAGAAGCTGTAGCAGCCCTTCCTGACAGATATGGCCCTTATGTGGGACGGGTCCCCATCTCCCTGTACTGACCCCACCGCCAGGGTGTTCTTAGGCTTCTGTGATGCCTGCAGAATCAGTGGGGCGTGTGCAGGAGGCAGCGGATCGATGTTCCTCTCCCATCTGCCCCGCAGGCTCATGCCCATCTTTCCTCCAGGCAGGAAAGAAAAAAGCACAGCCAGGGGCAGAGACCAGTCTCCTTTCCTTCTCTCCTTCCTTCCGGGCTTCTCTTCACGCCCATACCAGCCCTGAAGTTGGGTCAAAGCCGCAAAAAGCTTCCTCAGAGGTCCAGCATTCTTGCTGTCCCTCCAGCCCACAGAGCTTGCTCCTGCCTCTGAGCCTGCGCACTGGCTGGTCCCTCTGCCTGGAACCCGCTTCCCTCATTATACAACTCAGCGCGCACCCCCACCCCAACCCCGCCCCGCATCCCACTGCAATGCTTGATCTGGATGCTATGGGTACAGGGATGTTTTTACTTTGTGAACACGCAACACACTGTGTGCTTACCATTCATGCATTTCCTATACGTGTCGTTCAGTTTTTAAAATGCGGGCGTGGGCCCTGACCAGTTTGGCTCAGTGGGTAGAAAGTCAGCCTGCAGACTGAAGGGTCCCAGGTTCGATTCCGGTCAAGGGCATGTACCTGGGTTGCGGGCACATCCCCAGTGGGGGGTTTGCAGGAGGCAGCTGATGGATGATTCTCTCCCATCGATGTTTCTAACTCTCTCTCCCTCTCCCTTCCTCTCTGTAAAAAAATCAATAAAATATATTAAAAAAAGGAAAAAAAGAAATGCAATTTAAAATCCAGTTCCTCGGCCCTACTGGCCATGCTCAAGGGCTCGATGGCTAACTGTGGCCGGGACTTCCCTGCAGGCAGTGCAGCCTCACCAACCGTTTCCATCACGGCAGGAAGTTGGACTGGGAGGTGCTGGTGCTGCACCAGAGGGCGTCTCTGAGGGCAGGGACCACCTGGGTCTTCGCCGCCGCCGCCCCCCAATGCCCCCGTACATAGTGGATGAAGGAATGAATGAAGGAGTGAATGGATGAATGAATGACGAAGGAATGAATGAAGGAGTGAATGGATGAACGAATGACGAAGGAATGAACGAAGGTGTGAATGGATGAGTGGGAGGGAGAATGAATGAATGAGGGAGTGAATGGATGAGTGGGAGGGAGAAGGAATGAATGAAGGAGTGAATGGATGAGTGGGAGGGAGAATGAATGAATGAAGGAGTGAATGGATGAACGAATGACGAAGGAGTGAATGAAGGAGTGAATGGATGAGTGGGAGGGAGAAAGGGAGAATGAATGAATGAAGGAGTGAATGGATGAGTGGGAGGGAGAATGAATGAATGAGGGAGTGAATGGATGAGTGGGAGGGAGAAGGAATGAATGAAGGAGTGAATGGATGAGTGGGAGGGAGAATGAATGAATGAAGGAGTGAATGGATGAACGAATGACGAAGGAGTGAATGGATGAGTGGGAGGGAGAAAGGGAGAATGAATGAATGAAGGAGTGAATGGATGAGTGGGAGGGAGAATGAATGAATGAGGGAGTGAATGGATGAGTGGGAGGGAGAAGGAATGAATGAAGGAGTGAATGGATGAGTGGGAGGGAGAATGAATGAATGAGGGAGTGAATGGATGAGTGGGAGGGAGAAGGAATGAATGAGGGAGTGAATGGATGAGTGGGAGGGAGAAGGAATGAATGAGGGAGTGAATGGATGAGTGGGAGGGAGAAGGAATGAATGAAGGAGTGAATGGATGAGTGGGAGGGAGAATGAATGAATGAAGGAGTGAATGGATGAACGAATGACGAAGGAGTGAATGAAGGAGTGAATGGATGAGTGGGAGGGAGAAAGGGAGAATGAATGAATGAAGGAGTGAATGGATGAGTGGGAGGGAGAATGAATGAATGAGGGAGTGAATGGATGAGTGGGAGGGAGAAGGAATGAATGAAGGAGTGAATGGATGAGTGGGAGGGAGAATGAATGAATGAAGGAGTGAATGGATGAACGAATGACGAAGGAGTGAATGAAGGAGTGAATGGATGAGTGGGAGGGAGAAAGGGAGAATGAATGAATGAAGGAGTGAATGGATGAGTGGGAGGGAGAATGAATGAATGAGGGAGTGAATGGATGAGTGGGAGGGAGAAGGAATGAATGAAGGAGTGAATGGATGAGTGGGAGGGAGAATGAATGAATGAGGGAGTGAATGGATGAGTGGGAGGGAGAAGGAATGAATGAGGGAGTGAATGGATGAGTGGGAGGGAGAAGGAATGAATGAGGGAGTGAATGGATGAGTGGGAGGGAGAAGGAATGAATGAAGGAGTGAATGGATGAGTGGGAGGGAGAATGAATGAATGAGGGAGTGAATGGATGAGTGGGAGGGAGAAGGAATGAATGAGGGAGTGAATGGATGAGTGGGAGGGAGAAGGAATGAATGAAGGAGTGAATGGATGAGTGGGAGGGAGAAGGAATGAATGAGGGAGTGAATGGATGAGTGGGAGGGAGAAGGAATGAATGAGGGAGTGAATGGATGAGTGGGAGGGAGAATGAATGATGAATGAATGACCCCGCCAGCCTCTCCCGGGACCCACCTTGGCCTCAGGGTCCCTGTGGAAGAGGCCCTGCAGCACGTGCAGGGCGTCGATGACGCTGTGGTCGCGGTCCTTGCAGTAGGAGAGCAGGCGGTGCACGTCGGCCAGCACCAGGAACTGCTTGGAGATCTTGTTGGTGGTGCGCACCGGCAGGCAGGTGTTGGCCAGCAGGCGGCCGGGGCGGAAGTAGTAGGCGAACTCGATGGGGCAGGCCGGGTGCGAGTGGGTCAGCTGGCACTCCGTCACCACCAGGCGGTCCCGCAGTGGGCTCAGCTTGACGATGATGAAGGCGGGGCAGCCCGCCTCGTGGTGCCTGCGGAGGAGCCACCCGGTCACCCCTGGGCACATCCCCACTGCCCTCTTCTTCCCTCCTCTCCTTTTCATTATTCTTTTATTATTATTACTTTAATATATTTTATTGATTTTTACAGAGAGGAGGAGAGAGGGATAGAGAGTTAGAAACATCGATGAGAGAGAAACATCGATCTCAGCTGCCTCTTGCACACCCCCTACTGGGGACGTGCCTGCAACCAAGGTCCATGCCCTTGACCGGAATCGAACCGGGACCTTTCAGTCCTCAGGCTGACGCTCTACCCACTGAGCCAAACCGGTTTCAGCTAAGCTTCCCTCCTTGACCCTCTCAGCCTCTCTTACAAGGTTCACTTAGCTGTTTCACCTGGCATCTCCCTCTTCCAATCCCTGGGTGTGGGGCTCTGTGCTTACCCCTCCTCCCCCCTGCTCCCCTAACCCTTCCAGCGCGCAGCAGGGGCGGGGGGGGGGGTGGCTGAGCTCACTTACCCCATGGCGGGCCGGCTGGGGGCACGCACGTCCTTGCACACCAGCCGCACGTAGCTGTACTTGAGCTCGTCGATGAGCGTGTGGAGCGGGGGCAGCCGGGCCCAGTGGCAGCGCGTCAGGTGCATGGAGCTCTGGACGAAGAACAGCGCCCGCCGCTGCTGGCACCACGCGTCGAAGAACCGGCTGAACTCGGCCCAGGAGAAGAAGGCCCGCGCCAGCAGCTCCTGCTCCTCCTGCTCCTGCTGCCCCACCGCCGCCGCGCCCCGCGGGGGCTCCATCCTGGGCACCTGCGCCAAAGGGGGCGGGGGGGGGGGGCAGGTGCCTGAGCCGGCAGACCCCGCCCACCGGAGCATCCCGCTCCCTCCACGTTAGACCTGCCTCTTGGCCACGGGGGCCTCTATGGTCCCCCCCCCCGCCGGGGGGGTACAACCCCATCATCTCTAGAAACAAACCTCCACCCCATCCTCAGCCTTCTCCCACCTCCTGCATTACCCACGGACGGTCGGACGGCGGGAGCCTGTCATCCTGGCCCCTCACGCCAGCTCTGGTTCCCGCCTCCGTGGACGTGACCCCTCTCCCAAAACACGACTCCTGGAGACTTCCTCAAATAGGCTCCCAACTTGCAGCGAAGACCTCCTCCCCGCCTGCAGATGTGTCTCCGGCGTGTGGCAGTGACCTCTGGAGCCCCCATGCGTAAGGACCGCTCCCCTCCGCGTGTCTGCACTCGGCTGCGCAGCGGTGACACCCCCCCTCAAAGATGCTCCATCCCCACATGTGCCCCACATCCCGCCGGGTACCCCTCTCCCCCAGGCACAGTCTTCATGCACCTGCAGCTGCTGGCCCTTCCCCAGGCGTAGCTCCTGTGAGTCGCCTCCCCCAGGGGTGGCCCCCGTTTCCTAGAAATACTTCCATGTCTGGGTGTCCTCCCCACAGACGGCAGGGACTCAGTCCTCGCAGACGTGCAGCCCGCTCACTGCGGGCCAGTTCTCAGAAATGTCACTACTACTCGTCTGCGTCCCCTTCCTGCTCGGTCTCACTTCCCTCGTCCCCCTGGGCCCCACTCCTTTCCTCTACAGGGATCACCCTCCAGGGGTGCGTTGTGGTCCGAGACTGGGCCCTTGGTCCTCAGATACCCTCCATCACTCAGATGCTCCAGCGTCCGGCTGCGCGACCCCAGCCCCTGCAGCCCCTCCCCGCCCGCCCGCTCGCCCGGCCCCTCCCAGCCCCGCCCGCCGCACCCAGCGGTACCTCCTCCCTCCCCCAGATGTGCACCCTTCTTCCCGCCCCTCCCCACTCACCTACCCGCCCCGGAGCGGCGTCCCACAATGCCCCGCGCCAAGGCCCTTGCTCCCGGGATGCCCCGCGCGGCCTCCGGCCTCTCTTCCCGCCGTGCCTCGCGCAGCGGGCTGCTTCCAAGTCTCCCTCTTTCCCCGTCGGTCACTCCGGGGGCCCGCAGGCACATCCGCGGGTCCAGACCGAGGAAAGGCGCGGGCCTGCTCCCAGCGTGCTCTGCGGGAGGGCTCGCCCCGTCTTCACCCCTCCCCTAACAGCTTCCCGCCCCGGAGACTACAACTCCCGGCATCCCTCGGGCGGCTGCGGCGCGGACGTCGCCCGGGCCCCGCCTCCCAGCTCGGCCCCACCCCCGGCCGCCGAGGTCTGCGCGCGAATTCCGTGGCGCGAATTTGGGAGCGCAGTCGAGTACCCGGGGGTTCCCGGTGAGGCGCCCGGGGCTGCGGCGCGCGGGGCCAGCGCGAGGCGAGTGGGGCGGCCCGCGGGGGCTGAGGGGCGCCCGGGCTCGCGGCTTTGCGGGGATTTGCCGGCTTCGGCGGCCGGGGGCGCGGTGAGGAGGGGGGAGCGCCGGCAGCGCGGCCGCCGGAGGGCGGAGGCCGGGTGGGCCGGGTGGGAGGTAGACGCGCGGCTGGAGCTAGTTGGACGAAGAGGGTTTCGCGTGAGGTTTGGAGGGGCCGGGCCCCCTGGGTGGGGGCACAGTCAGGAAATGGCTTAAATGGACTGGGGCACCGAACATTGGAGGGGCCGAGGGATGCGGGCCCCCGGGGGCGGGGCCACCCGAAGGGCGGGACCACCTGAGGGGCGGGGCCACCTGAAGGAAAAGGGAAAAGTTGGGGGCGGGGTCATCTTTAGAGGGGTGGGCCATGGAGAGGCCAGTGGTCGGCAAACTGCCGCTTGGGAGCCACATGCAGCTCTTTGGCCCCCTGAATGTGGCTCTTCCACAAAATACCACTTTTTTTTAAATTTTAATTTTTACTGATTTTTTTACAGAGAGGAAGGGAGAGGGATAGAGAGCTAGAAACATTAATGAGAGAAACATCCATCAGCTGCTTCCTGCACACCCCGTACTGGGGATGTGCTCGCAACCAAGGTACATGCCCTTGACCGGAATCGAACCCGGGATCCTTCAGTCCATGCTACCCACTGAGGCCGATGCTACCCACTGAGCCAAACTGGTCAGGGCAAAATACCATGTTTTTAGCAAAGGCCAGCTTAGCAGTACCCTAATAACAATGTACCTGCCTATATATTGTAATTTAAGTTAAAAAAATGTGGCTCTCAAAAGAAATTTCAGTCGTTTTGTACTGTTGATATTTGGCTCTGCTGACTAATGAGTTTTCCGACCACTGGTCTAGGCCAAGGCCTTGTGGAAGGTCGGGAACCTCCTGGAGAGGGCGTGGCCTGGCCTCGGTTACCTGTGAGGGGGCGGGGCCAAGGGGCGGGCCTTGGAGGCTGGACGGGGAGTAGGCCGCCTCCCTCTGAGAAGGGGTGGGGCCTAAGTGAAGGGGGCGGGGTACAGTGAACGGGGTACACGCCTGTAAGGAATGAGTACTAACTCATTGGGGAGGACATGTAGGTATGGAAGTATTTCAGGGAAGCAGGGGCCACCGCTGGGTGGGGAAGGGCCAGCAGCTGCAGGTCTATGACTGGCAAATCTCACTGACAAATTATCCTGGTCCAGCCCTGACTGGTTTGGTTCAGTGGATAGAGCGTCTGCCAGCGGACTGAAGGGTCCCAGGTTTGATTCCGGTCAAGGGCATGTGCCTTAGTTGTGGGCACATCCCCAGTGGGGAGTGTGCAGGAGGCAGCTGATCCATGTTTCTCTCTCATCGATGTTTCTCACTCTATCATTTTCCCTTCCTATCTGTAAAAAATAAACAAAAATATATTAAAAAATTTATTCTGGTCTGAAAAAAGGGGAGTTTCATCTCGAGGGGGAAATGCATGTTTCTGATTTTGTGGATATTTTTTTTTCTTTCTGCAAGAAGGAGGTTTATGGCCCTAGTCGGTTTGGCTCAGTGGATAGAGCATTGGCCTGTGGACTGAAGGGTCCCAGGTTCGAGTCCAGTGGAGCTTGGGAGCTTGATGGGGAGGGGGGAGCTGGATGGGGAGGGGGGAGCTGGATGGGGAGGGGGAAGGTTGTAGGAAGCAACTGATCAATTATTCTCATCATTGAGGTTCCTATCTCTCTTTCCCCTTCTTTCTGAAATTAATAAAAATATCTTTTAAAAAAGGGAGGTTTGTGAGTTTTTGTATCTGCACAAGCAGCCTTCTCACCGAGTATTTGGATTTCTGTTCCAGAACAGCAGACAGGAGAAGAGGAGGAGCGGGGAAGGGACACTTTTGCCGCCATCATGCAGCGAAGTATCATGTAAGGAACCCTCGTCCCCCTTCTCGTCTTAAACTCTTCGAGTCTCTGCTTGTCTCTGTAACTCGCTGCCTTTTCTTAGAAAAACTCAGGTTGGCATTTTCCAGAAGTTGATCAGTATGGAAAACGGGGAGTGAGTTAACTAAAACATTTTAGGTGCAGGGTTCGGAAAGCCTAAGCCAGTGGTCGGCAAACTCACTAGTCAACAGAGCCAAATATCAACAGTACAACGACTGAAGTTTCTTTTGAGAGCCACATTTTTTAAACTTAAACCTCTTCTAACGCCACTTTTTCACAATAGACTCGCCCAGGCCGTGGTATTTTGTGGAAGAGCCACACTCAAGGGGCCAAAGAGCCGCATGTGGCTTACGAGCCACGGTTTGCCGACCGCTGGCCTAACCCAGTGGTTCTCAGTGGCGGTATTTGAGGTTGCCACAGCGGGGTGAGAAGGGGTAAAGGCCAGGCTTGCTGCTAAGCATCCTTGATGCAGCAGCGAATGGTCTGGCCTGTCCTGCAGGCATGCCCAGGTTGAGAAGCCCTGTACTGAGGCAGGGCTCAGGGAAAGGGGGAAGGGGATTGGGGATTACTTGGCTGTGTTGTTGAAACCTTCTGGAGTTAATAGTTGGATCCAGGTGCCAAAGCTTTGCCCCTGGGAATCCGTCTCTCACCATGTTTCAGCTCTGCTTTCCTTCACGTTACGTCGTGCTGGCAGGTTCTGGTCCTTGCGCTCTGGCACCAGAGAGTAAGCAGTCCCGGTGGGAAGAGCTGCCTCTCTCCCAGCTGTTCCCACAATGTCCAGGCTCATGTTTCATTGGCCCAGCTTAGCCCCATGCTGGTCCCTGATCCAGGGCTCTGATTGGCTAGGCCTGGGGCACGTGCCCACCCCCTATGCAAATCTCGGGTACGGAGAGAATTTGGGGAAGAGGCCTCCCAGGAGGAAAGTCGGGGGCTGTGCCGAAACCGGTTTGGCTCAGTGGTAGAGCATCGGTCTGCGGACTAAAGGGTCCCGGGTTCGATTCCGGTCAAGGGCATGTACCTTGGTTGCGGGCATATCCCCGGTAGGGGGTGTGCAAGAGGCAGCTGGTCGATGTTTCTCTCTCATCGACGTTTCTAGCTCTCTATCTCTCTCTCTTCCTCTCTGTAAAAAATCAATAAAATTTTTATTAAAAAAAAAAAAAAAAGAAAGTCGGGGGCTGTTATGAGGAGCGAGACAGACCCAGACTTGGACACCACCACGCAGACCTGGGACACGGTGGCTCATGCAGACCCAGGCTGCAATTTTCTCACGTGATGAGAAATGCGGGGCTAATCTGCCCTCTTACACTACGTGCTTAGTTAATACACGTCACCGAAAATGGGGATGTGGCATGCCTCAGGTTGAGTGAGGGCAGGAAAATAAGCAGAGTGTTGCCTCCTCATCGGGGCTTCCGTTTCCTTACCAAAGGGGGTTGTTTGAAACCTGTTACACGGTAGGTGGGAACTGGCGTCAGAAGCTGTAGAGGACATGGTGGATCAGAGGAATTATTGCTGTTTTCATTTCTTTCTCGCCCCTCCTGTGCTCGCTCCTCCAGGTCATTTTTCCACCCCAAGAAGGAGGGCAAGGCAAAGAAGCCGGAGGAGACACCCAGCGGCGTCAGAGAGATCGAGGCCCCTCCGAAGCACGTAACGGGTCTGGGATGTGGCGAAGCTGTTCCTTTGTCAGTCGGGACTCTTGGCCGCAGGTGTTAGAAACTCAGCTCAGACTCTCTCCGAAGGGAATTTTTGACTTCCGTCACTGACGTCCAGAGGGGATGTCCAGCTTCAGGCACAGCTGGATCCAGGGCCTCAGAGTTGTCTTCAGGGCTCTGCTTCATGTCTCCAGAGCGGCGGTCGCCAACCTTTCGGACCTCACGGGCCACCGGTTGGAGCAGCGGTCGCCACTGCGGACCCCTGGTGGTTCTGAGGTCTGAAACGCCGGCTCTAGAGCAGACTCTCTAAGAGGCGGAGAAGCTGAGTTTGCTGCCAGCTGGTCAGATTCAGTGATTTTCAACCTTTTTCATGTCATGGTACACATAAACTCATGACTAAAATTCTGCCACACATCAGAAAGGATTTTTTTTTTGCTCTCAGCTTCACCCATCACACAGTGGGCACACAGGAGGTCTCCCGAGATTCATCATGGACAGATGGATAACTCAGAGTCTGTGCTTACGCTCGGCTGGGTGGCTCAGTTGGGTAGAGCGTCATCCCAATACACCAGGGTTGCTGGTTCGATCCCTGGTCAGGGCACCAATGCCAGAAGCAACCAGTGAATGCATAAATAAGTGGAGCAACAAGCTGATGTTTTTCTCCCCCTTCCCCTCTCTCTAAAATCAGTGATAATTAGAAAACAGCATATGCTTAGGAGGCCCCTAGGAAATGCTCATTGATGGCGGAAAGGAGAAGAAGCAGACATGGTGAGGGAGCTGGAGTGTCTGACCCTCTCTGCCAGCTAGAACGCCCCCGTTGCCCCCCCTTCCAGGGTGGCGCTGAAGGAGCGGAACAGAGCGGTGCCTGAGAGCGACTCTCCAGTGAAGAGGTCAGGGAGGAAGACGGCCCGGGTCCTGTGCAGCGAAGGGGAGGAGGAGGAGGAGGAGGAGGAAGCAGCCATCCCGTCCCCCAAAGACCAGGTGGGTCCCATCAGCCTGCCCCCTTTTATGGGAGAAACCCTAATTCCCATGAGCCTTTGGGGGGGGGGGGTGCAGCAGCCACCCAGGGGGGCCCCGGAGACGTGGGAAGGGTTTCGTGGTTGTGTCCTGGAGCAGCCGGGCTGGTCTCCAGGGTCCTACGTCCGCCTCAGTCCGGGACCTGGGGCAGGCCCCCTGACAGGTGTGCCTCACCTGTGACGTGCAGGTCACTTGGCACCTGCCTCTCTGGGTGGCTGTGAAGAGGATGGGTGTCAGGTCACACATGGATCTGGGAAGAAGGCCTAGAAAATGGTCATTGATGGTTGACTGGAAAGGAAGGGCCCAAAGCTATGGGGTCTCTCCCGTTCTCACAGCTTGTCATCTGCTCTGCACTCTGGCTCATTTGTGCTCTTTAGAGAGAGAAGATGCCTACCTTGCTTAAGCCACTGTTGTTTGTGTCTTATTTCAAATACTAACTCGTCTTCTTTGGCATGGAGAGGAGGAGAGACACAGAGGAGAGGCCTAGCATCCCTCTCTGCTCTCAGCTGCTTGGGAAATGAGATAGTAGGGTGCTCCCTCCCCCCCCCCCCCCCCCAGCTCCGACCCCACCTAATTGCTCTTTCTTTCTTCTTCCAGAAGCCTGCCCCCAACTCTCCACAAGTCTCCCCGCCTCCAGGCCCTGTCACGTCCCCTGAGAGCAGCCCTCCCCTCGCCAGCCCTCCCCTCCCCAGCCCTCCCCTCCCCAGCCCTCCCCTCTCCAGCACCTCTCCCGCAGCCTCCGTCTCCCCGTCAGGGATCCCGAAGCGGATCACAGGTAAGGACACGGGCCCTGCCCTTTCAGTTGCTCGTCCTTGTCCCCACCTGGTCCAGCACCAGGCAAACATCCTCCTGACGCTCTGAGCTCGGCCTGTGGTTGAGAGCACAGCTCCACCGTCCGCTGGCTGGGTGATGGGCAGGTGACTTCCGTCACCTGCTTTTGTCCCCCTCTCTGTGTGGATACGAGGAGATTTAAGATGATGAGTGTGGTTCGCATGTATTGCCATTGATGGTGTGGTATCCTCCTATATAAGAGAGAGGAATATGCTAATTACCTGTTACGCTGTGAGGCGTAACGACCAACCACATAACGACCGGATCACGGATCTGCAGGAGGGTGGGGTAGAGAACTACAAGTGGGCAGCAGAGAGCCACAGGAGGGGGCAGGGCAGCGAAAAAGCAGGAGGCGGAGAGCTACAGGAGAGGACAGGGCAGCGAGCTAGGAAAAGGGATCGGGGGAGCTACAGGAGGGCGGGGCAGCAGGCGGAGAGCTACAGGCGGGTGGCAGCGGCCTCCAGGCACACGGATCTGTGCACAGGGCTACTGGTAAGAAATAATAGTGGTGACGAGGGCTGTGGGAGCACAGAACGGGGCCAGCCGAGAGGAGGCGGCCCCGAAGATGGGGTAGGGTTCGCTGTGTTGGGAAAGGGCGATGGGAAGTGTTGCAGCCGAGAACAGCACGTGCAGAGGCCAAGAGGTGGGACAGCGTGGTTGTTCGGGGAGTCCTTACGCTTCGGGGTTTCTGGAGAATCCAGTGCAGTTTGGAGAGTAGAGAGAATCTGAGGACGGTGGGGAGAGAGGAGCTGAGGAGGAGAGTGGGGACTGGCTCCCGGAGGGCCCTGTGTGTGAGGCTAGGGAGCCTGTGAGGCTAGGGAGCTCGGGCTGTGGCCTGTGGTGCTGGGGAGCCAATGGGGGAGGTAGGGAGGGAGGCTGTGAGCTGGAAGAGCTGGTCAGGCCTTCGGGAGAGGTGGTGCTAATAAAGTAACTGAGTGGCTCGGCTGACACTGATCGGCTTGGGGTGAATCAGGGACCCATTGTAGAGGAAGTGACATTTGAGCTTTGTCAACAACACGTGCAGGGGTCCAGAGGGTGACAGTGCGGAGTGTTCGGGAACGACAGCAGTCAGTGATGCTGGTAAAGAACGTGATTGTGTGGCATGGGCCTCAGAGGGCCAGGTGGAGAGAGTTAGGGAGGATGGTCGGACAGAGCGGACACTAAGGGACTTGGTCCTGGAGGCGGGGCCGGGGAATGTGGAAAGCTTTGGAGCAGGGCAGGGACAGGTCCAGCCACAGCCGCTGCAGGGCCCTCCGGGTCATGTGAAGAAGCCACGAGACCAGGGAGAAGGTGAGAATTGGTGAAAATCATTACGGCTGCCTTTGATGAAAATCATTACGGCTGCCTTTTCTTCACCACGTGATCTCCATTTGGAATCTCCCAGAAACAGGCTGTGAAACTGACAAGGATTCAATGCAGACCATTTCTTGGGGCGGTGGGAGGTGCAGAGAAGACAGTGGTTCAGGGAAGGGGAGTCGCCAATAAGATGTGCTCTTAGGTCGGCTCCCTGGAGCTTCGTAGTCTGGGAAGTGCTGGGAATTGGCCTAAATGTGCGCGGAATGATCTGGAAGTGCGAGGGGCTGGGTGCTTACACACCAGCCCCGGCAGTCATTGGGTGAGGTAGCGCCCAGGCTCTGTTGATCCTGGTGCTCCGGGCCTCTGAGGTTCTGGGAAATGTGTCCAGGACATTCGGACATGGCCAGATCCTGGGGACACAGGCACGGAGAGCGCTGGCTGCCGTTGGGTCTGGGCTGAGCCATTCCATCCTTGCTTACTGTGGGGGGTTATTCCGTTTTGCGGATGTGGAGAGTGAGGCTCAGAGGGATTAAGGAACCTGCTCACCGTCATGCAGCCAGGAGGCAGCGTGAGCTCCAGGGACACGCTCACGCTGGGGCAGTAGCTGTGGGCAGGAGGAGAAAGGGGGGACCCAGGGCCTTTCAGGAGCCCCATCGTAAGGGGGTTGGGGGCGGGTGTGGTGCTGAGTTCACCCGGGCGGGGACAGATTGGCCAGCGAGTCGGCCACACCTCAGCCTTTGCCTTCCCAGCTCGAAAGCAGTGTTCTAAACGGAAGATTCAGGATGTCCTGGAAGAGCACAGCGCGGACAAGGGCCAAGAAGCCAAGAGGAAGAAGGTGGAAGAAGGTGAGGCACCGGGAGAGGGGTGTGTGTGTGTGTGTGTGTGTCTGACTGTGTGTCTGACTGTGTGTCTGACTGTGTGTCTGACTGTGTGTCTGACTATGTGCACAGAGGGAAACCTGGAAGGGCGTGGCCTACCCAGGAGGACAAGGTGCTAGGACCCCACTGATTGGATGCCCGTGTCCATGCCTCTAAGTCCCCACACACCAATATGGGATTTTATTGGGAGAGCATTTTGGAATATATTCACTTAGCTGTCTCAGTTTAGTTTCCATACACAGTTGCTCACTTTTTATCGTTACTTTTTGGAAATATGTCCCTCTAAAGACCCCCTTTTTCCTTGTAAGATTCACATTTTCCCAGACCCCGCAGTGCCTCAGGCATTTTTTCATGGTCCCCTCGGCCAGTACCAGACCAGTTCTGTTTATTAAGCAGTGGATATCCAAACCACTGTTTATGTTCTAGGAGCTTGGGCACTTGAGGAAAATGATACACATACGTTGAGAGGAAAATTAATATTTCTACTTTATTCTTTTAAAAAAATATATATTTTATTGATTTTTCACAGAAAGGAAGAGAGAGGGATAGAGAGTTAGAAACATCGATGAGAAGGAATCATTGATCAGCTGCTTCTTGCACACCCTCTACTGGGGATGTGCCCGCAACCAGGGTACATGCCCTTGACCGGAATTGAACCGGGACCCCTCAGTCCGCAGGCTGACGCTCTATCCATTGAGCCAAACCAGTTTCGGCTCTACTTTCTTCTTAAGTAGTCACAGTAGTTTACTAATAGGATGTCTCCGGGGTGCTGCACCATGTCTCAGGCTGGAATCCAGTTGCAAACTGCCACCCTCTCATTTCCTGTATCCTGTCCCATGCTGATTTCTGTGCGGCACTTGGTTTTTTAATCACAGAAATAGGGAAAACCAGCTTTCAAAAATGTAACATCAGAAACTGCAAGGAACGTGACCTGATACTGAAAACTAAAATACCTTGACGTAATAGTTCATCAGTGTGGCGCACAGGTCACCAGTTTCCATTAAAGTGTCAGGTATCCTGCCGGGTCCCTGTGAGTTCGTGCATCTTGGTGACGAGGGAGCTGCAGCGATAAAGATCTGATTGATCGATCGATCATTTGGGGCCTGAGAGTAGAACAGCTGCAGCCTTTGCCGCTGTCGGTTTGTTTAATAAAAGGTCTTTATTAAGCTCATCTAACCCCGGGGGAGATTTCATTTCCTGTTGGCAATTTTTAGACAGTAATGAATTTTACTCTGAATTATCAGTGTCTGGGGATGTGGGGGCGGGGGTGGCTTTTTCTACTAAGATAAATTTTCCCTAAGTTAGTTTATAGAACTTTTATTGTCACCCTGATAGGACTTTTCTCAATCAGTTTAAAATTTTTTATTGTAATCTCTAACGAGTTATCACAAGCAACTGCTATTCTGTGGTAACTAGTCTATAATAATAAAAGCATAATATGCTAATTGGACTGAATGAAGCCATGGCTGCGAGGGGAGCCGGTGCCAGCAGAGAATTTCGTGCACCGGACCTCTAGTTCTAAAATAATTATTTATAAGAAAAAACTGGCCTTGCTCAGCTGCAGGGTGACCATGGGATCAGCTTCCCTTGGAGGTCCCCACTCCCGCCCCTTCACAGCGAGCATGTCAAACTCAAAGAGGCTAACGGGTCACATAAATGAGGCGTCCGACCTTCGGGCCGAGAGTTTGACGCGCTTACTTTACAGAGACACTTGATTGGCGCAGGAAAGAATAAAGGGGCAGAACGTCTTGGGAGCTGAAATGTCCTTGGGGGCCAAAGTGATGTTTTGCCTTCTCGCTTTCCTGTGTGTCGTCAGAAGCAGAGACCCCAACAGAAAACCCCCCAAAGCCAGAAGAGGCCAAAGAGAAGAAAGCAGAAGAGGGGGGCCTGCCCCTGACGCCCCCTGAGCCCCCGAACACCTGCAGTGAGTTTCAGATCCTCTTCCCCCGCAGCCCCATCTCTGCGTTGGGGGTCAGGTGCCTTTGGGGGACAAGTCATTTAAATGAGACGGAGATTCTCAAGTGTGCGGTTTAAATGTGGATTCTGGGTTTTATTTTTGTTGGTATTTTTCTGCATGTACGTGAGACAAAAAGAGCCAGTCGTTCTTCAACAAAATGCATCTCAGGAATCATAGGTCCTAAGTGTAATTAGTTGAGCAAAAATTCAAAAAAATGTATATATTTTATTGATTTTTTACAGTGAGGAAGAGAGAGGGATAGAGAGAAACATCGATGAGAGAGAAACATCGATCAGCTGCTTCTTGCACGCCCCCTACTGGGGATGTGCCCGCTACCAAGGTACAAGCCCTTGACTGGAATCGAACCTGGGACCTTTAAGTCCGCAGGCTGACGCTCTATCCACTGAGCCAAACCGGTTTCAGCTGAGCAATAATTTTTAACGCTTTGCACTCCGCTGTCCCCTCTCAGGGAACATCGGAATTCTAGCATATCACTCGGATGTCCCCTCTCAGGGGACATTGCAGTTTATTAGTGACTACAGGGAATTGAGTTATTTCAACGCACGTTTCCGCCGCAAAGTAGCGTCGAGTAGCTGGTAACCAATGTCCAGAATGGTTCGGAGTGCAAAGGGTTAAGTTGGACAACCAGGCTGAGTTGCGGGATTTAGAGGTGAGCCTGCCCCTCACAAGCCCCGCCATCCGGTGTCCGTGAGACCCCTGAATTGGAAACACCCTGTGGGGCCGTTTTTAGGATGCAGAGTGGTGCCTGGTTTTCTGCAGCGGCAGGAGTGGGGACATTTTCTCATCGGGCTGAGATGTCTTATCCTTTCTCCAGTTTGGGGTCAAGTGCTAGAATCCCATGAGTTAGTGCTGACAAAGAAGCATCAGGCTCAAAGCTTACTCTGGGCAGAGGAAACGGGCAGAGTTGGTTAGGTTTTCCATTTAGCGGGTCAGAATGACCCAGGGGTTAACCAGTAAAAAGCTTCTGGGTGGAACCAGTTTGCAGCAGCATCGTCTGACCTCTCGCTTTAGAAGCTGAGCCGCCGACAGAAGGCGGTGCAGAGCCCATGGTGGTGGTGAAGCCAGAGCCCCAGGACGAGGACCAGGCCAAGCCGCCCCCCAAAGCTCCCAAGATGCTCAGCAGTTTCTTCGGTGAGTTTCTCCTGCCTCCCTCCCCTGGCTGTGCTGGGAGGAGGCGGGCCGGTCTTCTCCAGAGAGACCTGCAAGTCCATCGGCCTTCCTGAGTTAGAAAGCCTAATGGATACATCTCCTGGCTTGTTGAGTGTTGGGGAGGGGTGCGGGATGGGGGCTGTCAGAAGGAGACGGACCCACCATTTTCTGGCTTCCTCCCCAGCTCCCCGGAAACCGGCAACCAAAAAGGAAGTGAAAGAAGAGGAGCCTGGCCCCCCCAAAAAGGAGGCATCCAAGGGGTGAGTCAGTGTCTGTTGTTGAGTAGAGAGGACAGTGGATTGACAAGAACCAGGCAGTGGGCCCAGACCTCTTTGATTTTACTGTAAGCCTCCAAAAAGGAGACAGATAATCACAGAAAATGTTCAGCTTTAATTATACTAATGCTAATAAAAAACATATGGGGGATATTGAACATCAGCTTTGCACCCCAGTGGAGACCTAAGTGAGATGAAGTGGCACCGTTTCAGCGTGCTGTGTCAGGTGCAGCTGAAGGTTCTCCTTCTCTGCAGCGGTCCTGTGGCGGAGGCGGGCACTTTAGCCATTTCACAGGCGTCGGAACCACGGGCCCAGAGAGGTTAGGTCGGCTTTCCCGAGTCCAACAGGGGAGTGGGGGTAAGGCCAGGCCTGGACCCCAAGCCCCCTGATTCCTCAGCCTGGGCTCTTCTTCCCCACTGCCCCGTCCTGCCCCCTGGGTGTGCGTCTGTGTTTGTGCATTTAATGAAGACATTTCTCTACCACAGTCAACGTTTTATGTCTTGTTTTTTATTTCATGTCATACTGCAACCCTTTTTCTTAAAATATATTTTATTGAGATTTTATAGAGAGGGATAGAAAGCTAGAAACATAGATGAGAGAGAAACATCGATCAGCTGCCTCCTGCACACCCCCTACTGGGGATGTGCCCGCAACCAAGGTACATGCCCTTGACCGGAATCGAACCTGGGACCTTTCAGTCCGCAGGCCGACGCTCTATCCACTGAGCCAAACCGGTTTCGGCTGCAACGCTTTTTCTTACACACCCCCAGCCCGATCACTGTCTGTGCCTGAAGGCTGCCTGTAGGTGACAGCGCCCTGCAGGCCCTCCAGGTTCCTCACCTTGGAAGTGGAGATGCATTGATGACAGGAAGTTAACATACACTGTTAACCGTGTCCCAGGCGCTAGGCCGTGTGCCTCAGTGGTCCTCACAGCCACGGGGTGCAGATGCTGTTGGGGTCCCCTTTCACAGCAAGGGGATTGAGCGTGGGGCAGGGCAGCATCGTGGAGAGCTGAGACCCCAGCTCCACCCTTGCCAGCTGTGTGGCCTCAGGGAAGTAACCCTTTCTGTGCCAGTCTCCTCCAGAGGGCTTGAGGCATGTAGACTAGGCCAGTGGTCGGCAAACTGCGGCTCTTTGGCCCCTTGAGTTTTTAGCAAAGGCCAGCTTAGGAGTATCCTAATTAAGTTAATAACAGAGTACCTACCTATATAGTTTAAGTTTAAAAAATGTGGCTCTCAAAAGAAATCTCAGCTGTTGTACTGTTGGTATTTGGCTCTGTTGACTAATGAGTTTGCCGACCACTCGACTAGGCTTTGGGTATGGCCAAGCTCAACAAGTTTATAGCTGCTGCTATTTTTACTGTTATTACTATTATATGATTTTAGTGTCTTGCTTAGGTCGCACATGGGGAGTGTGGCTGAGTTGGGATTTGAGGCAGGCAGTCTGCCTGTAGAATTTATTACCCACCGTGCTCTGTTGCCTCTTGTTGGAGTAACAATAGAAACATCCAGGACGGCTACACTTATTCAACACAGTCTGTACAGTTCGCTGTGCACAGCCCTGCCCTGTTCCACCCACAATCCTGTCTGCAGAAGCATCAGCACAAGAGCTGAAAAAATCTGGAGTCTTCTCATGTACCCTTTGGTCCCCCTAGTTTTGGAATAGACAGAGGCCTGAGGCTGGGGAGTCAGTGTATTATTTATTTTTTTCAAATATCCTCATCGGAGGGTATTTTTTTCATTGACATTTTAGGAAGAATGGAAAGGGGGGGAAGGGAAGAGAGAGAGAGAAACATCAATGAGAGAGAGAGACATTGATTGGTTGTCTTCTGCATGTACCCAGACTGGGGACGGAGATCAAACCTGCAACACAGGTACCTGCCCTTAACTGGGAATCGAACCTGTGACCCTTCGGTTTGCAGGCAGATGCTCTAATCATTTAGAAACACTGGCCGGAGTATCGGCGTTGTTTTTATTTATTTATTTATTTATTTATTTTTAATTAAATTATTATCAGCGTTGTTTTTAAAATAATCCCCGCAAAATGCACCTCACGAGAATCCTTAACCTAATTTCCTCCTTAACCCTTACGACCACATGTCACTGTAGGATTTTGGTGGCTTCATCGTACAGGTGGAGACACTGGTTTGGAGATGGAAGCCACTTCTCCCGGTGACATAGCTGGTTGGTGACCAGCAGGGGTTTGAACCAGATGGTCTGACTGCAGTCTGGGCTGTGCTGGCTCCGACGGGGTCAGCGTGAGGCTCTGGTGTAGTGGTTGAGAGCAGTCTGGAGCCCTGCTACTTGTCGCTGTGTGAGGGGGTGTGGGAGGGGGGGACCGCTTAACCACTCTGGGCCCGTTTCCTGGCCTGGGGAATGCAGAAGAGCCGCACCTGCAGGACTGCTTGCCAGCAGCTGTGTGCTCTTGGCACAGTGCCTGGCACTTCCTTGCGCCCGGTGACCTCCCCCTCGTTCTGTCCACTAGAGCGAGCGCAGGAAGGCTGGTGAACAGCCCAGAGGTCTTGCAGAGTGGATGCCAAAAACCATGCTGACCCCTTTTCTGACCTCAGGCATGCTGAGCGGGACTCTACCTCAGGGCCTTTGCACTTGCTGTTCGCCCTGCCTGGGTGCTCATTTCCCTAAGAAACACTCTGCTCACCCTTCGCGTCGTTCTGCTCAGATGTATCCGCGCAGGCCTTCCCCGGCCACCCTCCGAAGTAGCATCTATCAACCCGCTTTCTCCTTCCGCTTGGCTTTATTTTGTTTTCGGGAATACTTTATAATATCTAAAGTAATTTGTTTATCTGTTTTCTCCCCCAGACTCTCCCACTTGGAGGTGAGCTCCAGGTTAGCAAACTTGATTTCCATTTACCTCTGTGCCTCGCACGGTGCTGGCCGTGGGAGATGCTCAGGAAACGTGGGCTGGAGGAGCGGCTTCGCTGTAACCCCGCCATCTGGCTTATCTCCTCTCCCTTTGCCTCCGCAGCGCCCCGGACCCGGCCAGCTACAACCCGGCCAAGAAGAACTACCACCCCATCCAGGATGCGTGCTGGACACGGGGCCAGAAGTGAGGCTCAGCCCTGCCCGCCCCGCCCGCCCTGCTGCGCTCCGGTCCCTGCCGCCGCGGGGCCTCTGGGAGGCCAGTCCTCGCAGGACACTGTCCAGGGTCTCCTGTGTTTTGGGGACACAGCAGCATTGAAGGGGACAGAGAGGAACCCCGGGAGCAGGCGGGAGCGGGGTGGGCGTGTCTTTGGGGGTAGCAAGGCTGTCCTCAGGGAGCAGCGGGTTGAGGCCAGCGTGGGTTCACAGGCCGCGCTCTGTCTCCTCTCACTTCCCAGGGTCCCTTACCTGGCTGTGGCCCGGACGTTTGAGAAGATCGAGGAGGCCTCTGCTCGGTAAGGAGCCGGGCCGCCGGGCGGGGCGGGGCGGGTGCTCCTGGCTCTGTCCCTTGCCTGGCAGCCCCTCCCTTCCCCAGGCTCCGGATGGTGGAGACGCTGAGCAACCTGCTGCGCTCCGTGGTGGCCCTGTCGCCTCCAGACCTCCTCCCCATCCTCTACCTCAGCCTCAACTGCCTCGGGCCGCCCCAGCAGGGCCTGGAGCTCGGCGTGGGGGACGGGGTCCTTTTCAAGGCGCTGGCCCAGGCCACAGGTGAGGAGGCTGCGGTGGCCACGCGGCAGGAGGGACCCTGGAGGAGGCGGAGAGGCCGGGGGGTCAAGAAGTGGGTGGGCACTAGGAGTGGGGAAGTTGGGGGCTTGCCAGGAGCACACGGAGCTGGAGAAAATGCCGGAGAATGTCGACATGCAGCTGCGGGCCTCACCCTGCTCCTCGCACTCTGCCCCCAGGTCGGCAGCTGGAGCTGGTGCGGGCCGAGATCGCCGAGACGGGCGACGTGGGGCTGGTGGCCGAGAACAGCCGCAGCACCCAGCGGCTCATGCTGCCGCCGCCCCCCCTCACCGCCGCCGGGGTCTTCGCCAAGTTCCGAGACATCGCCCGGCTCACCGGCAGCGCGGTGAGCGAGCAGGGCCCTGGCCCCGGGCCCCCACCCTGTGCCCTTCGTCTTGGGGACCCAGTGCCCCGCCTGTGGCACGGGGGCGGCTGGTTAGACTCTTCGGGGCTGGATCGTGTCAGTTCCATGAGGGGTGCAGAGCTGCCTTCTCCCCGCTCAAGGCTTCGGGAGCCTCCTCTTGGATCCCGCACCTGACCAAGTGCCAGCCGTGTGGCAGGACTCAGTGATTATTGGCTGAACAAAGCTGGGGAGGCAGAGAGCGGGCCCTTCCTCCTGAGCACGGGGCTGGGAGTGGGAAGGGGGGTGCAGTGCGGGGGCCGGTGCTCCGAGGGGGAGATCTCTCCAGGCAGCTGGGTGGCCGGGAAGAGGCGGGCCCTCTCCCTGCACCTGGGGCTGACCGCTCTGTCCCCCTCAGTCCACAGCCAGGAAGATGGACATCATTAAGGGCCTCTTTGTGGCCTGCCGCCACGCAGAAGCCCGCTACATCACCAGGTGAGCGTGGGCCGTGAGGCGGGAGGTGGAGGCAGGAGGGGCGGGCCGTGGGAACCCCAGCCCGGGCCTGGAGCCCCTAAGATGAGAGCAGCATGCACTGCGGGAGGAGGCAGTCCTGTGGGAACAGGGACACCGGTCTCCTTCCGGGGCCAGCTCCTCTCCTTGGGGGTCCTGCCCGGAGAAGAATCGGGCTTATGGGTGAAGAGTGCGACGATCGATTGGTGATGTCTGCCGTGGCCTGAGCCCGGCAGCAAGCGTGGGGGCCAGGTGAGACAGTGAAACGCCATGGGCGTCCTGGAGCGTTTCTTGGGTGCCCTGCCCTGGGCCACATGCTTCACCCCATCCGTGCCTCCTGCAGCTCTGTGAGGCAGGGTTTCCTCACCCAGTTTGCAGAGGGGAGGTGGAGGCACAGGGATGGTAAGCCTCGAGCTCCAGGTCACTGGCTTAGGCCAAGGCCTGTGCCGGGACAGGTCCTTGCCCATCACACTCTTGGGCACCACTGGGGCAGGCTCTGCTCTGGCTCCAGGCTGGCTTTGCCCCGCCTCCCCCTCCCCACGAGGTGGCAGCTGACCTCACCCAAGCCTCACCACTTTCTCTGAAGACCCCTGTGAGGCGCATAGTTCTGCCCCCAGGAAGTGCCAGTGGTGATGATTACTGGCTTCGGTTTCCTCATCTGTTCATGGGGCCGTGTGATGTTTGGGCCCCTTCTGGCTCTGAAGGGTGTTTGAGGAAAGGGTCTACAGAGGGTGGGGGTGGGGAGACTGGAGGAGCAGAGGAAGGTGTAGAGGCCAGATTGGACAGGAGTGGGCAAGCCACTGCCCCTCACCGTCTCTCTCTCTCCCAGAGCCCTGAGTGGACGGCTGCGCCTCGGGCTGGCAGAGCAGTCGGTGCTGGCCGCCCTCGCCCAGGCCGTGAGCCTCACGCCTCCAGGCCAAGGTGAGCCCCCCCCCTCCCCCCCCGGGGTCCTGTGCCCACCCCTGAGCTAACCCGGGCGTCCCTTCTCTGAAGCCCACACCCCCCGCCCCCTGTGGTTCTGTCTCCGGCTGCCACTCCAGACGCCTTCCCCAGGAGTGTCCCCGGCACCCCACCCACTGAGGACCCTGGGGTAGCTGAGCCTCTTCTGTTGGCTCTTGTCTTAGAATTCCCCCCGGCCGTGGTGGATGCTGGGAAGGACAAGACAGCAGAGGCCAGAAAGACGTGGCTGGAGGAGCAATGCATGATCCTGAAGCAGACGTTCTGGTGAGTCTGGGAGCCGCGGGGACTGACGCCCAGCGCGGGGTCAGATGTGTGCGGCGGGACGGCTCCAGGGAGAGCCATGGCGAGGGACCGGGCCTGTAGCCTCCACAGCCAGACCGCGACAGCCCAGAGTGTCAGTGGCAGGAGGGCCACGGAGCAGTTCCACACGTGCTCACGGGCACTGCTCTGGGCCAGGACCACGGTGCTGGGCACAGGGCAGTGAGTAGCCCTGCAGAGCCCCGGGCGGGGCAGAAAGACGTGGGGATTACAGCCATGCTCTCACTGTCCTCCGCCCCCCCTGGGAGAAATACTGTTTGGTTTTGCCTTTAACATTCCTGAGTGCTTCTAACGTGTCGTTAAGATGACAGATGGGGGCTGACGGCAGCTCAGACTAAGGGATACAGGGGCAGAGTGATGTGTAGTGACACAGGGAGGATGGGGGCAGGTAGCAGAGGCAGAGTGACGAGGACTCGGGGAGAGGAGAGGGCCGGCCAGGGACAGAGGGCTCAGGGGGCAGGTGGGGGCTGACCAGGGACCGAGGGCTTGGGGAGAGGGGGGGCTGACCAGGGACAGAGGGCTCGGGGAGGGGGGGGGGGCTGACCAGGGACCGAGGGCTTGGGGAGAGGGGGGGGCTGACCAGGGACAGAGGGCTCGGGGAGGGGGGGGCTGACCAGGGACCAGGGACAGAGGACTCGGTGGGGGGGCTGACCAGGGACAGAGGGCTCAGGGAGAAGGGGGGGGGGGGGGCTGACCAGGGACCAGGGACAGAGGACTAGCAGGCAGAGGTGTATCTTGCATCCAGAGCAGAGCTTCCAGGCTGCCTGACTTGAGCTCTGGAAGGACACCTCCCACTTTGTTCTGCCCCCACCCCAGCCAGGTGCCCGACCTGGACCGGATCGTCCCCGTGCTGCTGGAGCACGGCCTGCAGGGCCTCCCGGAGCACTGCCAGCTGAGTCCAGGTACAGCCACCGGGGCCTCGAACGTCTGACACAGCCTCACCTGTGCACTGCTGGCTCGGGGGAGGGAGCTGGGGCTGCCCCTCCTGCAGGCTCCTCCCCGTCCTCTCTCTCGGCCAGGCAGGCACTTCCCTAGGAACCCGCAGAACCTCTTCCCCAGGGTGGAGTGATGTTCCCTGGGGCCCACATGCGCTCCTTCCCCCTGAGCTCCGCTCTGTGTAGGTCGGATATGATTCCAAGGGCAGTGGGTCAGGCCGGACAGTCTCTCACACCGAGTCCAGAGGAAGCCAGGGGCCAGGGCGGGCACTCGGCTGTGCTCTGGGATCACCCAGGGACCCAGGTTTCTTCTCTTGCCACCCTGTCATCCCAAGATTGTCACCCTCATGTGCATAATCACAGATGGCCTACGTCTCCGTTCTGGATACGGAAAGAGAGAGGGGACAGCCAGATTCCTGTGAGGGGTGACCCAGACCCTACACACACCGCTTGTGTGCCGTAGCAGTCGCACAGTCGGTGGTCCCTCGGCCCATCTTCCCTAACTCTCCCTCCCCTCCCCGCCCAGGGGTCCCCCTGAAGCCGATGCTGGCCCACCCCACCCGGAAAGTCAGCGAGGTCCTGAAGCGCTTCGATGAGGCGGCCTTCACCTGCGAGTACAAATACGACGGGCAGAGGGCGCAGGTACGGGGGGATGCATCCTCCAGCAGGATGGACAGGCCAGAGAGCAGGGCGGGGGGCAGCCAGACCCCGGCTCAGACCCGGCCTCTGCGACCTCCCAGCTGCCCTGCACGCTCGGGGCTTAGTTCCCGCCTCTGCGATGGTGCAATAACCGCCCGCTCACTGGCTGATTTGAAAATCGATTCTATTTGGTAAAGTCGTCAGAATTCCTGACCCACAGCCATGGGAGCTCAGGAAGTGTCAGCTGTGCTCGTGTCCTGCTGGTGGGTGTGTGCATTGTAGCAGATGCCGTGTGAGCACAGGTGCGGTTACCCAGACCTGTGTCCTGTGACCCGGGGCTGGAGGCGTCCTGTGGGGTCTGTAAGGATGCTCCTCGCTTTTCTGTTCATCGCCTGGGGACAACGGAGCACCGTGTCACAGATGGGTCTTCAAAACCCAGAGGAAAATAAGAAACAAAATGGCTTACAACAGCGACAGTGATTTGAAATACTATACATGCACGTTTTAAGTCATATATGTGTTACACCCCACACAGCTATTTCTTGCGATAACATATGTATAAAGTGGCATCCATGTAGTGGGTGGTTATTCTCGTTGGCTAGAGCACTAGAACCAGGCTGTATGACAGTAAATATATTCACAGTAAAACCCAGGGTAATAGTCACAGCATAACAACATCCAGACACATCACATAGGAAGGCCCTTGTGCGGACGGAGAGGGGCGGGGCTGGGATGACAAGAAGGACGAGGGTGGGAGATGCTGTTCGAAAGGAGACCATGTGCTCAGGTCTCTGAGCCAGTCCTCCTTCAGAGCTCCCCCCAGGAAAGGGGTCAGAGAGAAAGGAGGGGCTTCCTGGGGGGACTGGGCTCTGACTGCCTCTCCCCTCCCCCTCTGTCCCAGATCCATTTTCTGGAAGGCGGGGAGGTGAAGATCTTCAGCAGGAATCAGGAGGACAATACCGGAAAGTACCCTGACATCATCAGCCGCATCCCCAAGGTGGGTGTCTGCCACCCCCTTCCCTCTCTCCCCTGCGGCTGGGGCCGCGGTTACTGCTGCAAAGAGCCGGGCTTGGCCAGGCCAGCTCGGTGCAGCCCGGAGCCTGGGTCCGTGTCCGCATGTCTCTCTGAGTTCGGTGTCACGTTGTCAGTGGACCTTGGGGGCTGCAGCAGGAGAAGGACATTTGTTCCCCTGGGTCTGCCTGTTGGCCTCGTCCTCGCCTCTCACCAGCCCTGGGTCCCCTCCTCCTTTCAGATCAAACTCCCGTCAGTCACGTCTTTCATCCTGGACACGGAGGCTGTGGCGTGGGACCGGGAGAAGAAGCAGATCCAGCCCTTCCAAGTGCTCACCACCCGCAAACGCAAGGTAGGCTCAGCCACGTCACTGCCTGCCACGGTCCCCTCCCCCCTCTTCCTCCCAGGCCCGCCCAGTCCCCAGAGGGTCAGAGTGTTCGTCAGGACGCAGGTCTCAGCCTGTGCAGCGTGGCTGCCGCCGCTCCAGCCATTGCATTCTCATCCCAGCAGGCAAGGAGAAAACAGGAAAGGGCTATTTAAAAAAAATATATATTTTTTTATTGATTTTTTACAGAGAGGAAGAGAGAGGGATAGAGAGTTGGAAACATCCATGAGAGAGAGAAACATCAATCAGCTGCCTCTTGCACACCCCCTACTGGTGATGTGGCCGTAACCAAGGCACAGGCCCATGACCAGAATTGAACCTGGGACCTTTCAGTCCTCAGGCCGACACCCTATCCACTGAGCCACACTGGTTTTGGCAGGAAGAGCTATTTTCCTACATCTCTATGTTTTATGTTGAAAGAAGGTCTGTTCCAGGAGCCCCACAGCCTGCACCCCAGCAAACTTTATTCTCATTGGCCAGCAGTGTGTCCTGTCACCACCATAGCTGCAAGGGAGGCTGGGAGAACAGGTGCCTGACACGGGAGAGGCGGGGATCCGCTGAGCGCCATCACAGTTCAGTGTCGGGGCTGGCCGTGTCCCCACCCGCCCAGCCGTGTGGCCTGTTGGCGGAGCAGGGAGTGGTGGTGACAGCAGTGTCTGCCGCAGGCAGGATGGCAGGGGACCAGCCAGGCCCGACTCACCTTTCCCCGCCCTCTCTCTTCTGCCCCAACCCAGGAGGTGGATGCCGCGGAGATCCAGGTGCAGGTGTGTCTGTATGCCTTCGACCTCATCTACCTCAACGGAGAGGTGAGTCCGGCTTCACTTCCGGGGCAGCCGAGGGCGGAGCGAGTTTCACTCTCACTCTGTCACGTCACTGAGGGGAGAGGCACTCCTGGGCAGCCGTGCCCCTAGTCCAGGGAGTCGTGTGGGTCCCCAGGACCCTCCGGGGGTCTGGGCGGCCCTCCCTGCCCAGCTGCACACTGTGAGGCGGGTCTTCTCCATGTGGTGCGGCTGCCAGCGCAGACGTGAGGACACAGCACGTGCTAAGCCAGTGTTTTTGAGATCATCACTTTTATTACATAGTTATTTATTATTACTTAAAACTTTATTATTATTATTTTTAAAAAATATATTTTATTGATTTTCTACAGAGATTAAGGGAGAGAGATAGAGAGCCAGAAACGTCGATGAGAGAGAAACATTGACCAGCTGCCTCTTGCACACCCCCCACTGGGGATGCGCCCGCAACCCAGGCACATGCCCTTGACTGGAATCGAACCTGGGACCCTTCAGTCTGCAGACCGACGCTCTATCCACTGAGCCAAACCGGTTTTGGCTAAAACGTTATTTTAGATTTCAGAGGAAAGGAGAGCGGGGGAGAGGTAGAAACATCAATGAATCGAACTGTGACCTCCTGGTTCATAGGTGGATGCTCAGCCACTGTGCCACGCTGGCCAAGCATCATCATTTATTATTGTTTTTAAAAATATGTTTTTATTTAATTATCTACCTATTTATTTATTTAGCGAGGAAGGGAGAGGGAGAGATAGACAGGGGCTGGGGGCTGGTGTAGGGCTGGGTGGGACCCCTCGCTCCAGAGGGAAACATTCACAGCCAAGATGGCCCCTCCCAACTTTAAACCACCCTGCGTGGATTTGGGAGCAGCCAGCTCCTTGATTCTGCCCCTCCCACCAGTCTTGATGTGCTTCTTCGTTAATGTCTTAGTTGTAGGACTTCTGTGTAGCCAGATTCCAGGTGGTTCTGAGTGATGGCCGTTCTGTATTTTAGTTGTAAATTTCAATGTGGTTGTGGGAGGTGGTGATACTGCGTTTACCTATGCTGCTATTTTCCCTACTTTTTTAAAAAAAAATTTTATTCTTAAAATATATTTTATTGATTTTTCACAGAGAGGAAGAGAGAGGGATACAGAGTTAAAAACATCGATGAGGGAGAATCATCAATCAGCTGCCTCTTGCACACCCCCACTGGGGATGTGCCCGCAACCAAGGTACATGCCCTTGCCGAGAATCGAACCCGGGACCCTTCAGTCCCCAGGCCGATGCTCCATCCACTGAGCCAAACCGGTTTCAGCTATTTTCCCTACTTCTTCAAAAAATATTTTTGTATTGATTTGAGAGAGAGAAAGCCCCACATTGATTTGCTGTTCCACTTGTGCATTCACTGGCTGGGTCTTGTATATGCCTGACTGGAAATCGAACCCAAAACCTTGGTGCATTGGGACCAACTCGAACCAGCTGAGCTGCGTGGCTCCAGAAATTCCAGCGTTAAAAATGGTCACACTGTGTGTTTATTAGACGGTTCCCAGCACAGTGGCTCCCAGGGTGGGCACATAATTGCACGTTCAGCTCCTTTCTGTCCTAAAGGGGCAGGGTTGAGCTGTGACAAGGATGGGAGTACCCGCAGAGCTGAGGATAGAGTAGAATTTGGTTCTTCATCGGAAGAGGTTGCTGCTGTGCATCAACATGGAAAATACCCTCTCAGGGGCATGTCTGTGTCATAGCATCAACATGGAAAATACCCTCTCAGGGGCATGTCTGTGTCATAGCATCAACATGGAAAATACCCTCTCAGGAGCTTGTCTGTGTCATAGCATCAACATGGAAAATACCCTCTCAGGAGCTTGTCTGTGTCATAGCATCAACATGGAAAATACCCTCTCAGAAGCATGTCTGTGTCATAGCATCAACATGGAAAATACCCACTCAGGAGCATGTCTGTGTCAGCATAATGATCGTAGGCTTCTTTCTGCCTTGGTTCAATTGGTGTTAAAAAAGGAATAATAGCCGAAACCGGTTTGGCTCAGTGGATAGAGCGTCGGTCTGTGGACTGAAAGGTCCCGGGTTCGATTCCGGTCAAGGGCATGTACCTTGGTTGCGGGCACATACCCAGTAAGAGATGTGCAAGAGGCAGCTAATCGATGATTCTCTCTTATCGATGTTTCTAACTCTCTATCCCTCTTCCTTCCTCTGTAAAAAAAATCAATAAAATATATTAAAAAAAAGGAACAATAGTCTTAGTTACAAGAGACTGTCCAAGCTCCAGCAGGGCCGTGGCTCCCCGTCTTCCGCCCCTGGGGCCCTCGGATCTGAAAGGTCTCCAGCCCCGGCTCAGAGTCTCAGAGCCCTCGTGTCGGCTGGTTCTCCCCTCTCCCGGCTCTCCTTCGCTCCTGTGACGTGTGCTCCCTGTTTTGGCGTCCCTTCCTCTCTCGCCTGTCCCTCAGTCCCTGGTCCGGGAGCCGCTCTCCCGGCGCCGGCAGCTGCTCCGGGAGAACTTCGTGGAGACGGAGGGCGAGTTTGTCTTCGCCACCTCCCTGGACACCAAGGACACGGACCAGATCGCAGAGTTCCTGGAGCAGTCGGTGAAAGGTGAGGTGCCGGCCCCGCCCCCCCCACTGCGGCCAGCAGCCGGCCCGTGATCCGCTGTGCTCCCGGCCCGCCCTGGGCGGTTCGCCCCAGATCCTGCCTGCTCCTGCCGCCGCGAGCCCCGGCCTCACAGGGGCGGCCTCTGTCTCCTCAGACTCCTGCGAGGGGCTGATGGTGAAGACCCTGGATGTCAACGCCACCTACGAGATCGCCAAGAGGTCGCACAACTGGCTCAAGGTGACTGCCTGCCCCCAGCCTTCCCGCTGAGCCCTGGCCCCGGCGATCGTTCCCGACCAGGACGCTGACTTCAAGTCTTACCCTTCGCCCTGTCTGAGCTCGGGAGCCTTTTCCTGAGCCCCCGGCCTCACTGCGCAGCCTCGGGTCTCCCCCGCCAGTCCTCGCTAATGACATGGCCAGCTCAGGGCCCTGAGCCGCAGCGGAGAGCCAGATGAGGCTTCTCTTCTCCCGAGCCTGCCTTCCCTGTGGGCGAGGCGGTCGGAGGGCGCGGGGAGAGAGTCCGGAGCGGTGAGTGCTGTGAAGGAAGACGTCAGCTCAGGGACAGCGAGGGCAGTTGGAAAAAGCCTCTCCAGAGGCCACGTTCGGGTCAAGACACAGGCGACAGGAAAGGCCGGCCGCGTGATTATCAGCACGGACACTTGGGCGGGGCGAGCAGCAAGTGCAAAGGCCCTGAGGTCGGAACAGGCTGTGTGTGTACCGGGAGCAAGGCCCTTGGCTGTGGGGTCGGTGGGGAGCAGGCCCGGATCACACAGCGCCCTGGGGACTGTGGTCAGAGGAAACTGGGTCGTCCTAAGAGGTTCTGGGCAGGAAAGCACGTGATCTGATTGTCATCTGCACAGTCCTCTGCTGGTCCGGGTGGTGATGGGGGGGCAGGGGCAGAAGCAGGAGCACGGGGAGGCTGCTGTTTGGTGGGAATGATGGAGGCTCGATGGAGCGGGCCATGAGGAGGGGGAACAAGGATTGGATGGAGCAGGGAGGGTTTGGAGTTGAGCTGGCCGGGCCTGCACCTTTAGGAGTCATCTATGGTCTGTCCCTCCCCATGGACTGACAGCAGCTCTGAGGGCAGGAACCTTTCTATGCATCCCCGAGGCCCAGCTCCTGCCTGGCTCACAGTTGGCACTAATCAGTGTTTCCGGGACGAATGGATCAGTGCTCTGTGGGAAGGAGGGAGTGAGGGAAAGGGGATCCAGCATGACCCCAGGTCTCCCCGGCCCGCCCGTCCCCTCCGTCACCTGCTCCTCCCAGGGCGCCGCCTCTTTCCCTCCTTTCAGCCTCGATGGCCGTCCATGTCCATCCTCAGTGGCCCCGCTCAGTCTTCTTTATGGAAACTCCTCTCCAGTCTCCCACGCCACCACTCCCGTGACTCTCCCCTCACCTCCCCCAGCTGAAGAAGGACTACCTGGACGGCGTGGGCGACACCCTGGACCTCGTGGTGATCGGCGCCTACCTGGGCCGGGGGAAGCGGGCCGGCCGCTACGGGGGCTTCCTGCTGGCCGCCTACGACGAGGACAGCGAGGAGCTGCAGGCCATCTGCAAGGTGCGGCGGGGCCGGCGCGGGCGCGGGGAGGGCAAAAGAGAAACATTTTCATTTTCATTTAAAAAATGTTCAGTACATTTTTATTGATTTAGAGAGGAAGGGAGAAGGAAGGAGCAAGAGATAGAAATATCAGTGATGAGAGAATCATTGATCGGCTGCCTCCTGCTGTCCCCTACTGGGATCGAGCCTGCAACCCAGGCATGTGCCCTGACCGGGAATCAAACTGTGACCGCCTGGTTCATAGGTTGATGCTCAACCATTGAGCCACACCGTCCGGGCTAAAGCGAGAAGATCATAAGGCTCTCAGTACAAAGGGCTTTCTGTTGACATTTTAGATCAGTGGTGTGAAGTTGTCCATCTTACTGTATTGCCCGCATCAAAGAGTATTTTTTAGCCTTGACTGTTTGGGTGAAAGAAAACTCTCGGCAGTGTTCCGACTGGACATGACCCCAGTTATGGGGCAGGAGGGATGTCAGGGCCCAAGGGAGAGACTTCCGTTCAGGGAGACAGAGCGGAAGGAGCAGGGACAGTCGCCCTGAGATTTGTCCTCCATCCCCGGGCTGCGAGGGGCTGGCGGATGCCCAGCGCCCCGTGGTTTCTGTGGGTGCTGGTTAGTGCGGAGCGGGCGGGGGCGCTCTGTGCGGATTCGGGGCCCCGCGGAGCGGGCGGGGGGCGCTCTGTGCGGATTCGGGGCCCCGCGGAGCGGGGAGGCAGTGCTGGCCGCTGACCTGTCTGTCCTTCCCGCAGCTCGGAACCGGCTTCAGCGACGAGGAGCTGGAGGAGTACCACCAGACCCTGCAGGTGAGCAGCCCGGCTCCGGTGCCACACGCAGGGGCAGCGCAGCTGGCTTCGGGGGGGCAAGTCCCAGCTGGGCCGGCCACTCGCCAGTGCTGCCAGTCAGGGCCCGTCTCCCCGCGCTAGGTGCCTCGGCCCCAGCAGGGGGCCGTCTCCGGCAGGGCGCTCTTGTGGGGTTCCCTGAGTCGATCCTTAGGGTGCTGGCTGAGTGTTTGAGGTCATGGTCACAGGTGTTCCGGGCGTGACTGTCCTTTGTGTTGGTATCTGTGATTCCGTTCCTGTCCATTCTTTGGCGCTCTCTCTCTCTCTAGGTCTCTGTCCCCACCTCTAGGGGTCTCTGTCCCTCTCTCTGCCTCTGTCAGTCTTAATTTCTGTCTCAGCTCCCAGGGTCTCTGTCTTTCTTTATTCCTTCTCCCATTGCTCCCCACCCCCCATTCCTGGCTTTGTCTTTAAGGAAAGTTTGTGTCTCTATCTTCCCCCATTTGCCTCACTTCCCAACCCCACAACCCTCCATCTTGATTCTGAGACCCGAGATCCTCTCTTCCCCCTCCCCTGCTCCCGCAGGCCCTGGTGGTGCCCGCCCCTCGCTCCTACGTCCGGGCGGACGGCGCCGTGGCCCCGGACCACTGGCTGGAGCCCCGCACCGTGTGGGAGGTCAGGTGCGCGGACCTGTCCCTCTCGCCCATCTACCCCGCGGCCCGCGGCCTGGTGAGTGAGTGACGGATGTGCCTGGGGTAGAGCCTCCGGAGGAATTCCTGACGGGAGAGTGGGGAGGCCCTTCCTGGGGGGCATTGGGAAACCCCGAGCTTGCATCTTATTTGGGTGTCAGATAACTGGGTCAAAGTCTTTTGTTTCATTTAAAAATATATATATCTTATTGATTTTTTACAGAGAGGAAGGGAGAGGGATAGAGAGTTAAAAACATCAATGAGAGAGAAACATTGATCAGCTGCCTCCTGCACACCTCCTCCTGGGGATGTGCCCATAACCAAGGTACGTGCCCTTGGCTGGAATCGAACCAGGGACCCTTGAGTCTGCAGGGCGATGCTCTATCCACTGAGTCAAACCAGTGGATAGAGCATCGCCCTGCAGACTCAAGGGTCCCTGGTCTTTTATTTTTTAAAGAGAAATGCACCAGGAGTAGAAAGAAAACAGTGAAATTGCTGTTTCACACTCAGCTCTTAAGTAATTTCTGAAAACACGGTTCTTCTAAGGAAAAGCTTATGACCCGGCCTGTTCCATTTCTGTCTTCACTGTAATTAATTCCCACACCACCTGCTGTCCAGGTCCTTCTCTCCTGGCGGTTCGGTCCTCACCACGGGGAGGGCCGGGCCGCGGAGGCGCTGCCGGTGCCCAGCGCGGGCTCTGAGCTCGCTTCCTCCCCGGGAGAGACGGGGTCTCCCGTTCAGTGTGAGGTTCCTCCGATCTCTCCATCCAGCTTTTCTGTTAGAAGTGGCTTCCGTGCAAAGGCGGAGCCTGTATTTGGGACCGCATTTCTTTGAATCTTCTCACTCTGAAGCCAGGGTCCCGGGAGCAGGTGTGGGCGCAGCCTGGGCAGCGGGTGCTGTGCCGGCAGCAGGCACCTGTGTGCACGTGTTTATCCTCAGGCGCCGAGCAGCCCCGCCCTCAGGGGGACCAGAGCCCGGGAGCTGAGGGACTGGCCCCTCTCGGGGCTCCTGGCTCCCGGGAGTGGGGGGCTGGGATCTGACCCCACAGTCCGGTTCCAGAATCCACACCCGACTCCGCTGCTCTGCGTCTGGCCCTCATAACGCCAACCGCCTGAACCACAGCGGTCACAGCTGGCATTTCTTAAGCGCTGCCGCGGGCCAGGACGGTCCCGAGGGCTCATTGTCTTACTGACCCCTTACAACAGCCTCTGCTCAGCCCGCGGTTCGGGTCAGGACGCGGCCAGAGGTGCAGGAGCGGGAGGGGACTTGGTGGGGAATGGTTAGCGAGGCCCAAGGCTGGGCCACAGGAGGTCCCATCACCACCCCCCTCCAGGTGGATAGTGAGAAGGGGATCTCCCTCCGCTTCCCGCGGTTTGTCCGCGTCCGTGAAGACAAGACGCCCGAGGAGGCCACCACCAGTTCCCAGGTGAGGCCCGGAGGGGGCGCTGCCCGGCCCGAGAGCGGATCGGAGAGGGGGGCGCTGACCTGCAGTGGGGGTGAGGGGCGGGGCGGCCCTGGCTCTGACCGCCGCCTGCCCTGTCTCCCAGGTGGCCTGGCTGTACCGGAGGCAGAGTGTCCAGGAGGACACAGACCAGGACTCCGACCAGGACCTGGAGGCTTTCTGCTAGGCCCTGCCCTCCGGACGGCGGCCAGCACCGCCGGTGTCAGAAGCAGACGTGGTGTCAGTGTGTGTGCGGGTGTGGTTTAATGTGGGAATTTAGTCGTTTCTAAAAAATAAATAATTATTAACCCCGGCTCCGTGTCCAGGTCTTGCTGGGCTCTGGGTGCTCTGATAGCTCACGTGTGGAACACGTGCCTTCCAGCAGCGACTTCCAGCAGAGACAGGAACATCTTCCCCCGCACTGTGCACTGTGACAGCCGCCCCCAGCGGCCAGCACTTGAAATGTGGCCAGTGCAATGAGGACATATTCTTATATTTATTTTTACTTATATATTAAAATGCTAGAGGCCTGGTGCTGAAAATTGTGCACTGGGTGGGGAGGGCAGGGGGCAGTCCCTCAGACCAGCCTGCACCCTCTGGCAGTCTGAGCGCCCTTGGGGGACAGCCTCCTGCCACTGGGCTCGCCGGCTGTGAGCCCGGCTTCCGGCTAAGCAGGGCTTCCCTGTGACCACCTGGGCAGCTCCTGCCCCTGGTGGTCGGTGGGCGTCATAGCAACCAGTCCCGTCATTTGGCCAATTTGCATATTAGCCTTTTATTATATAGGATGTTTTTATTGATATTAATTTTTTTTCCTTTTTAAAAAAATATATTTTATTGATTTTTCACAGAGATGAAGAGAGAGGGATAGAAAGTTAGAAACATCTATGAGAGAGAATCATCGATCAGCTGCCTCTTGCACACCCCCTACTGGGGATGTGCCGGCAACCAAGGTACATGCCCTTGCCCGGAATCGAACCCGGGACCTTTCAGTCCGCAGGCCGACGCTCTATCCACTGAGCCAAACCGGTCCCGGCTAATTTTTTTTCTTATTTTATTTATTTATTTTTTTAAAGAGAGGAAGGGAGAGACATAGAGAGCTAGAAATGTCGATGAGAGAGAAACATCGACCAGCTGCCTCTTGCACACCTCCTACTGGGGATGTGCCCCCAACCAACATACTTGCCCTTGACTGGAATCGAACCTGGGAACTTTCAGTCCGCAGACCGATGCTCTACCGCTGAGCCAAACCAGTTTTGGCTTTATTGATATTTAGAGAGAGGAAGAGAGAGGGATAGAGAGAATCATGAATGAGAGAGAAACATCGATAGGCTGCCTTCTGCAAGCCCCCTACTGGGGATCGAGCCTGACATCGAGGCATGTGCCCTGACCAGGAATCGAAGTGCTGATCTCTTGGTTCCTCGGTCAGTGCTCAACCACTGAGCCACACTGGCTGGGCTCTATTTCTTTTTAATTAAATTTCACCTAAGTAGCTCCATGTGGTGAGTGGCTATTGCATTGGATAGTGGCAGTTTCAACCTTAGAAACTCATTTAACCTCCCAGCCACCTAACCTGGGGCCACTGTCCCAGAGGACAGGGAAGCACAGAGGTGGGAGGGGCTCGGCCAGGGCCGGAGCGGGTGTGCTGGCACCCGGGCCTGACTCCACTGGCTCTGGGCCCACACTTTTCGGGGACGGCCCTCCGCCTGGGGGACGGGAAGTTACAGTGACCTGCGAGACCCAGCTCCGCCTCGCACCCCTGCGGCTAGGCCTGGCCTCAGTCCTCACACAACCCTTGGACTGACCCGTGGGGCCGGCAGCGGATGTGCACACCACAGGTGAGGCAGGGAGGGGAACCCAGGGCAGCCACTGCTGGCGGCTTCTCATCCTGGGGGCGGCGATTGCCCTCCGATCAAATGGCTTTTGTGTCTCAGCTAAGAGTTCCTAACAGCTCTGTCTTAAAGGACCAGTATGCACCCATGTTCATCACGTTCAGTAAAATGCTTAAGGCAGTAATATGTGATGGGGCCTCAGACATTGTGCCTGTGGGTCCCGGTGTCTGTCTTGCTCTGTGGAGCCCACGGTTCCTTTAGGTGAGCACCGGGGTCTCCCTCCCTGCACCCCGCAGGCCTCCGGGAACACACGTCCCGAGCAGCCCCGGCTGCCATGTCCTTCTGCCAGGGCTGGGCCGGGGCATCCGCTCCCCAAACACCCTCACCTGCCCCACCGGGTCGGGACTGTCATTATCCCAGTTCACAGACGGGACACTGAGGCCCAGGAATGGACGGTCCTTCCCCTCGGCCCACTGTCCAGGAGGCGGGACCGGGATCCGGTCCAGGCCGTGGGCAGGAGCCCCTGTGTGCATTGCCACGGACTAGTGTCTCCCGAGAGTAAGGTGACCAGACGTCTGCTTTTGGCGGGACAGTCCCGATGTGTAACCATTTGTCCCGCGTCGTTTTAAAAGTCCCAATTTAAAAAAAAAAAAATCGGGACTGTTTCAAAACATCGCGGGACTCCGGACAAATTGTTAAAAATCAGGACGTCTGGTCCCCTTAGCGGGCCTCGTGTGCCCCTGCGAGGAGCTGGTGCCTTACGCCCAGGCTCGGAGGTGGCGGGTCTGGGGGAAAGAGATGGTGCTGACACTGAAGAGATGGAGGATAAGACACTGAAGGGGTGAGCCTGGCAGCCTCCCCGCGCCTCCCAGCTCTTCCCTGCTCCTCCGCTCTCCTCCCCTCTCCTCCCCTCTCCTCCCCCTCCTCCCCCCTCCTCCCCCCTCCCCCCCCCTCCCCCCCCTCCCCCCCCTCCCCCCCCTCCCCCCCCTCCCCCCTCCTCCCCCTCCTCCCTCTCCTCCCCCCTCCTCCCCCCTCCCCCCCCTCCCCCCTCCTCCCCCCTCCTCCGCTCTCCTCCCCTCTCCTCCCCCCCTCCCCCCCCCTCCCCCCCCCCTCCCCCCCCTCCTCCCCCTCCTCCTCCTCCCCCTCCTCCTCCTCCCCCTCCTCCTCCTCCCCCTCCTCCTCCCCCTCCTCCCCCCTCCTCCCCCCTCCTCCCCCTCCTCCTCCTCCCCCTCCTCCTCCTCCCCCTCCTCCTCCTCCCCCTCCTCCTCCCCCCTCCTCCCCCCTCCTCCCCCCTCCTCCCCCCTCCTCCCCCCTCCTCCCCCCTCCTCCCCCCTCCCCCCCCCTCCCCCCCTCCCCCTCCCCCCCCTCCCCCCCTCCCCCCCCTCCCCCCCTCCCCCCCCTCCCCCTCCTCCCCCCTCCCCCCCCTCCCCCCTCCCCCCCCTCCCCCCCCCCTCCCCCCCTCCCCCGCCTCCCCCCCTCCCCCCCTCCCCCCCTCCCCCCCTCCCCCCCTCCCCCCCCCTCCCCCCCCTCCCCCCCTCCCCCGCCTCCCCCCCCCCTCCCCCCCCTCCCCCCCTCCCCCCCTCCCCCCCCTCCCCCCCCTCCCCCCTCCTCCCCCCTCCTCCCCCCTCCTCCCCCCTCCTCCTCCCCGCGCCTCCCCTCTCCTCCGGGCCTCAGGATGGGGTGGGCAGGTTTGGGGAGGGTAAATGATTTCCCAAAGACAGGTAGAAAGGGCTCAGAAAGGGGATGCCGCCTCACCAGGACTTTGTTCGCAGAGTTTGTGAAGATGATGTCCCGCTGAGGAGGCCCTGGGCGCGCCCGCCGCCCCCACCTGCAGACCGGGATGGAGCCAGAGGATGGGGATGCCCTGGGGGGGGGGGGGGCCTGTGACCTGGACTGAGGCCGGGGGTGGGGGTGGGGCTGTGGGTGGGGGTGAGGCCTGGGGTGGGGGTGGGGGTTGTGTGTGGGGGAATTACAGCTCCAGAACTGGGCTGAGGAGGAGGAATCTGGGAATGGGAATGGGAACGGGCCTGGGTCCAGTTGCCGCTCCCAACAATCCCGGCGATGAGCCCCACCTTTTAATGCCACCGAATCCCACCTCCCCGCCCCACGTCCCTGCCCCCTGCCCCCTGCCCGCCTCTTCCCCAGCCTCCTCTCCCTCCTCCTGTGCAGACCGGTCTGTCCTCCTCCCCTGTCTGCCTCCTCCATCCCGTTCCCTGGGCAACGGGGAGGCTGCCCACCACCGGCCAGCCCGGGGCCTGCGGTTTTTCTGGGGTGAGTGTGTGCAGTCTGCCTTACCCTCTGGCCTCTGGCCTCCTCGTCCTTGGCAAAGGGACTCCGGCCACAGAATTAAACCGCAGGTCAGACCATCCGGGTTTAGGCTAAGTGGATCCCAGGGAGTTAATCCCCCAGGAAATGTCATCAGGCAGAGAGAGGGGACAGCAGCCCCAGGGCCCAGGCCAGGAGCCCCGCCTCCGCCACGCCCTCTGCTGGCTGCTCAGGGAGAGCCTCCCAGGGGCTGGGCAGGGGCTCCAGGCTCCACCCCCGAACCCCCAACCCGCCACCCAGGTCCTGGCTGCAGAACCGGAACCGAGGCTTCTTCTTCCACCACCTCCTCCTCCTCTTCCTCCTCCTCCTCTTTTTTTTTATTTTATTTTTTTTATTTTTTTTTATTTTTTTTCAAATCAATCTTTATTGTTCATATTATTACAAAGGTTCCTCATTTCTTCCCCCCTCCACCAGGTTCCCACCCCACCCTCCGCCCCCTCCCCATCCCCCATTGTCCTCATCCATAGGTGCACAGTTTATGTTCAGTCTCTTCCTCCCTCCCTTTCCCCGATAGTAAATCCCTTTTCAGATAGTAAATCTGTTACTTAGCATTATCTCATATCAATAATACCTCCACATGCCCAATGATACACTTCACACAAAAGACATTTCCAAATAGGTCAACCAGCCTCATCCAGGCCCCACCCAAGGCACTTACAGATCAACACCCCAGCGCTATACTAACTCAACACATCCAGATCTAAGCCTTCATCACTTGATTCAGCAGACCCTCAAGTTCCCGCAAAAGTTTCCAGCCATGTCTGAGAGGCAGCCGTGGGCAGGTACAGGCGAGGAGCGAGCTGTTTCAGGCCTGGCTGCTCCGGGCCTGGCCTCTGTTGCTCTGGTTCGTTCCACAACCAGCTGCTCCGGGTCTGGTCACTGCCGCTCCCGACCTAGTTGCTCTGGACTTGGCTGTTGCTGCTACAGGCCTGGCCGTACCAGACCCGGCTGCTCCGGGCCTGGCCGCTCCCAGCCTGGCAGCTGCTGCTCCGGGCCTGGCCGCACAAGACCCGGATGCTCCGGGCCTGGCCGCTCCCAGCCTGGCAGTCGCTGCTCCGGGCCTGGCCGCACCAGACCCGGCTGCTTCGGGCCTGGACGCTCCCAGCCTGGCAGCTGCTGCTCCGGGCCTGGCCGCTCCCAGCCTGGCAGCCGCTGCTCCTGGCCTGGCCGCACCAGACCCGGCTGCTCCGGGCCTGGCCGCTCCCAGCCTGGCAGCCGCTGCTCCAGGCCTGGCCGCACCAGACCCGGCTGCTCCGGGCCTGGCCGCACCAGACCCGGCTGCTTCGGGCCTGGACGCTCCCAGCCTGGCAGCTGCTGCTCCGGGCCTGGCCGCTCCCAGCCTGGCAGCCGCTGCTCCTGGCCTGGCCGCACCAGACCCGGCTGCTCCGGGCCTGGCCGCTCCCAGCCTGGCAGCCGCTGCTCCAGGCCTGGCCGCACCAGACCCGGCTGCTCCGGGCCTGGCCGCTCCCAGCCTGGCCGCCGCTGCTCCGGGCCTGGCCGCACCAGACCCGGCTGCTCCGGGCCTGGCCGCTCCCAGCCTGGCAGCCGCTTCTCCAAGCCTGGCCACTCCCAGCCTGGCAGCCACTGCTCCGGGCCTGGCCGCACCAGACCCGGCTGCTCCGGGCCTGGCCGCTCCCAGCCTGGCAGCCGCTGCTCCTGGCCTGTCCGCACCAGACCCGGCTGCTCCGGGCCTGGCCGCTCCCAGCCTGGCAGCCGCTGCTCCTGGCCTGGCCGCACCAGACCCGGCTGCTCCGGGCCTGGCCGCTCCCAGCCTGGCAGCCGCTGCTCCTGGCCTGGCCGCACCAGACCCGGCTGCTCCGGGCCTGGCCGCTCCCAGCCTGGCAGCTGCTGCTCCGGGCCTGGCCGCTCCCAGCCTGGCAGCCGCTGCTCCAGGCCTGGCCGCACCAGACCCGGCTGCTCGACCCGGCTGCTCCGGGCCTGGCCACTCCCAGCCTGGCAGCCGCTGCTCCGGGCCTGGCCGCACCCGACCCGGCTGCTCCGAGCCTGGCCGCTCCCAGCCTGGCAGCCGCTGCTCCGGGCCTGGCCACACCAGACCCGGCTGCTCCGGACCTGGCTGCTCCCAGCCTGGCAGCTGCTGCTCCGGGCCTGGCCGCTCCCAGCCTGGCAGCCGCTGCTCCGGGCCTGGCCACACCAGACCCGGCTGCTCCGGACCTGGCTGCTCCCAGCCTGGCAGCTGCTGCTCTGGGCCTGGCCGCTCCTAGCCTGGCAGCCGCTGCTCCAGGCCTGGCCACACCAGACCCAGCTGCTCCGGGCCTGGCCGCTCCCAGCCTGGCCGCCGCTGCTCCGGGCCTGGCCGCACCCGACCCGGCTGCTCCGAGCCTGGCCGCTCCCAGCCTGGATTCTTCATGGTTGTCTACTGCTGTTCTGGGCCTGGCTGCTCCCAACCCGGCTGCTCTGGGCCGGGCTTCTCCGGGCCCAGCCACTCCGTGTCTGGGTGTTCCTGGACTGGCCACCCTGGGCTTGGCCGCCTCTGCCTCAGGCCTGGCTGCCACTGCCCCAGGTCTGGCTGCTCTAGTGCTGGCCGTTGATGCTCTTGTTCTGGCTCCTGCTGTTCTGGGGCCTGGCCACTGCTGCTCCGGGCCCAGCTGCCACTGCCTTGTGCCTGGCCACTCTAGGCCTGGTCGCCGCTGTTCCAACATTCTGTCCCTTTTTTCTCTTCTTTTTTTTTTCTTTTTTTAAAAAAAACAACAAAACGCATTTATGTTGCAATGTTGGCTGGTGCGTTGAGTTCTGACTTAGTCTTTGATTTTTCAAGATCTTCTTTGTATTCTTTCTTAAGTAATTTTACTATCATTTGCTCTCACTTGATTTCTTCACATTGAGAACTTCTTTGGTTTCTTCCTCCTTGTCCTGGGAGCTCAGCAGGTTGGCCTGTGGCACCCCTTTGTTCTCCGCGGGCTCCCGCGCTGCTCCAGCCTGTTGCCGGGGTCGGCGCCGCCCAGGAAGCAGCCCCCGTCCTTGGCTCCGTTGCCAGTGCTCAGCAGTCGAAGGCTCAGGGGCACCCCCCCCACTGGGGGCCCCGTCGCCCGGCTCCTTGCTGGCGCCCAGCTGGCCGGTGTCCGGCAGGGGCTCCTGCTCCTCGTGGCATTCCTCCAGTCTGGAGCTTTCTTTCTCCCTCCCACTAGGGGAGTCCAAGATCAGAGTCAACAGACTGTCCTCTGCGCACAGTGTGCACGACTCCGGGGGCTCGGCCTTTCGCCGCGCTCCCAGGACTCCACCTCGCAGCCCCGTCTCCCCCTGCCCGAGCCTGGGTCCCCAGGGACTGGCCCAGACCTGGAGTTCGGGGAGGTCTGGACTGAGGCTCAGAGCTGCCGCCGGAGGCTTTGTTTCTTCCGGCTAGGGTAATCCAGCATCAGAGTCAACATTCAGTCCTCTGCGCGCCATGTGCGCGCGACTCCAGGGGCCCCGCATTTCGCCGTCCCCCGGGATTGTCTCCCCCTGCCGGAGCCTGGGTCCCCAGGGTCTGGCACATAACTTGGGGCTCAGCGCTGCCGGTTCGGGGGTTCAGCCCAGGCTGGGGGTTCTATTTCCTTCCTGCTAGGGAACGCCAGGCAGCACCCAGCCCTCTCCTCCTCTCCGGCTGCGACCTCTCCGCGCGCGCGTGCGTGCGAGCGCGCAGCATGTCTCCGTACCTTAGGCTTTTTTTCAGCTCCTCTGATTTTCCTTCTGGTTTTCTCCCTCCTTCCTATTGTAGAGTTTTCAGTCAGTCGACTACCTGTAGCTCTGGGCAATGTCCACTCTACATTTTAGTTGTATTCCTTTGAAATTGTTGTGAGCTGCTGCGGCTAGGTGTATACCCGAGCAGCCATCTTGGATCCTCCTACTCCTCCTCCTCCTCTTCACCCTCCTCTCCCTCTTCCTCCCCCTCCTCCTCGTCTTCCTCCTCCTCCTTCTCCTCCTCTTCCTCCCCCCTCCTCTTCCTCCCCTCTTCCTCCCCCTCCTCCTCTTCCTCCCCCCTCCTCTCCCTCCTCCTCCTCCTCCTCCTCCTTCTCCTCCTCTTCCTCCCCCCTCCTCCTCTTCCTCCCCTCTTCCTCCCCCTCCTCCTCTTCTTCCTCCCCTCTTCCTCCCCCTCCTCCTCTTCCTCCCCCTCCTCCTCTTCCTCCCCCCCTCCTCTCCCTCCTCCTCCTCCTCCTCCTCTTCCTCCTCCTCCTCCTTCTCCTCCTCTTCCTCCCCCCTCCTCCTCTTCCTCCCCTCTTCCTCCCCCTCCTCCTCTTCCTCCCTACTCCTCCTCCTCCTCCTCCTCCTCCCCCCCCTCCTCCCCCCTCTCCCTGCCAGCAGGAGGCCCTCCCGTGCAGAGTGCAGCTCCGGGCTTCCTCCCTGTCCTGCTCACATCAGAAAAGCGAGGAGCATCCTTACAGACCCCACAGGATGCCTCCAGCCCCGGGTCACAGGTCACAGGCCTGGGTAACCGCACCTGGGCTCAGGCGGCATCTGCCACAACGGACGCACCCACCCGCAGGACACGAGCACAGCGGACACCTCCTGAGCTCCCACTGCTGTCTCTCTTCCTCTCCGTAAAAAAAAAAAAAAAAATCAATAAAAATTTTTTTTAAAAAAGAAAGAAAGAAAGAAAGACGTCTAGACAGGGAGGAGGCAGCTGATCAATGATTCTCTTTCCTAATCTCTCTCTCTGGGGTCAATCAAAAATGTATTCTTACAAAAAGAAAGAATTCTCCAGGCGGGCGATGCGTTTTCTAACAGCCTTTATTTGAGGGAGCAGTTTTAGATTCACAACAACGTGGAGCCACCTACCCCGAGTCCTCACGGCCTCCCTGGCCCCAGCCGTCAGCGCGCGCGCACACACACACACACACACACACACACTCACACACAGCCCAGGCTGGGGCCTGTGTGACCACCACGCCCTTCACACTCACTATCCCCCGTCCATGCACTGTCTGCAGGGCCGCCTTCCACACAGTGAGCGAGGACAGGCGCTGAGGTGGGAGAGAGGTTTCCGTGCGAAAAAGCCCCCCCAGCATCCAAACCCGAGTTCCTCACGGCCGGCCTCCTCCCGCCGCGCCTCCAGCGGGGTCCCGCCCCCCGCCCGCCCCCCGCACACACGGCGGCCCGCTCCCCAGGACGCCGGCTCCGCCTCCGGCAGGGTCCCGCCCCCCGCCCCCCCCCGCCCCCCGCCCCCCGCGCACACGGCGGCCCGCTCCCCAGGACGCCGGCGCCGCTCCTAGCAGAACTTCCAGACCTTCTCCTGGTTGAAGTTCTGGGTCAGGGAGCACCATTTCCGCCCGAACAGGCTGGCGTGGTCGGTGCACTCCCGGTAGACGGTGCGCCGGAACCAGAAGGGGAACACGCACTTGGCGAAGTCTGCGGAGAGGAGCCGGGGGGTGAGGAGTCCTGCTGTGCGGCGCCTCCGCTCCCCCCTGACGCCCACGCCACACACGCACACGCACACGCACACACGTGCACGAAAGCACACGCACGTGTCTACTCTTGCTCTACCCCCCTACACACACACTCACACACACACACTCACACACACACGTTCACACACACACTCACACACACACTCACACTCACACACACACTCACACTCACACACACACACATACTCACACACACGCTCACACACACACGCTCAAACACACACACATACCCACTCACACACGCTCACACAGTCACACACTCACATTCACACTCACACTCACACTCATACACTCACTCACACTCACACTATCACACACACATACCCACTCACACTCACACACACTCACACACACACACACTCACACATGCTCACACACACGCTCACACACACACTCACACACACACGCTCACACACGCTCACACACGCTCACACATGCTCACACACACACGCTCACACATGCTCACACACACACTCACACTCACTCACACACACTCACACTCACACACACACACACTCACACTCACTCACACACTCACACTCACACACACACACTCACTCACACACTCACACTCACACTCACACTCAGACTCACTCACACTCACACACTCACACACACACACTCACACACACACTCACACACTCACACTCACACACACACACTCACATTCACACTCACACTCACACTCATACTCACACTCACACAGTCACACACACATACCCACTCACTCACACACACACACACTCACACACTCACACGCTCACACACACACAGTCACACACACACATACACACACACACACACACTCACTCACTCACACTCACACTCACACTCTCACACACACTCACACACACTCACTCACTCACACTCACACTCACACTCTCACACACACTCACACACACTCACACTCACTCACACTCACACTCACTCACACTCACACACTCACACACACACACACTCACACACTCACTCACACTCACTCACACACACACTCACATTCACACTCACACTCACACTCATACTCACACTCACACAGTCACACACACACATACCCACTCACTCACACACACACACACTCACACACTCACACGCTCACACATGCTCACACACGCTCACACACACAGTCACACACACACATACACACACACACACACACACTCACTCACACTCACACACACACTCACACTCACACTCACACTCACTTGGCAGCAGTACTGGTGGTGGGTTGAGGTTCTGGTGCTGAAGGTGCTCGAAGCACTCATCTATCATTGTTTTTTTTCATTTTTTTGTTTTTTTTTTTAAATACATATTTTATTGTTTGTTTTTTACAGAGAAAGGGAGAGGGATAGAAAGTCAGAAACATCTATGAGAGAGAAACATCGACCAGTTGCCTCTTGCACACCCCCTACCGGAGATGTGCCCGCAACCAAGGTACATGCCCTTGACCGGAATCGAACCCGGGACCCTTGAGTCCGCAGGCCGACGTTCTATCCACTGAGCCAAACCGGCTTCGGCCACTCTTCTATCTTTGGTGCCATGTGGTTTTTGTGCCATCAGAGACCTACCTGCCCACAACTGGTTTTCACCATTTAATGGACTGTGCATCCCATTTTTTTTTGTTTTGTTTTGTTTTGTTAATCCTCATCCAATATTATTTTCCCAATGGTTTTTTTTAGAAAGAGTGGAAGGGGAGGTAGAGAGAGAGAGGACAGAGAGAGAGAGAGAGAGAGAGAGAGAGAGAGAGAGAGAGGAACTTTGATGTGAGAGAGACACATCAGCTGGTTGCCTCCCACAGGTGTCCCCATGGGGCCTTGAACCTACAACCCAAGTACGTACGTGCCCTGCACTGGAGTCGAACCCGCAGCCCTTCAGCCCACGGTCCACGCTCCCGCCACCGAGCCAAGCGGCTGCCGGGCCGTGCCTTCCACGTGTCGAGCCCGTGAAGGTCTCGGGGACCCGGCACTGGGCCCAGACGCCCCCCACACGCCCCCCAGACGCCCCAGGCCTTGCCCTGCTGGAGCACTCACCCTCCTCGGAGCAGTACTTCCAGGAGCCTTGGAAGTGGTGCGTCAGGGAGCACCACTTGTGCTTGGCCTGGAACCTGACGCAGTCGTAGAACACGCCGTTCTTGAAGTGGAACGGGAAGAAGCACTTGCCCTCTGGGGGAAGCACAGGCGCTGCCTCACGTCCGGGCGGCGGCTGGGAGGCGGCCATGCGCCTTTCCCCGGAGGCCGTCCCCCGGAGGGAGCCCTGCCCTCCTTCTATGGAGGCTCATCCCCCACCCAGCGGGCCTGGGCCTCCCCCCACGGCCTGCTCTGTCCTCTCACGCCCGCCCCTCTCCCCACACGGCCTGCTCTGTCCTCTCACGCCCGCCCCTCTCCCACACGGCCTGCTCTGTCCTCTCACGCCCGCCCCTCTCCCACACGGCCTGCTCTGTCCTCTCACGCCCGCCCCTCTCCCACACGGCCTGCTCTGACCTCTTACGCCCGCCCCTCTCCCCGCACGGCCTGCTCTGTCCTCTCACGCCCGCCCCTCTCCCACACGGCCTGCTCTGTCCTCTCACGCCCGCCCCTCTCCCCGCACGGCCTGCTCTGTCCTCTCACGCCCGCCCCTCTCCCCGCAAGGCCTGCTCTGTCCTCTCACGCCCGCCCCTCTCCCACACGGCCTGCTCTGTCCTCTCACGCCCGCCCCTCTCCCCGCACGGCCTGCTCTGTCCTCTCACGCCCGCCCCTCTCCCCACACGGCCTGCTCTGTCCTCTCACGCCCGCCCCTCTCCCCGCACGGCCTGCTCTGACCTCTTACGCCCGCCCCTCTCCCCGCACGGCCTGCTCTGTCCTCTCACGCCCGCCCCTCTCCCCGCACGGCCTGCTCTGTCCTCTCACGCCCGCCCCTCTCCCACACGGCCTGTTCTGTCCTCTCACGCCCGCCCCTCTCCCCACACGGCCTGCTCTGTCCTCTCACGCTCGCCCCTCTCCCCGCACGGCCTGCTCTGTCCTCTCACGCCCGCCCCGCCTCCCCAGCGCATCGGCAGCCGGGACATGTGGCTCAGCACTCGGCCCAGCTCCAGAAACTGACCCGAAGCTCAGAGACAGACATGGGGCCATTTATCCACTAAACAATTTCCCTTCTGTCTCCTTTCTTCAGCCTCTTCCATCTTCACACACACCGTGTACACACACACACACACACACACACACACACACGTGTACATACACACCGTGTACACACACACGTGCACACACACACCCGTGCACACAGACCCCCCCACACGTGTACACACACACACAGGTGCACACAGACACACACAATGTAGATAGGCTGGCTTGTATCTCTCTACACTTTTTTCCATGCCCATATGGATGTCTTAATCTGCCCATCTCTCTCTCTCTCTCTCTCTCTCTCTCTCTCTCTCTATATATATATATATATATATATATATAGGCCTAAGGAACCGTTGCGACTGAATAACCAGAATGACTGGAGTTTGACCAGCAGGCAGGCCGGCCAACCGTCCATGTCCCCTCCCCCTGGCCAGGCTGGCTGGACCCTCACCCATGAATTCATGCACCAGGCCTCTAATATATATATATATATATATATATATATATATATATATATATACACACACACACTGAGTGGCCAGATTTTAGGTGGCCGCCCTGTCCCCCACGGCTGCCACTGGTCGATCAACAGGGCGATCAGGCCCCTGCTTGCACCTGCCTTGGCCTGGCACCGCCCACTCACCTGATCCACCATCCCACCATGGTCCCACTCTTATTGGGGCCCATCGGGGCCAGCAGCCCCTCCACTGCTGCCCGCTGCCAGCACTGCATGGTCGATGCCTGCCGTGCTCTGCACCGCCCCCTGGTGTTCAGCGCACCTCATGGCGAGCAGTTGAACTCCCGGTGGAACAACTGCCCAAGGGGACAATTTGCATATTAGGCTTTTATGATATAGGACTAGCGGCCCGGTGCATGGAAAGTCATGCACTGGAGGGGGTGCCCCTCAGCCCGGCCTGCCCCCCTCACTGTCTGGGAGCCCTCAGGGGCAGGTGGCCACCTGCTTCCCTTCCTCCTCCCCCCCCACCTGCTTCCCTTCCTCCTCCCCCCCCACCTGCTTCCCTTCCTCCTCCCCCCCCACCTGCTTCCCTTCCTCCTCCCCCCCCACCTGCTTCCCTTCCTCCTCCCCCCCCACCTGCTTCCCTTCCTTCTCCCCCACCTGCTTCCCTTCCTTCTCCTCCACCTGCTTCCCTTCCTTCTCCTCCACCTGCTTCCCTTCCTTCTCCTCCACCTGCTTCCCTTCCTCCCCCCCCCCCCCCCCCCACCTGCCTGCTTCTCCGCAGCTTCGTTCCCTTCTGCAGCATTTGGCTTCTTTCAACTCTGTCTTGATATGCAAATTAACCACCATCTTGGTTAGATTAATTTGCATACTCGCCCTGATTGGCGGGTGGGCGTGGCTCGGGCATAGGGAAGGTGCGGTCAATTTGCACATTACCCTTTTATTAGGTAGGGTTTTGGGAAAGGAGAAAAAAAGAATTTATTGTTATTGTTAATCCTCAACCGAGGATATATTTTAAAATTACCTATCCATATTTTTTAGAGAGAGTGGAAAGGAGGGAGGGAAGGGGAGAGATAAACATCTGGAACCAGCGACCCTTCCCTGGGCAGGCCAACGCTCTAACCACTCACCCACACCAGCCGGGGCCCTTAGTGTAACAGTTGACGATCGACTTACTTTTGCTTTCTGTAAAGTAAGGCAGAGCTTCTGCAAAACAAAATTTGAAGCCGACGTTTATTTCGCCGCCATGTCTTCCCGCGAGGAGCGTGGCGCGGGAGCCTGTCCTTTAGAATCGCTGTATGCTCCTCAGGAGGATGGGATCATTTACGGCCCCTGCGTCCTCCACAGTTCCTGCAGACCGAATGCCGCGGCGGGTTTTGTCCCTGATGTAAAGTGGAATGCTTTCTTTTCCGTCCAGGTGTAGTGAGTTCTCACCAGCAAAGAGAAAAACTGTCGGCTGTGTGTGTTTGTCTTCTATCCGGCCACATAGCCGCGTTCTCCTGCTGAAACCGGCCCTCTTTCCCAGGGTCCCTCAGGATCTTTATGTTCACAATCATAAAATAATGCTGCCCATCGTTTCCTGTAGGCTTACAGGTGATTTCCTGTTTTGCAACATCACCGACGTTAGAACGCCCCATTTCTCCCCAGAGTCCCAAATATTGCTAACTAGCACTGGTCAGAGTGGACACCAGTGACCTCTGCACGTCCCTGGTTTCTGTTGGAATGACATTCAGGTTAAGAATGTTCCTTTTGCCGAAACTGGTTTGGTTCAGTGGATAGAGCACCGGTTTGCGGACTCAGAGGTCCCAGGTTCGATTCCCGTCAAGGGCATGTATCGATACTTTGGTTTCCGCCACATCCCCAGTGGGGGGTGTGCAAGAGGCAGCTGATCGATGATTCTCTCTCATCGATGTTTCTAACTCTCTATCCCTCTCTCTTCCTCTCTCTAATATATATATATATATATATATATATATATATATATATATATAATGTTCCTTTTAGCATGGTTGATAACAGCACAACAAATAGAAATCAATCCAAACATATTCATCACGTAAGGGAATGTTTAGGTAAACTAAAGCTTTATAACGTCATACGGGCAAAGAGGAGATATAAAACAGGCATGGAAATTATGTTCTACAGGACTATTTTTGCAAAGCGAAAATCACAGTATAAGGTTGTATGTAATGAAATATTTGATCCCTTGAACATATTAACAGTAAAGTGGATTGCTCTCTTCTTTTTCCTTAATGATTTTTAGCATAGCATGTACCTTCTTTAATAGTCAAGGACATGAAGTAGCAGTTTTTCATGAAATGTACGATTTCTTACCAGGAAAAGAAATATGGTATTCAACAACCTCACATGTTATGGCGAGATATCAAAAGAAACTGTACTCAAAGCGTTTTGAGCCCCTTACCTGGAGTTGTCAAATAATCTGAAAGACACAATTTAAACAGTTATTTCACTAGAGTTAGCCTTTGAAATAAAATTAATTTTACCAAATTATAGCCTAGTAACAATAATATATTTTTTTAAATTTTAAATATATTTTATTGATCTTTTACAGAGAGGAAGGGGGAGGGACAGAGAGTTAGAAACATTGATGAGAGAGACATCGATCAGCTGCCTTCTGCACACCCCCCACCGGGGATGTGCCCGCAACCAATGTACATGCCCCTGACCGGAATCGAACCTGGGACCTTTCCGTCCGCAGACCGACGCTCTATCCACTGAGCCAAACCGGTTTTGGCAAACAATAATATTTTAAAGGTGACCAGCGGCTATTTCTCTCTCTCCCTCTCCCTCTCCCTTTTCCTCTCATTAAAAGCAATGAAAACGTATCCCCAGGCGAGGATTATAGAAAGAAAGGAAAAGGAAGAAAATGCACTGTCTCAGAATCTTTTTTATTTTTTATTTTATTTTATTGATTTTTTACAGAGAGGAAGGGAGAGGGCTAGAGAGTTAGAAACACCGATGAGAGAGAAACATCGATCAGCTGCCTCCTGCCGGAGATGTGCCCGCAACCAAGACACATGCCCTTGACCGGAATCGAACCAGGGACCCTTCAGTCCACAGGCCGACGCTCTATCCACTGAGCCACACCGGTTTCGGCTGGCTGTCTCAGCACAAACCCCCGTTGTCCCTAGCGAGCTGAGTGGCTTCAGGAATGGGACTCGGCCCCTCTGTGGCCCGGATTCTCTCCTGTGAAACAAGGGCCGCGATGGCACTGCCTGGAGGGGGAGGGGGTGCATTAGCAGGAACAGATGCTTTGTGCACATAAACTCCGTAGAATAGAATAGCGTCCGGAACCAAGGAAGCCCTGAACCACCGAGGGCGGCTGTGGTTCCCGGCGAGGCTCTAACCATTGGGCTGTCCGCAGCAGCATCCCCGTCTCCGCCGCCCTCCCTTCCTCACCCCTGTCTGCCATTGCTCAGATTCAGGCTGGTCTGCGGGGAGGGCTTCGTGGAGTTTCTGATACGGAACACGATGTTTTCGGGTATTCGTGCGTGTGTGTGTGTGTGTGTGTGTGTGTGTGTGTGTGTTTCCATTTGTGTCGCCCGGATCCTACTGTCAGAGTTTCCTGCCTTTGGCGCTGCCGCTGGCCAAATGGAATCCCTTCCTCCAGGAAAGAAGCAGGAAGACGAGACGCCTGGGACAGAGGGGCGGCAGACGCACGGAGCCCCTCCGATGTGCCGGGCCGGCGCCGGGCGCACCGGACCGCGGTGACACACGTGCTCTCCCCGCCGTCCACAGACAGGAGAAGCGGCGTCCCCAAGGGGCGCTGAGCTCCGTGAGGTCACTGAGCGGATCGGCTGCTGAATTCCAGTCCCTCGGGGAGGAGATGAGCATCAGGTGATCTCACTCCTCTGTGCAGTCTGACGCACAAAATAAACTGACGGACAAAATGGGTCCAGAGCCTGGCCGGTGTGGCTCAGCGGACAGAGCGTCGGGCTGTGGACTCAAGGGTCCCAGGTTCGATTCCGGTCAAGGGCATGTGCCTTGGTTGGGGGCACATCCCCCGTAGGGGGTGTGCAAGAGGCAGCTGATGGATGATTCTCTCGCATCGACGTTTCTAACTCTCTAGCCCTCTCCCTTCCTCTCTGTAAAAAATCTATAAAATATGTATTTTTTAAAGTTATAAAGTCGTGCCAAAACCAGTTTGGCTCAGTGGATAGAGCGTTGGCCTGTGGACTGAAAGGTCCCGGGTTCGATTCCGGTCAAGGGCATGTACCTTGGTTGCCGGCACATCTCCAGTGGGGGTGTGTGCCAGAGGCAGCTGGTCGATGTTTCTCTCTCATCGACGTTTCTAACTCTCTATCCCTCTCAATTCCTCTCTGTGTAAAAATCAATAAAATATATTAAAAAAAATAAAGTTGTGCATGCAAGATCCAGGTCCTTTGCCATCCCATCAAAGAATGGCTTTCGAGGCTCTGGGCGACCCTCGCCACCTTCGTGGGAAGTGCATCCTGCACGGAGTCTCTCCCTCTGCGGTCACCCCGTCGTTGGTGAGGGCGACATGGTTTGGTAAAGGAACAAGGCAGGCCTCCCAACACGTCCTTTCCTTCCAGAGCCTCCACAGGAGGCACTGAACAGGGCCTGGGGTGGGGGAGACACCGCCACCAGGAGCGGGGCTTCTGTCGGTAGGATTTCCCAGCTGGCGTTCCCAGTCTTTCGTGTTTATTAGTTGAGCCCCCCCCCCTTTTATTATTAATTTCTTTATTGATTCGGGTATCCCATATTTGTCCTCCACCCCCCATCCCCATCCCCCACCCCACCCCCACGCATGCCCCCACCCTCCTATTGTCCTCGACCACTGGTTAGGCACATATGTGTGCACACAAGTCCTCTGGTTGATCTCTCCCTTTTATCCCCACCCTCCCTCTGAGGTCCAACAATCTGACCCATGGCTCCTTGTCTCTGGGTCTGTTCCTGTTCACCAGTCTCTGTTCACCATTTCCCCTCGATGAGTGAGATCATGTCCTACTTATAAGAACCGGAAAGGAGAGAAGCAGTCACCATTATGCTGAGAGGCATACGCATCGTCTGCAGTGAGCTTCTCTCTGGGCCACCAGTTCTTCTGAGACCCAGTTTCCGTGTCAAACGGCTCCTTACGTGCACACGTCAGCCGTGACATTTCAGTGCTGGGTGGCGGGCCCCTTTCATGTGTTGTTTTGTGTGAGAGCCCAGCAGTGGACCTTGTCTGTGAACGGGACAATGTGGAGAGCACCCCCTCCTTCTCAGAGCACAAGGCGTGAGGGTGAGCCTGGCCCTCCTCCCGGGCCCGGACCCACCCACCGTCCCAAACTCCTCACCATAATCGATACTGACAGCGCTGAGCAGCCCAAAGGCCCATGCCAGCAGGAGCCCCACAAGCAGCCCCATGCTCCTCCTCCGGCCCCAGGGCTGGGGCACCCAGCTCACCCTCAGGGTTTATAGCCACAGCCAGGCCTCCTCCTGGTCCCTCCTCCATGGTCCTCCCACTCCCCCTTTCTCCTCCTCCCCTCTCCCTGGCTGCACTGTCCCAGCTCCTCCTCCTCCCCTCCCCTTCCTACTACTCATCTCCTTCCTCCTCCTCCTCCTCCTCCTCCTCCTCCTCCTCCTCCTCCTCCTCCTCTATCTCTCTTTTCCTCCCACCCCCCTTCTGTCTCTGCTCTCTCCCCTTTTCCCCACCTCCTCCATCTCTTCTCCCTGCCCCTCCTCCTCCTTCTTCCTCCTCTTCCTTCCCCCTTTTCACCTTTCCTCTCTCTCTCTCTCTGCCCCAAGGCTACTCTGCATAAGAAGAAATACAGAGGGGTGGGGATACTTAAGATAATTGGCACTAAATAGAGGTGAGAGTGTCACCGCAATACATTCAATAAAAAGAACACAAGTTAATGTAGTCCAGGATTTGAAGAGTCCGGATGAGGAATTCCAGGTTATTGCCAAGACAACGATCTTCAAGGAACACACAGCCGTAGGCACGTCTGTGTTGGAGACCCAATGGGAGTCTGGAAGGCGGGGAAGTCCCTGGGAGGCTGGGGAGGCTGTGAAGGCTGGGGAGGCTGTGGAGGCTGGGGAGGCTGTGGAGGCTCCGGGGGGCTGTGGGGGACGGAGCCTCAGTGCGTGCACCCTGTGCCCCGCCCACGCTCGGCGATTCGCCTAAAGGGCTCAGGGCCTCGCAGTTCTCAGGAGTAAGTAAAGCAAGACACACAGTCACCGACGCCTCCCAGCTCTGGAAAGCAAGACTAATTGCAAATTCTGAAACACGCTGTCTTGTGTTATTTCTTTAAATTTATTTTATTGATATTTTTCTATAGAGAGGAAGAGAGAGGGATAGAGAGCTAGAAACATTCATAAGAGAGGAACATCGACCAGCTGCCTCCTGCACACCCCCCACTAGGGATGTGCCTGCAACCAAGGCACATGCCCTTGACCAGAATCGAACCTGGGACCTTTCAGTCCGTAGGCCGATGCCCTATCCACTGAGCCAAACTGGTCAGGGCTGTCTTGTATTATTTTTTTAAATATGCTTTTATTGATTTTAGAGAGGGAGCAGGAGAGAGAAACATCAATTGGTTGCCTCCCATACATAGCCCAATTGGGGATGGAACCCACAACTAGGGCATGAGTCCCAAGCAGGAGTCAAACCAGTGGCGACCTTCTGATGGACGGGATGATGCTCAGCCCACTGAGCCACATTGGCCAAGGCTACTGACATAATCTCTACCTCTAAAGTATATGAGATTCCCTTGCTGGTGGATCTAGAATGCAGATTCAGATTTAAAGGTGAATCTTAACATTATGAAATGAATTTAAAACATGACTTGTTAGCACTGCTGAGGTTTTGCATATTAAAAATGAAAACAGCCCTAGCCGGTTTGGCTCAGTGGATAGAGTGTCGGTCTGTGGACTCAAAGGTCCCAGGTTTGATTCTGGTCAAGGACATGTACCTTGGTTGTGAGCACATCCCCAGTAGGAGGTGTGCAGGAGGCAGCTGATCAATATTACTCTCATTGATGTTTCTAATTCTCTGTTCCTCTCCCTTCCTCTCTGTGAAGAATCAATAAAATATATATATTTATTGAAAAATAAAAACAGCCGAAACTTGTTTGGCTCAGTGGATAGATCGTCGGTCTGTGGACTCAAAGATCCCAGGTTTGATTCTGGTCAAGGACATGTACCTTGGTTGTGAGCACATCCCCAGTAGGAGGTGTGCAGGAGGCAGCTGATCAATATTACTCTCATTGATGTTTCTAATTCTCTGTTCCTCTCCCTTCCTCTCTGTGAAGAATCAATAAAATATATATATTTATTGAAAAATAAAAACAGCCGAAACTTGTTTGGCTCAGTGGATAGAGCGTCGGTCTGTGGACTCAAGGGTCCCAGGTTCGATTCCAGTCAGGGGCATGTACATTGGTTGCCGGCACATCCCCAGTGGGGGGTGTGCAGGAGGCAGCTGGTTGATGATTCTTTCTCATCGATGTTTCTAACTATCTATCCCTCTCCCTTCCTCTCTGTGAAAATCAATAAAATATATTTAAAACCAAAATTAAAATAAATAAAATAAAAACAGCTCAGTAATCTCAAAGAATATTGGTCAAAGCATTTGGGGATTCCAGGAAAGATGCTGAGAGAGGCCATTGGACTGTCTGGCCAAAAGTCCAGGTCACAGTTGGGGTGGCTCAGTGGTCAGCCCCCGCACAGGCCGTCCATGCACACATGACTGAGCTGATGGCCTGATGACTATGCAAGCGTGCAGGCTGGCGCCCCGTTCCCCGCCCCCGGGCCACCCCGTCCACGAGGGCCCCCCCGCCACCCGGTGACCAGTCACTCAAAACGTGCCCCCGGGCCACGGCTCGTCCTACACATAGGCCGGGGCCGGGCGGGAGGGCGGCCCCCCGCTGAGCCGGAGCCCGTGGGAGCAGAACCCCGACTGGGCCAGGAAGGAGCTCTCAGAGGTACAGCCCCGTTAGACACCCGGGGGGGGGGGGGGTGGCCAGGAGCCGGCCTGCGCCCCCACAGCAGGGCAGGGGGCCCGGGCAGCCTGTCCACCGGGGGAAGGTCACGGGTGCCACCCGGGCCGCGGGGCGGCTTCTGGCAGCCCCCTCCTTTCTGGAAAGCCGTCGGGAACATGTGCTGGTGGGTCATGAGATCCAACTCTGACCGTCTCAACATGCCAGCGGCACAAAAAATGATGGAGATGTTCCTTTTTTTATATTTTATTGATACTTTACAGAGAGGAAGAGAGAGGGAGAGAGAGCTAGAAACATCGATGAGAGAGAAACATCGACCAGCTGCCTCCTGCACACCCCCTACTGGGGATGTGCCCGCAACCAAGGTACATGCCCTTGACCGGAATCAAACCCGGGACCTTTTAGTCCGCAGGCCGACGCTCTATCCACTGAGCCAAACCGGTTTTGGCGATGTTCCTTTTTCAACCTCCATCTTCCTTAGAGCCCCAGGAGTGTCTTACGCCTCTTTTACGCCTAGGACAGCTGGAGCTCAGGTTTTAGGGCCTGAGAGCCACCTCAGCTGGCGGCCAGAGGCCTCCGGAGCTCTGAGAAGGAAGGGCCGAGAAGGTGGGGAGGCGGTCTTGGGACAGACGCTTAACTTTCTCTGTTAAGAAACTCGAAGGAGCCGGAGTCAGTCTGCACCTAAGGTTGGGGAAAGAGGTGGGGGAAAGGGCTGGAAAAACTGCCTGTGAACTTCTCTGTGGTTCTGAGTCTTGGCGCCCACCCGCTAAGGCAGCAGCCTTTTTTAAAAAATATATATTTTATTGATTTTGTACAGAGAGGAAAGGAGAGGGATAGAGAGTCAGAAACATCGATGAGAGAGAATCATGGATCAGCTGCCTCCTGCACACCCCCCACTGGGGATGTGCCCTCAACCAAGGTACATGCTCTTCGGTCCACAGGCCAACGCTCTATCCGGTCAGGGCTAAAATATATTTTTATTGTTGATTTCAGAGGGGAAGGGGGAGGGAGTGGGAGATAGAAGCATCAATGATAGGAGACAATCATTGATGGGCTGCTCCTGCACGCCCCCTACTGGGGATGGAGCCTGCAACTGCGGCATGTGCCCTGACCGGGAATCGAACCGTGACCTCCTGGTTCATAGACTGATGCTCAACCGCTGAGCCACACCGGCCGGCTGCTGTCATTTCCTCATTTGGCAGTCTAAGGGGAAGGAGGCCTGTGCCCCTGACTGAGTAGCCCCACTGCGTGTTTTGAAATTCTTGCGGCTCAGCGGCTGGACGTCGAGGCTCTGAGGTCAGGCCCAGGCCTGCTGTTCCGTGAAGGAGAAAGCTGAGACACAGAGGCCCTCCCCCAGTCCTGTCCAGCTCCCTGCAAAGGCAGCCCAGGTACATACATGCAAGTGTGTGTGCGCGTTTGCACATGTGTGTGCACGTGTGTGTGTGCGGGGCTCTTACTGTGAGGTTTGGTTTCAAACGTGGAGCCATTTGCTGCTGAGGAGCCGGACTCAGTGTTTGGTCTTTCTTTTTCTTTCTTCTTTATTATTCTGTTGTTCATCCTCACCTGAGGAAATGCTTCCACTGAATTTTGGAGAGTGGAAGGAGGAGGGACAGAGAGAGAGAAACACTGATGTGACAGACACATCAATTGGTTGTCTCCTGCCTGGAGCTGGGGATGGAGCCTGCAACCCAGGCACATGCCCTTGACTGGAATCAAACCCAGGACCCTCCAGTCTGCAGGCTGACACTCTAGCCACTGAGCCAAACCAGCGAGGGCTCTCTCTCTCTCTCTCTCTCTCTCTCTCTCTAATGAATCACCTTCTTCCTTTCAGCGCCTGTACTTTTATTTTTTTAATGTTTTTATTGATTTCAGAGGGGAAGGGAGAATGGGAGAAGATAGAAACATCCATGATGAGAGAGAATCATGGATTGGCTGCCTCCTTCCTGCACGCCCCACCCCCTGCCCCTGGGGATTCAGCCTGCAACCCGGGCATGTGCTCTGATGGAGACTGATCGGTGACCTCCTGGTTCCTGGGTCAACGCTCAACCCCTGAGCCACGCCGGCCAGGGGGGACTCAGTATTTCGGAGACACTCCCTCCAGTGACCTCACGCCCAGGAGCGCTGCCCCTCGCACAGTGGCTTCCACAGCTGGATTGTTCTCTCCACGTGACAAATGAGCACATGGAACATGGAGGTCAGAGAGCTGACGGGGCCCAGGGGCCGAGGTTGGTGAACTCTCTGAGGTGCAGCTTTGAAGCTGAGGCGAGGCGGGCAGGGGAGCGTGAAACTGGGAGGCCAAGGTGGGGAGCACTGGGCACCCCTGCCTCTCTCCTGCCCATCCGCAGCCCTTACCACCCCCCTCCCACGCCCTCTGCCGTCTGCAAAGGGCTTCTCAGCACCAATTGCGCTTCGAATAAGACCTTGAGGTGGCTTTAGGCTCCCTCCATGGATGACCGGGAGCCGCTCCCAGGCCTGACGGTGGTTGGGCTCCAGAGCCGCAGCCCCCTCTCTCGGAGCCCGGGCAGCACCGTGCCCGTGGCCGGTCCCAGCCCCGACGCCCCCGGCCGGGGACAGAGGGTCCTCCGGGCACTGGAACAGCCTCAGCCTCCGGGGAATGTTCCAGGCGTGGGCGGCCGGCTCTCCAGGCTCCCTTTACGGTTCACTCGCCTTTCTGAGCTGCCCCCGGAGTATTTTCTGTTCATGCCCACAGCGTGACCCCAGCGGGCTCATGAACGTTCCAGAACGTCAGTCCGTATCAGCTCCTCGCGTTTGCACAGAATCCTTTACGGCACAAGGAAGCGGGCCGAGCAGGCGGCACAGGTGGTCTGGGTGGGGGTGGGGGTGGGGGCATTGCGGGGCCGAGAGACGTGCAGGTGCAAAGGCCCTGGGGCTCAGCCAGCTCAGCTTGCACAGGAAACAGTGGAAAGGTTAGTGTAAGCCCTGGCCAGTTTGGCTCAGTGGACAGAGCGTCGGCCTGTGGACTGAGGGGTCCCATTCGATTCCGGTCAAGGGCACGTACCCTGGTTGCAGGCACAACCCTAGAAGGAGGTATATAGGAATGTAGGAGGCAGCTGATGGGTGTTTCTAACTCTCTCTCTCTCTCTCCCTTCCTCTCTGTAAAAAAATCAATAAAATATATTGAAAAGGAAAAGGAAAAGAAAGGAAAGGTTAGTGCAGCTGGGGCAGACCAAGGGAAGGGCCATGGTGTGGACGGTGGATTCTACTATGAACTTGACGGGGAGATTAGAATGAATGACGCCCCCTCTCCCCACTGTATCCCTCCAGTGGTTTCCAGCTGCACTGAGAATAGAAAGAAGGATCTGGCCCTGACCGGTTTGGCTCAGTGGATAGAGCATTGGCCTGTGGCGGAAGGGTCTCAGGTTTGATTCCGGTCAAGAGCATGTGCTTTGGTTGAGGGCGCATCCCCAGGTGGGAATGCGCGGGAGGCAGCCGATCGATGTTTCTCTCTCTCATCGATGCTTCTGACTCTCTGTCCCTTGTTGTGGAGCGAATGCGCGTAAACGACCCCTGGTGTCTGGACCAAATTAAAATGTAGGGAGCCTTTTAGTAACCGGCCGGCTGACTGCTCTCTCTCCTCGCAGCCCCGACCCTTTGTGTCCGACCGTATTTATACCCATTCACTGCCTCCTGTTTTTGCAGAGCAAACAACTTAAAACAATTTATTTTTATTTATTTATTTTTTTAAAGGAACACATAATTTTCCCAATTTTTTTTAAAAAAAATATTTTATTGATTTTTGTACAGAGTGGAAGGGAGAGAGATAGAGAATTCAAAACATCAATGAGAGAGAGTCATCGATCAGCTGCCTCTTGCACACCCCCTACTGGGGATATGCCTGCAACCAAGGTACATGCCCTTGACCGGAATCAAACCAGGGGCCCTTCAGTCCCCAAGCCGACGCTCCATCCATTGAGCCAAACAGGTCCCGGCAATTTAAAACAATTTAAACACAGTAGTTTTTCTTGGGTAAAGTCAGCATGTCATGTATAGGGTCCTGGCGCCTGGTGGGGTAACTGCCTCCCGTTATCAGGAAAGTTGACAGGGATCTGCCTTGTGAGGCTATCTTGTTAGTTGCAGCTGGGATTTATGGCCACGTCGACTAGGAGAGAGCATGCTCAGAAATCCCCACTCTCTAACGCCCTCTCCCTTCCTCTCTGTAAAAAAAATCAATAACATATATATTTTAAAAATTAAAAAAAAAAAGAAGGTTCTGCAGGTCTGACCCCTCCCACCTCACCAGGCCCCTCTCCAGCCTCTTTGCTCCCGGCCCCAGACACAGCAGCTGGACTTGTTCCTTGAGCACAACCAGCTCTTCCCCATGCTGGTCTCTGCCTGGAGGAGCCCCGCCCCCTCCACACTCCCAGCTCCTCTCAGGTCTGCTCCCAGTCCTCTTCCTCCTGGTCTTCGTTTACACATCCTCCTCCCAATCAGAAAGGGACTTCGCCCCGTTACTCCTTCCCGCAGCCCCTGTTCTCAGTCTGCATGGCAACGACCACAGCCAGGGGTTCCATGTTTGCCTCTGGCTCCTTCCGTTCCTGTCCGTGTCCCTCGCGCACAGCCCCGTGAAGGCAGGGACCGCGCCTGGCTCACACAGTGCTCTGGCCCAGTGGACGGCAAACTCATTTAGTCCACAGAGCCAACTGTCAACAGGACAACGACCGACATGTCTTTGGAGAGCCAGATGTTTTACACGTAAACTTCTTCAACACAGACTCGCCCAGGCCATGGTGTTTTGTGGAAGAGCCACACGCAAGGGGCCAAAGAGCCGCATGTGGCTCCTGTGCCGCGGTTTGCTGACCACTGCGCTAGACTCACCCTTGAGCCCTGCACCCCACCCGGTGTAAACGCTCCATAAACACCTGTGCCTGAATGAGAACGTGAAGACGTGCACCAAGAGAGGCCCAGCCAGCAGGGGGAGGACCGGGCAGGGCAGAGGCTGGGGCCGGGGGATCCGGAGGGGAACAGGTCAGCACTTTGGGGAGAGATGGTGAAAGCCTCCCATTTGGCGTTGGTCAGTAATTAAGGCCCTAACCGGTTTAGTTCAGTGGATAGAGCGTCAGCCTGTGGAGGGAAGAGTCCCAGGTTCAATTCCGGTCAAGGGGATGTACCCTGGTTGCAGGCACATCCCCAGTAAAGGGTGTGCAGGAGGCAGCTGATTGATGTTTCTCTCTCATTGATGTTTCTAACCCTCTATCCCTCTCCCTTCCTCTCTGTAAAAAATCAATAAAATATATATTTAAAATAAATTAAGTAAGTAAGTAAAGCGGGGAGAATACGATATTTGGGGCTCTCCATCAAATGCCAAATGTTGGACTTTGAGGTGCTTGATCTAGAACCGTGGTCTGCAAACGCATTAGTCAACAGAGCCAAGTATAAACAGGACAACAATCAAATTTTTTTGTAACATATCAGTTATTTAATCAGGTTCTTGTAACAAGTTCAGAACACCAGTTTGTGAGGATAAAGCCCATCGGTGAGAGTGAACGTAGAGCGGAGGTAACCCTGGAGCTGAGGGACAGCTTTGATTTTTGGCAGAATTTGAGAGTCCACAGCTTTCTGGTCAACCTTGTGCTGTTCTGTAATCTTGTATTTCTCCTTCTCTGTGTCGAAGATCTCACCCTCCTGGTGTTTGGGCTTGCGCAGCTTCTTCTTCTTGAAGTAAGCATCGGTGAGATGTTTGGGGATTTTCACACCACTGATATCAACTTTGGTGGAGGTGGCGATGACCAATTTCTGGTGTGTTCTACGAAGAGGAACTCGATTGAGGGCCAGAGGTCCAGTCACAAGTAGCAAGCCACTGCTCAGCTGCTTCAGGAAAACCACCCTCTTGCCTCTGTGGCGCCCTGGGGGGATGATCAGCACGGTCCCAGGAGTGATGCTGGCCCGCAGTCTCCTCACATGCTGGCTGAAGGGCTTCTTGCCATGGCTCAGCAGCTTTCGAGGCACATCTTCAGTAGGATAATATCTAGGCATTTTGCAGAGTTTAACCACTCGGGTACCACCATTCTTGTCGCCACCAACTGGTTTTGTGACAGTAGCAAGGACTTTCTCCTTCTTTTTCTTTTCAATCCTGGATTTAGGGGCGGGATACTTCCTCTTGTACATGGCCTTTCGAGAATACATAGCCGACCCGGAATATCTGCCGATTCCTCTGACGAGGACGGGGTTTCGGCTGCAGTGCGGCTTCCCCTCCTTAGGGGCCTTAACCTTGCCGCCGGCATCAGCCTTCTTCTTGGCTTCAGGTTTCTTCTCCTTAGTGTCCGGCTTCTCAGTTTTCTTTTCAACCGCCATCTTGCAGGATGGGAAAGAGCCGAAATTTCTTTTTTGAGAGCCGAAATCCGACTCCTTCGCATGGGCCACGAAGTGTCAATTGCAATGTATGTGCGCGTCCTCTGGCGGTATTTTGTGGAAGAGCCGCACTCAAGGGGCCACAGAGCCACATGAGGCTCGAGAGCCGCAGTTGGCCGACCGCGGCCCCAGAGGGGCATGTCCAGGGGGCAGTTGAAAAGGCAACTCTGCCACCGAATTTTAGTGATCAGTTCATGGCTGGAAATGTCTGCTCTGGACAACGACACCCCTGGGCTGGCATCCATGGGGAGCTCAGCACACAGCAGGTCCCATGCTCAGCACACAGCAGGTCCCATGCCAAGCCTAGAGGCGGCATCCATCAGGGTCCAGAGTTAGGCTGTCAGGTCCCGTTCCCAGCCCCAGCACTTACAACGTGTGCGTGATCTTCAGCAAAGGCTGCTTACGCTCCCTGTGCCTCGGTTTCCCCTCTATGTATGGGGGTCATAACAGCATCTAGGTCCTTGGGCCATGGCCAGGAGTTTAACGCACGTAGAGTCCTGTGCGTGGAACTCAGTGGGTGTCACCTGCTCTGCTCTGTGGTCCCAGCGAATCGTCACGGCAGAGGGGAGGGCAGGCAGGGCATTGAACGTGGGTGTTGGTGGGAGAGGGCAGGGGCCACGGGGGCACCGATGTTTCTTCCTTCGATGCAGGGAGAAGGGGCTGGCCGAGATGACCCGCTGGTCCACCTGCCTGCTGGGCTGGATGGCCTGCCTCCTCTACTCCTGCCAGACAGGTGGAGGTGAGTGTCCTGGAAAGTGGTGGGGTTGGGGGCGGGGATTGGGGCCAAAAGCAATGATTCCTGAGTCCAAGAAGGCTTGGTAGGAACCTGACAGACTGGGGCTTGGACCCGTTTGCTCCGTGTGACCTTGATCAAGCAATGCAACCTCTCTGAGGTCACTTCTCAACTCGCTGAAGAGGAGCAGAGGCATTTACCTCATGGGGCTATTTTGAAAACAGAAAGAAAGAGAGAGAGAGAGAGAGAGAGAGAGAGAGAGAGAGAGAGAGAGAGAGAGAGGGAGAGGGAGGTGGAAGGAAGGAAGGAAGGAAGAGAAAGGGAGGGAGGGAGGAACGAAGGAAGGAAAGAAGGAAGGAAAAAAGGAAGGAAGGGAAAACTAAATAGAATGGACACAAGCATCTTTCAAGATGCTCAGTATATGGCAGGGGGAATGCAAATACTATGTCCATTTAAAGGGGGGTGGGGGGGGGAGCTCTATCCCTGGCTGGTGTGGCTCAGTCAGCTGGAGCATTGTCTCCTGCCCCAAAAGCTCATGGGTTTGACTCCCAGTCAGGTGCACACCTAGGTTGCGGGTTCGATCCCCAGTTGGGGTGTGTATAGCGAAAGGCAACCAATGGATGTTTCTCTCTCACATTGATATTCTCTCTCTCCTTCCCCTCCTCCCTCTCTAAAATAAGTTAAAATTTTTATAAGGAGGGGGCTCTATAATTTCAATTGACTGGAGGTCATTTACATTATTTTTAACTTCATTGCATAACTTAAACCTTCCCTTGACATTATCTTTTTACTTGTAGTAGAATACACAGAACATAAAGTTTACCCTCTCAATCACGTTGACGTGCACAGCTGCGTAGTGTTCAGTACATTCACACTGTTGGGCAACCAAAATCCAGGACTCTTCACCTTGTCCTCATTCAACACCTTCTATTCCACGCCCCACCCCCCAGACTCTGACCACCACCATCTGACTTCCTGTCTCTACGAGGTCCACGCCTCCGGGGGCCTCAGAGAAAGGGAATCGTGTGCATTGGTCCTTTTGTGACCGGCTCACTTCCCTCAGCATAATGTCCTCCGTGTCTGTCCATGAGGTAGCACGTGTCAGCATTTGTTTTCCTTTTAAAGCTGCATAACATTCCACGGTCTGCGTATGCACCACATCCTGTTTCTCCATGCACCCACCGATGGACTCTCGGGGGGCTTCCACCTTTTGGCTTTTGCAAACAATACCGCCGTGAGCCTGGCTGGACAAACCTCTCTTTGAGATCCTGCTTTCCGTTTTGGGGGCGTGTCAATGATCACATTCTACGTTCCAGAGATTCCTAACTTGGGGCCACCAGGCAAGCACTCGTGTCCATGCAGCCCTGGGTTTGGATCTTTAAAGAATGTGTTTATCAGGTTACTGGGAACAGCGGTTGTAACAAACTCCCAAGTATCAGAAGCTTCCCCCAAAAAACATTTCATTCCTTGCTCCTGTAAAATCCAATGAGGGTGCCTCTCGTGGGCAGGGATCCAGCTTCTTTCCTCTTGGGGTTCCACCTCCCCACGAACTTCAGGATGCCCTGTGGATGCTCTGCCTCTGGCCGACAGACAAAGACCAAGAGAGTCTAGAGGACTTTGGATGAGAGCCTATTCTTGGCCAGGCCAGGAAGTAACATTCATAGCTCCTTCCCATTTCCACCAGCCAGAACTCACTCCCATAATGCTTAGCTGCAAGGAAGTCTGGGTAGTGTAGTTCATCAGAGCATTTGGGAGGGAAATGAAGCTGGTTTTGGTGAACACACTGCAGTCTCTACCAGAAGGAGGAGGGCATACGAACCTTCCCCTAGAGAGAAGGTCTGGGTTCAATTAATACAAAAGCAAATCATTATTCAAACAACCCAATCCATTCACACAGGGGACAATGTGTCTGATTAAATGTCAGCTTTTCCACTTATGGGTCTCCTTCTGGTCAGCCTTCCTGAGCCTACACCCACATTCCGGTGCTGAAACTCAGTACCCCCAATTCCCCTCTGTACATACTGATAAGCTCATTTATAGTGCACATATTTGTCCAGTGATTTCTAAGTGCCAGTCACAATACTACAGGCCAGACACAAAGCAACAAATAAAAGCCAGGCCTTACCTTGTCAGTGTGGCTCAGTGGATAGAGCACCAGCCTGCAGACTGAAGGGTCCAGGTTTGATTCCGGTCAAGGGTACATGCTCCGGGGTTTCAGGCTCCATCTCCAGTAGGAGGTGTGAGGAGGCAGCCAATCACTCTCCCTCTCACTTCCTGTCTGAAATGAATAAAAATATCTTTTTTTAAAAAAAGGTCAAGCCTTGCCGAAACCAGTTTGGCTCAGGGGATAGAGAGTCGGCCTGCAGACTCAAGGGTCCCAGGTTCAATTCCGGTGAAGGGCACATATCTTGGTTGCAGGATGTGTAGGAGGCAGCTGGTCGATGTTTCTCTCTCACCTATGTTTTTTACTCTCTCTCCCTCTCCCTTCTTCTCTGTAAAAAAATCAATTATATATATATATATATATATATATATATATATATATATATATATATATTTATTTTTTTAAGTCAGGCCTTATATTCAGAGAGCTCACAGTGAATAGGAGTGATAAACACAAAAGCAAATGGTTATGTTCTTTTAAAAATTGGTGAGTACATGTTCAGAGACCAGCTCAGAGGACTCTGAGAGTGAGAAGAGTATTAATGCAGACGGGGCTAAGTCTTCCTGGGGGAGAAGCAGGAGGTAAAGCTGGGAAGAGAAGAAGGCCACTCGGGGCAGGATGGGGGCCGTGAGCAAAACCCCCAAAGGCAGGAAAGAGTGTGGAGTGAGGTCAAGGCCATGTCCATGAGGGCGTGAGGACAGGGAGGGCAGCGGGGCCCGGCTGATGGAGGATTTAACCCAGCTAAGACGGTTAGACCATCTGCTGGACTACTTGGCAGGTGGCTAATAGGGTGTGTTATGTGTTGATTCTTTTTTAAAAAAATATATCTTATTGATTTTTTTACAGAGAGGAAGGGAGGGGGAGAGAGTCAGAAACATCCATGAGAGAGAAACATCGATCAGCTGCCTCCTGCACGCTCCCTTACAGGGGATGTGCCCGCAACCAAGGTACATGCCCTTGACCGGAATCGAACCTGGGACCTTTTCAGTTCGCAGACCGACGCTCTATCCACTGAGCCAGGCCGGCTAGGGCTGTGTTGATTCTTACTAACAGCTCCCAAGGACAGCCTTAACGCTGTGCACAGAGGGCATCTGCCTGCCTGCCCCTCACCGCCGGCATCCCATTAGCCCAGGGATGCCCATCACTGAGGAAAGTCATTGACGGTCGTGACAATGAGGACGATGATGGGAGCTGACATTTGCTGAGCAGCAGCCACGCTCCAGGCACCCTGCCGAGTGCTTTCTAAAGCTGAACTCTTTACACTCGGCAAAAACCAAGACCACGCCGTTCTGAGGCCCCGCGGTAGGAAAGGCAGCATTTGCTAAGGAGCCTAATGGCGCCCCCCATTGGTGAGGCGCAATGACAGAGTTCTACCTTTCCCTTTCTGTCCCAGAGCCGCCTTCTCCCTGTCATGGTCACGGCCAGGTTACACAGGGTGAGGGTCTGGTCCAGAGCGAGAGGGCACTGCTGGGTTGCAGACAGGGGCTTGTGTCTTGTCCGCCTGTATGAGTAACAGACCAGCTGTTATAACAAACAGCTCCCGCATGTCAGCGGCAGAGCCAAATCGGGGTTCCAGTCGGACTCATCTGGCACTTCCGTGTGGGTGTTTGGTGCGATTTCGGTGTGATTCAGAGACACCAGGTCCTTCTGCTGTGTGGCCCCACCATCCCGGGTGAGGCCCGAGGATGGAGAGGGGAGGGAGGTGCGTCAGCATTCTGTATTGGGGCCTCTTTATCAGAGTTTCCAGCCTTGGCCCTCCTGGCACTTGGGCTGATGGCTCTTCGCTCTGGGGGGCTGCCCTGTGCCTGGGGATATCTTTAGCAACATCCCTGGTCTCTGCCCAGTAGCTTCAGAAGCACAGCTCCCAGTTCCCGCTCCCAGTGGTAACCTCCGAAAATGGCTGCAGGCATTGTCTGGTGTCCGCTGGGGAGGGTCATCACGCCTCTCTCCTGTCAGCTGGCGGACAGGAAGCTCGGGCACCAAGGTTTGCTTGGGACGTTGTTTTTGCGTTTTTTTTTTTTTTGTTTTTGTTGTTGTTGTTTGTTTGTTTTTTGCCAGAAAATGAACACCATTTCTGCCCAGATTGTATGAGCCATCATTTTGTTTGTTTGTTTTAATATATTTTATTGATTTTTTTTTACAGAGAAGAAGAGAGAGAGACAGTTAAAAACATCGATGAGAGAGGAACATCAATCAGCTGCCTCCTGCACACCCTGTATTGGGGATGTGCCTGCACCTACTGACCAGAATCGAACCTGGGACCTTTCAGACCACAGGCCAAACCAGTTGGGGCTGTTTGTTAATCCTCACCTAAGGATATTTTTTCTATTGCTTTCAGAGGTAGTGGAAGGGAGGAAAGAAAGGAGGGAGGGAAAGAGAGAGAGAGAGAAAGAGAGAGAGAGAGAGAGAGAGAGAGAGAGAGAGAGAGAGAGAGAGAGATAGGTTGACTGGTTGCCTTCCACACGTGCCCCATAAAGGGTGCAAGGAGTGAACCAGCTGCCCAGGTATATACCCTTGATGGGGAATTGAGCCGTGATTTAAAAAAAGAACTAGTAGTTTACATTTGCATATGGTTTAACTCTTGCAAGAATCAAGCCATCCCCTCCTGTTTTGTCTTCTGTGCTTCAGTTGGCAAGGCGGCCTGTGTCTTCCCGTTCATCTACAAGGGGGCTCTCCACTTCTCTTGCACCAGAAGGGACAGCATCGCCCCCTGGTGTGCCACCAGAGCGGTGTACGACAGGCACTGGAAGCTGTGCTTGGTGGAAGGTGAGTGGAGCCATCTGGGGGTTTCTGTAAATCATGGACCACAAAAGAGACAGTGTGAGTGTACGTATATTTTTTGCAGACAGGTTATCATGTACATGTGAGCGTGGAAAATGGCCCGAAACTAAACATAATGGTAATGATGAGTCACAAGGTTCACCAAGAGATTGCTCTCTGAATGGAGGGACTGCAACAAGTCGACCATTGTATTTTTAAAAATATATATTTTATTGATTATTGATTTTTTTCTTTTTTTTTTTACAGAAAGGAAGAGAGAGGGATAGAGAGTTAGAAACATCGATGAGAGAGAAACATTGATCAGCTGCCTCTTCCACACCCCCTACTGGGGATGTGCCCACAACCAAGGCACATGCCCTTGACTGGAATTGAACCCAGGACCCTTCAGTCCTCAGGTCGACGCTCTATCCACTGAGCCAAATCGGTTTCAGCGACCATTGTATTCTTTATCCTTTTCTTAATTTTTTAAATTAATAAGGGGGGCGGGGGGGAAGGGATTTTGTTTACATTCTTTTTGTTAAGCCTCACCCAAGGATATTTTCTTCTGTTGGTTTCTAGAGTGTGGAGGGAAGGGATGGAGGTGGGGGGGAGAGAGAGAAACATGGATGTGTCTTTCTTGCATCGATTGGTTGCCTCCCACATGCATTCCATACAGATTACCCACGATGCATCTTCCCCTTCATCTATCGGAGAAAGTCCTACAACAGCTGCATCAAGGACGGCAGCATCTTTGGGAGGCTGTGGTGCTCGGTCACCTCCAGCTTCGATGAGATGAAGCAGTGGAAATACTGCCAGGTGAACGGTGAGGCCGGGACCAAGGGTGGGGAGCGTGGTGGAGGGGAGAGTGGAGGTCAGTGGTCCTTGTGATGGGATGGTGGCAGGTGCAGGGTCCCCTCAGAGAGTCACGGTAACAGGCACCAGGGCTCACCGGACGGGAGCCGGTGAGAGGGAGAGTGGTTTATTTAAGAGCCGGCAACCTGAGAAGATCGAGGACGCTCATCCCCAAGACCACCTCAACCTCCCAGTGCAGACAGAGGTTTGGACAAGGAGAGAGAGGGAAAACAGAACAGAGAGACCGAGGGTTGAGAGTTCTCTGTTATGGGGACTAAGTTCAGACCAGCACAGCCGATCCTCCCTTGGTCCTTGAAACTGGTCAGGTGAGGGTCTGGTGTGCATCCTTCTGGTTTTGGTCATCCTCGTTTTATGTCATCCTGGTCTTACAGTGGAAGGTCAACACATTTCCCAACACAGGTCCGCGTCCGTATCTTTTATTTTTTTAAAAAAATATATATTTTATTGATTTTTCACAGAGAGGAAGGGAGAGGGATAGACAGAAATATCAATGAGAGAGAAACGTTGATCAGCTCCCTCCTGCACACCCCCCACAGGGGACGCGCCCGCAACCAAGGTACATGCCCTTGACCAGAATTAAACCTGGGACCCTTCAGAACGCAGGCCGATGCTCTATCCACTGAGCCACACCTGTTTCGGCCGAGTCTGTATCTTTTAAAGTTAGTTCCTAGAACTCTCCTACAAAGCACTCTGATTATCTACAACTACTGATTAGTCAGAGCCCGCATTTACACAACAATGTCAAGAGAATGGAGGTGGTAGTGGGTTACAGCAACTAGAATTTGCTTTAATCACCAAACCGATGCCCAAGAATGGGTCCTGGAAGAAAAGGGACTCTTTAGCTCTGGCTTCCTCTAGGACACGAGGAAAGTTATTAAATCTCTGGGTCCATTTGCGACCTGAAAAATGAGGATACGAAGGCTGACTTCAAGATGTTTTTGTTTGTTTGTTTGTTTGTTTTTTTAAAGGTTAGAGATCATTTTCATAAACGATAGGTCGCTGTGTTTCAAACATACCACATGCCTAAGAAATAGGAGTTCTCCACCTTGCCTATCATCGGAGCCGGTGGTCAGGAAATGGGCTTTGAAGTCAGACCAGAGTGTTACTCCTGCTGTGACCACTTACCAGCTGTGTGATCTTGGGCACATCAGATAATACAAATATAATGGTCATAAGATAGTGAACTTTTAGTGAGCATTTGCTGTGTGCCTGGCATTGTTCTAGGAACGTCACATGCAAGAACTCATTTATATGCCTGAACAACCCCATTTTGCAGATGGCGCAACTGAGGCTCAAAGATATTCGGTTGTTAAATGGCAAAACTGTGATTTGATTCCAGGAAGTCTCAGTTTCAGAAATTGTTTTCTTAATCACTTAATTCCTCTTCCTGTCCCTCTCCCTTTCCCTCCCTCTCTCCCTTTCTTCCTTCTCCCTGTCCCTGTCCCTCTCTCTCTCCTTCTTCCTCTTCCTCTCCTTCTCCCTTTCCCTTTCCCTCTCCCTCTCCCTTTCCATCTCCCTCTCCCTCTCTCACTCTCACTCTCTCTCTTCTTTCTTCCTTCTCACTCTCCCTTTCCCTGTCCCTGTCCCTGTCCCTGTCCCTGTCCCTGTCCCTATCCCTCTCCTTTTCCCTCTCCCTGCCCATCTCCCTCTCCCTTTGTTTCTCCCCCTCTCGCTTTCCCTCTGCCTCTAAACCCAGGCCAGGCCTCTTAGAGTGATTCTGGCTTCCCACAGAACCCACCAAAGCAGCCTTTCATTAGGCAATGCTGAGTGTATTGCATACAACGTGAGGGCGAGCACCACCTTGGCAGGGTCTTAATAGCACCTCGGAGGGAGGAGAGCAGAGCCAGGATGTTAATTAGGTTTTTTGGGGGGAGGTGTCTTTCAACGTGGGGATGTGACGAGGATTGGGGATGCGTAATAATATAGTTTAGAACTATATTATGGCAAAGTGATGGCAAAGTGATGTTTCCGAGAAGGATTCAAAGTATCTTAAATAGTAAATAGTCTTTTAAATTTTTTAAATTTTATTTTTCAATTACTGTTGATGAGTCAATAGTCTTCTTGATATAATTTATTGAAAAGTTGAAAGGTCTGCCGAAACCGGTATGGCTCAGTGGATAGAGCGTCGGCCTGCGGACTGAAGGGTCCCAGGTTTGATTCCGGTCAAGGGCATGTACCTTGGGTTGTGGGCACATCCCCAGTAGGGGGTGTGCAGGAGGCAGCTGGTCAATGTTTCTCTCTCATTGATGTTTCTAACTCTCTATCCCTCTCTCTTCCTCTCTGTAGAAAATCAATAGAATATATTTTAGGAAAATTAAAGACAGTTATCCAATAGGCACAATAGCTTTTATTAAATAAAAAGAAAAAGAGAAAGAAAAAGAAATATTGAAAGGTCTGATGTTTATTTAAATGGTTTTTTCGGGAAATTCTTGAAGGTTACAATATTTGCAACTTTGATCTTCCCGGACAAGAATGTCTTAGACCAGTAGAGTCCTATTGATGAAGCCCGTGGAACAAGAAAGCCTTATGAACGTAGACAGTAAACCGTGTGGAAATGATACTTTACTTCTCTGTAAAGCGGAAATAATGACATCTCCGGAAGTTGCTTGGGCGTGCTCAATATTAAATCGCCTTTCGTGAGACAAAGTGAGGCCCGTCGCCGGTGTGCGATGATGGGTCCCGTCTTCTTGACCCGTAGCCTCTGTCCGGTCGTTTTCCAGAGTTCGGGGGAAACGCCCTCAGCAAGTCCTGCATCTTCCCCTCCGTCTACAGAAATAACGTGATCTCCGAGTGCGTCGAGAACGACGACAACAAGCTCTGGTGTCCCACCACAGAGAACATGGACAAGGACGGGCTGTGGAGCTTCTGTGCCGACACCAGTAATCCGGGGCGTGGGAACCGGGTGGGCGGGGCAGACCCTTCCTTTATTTACTCAACAGACGCCCCTCCAGCCCCATGTGAGCCAGTCACTGTGCGGGGCTCTGGGGAGAGAATGAGGCAGAGTCCTCAACTCATTGGTTTGATGAACAAGTAGCATAAATATGACTTTTAAGGGTGTTTGTTTGTGTTTTTTTTTTTTTGCCTTGTTTTGTTTTGTTTTGTTAATCCTCACCCAAGGATATTTTTTCCATTGATTTTTTTTTTTTCTTATAGAGCGAGTGGAAGGGAGGGAGAGAGTGGGGAGAGAGAAACATTGATGTGAGAGACACATCAATAGGTTGCCTCCCACGTGTGCTCCAACCAGGGCCAAATATTGCACTGCAATCCAGGCACATGCCCTTGACCTGGAATTGAACCTGAGACCCTTCAGTGTATGAGGCAAACTCTAACCATTGAGAAACACTGTCCTATTTAAGGTTTTTTTTTAATCCTATATAATAAAATCTAATATGCTAAGTGTCCAGTCGACCAGTTGGCCACTCAACCAATCAAAACATAATATACTAATGATATGCTAAACTCACTCAACCGTGAGTGACGTGTACCGTGTACCAGGTGGTAGATGCTCCAACCGGTAGATTAACTTATTGCTATGGTCCATCCAATGGGGACTGATCAAGACAAGCCAGGCAGGCCCTGGAGCCCTCCCACGGTCCCTCCCCAGCTGGCCAACCTCCCATGCCCCTCCCCAGCCCTAATCATGCACTGGTGGGGTCCCTCAGCCTGGCCTGCACCCTCTCACAATCCGGGACCCCTCAGGGGATGTCAGAGAGCCAATTTCAACCCGATTCCACAATTCAGGCTGAGGGACCCCACTGGTGCATGCATTTGTACACCAAGCCCCCCGTCTATTAGTAAGAAAACTAGAAGGGTAAGAAAACCAGTTCAAAGGACAGATTTCTTCACTGAAATGATATGATCAGTGAAGAAAAGAATGCCGAGCAGAAACAAGATTGCTAACTTAGATATAAAATACATTCACATCTAAAGAGCTATCAAACCTTTGGGGTTAAACTATCTGCCAGGTAGAAATTATTGACATCTCTATTGAGCCAAAATTATTCACAACACATCAATCTTCTATCAGTTACAGGGTTGGGCCCTCCAACCCATAGCAGATAGGAAATCAATCAAAGTTATATTTCCCTACAGCAGCCATCTGCAAACTCCCACCTATGAGGTGAATCTAGACGAACTCTTCTTTCTTTCTTTTTTTTTATTTTTTTATATATTTTATTGATTTTTTTACAGAGAGGAAAGGATACAGAGAACTAGAAACATCAATGAGAGAGAAACATCGATCAGTTGCCTCCTGCACACCTCCCACTGGGGATGTGCCCGCAACCAAGGTACATGCCCTTAACTGGAATCGAACCCGGGATCCCTCAGTCCGCAGGCCGACACTCTATCCACTGAGCCAAACTGGCTTTGACACTTTCTTTGTTAAATTAAATTTTTTGTTTTTGTTTTTTTAGAGAGAGAGAAGGAGAGAAGGGGAGAGAGAGAAATGTCAATTTATTGTTTCACTTATTTATGCATTCATTGGTTCATTCTTATGCGTGCCCTGCCCGGGATTGAACCCACAACCTTGGTGTATCAAGTGATGCTCTAACCAGCTGACTAACCTGGCCAGGGCTGGACAAATGCTTCTTTTCATACAGCCCCCGATCCAATGATAGTTCTTACATGTTTGTGTATGCTTTAAAAAAGAAGAGGAAGAAGAATCCCATTTTGTGACAGGTGAAAATGACATGCAATTCAAAATTCAGGGTCCACCTCAGTCATTAAAGCGTCAGCCCATGCACCAGGGGGTCATGGGTTCAATTCCCAGCCAAGGGCACATACCTGGGTTGCAAGTTCAATACACAGTTCAGTTGGGGTGCCTGCAGGAGGCAACCAATTGATATGTCTCACCTCTCTCTCTCTCTCTCTCTCTCTCTCTCTCTCTCTCTCAAACCCAATGGGGAAAGTGTTCTCGGGTGAGGACTAACAAAAACAGAACAAAATCCAGGGTCCGTATGTAAAGTCTCACTGGCTCGCAGACATGCCCATTGCTTACGGATTGTCTGTGGCTGCCTTCCCGCCACAATGGTGGCATGGAGATGGTGGCAAACACTGCGTGATGCTCAAAGCTGCACCACCTGGCTCTTTTCAGGAAGTGTGCTGACGCTGAGCTAGAGAATCGGGTGACTCTTAGGAGCTTGGCCTTGGCAGCAGACAATGGTCTAGCCCTGTGGTCAGCAAACTGGGGCTCTCGAGCCACATGCGGCTCTTTGGCCCCTGGAGCGTGGCTCTTCCACAAAACACCACGGCCTGGGCGAGTCTATTGTGAAGAAGTGGCGTTAGAAGAAGTTTAAGTTTAAAAAATGTGGCTCTCCAAAGACACTTCAATCGTTGTCCTGTTGACATTTGGCTCTGTTGAGGAATGAGTTTGCCGACCACTGGTCTAGGCCAGCGTTTCCCCTCCCCGGGAGCCAGGGCTGGGCCCACACCACACGCCTGCTCTTTCACAAAGGCCCGGGGATAACACCTCCTGGTCTCCTTCTTCTCCAAGGGGTCACCTCCCCGGTGCCCGGCTCCCCCTGCCACTTCCCCTTCAAATACAAGAACAAGAATTACTTCAACTGCACCCGCAAAGGCTCCAAGAAGAACCTCCTGTGGTGCGCCGCCTCCTACAACTACGACCAGGACCGCACCTGGGTGTACTGCTGACGCCCGGTAAGACGAGGTGCGTGCGTGTGCGTGCGTGTGTGTGTGTGTGTGTGTGTGTGTGTGTATGTGTGTGTGTGTGGAGGGGAGGGGGTGCCTGGGTGCCTCCCGCAGGGAAGGCGGGCGCAGGGGCCAAGCCTGGGGCGTGGCTGATGTGAACGTGGGTCAGGAAGCATGGGGGAGGGGGGCTGGGGTGGGTGGGTGCACCGTTGATGGGAAGGTGGGATCCTTTCCTCCCAGCGTGTGCCATCTGCCCAGGTTCCCAGCCAGGCGAGCTGCCTCCCCCGGAGACCAGATGGAGTGTGTGTGTGTGTGTGTGTTGGGGGGGGGGGAGAAAGAAGAAGGGTGGGAGGGAGGGATGCATGAGGGCAACTTCCCACATGAGAAGCTGGGAGACATCGGGGTGCAGTGCCAGGCAGGAGAGCAGGAGGTGGGCGAAGCTGTGCCGACCCAGAATTCCAAGTGTGGGTCCGGGAGCTCTGAGTGTGAGCGAGTAGGATCGTGCGATTCCTCCAGCCAGAGCTGTTGGGGAAAGACGGCCTTCCGGTCCCGGGCAGCCCTCCTGTGTGGTCGGTCTGCTACCCACAATGCTGCGGGGCTAACCGAGGGACAGGCGGGGTCCCCGTTTCTTCCTGGTCCTCTGGCCCCCCCCCCCCCAACTCTCTCTGCAGGACCAGCTCTCTCCTCCTTTTTTCCCTCCTGAGTCCCTCCTGGCTTCATTCTCTCCAGACCCCCTGCATTATCCCCAGACCCACTGGCATTCTGGGGTTTAAGTGTAAAAAGAAGTCCTTCCATGAGGTGTGTGGACCAAGCTCCACTGACAGGATGGAGAACACTGGTGCTGTTTCTCCTTATCGCCCTCATTTGCGTGGCTCATGGGGGGATGCCAGCATCCATGGCTCCTCCTCTATGGTGGCCTGGCAGTGAAAACTCTCTCCCCTGGATGGAGAAGGGCAAGGATGGGTGTGAACTCCAGTTTGTGGGCTCCTGGTGTGAACTCCTGGTGTGAACTCCCTGGTGCCATCTTAACCAGGTGGCTCTTCAGAAACACCCACCATGGTCCCCAGTCTGTGTCTGAGACTGAGAATATGTTCAGGGCCCATCCTCCAACCCACCCGTCAGAGCAGAACTCGCTTCTTGCAGGTCCCTCTCCCACCACACCTCCCACAACAGAGCTGAGGCCCTCAGGGGTCTTTCTTCGACTGGCTGGCTCCCAGGAGCCAGGGGAGGGGGGAGGTGTCCTGTGGAACCCTTAATATGACCCTCGTGATTCAGGGCCCACTCAGGGTCCGGTTTCTGGGGGAGGCCGCACACTAAAATGAAGAGAGAGACTAGAAAAGAGTTAATTTGGGACAAATGGGCCAGACGGGAGTCAACCTCTAGTTGGAAGACTACCACTGGGCTCTGGCCTTGCTATCCCTTTTATTGAGGCTGCTATGGGATACACCCAGTACCTTTAAGCAGCTTTGGGAAACACCCATAGCCCTTAGGCAGGTAATAAGCGGATTATCATATCAGTAAGGATTTACATGATTACAAGATGGAGAAGTTGCCTCAGTTACCATCGTCTCAGTTAGATAGGGAGTGGTTGGCTCTGACCTTTCAGAGCTTCAAGGTTGACCAGCCTCTTTCTATTAGCGAGACAATGACTGGTTTCTGGCAGTGTCCAAATGCTGGTGCCAGGGGAGGGGTGTCACAATGCTCGAACATCAATACCGTTTATATTGCAATGTGAGTCCAGGCATACCTGTTGCCTAAACGCTGACTCTGGGTTTTCTTTTCCAGGGGAGCAGGACCATCTCCTGAGGAAGAGGAAGTGTGGGGCCAGCTTCGTCATTTCGTGTCATCTTTCACGCTGCGCTGATCACCTTTAGAAATACCCTGCCCGCTATCTCGCTTAATCTTAGCCTCGGTCACCGGTGAAAAACGAAGGGGGAGTGTGACCCAGACACCTATAAAGGGCCCCCCTGAACATGAACTCGGGCTGCCCTTTCTGCTTCCTAGAAGGAGCGATGTGGTGAGGGGTGCGAGGGCATGGTGGCTGCGTGGGGAGATCAGATTGTCAGTCCAGGGAGCCTCAGAAGTCAGTGCAGCCTCACGCTTCTTCTTTGGAAAAAAAAAAATCACAGGTTTGGGTGGGGCATTCGTAGGTCCTTATGAAATCATCAATAAATAAAACTAGTACGTAAACGAAGGGTAGAAAATTCATTGCAAGACTGCCTCAGTGACGCCTTCCCCACGACCGTGGCAGGCATCAATAATCGATGACAGAATCTGTCTCCCTGCGAGCCCAGATGTAGCCTCTTGTTGTCCTTCCCCCCCCCCCCCGCTTCCCTCCTTCTTTTCTGCCTCTCCCTCTCCTCTTCTTCTTCTTCTTCTTCTTTTTTTTTTTTTAAATATGTCTTTATTGATTTTCTTTTAGAGAGAGAGGGAGAGGAAGAGAGAAACACCGGTGTGCGAGAGAAATATCCATCAGTTGCCTCCCACAATCACCCTGGCTGGGGGAATCAAGACCCTGGGCATGTGCCCTGACCTGACAGGCGACATTTCAATGCACAGGACGGCGCTCAACCAACTGGACCACACTGGCCAGGGCCCCCTTCCCCCTCCTCCCTTCCCTCTCCCATACCCTCTCCTCCCCTTCCTCTCCTCCTCCTCCTTTTCTTCCTCCTCTTTCCCTCCCCTTCTCTTCTTTTCCTCCTCTTCCTCCTGTCCCTCCTCCTCTCTCCATCCCTCTACTCCTCCCTCCTCCTTTACTCCAGCTGATTCAACCATCCTGCCTCCTCCCCCACTTCCCTTGGTATCTCACCACGGCACTTCATCTTCCTCAAAGCACCTTCCTGCTCTGAACTTCTCTTGAGTAATTATTCTTCTCTTCTCCCCTCGCCCTGGGCTGTAAGCTCCAAGGAAGGGAACACCTTGTCGCCGGGCTGTCTCCAGGACCTAGAATAGCCCAGGCTTATGGCACGGGAGACACAGGCGTGGAGGTCAGATTCATAAGAGTCACTTCACACATCCATCAGATCAATAACTGATGAATGAAATGTTATTAACTTAATTCAATAAAATAAATGTTTTAAATCCGTGTCTCAGCCTCACTCACCACGAGGCAGGATAGCGAGAAGCTGGGAATACTGCTGGGCAGGTGGCATGGAGGGATGGAGACAGATAGCTAACAAGGCCAAACCACTGGAACGAAGCGCGGCCGGCTGGTGAATCGCGAGACTTTGCTCCCTTCGCCAAGGACACGTGAGAGCAAACAGTTTATCTCTCTCCTCCCAACCAGAGGACACAGAGCTTAGCCCCCGGGTGGGAGAGAGAGAACAGAGGCCCGGGTAATGCCACCGGTGCCGGCCGAACCCAAGGACAGGGGAAGGCAGGGAGATCATAAAACCCCACCGGAGCCGAAACCAGTTTGGCTCAGTGGATAGAGCGTCGGCCTGTGGACTGAAGGGTCCCAGGTTTAATTCTGGTCAAGAGCATGAACATTGGTTGCAGGCACATCCCTGGTAGGGAGTGTGTAGGAGGCAGCTGGTTGATATTTCCCTCTCTCATTGATGTTTCTGGCTCTCTGTTCCTCTCCCTTCCTCTCTGTAAAAAAATCAATAAAGTATATATATATTTTAAAAACCCACCAGAGCCAGACCAGACCCAAGATAAAACTGAAATGGCAAAGCCTACCAAAGAATAATCCCAAACTCCACTCCACGCTCATTTGGATGCCTCTGCCTATTAAAAACACACCTGGAGGCCGAAGCCGGTTTGGCTCAGTGGTAGAGCGTCGGTCTGCGGACTGAAAGGTCCCAGGTTCGATTCCGGTCAAGGGCATGTACATTGGTTGCGGGCACATCCCCGGTAGGGGGTGTGCAAGAGGCAGCTGTTCGATGTTTCTCTCATCGACGTTTCTAGCTCTCTATCTCTCTCCCTTCCTCTCTGTAAGAAATCAACAAAATATATTTAAAAAAAAAAAAAAAAAAAAACACACCTGGAGAGCTGATGAATATTCTCCCGAAACCCTCCTCTGAGATTCTCACCTGCAGGAGGGAGATAAAAGCCGTAAGATAAGAGATATCGGTGTGGGCTCCCTCTAGGACAGAGGTTCTCCACCTTCCTAACGCCGCGACCCTTTCATACAGCTCCTCATGTTGTGCTGACCCCCAGCCATAACATTACTTTCATTGCTACTTCATAGCTGTAATTTTGCTACTGTTATGAATCGTAATGTAAATATCTGTGCTTTCCGATGGTCTTAGGTGACCCTGCTAGCAGTTCTCAACACGCGGGTCACCTGAAACCATCGGAAAACACAGATATTTACATTACGATTCATTAACAGCAGCAGAATTACAGCTATGAAGTAGCAATGAAAGTAATTTGATGGTCGGGGGGTCACCTCCACATGAGGAGCTGTATGAAAGGGTCCCGGCTTTAGGAAGGTTGAGAACCACTGCTGCCCGTGCCCTTTCTGGGGCATGGACCTTTACTTCCTCCTAAGAACTCGAAGGGTCCCCATGAGACTTGCAACCAGGGGAGCAGCAGGCAGCGGCAGCTCGTCCCAAGTTTACCCCTCCCCCCCTCCCCCCCATCCGGTTTCCAAGGCCCCCTTTGCTCGGACTTCCCAGCGAGCTGACAGCTGCCGCCTAGAACCTCCTGTAGCTCCTTCTACCTAAGCCCTTCCTGTGCCGCTGTCCCTGCTTTAATGAATGCACTCTCACAGCCACCTGGACTCATGTTGTGAAATCTTTCCCGCAAGAAGTCAGAAACCCACGCACTATGGGCCGGCCTGAGGCAGGGCTGCTCTGGGCCCCAGTCCTGCGTGGTGACACTCACATGCAATACTTAATCGCCACATACGGCTAGCGACTGCCAGAATGCAGGGCACAGATCAAGGACATTTCCATCATGGCCGAAAAGCCTATTTACTTGTGTAGCTCTAACATATAAGCTCCTTGCCCGAGCTGGTTTGGCTCCGTGGATAGATGAGTGTCGGTCTGCGGACTGAAGACTCCCAGGTTCGATTCCGGCCAAGGGCACATGCCCCGGTTGTGGATTCGATCCCCCAGTAGGGGAGCATGCAGGAGGCAGCCGATTAAGGATTCTCTCTCATCATTGATGTTTTCTAACTTTCTCTCTCTCCCTCTCCCTTCCTTTCTAAAATCAATTAAAATATATCTTAAAAAAAATAAAACATTTGCTGAAACTGGTTTGGCTCAGTGGCCTACAGACTGAAAGGTCCCAGGTTCGATTCCGGGCAAGGGCATGTACCTTGGTTGCAGGCACATCCCCGGTGGGGAGTGTGCAGGAGGCAGCTGATTGATATTTCTCTCTCATCGATGTTTCTAACTCTCTTTTCCTCTCCCTTCCTCTCTGTAAAAAAAAAAAAAAAAATCAATTATATATATATATATATATATATATATATATATATATATATATATATATTTAAAATAAATAAATAAAAATAAAACATTAAAATAAAATAGAAGCTCCTTGAGGTCAAGTCCCTTATCAGTGCTCTACTTCCCTCACCTGACCATGCCAGGCACACAGTAGGGACTCAGCAAATACGATACCGACTGCGTGAGGGAGGGGCTGGGTGGGTGGGTGTAGAGATGGAGGGATGGAGCTGGGACAGGAGGCAGACGTCAGCTGGGAAAGGCTCTGCTCTGAACCCTCCGAGATCCTTAAAACGGCCTTGGAGAACACACTCGCGTGATGGAACCCCTGACCCACGCTGACCCCTTGCTGTTGGCGGCAGCCGGAATGGCACCTGGTGTTAGACCCGCGGGTCAGACCGGATTTTGGTTCTGCAACCTCGGAACTTGAGTTCTGGCTGAGAAAGAATTCAGAGCCAAGATTTAACCCGTGAGCAAACATCTACTTAGAAAATCACAGAGGCTGCCCTGGCCGGCTTGGCTCAGTGGACAGAGCATCAGCCTGCGGATTGAAGGGTCCCAGGTTCGATTCCGGTCGAGAGCACATGTCTGGATTGTGGGTTCTATCCCCAGTAGGGGGCGTGCAGGAGGCAGCCGATCAATGATTCTCTCTCATCATTGATGTTTCTAGCTCTCTCTCCTTCTCACTTCCTCTCTGAAATAAATAAAGAAATATATTAAAAGGAGGAAGGAAGGAAGGAAGGAAGGAAGGAAGGAAGGAAGGAAGGAAGGAAAGAAGAAAGGAAGGAAGGAAGGAAGGAAGGGAGGAAGGGAGGGAGGGAGGAAGAAAAGAGAATCACAGAGGTGGAAGTGTGTGCTGAAGCCATGGGCTCAGAAAACAAGTGACAGAGGCCAAAGAAGGGCCCTCCGAGCTGGGGAGCGAGGAAGGAAATGGGAACAGGCCTGGGGAGCCTGAGGAGACGGGCAGCTGTGGGTGTGCTCCTGGGAGGGAGAGCACCATGGGTCCTGCATCCTGAGGGGTGGAGGGTGGAGATTTGGGGGAGGTCCCAGGGGAAGAGCTCCATAGATTATCCAGCTGCTTTCCTGGTGTGTCCTCTCAGGGTTGGAGTCCCCTCTGTTTGACAGGCCGGCTCCAGGACAGGGGTCACCATGCAGTGCAGTTGGTCCTGAGAGTAGCCGAGGCCGTGTCATCCTTGTCTGTTTTGCTGCTTTTTGGGCCTGGAGCTGAAATACAACGGAGGCCTGGATGTTGTCTTCAGGCGGGAAAAGTTCAGGAGGTCCAAACCGCATGGCCAGCGATGTGCTAGGGGAGCACAGGTCACCCTGGGACAAGGCCCCCCACCCCCAACAGTTGTCTGTTGTTAGGCCTGTTGTGGAGCGGAGGAAAGTGAATGACCACTGGAGCCCAGACCAAAATTAAAATTTAGGGAGCCTTTATTAGCCGGCCAGCCAACCAGTGACTGCTCTGCCTTTCTCCACGCAGGGAGTCCAGAGAGCAGCCCCGACCCTTTGTGTGAAATCACTTTTAAGCCCAGTAACCACATCCTGTTCTTGCAGAGCAAGCAATCCAAGACAAAACAGCTTTTCCTAAGCCACGTCAGGGTCATGCCATTGACGCCATGCTGTTCACAGGGTCATCCTGTTCTTCAGAAAGCTGACCGTGTTCTGTGAAGGAAGGCCTGTGTGCTGGGAAGGGGCCATGAGGCCCTATCTCAAGGCCTGGCCCGGTGTCAGCACGGACAAGTCTATTTTTAAGCTCAAAATCCCCACCCCCCAACAAGGCCCTGAGGGCTCTCCACCCCGGTGACCTTCTGTCCCCGGATCATCGTCCCTGCTCGGCTCACGTCTGTCTAAGTGCCTCCCACGCCTCCGCCCACCCTCTCCCGCCCCCTGGCCTCCGGGCCATTCCTGCGGCCCTCCGGGCACATTCCTGCTCGGGGGCCTTTGCACGCACCTGCACCGCGTCCTTGAAGCTCACAGTCACCCCCCCCGCCGGGGCCCTGTGGAATGACCGCTCCTCTGCGTTTCCCGAGCCCCTCCAGCCCTCTTCTGTTCCATCCCCCCCCCCCCATATCTCTCACCACCTTCTAACGGTCTCCGTACAGTTACATTGGCTCCTTTACTTGGTTCCATGGCTGTCTCCTCCCGTTACAGTGTAAGCTCCTGAGCTTTGGGGCGGGGCGGGGGGAGGGGGGCGGGGGGTGGAAGGAGGACTTGGAACGAGCTTGCACATGACAAGCACTTCACGCATCGCTGTTGATCAAACGAAGGTGGAAGGAGGGTGGAGGGAGGGGAAAGGGAGCGGAGGGTAGGAAGTGTAAAATGCCATGGTCTCCGGATGGAGAAGGACAAGGAGAGGCCTCAGGCATGGGTTAGCCCAGTGGTCGGCAAACCCATCAGTCCACAGAGCCAGACGCCACAGGACGACGATTGAAATTTCTTTGGAGAGTCACATTTTTTAAACTTAAACTCCTGCTAACTCCACTTCTTCCAAATAGACCCGCCCAGGCCATGGTATTTTGTGGAAGAGCCACACTCAGGGGGCCAAAGAGCCGCATGTGGCTCTCGAGCTGCAGTTGGCCAACCACGGGGTCAGGAAATAATTATTCTGATTCTACTTAAAAAAAATAACCCCACAGACTTTTAGTGCGTGTTTTTAAAATATATTTTTATTGATTTCAGAGAGGAAGGGGGAGGGGGAGAGAGAGGAACATCAGTGATGAGAGAGAATCATGGAGCAGCTGCCTCCTGCACGCCCCCCACTGGGGATCCAGCTGGAAACCTGGGCAGGCGCCCTTGACCGGGAATCAAACGTGACCTCCTGGTTCCTAGGTCAGGGTCCATCCTGAGCCTTGCCGGCCGGACTGACTCCACTTTTAAACTTTTTACTTCTATGCAACAGGCTGTTGGAGCCGGTGGGCCGTTCTGCACATCTTCCTGCTGGATTTCAGATGTGAGCAGGACAGGGAGGAAGGCGGGAGCTGCACTCTGCAGGGGGAGGGCCTCCTGCTGGCAGGGAGAGGGGAGGAGGGAGGGGGAGGAGGAGGAAGAGGAGGAGGAGGAGGAGGAGGAAGAGGAAGAGGGGAGGAGGGGAGGAGGAAGAGGGGAGGAGGGGGAGGAGGGAAAGAGGGGGAGGAAGGGGAGGAGGGGGAGGAAGGGAGGAGGGAAGGACGAAGGGAGGAGGGAGGAGGAGGGGGGGAGGAAGGGGAGGAAGAAGAAGAAGAAGAAAAAGAAGAAGAAGAAAAAGAAGAAGAAGCAGCAGCAGCAGCAGCAGGAGCAGCCTTGGTTCCAGGTTCTGCATCCTGGACCTGGGTGGCGGGTTGGGGGGTTCGGGGGTGGAGCCTGGAGCCCCTGCCCAGCCCCTGGGAGGCTCCCCTGTGCAGCCGGCAGAGGGCGTGGCAGAGACGGGGCTCCTGGCCGGGGCTCGGGGGCTGCTGTCCCCTCTCTCTGCCTGAGGACATTTCCTGGGGAATTAACTCCCTGGGATCCTCTTAGCCTAAACCGGGATGATCTGACCTGCGGTTTAATTCTGTGGCCGGAGTCCCTTTCCCAAGGACGAGGAGGCCAGAGGGGAGCGCAGACTGCATACCACCCCCCCCCCCAAATGGAGGGCCGGAGGGGGAGGGGGAGGGGGACGCAGGCCGAGGGGAAAGAACCACCTCCCACCCCATCTCCGCAGGCCCCGGGCCGCCGGTGCTGGGCAGCTCCCTGTGGTCCAGGGAACCAGGGAACGGGCAGAGGCCGGGAGGAGGGGAAGGCAGGCCTGCGAGCTGGCCTCCGGGAGGAGGACAGACCGGTCTGCCCAGGAGGAGGAAGGGGAGGCTGGGGAAGAGGCGGGCAGGGAGCAGGGGGCAGCGGGCAGGGGGCGAGGAGGTGGGATTCAGTGGCATTAAAAGGTGGGGCTCATCGCCGGGATTGTTGGGAGCGGCAGCTGGACCCCAGGCCCGTTCCCATTCCCATTCCCAGTTCTGGAGCTGTCCTTCCCCCGCCCCCACCCCACCCCCGGCCTCACCCCCACCCCCACCCCAGGCCTCACTCCCACCCCCGGCCTCAGTCCAGAGCACAGCGCCCCCCCGCCCCCCCCCCCCCCAGGGCATCCCCATCCTCTGGCTCCATCCCGGTCTGCAGGTGGGGGCGGCGGGCGCGCCCAGGGCCTCCTCAACGGGACATCATCTTCACAAACTCTGCGAACAAAGTCCTGGTGAGGCAGCATCCCCTTTCTGAGCCCTTTCTGTGTCCTTGGGAAATCTTTTACCCTCCCCAAACCTGCCCACGCCATCCTGAGGCCGGGGAGGGGCCGGGAGGGGCGGGAGGGGCGGGGAGGAGCGGGGAGGAGAGGGTGGAGAGGGAGAGAGGGGAGAGAGGGGGAGGAGAGGGGAGGAGCGGGGAGGAGGGGGGAGGAGGGGGGAGGAGAGGGTGGAGAGGGTGGAGAGGGGAGGAGAGGGTGGAGAGGGTGGAGAGGGGAGGAGGGGGAGGCGCGGGGAGGAGAGGGGAGGAGAGGGGAGGAGAGGGGAGGAGCGGGAGGAGAGGGTGGAGAGGGAGGAGAGGGAGGAGAGGGGAGGAGAGGGAGGAGAGGGTGGAGAGGGTGGAGAGGGAGGAGAGGGAGGAGAGGGTGGAGAGGGAGGAGAGGGGAGGAGCGGGGAGGCGCGGGGAGGCGCGGGGAGGAGGGGGAGGAGCGGCGGACACCGGGAACCACCCAGGGATCGGCGCCCGCAGCGTCACCTTCGAAGTCCACGGTGCCGTCCCCGTTCACATCCGCCTCCCGCACCACCTGGGCCAGCTCCCGCGGGCTCAGCTCCTCGCCCAGCAGCCTCTGCAGCGCCCGCCGCAGCTCCGCCAGCGTGATGGCCCCGTCCCCGTTGGCGTCGAACTGAGGACGGGCAGGAGGGGACAGGGCAGGTGGCCCTCTGGATGGCTGGGGCGGGGGCGCCCACCCCCTGCCCAGTCAGAGCCTGCCTGTCACTTTTTAACAATATATATATTTTATTGATTTTTTACAGAGAGAAAAGGATAGAGAGTTAAAACATCAATAAGAGAATCATCCATTAGCCGCCTCCTGCACACCTCCTACTGGGGATGTGCCCGCAACCAAGGTACACGCCCTTGACCAGAATGGAACCTGGGACCCTTCAGTTCGCAGTCCGACGCTCTATCCACTGAGCCAAACCGTTTTCAGCTGCCTGTGACTTTTGATTCCTCCCAACTCAACCAGGACAGCCCCCTGCTGACCGAAAGCCTCACCCATACATAAACCCGTCCGTCAACACCTGTTTTGTAGGTTATATGTGTTGTAGGCCGTATGCATACAACACAGTAGGCTAGAGAAAGTGGTATTAAAAAATCATGCCCTGGCTGGTTTGGCTCAGTGGATAGAGCGTCCGCCTGCGGACTGAAAGTTCCCAGGTTCGATTCCGGCCAAGGCACATGCCTCGATTGCAGGCTCGATCCCCGGTAGGGGGCGTGCAGGAGGCAGCTGATCAATGATTCTCTCTCATCATTGATGTTTCTATTTCTATCTCTCATCCCTCTTCCTTCCTCTCTAAAACCAATAAAAATATATTTTAACATAAGTAAAAATTTTTAGATATATTTCTTTATTGATCTCAGAGAGGAAGGGAAAAAGAGAGAGAGAAACATCAATGAGAATCATTGATCAGCTGCCTCCTGAACGCCCCTGCTGGCCAAGCTAAGAGCTGCCGCCGTTGTCACCCAGGAGAATGTCACCTCCTGGAGGGCAGGTGATTTGAAGCCTTTATCACTGCTCCGCCCTCAGCCTCCAGATGTGCCTTCCACAGGGTGGCACTGGGTAATATTTGCTGAGTTAATTAATTGCCTCCAAGCCTGTCCACTGCAGGCCCTCCACCCATGTACCTGGCCTTCCTGTCTGCTCTCTGCCCACAATGCCCTGGGAGCCACCACCTCTCTCCTGCTTTGCTGACGCTAACCCAGCGCGGCCACAGTCACCTCTGGTCAGGTTTATGGCAACAGCCTCCTACTGGGTCCTCCCGTTCCCATCACAGCCCTATAGGGTCAGTGTCCACATACCAGCACTTCACAGCACGTCCATTTAAAACCTAAATCCGCCCCTAGACGGTTTGGCTCAGCGGATAGAGCGTTGACCTGCGGACTGGAGGGTCCCAGGTTCAATTCCAATCAAGGGCACATGAACCCGGGATGTGGTTCAATCCCAGGAGGGGGCGTGCAGGAGGTAGCAGATCAATGATTCTGTCTCATCATTGAAGTTTCCCTCTCTCTCTCTCTCCCTCTCTCCATCTCCCTTCTTCTCTGAAATCAATTTAAAAAATATTTAAAAATAAAAAACCTAAAAATAAATAAAATATAAATCTGCCTTGGCCAATGTCGCCAAATGGTTAGACTGTCCGTACTGTCATCACTGATGTTTCTCTCTCTCCCTCCTTCTCTCTTCCTCTCTGAAATCAATAAAGAAATATATATTTTACAAAAGAATGGGTTGGTTGCAGGTTTGATTCCTGCCCCAGTCAGGGCGCGTGCAGGAGGCAACCAATCAGTGGGTCTCTCTCACATGAATGTTTCTCTCTCTCCCTCTTCCCTTTCCCTCCCTCCCACTCTCTCTTAAAATCAATGGGGAGAAAATATTCTTAGGTGAGGATTAACAACAGCAACAAACCCAGGGGTCGAACCCACAACCCTGGCTCGTTGGGACAACATTCCAACCAATGGAGCTACCCAGCCAGAGCCTGGCCTGTACCTAGATCTCACTCACAGAATGTGCACCTACACGGGAGACTCAGGGACCCACTACCTTGGTGTATGGGGACGCTGCTCTCACCAACGGAGGAGGGCCAGGAGTCATCTCAATCACAAATTAGAGGAGCCAGAGGCTCGTGGATATTACGAATCTTACCCAAGACCCTCGAATCTCCAAGACCCATCAGGCCCACTCGTCTGCTCGTGTGTAACGAGAAGACAGAATAAAAACACGTGAGGCCGCAGAAGGGATGCCCAGCTCGTGTGGTTCAATGCACGTGCTGCAGAAAAGAGATGCTTTACACATGAGATCCAGGCAGCGTGGGGCTGGCTGAAGCTCACATCCACCCCCGATTACATGCTGTCCTCGCTCAGAGCGTGTTCAGCCATATGAGGCAGAAACGGAAGAGTATGGGGTTAGGGAGGAAAGACTGGAGCCAGGACAACGTGGGTCTGAAGCCCCGGGAGGCCCACCTGCTCACGGTGGGGTTCAAGCTCCCGCTTCATGGAAAGACCTGGAGCTGCAGTGTCCAGCAGAACCTCCCGGGGCCCTGGACCCGCTCTGTCCAGGACGGCGGCCGCTGGCCACACAGCAATCCAGCCTTTGAAGCAAATATGACTGAGGGGCCGAATTGTTAATTTTATCTAAACCAATCACTTGCTTGATTTATTTAATTCTCATGTATTGACTCGAAATTGAATTTGTTTCAATATATTTATTTTTTAAACATTTCTTTATTGATTTCGGAGAGGCAGGGAGAGGGATAGAGAGATAGAAACATCAACGATGAGAGAGAATCGTTGATCGGCTGCCTCCTGCACTCCCCCTACTGGGGATCGAGCCCATAATCCCGGGAGTGTGCCCTTGGCCGGAATCAAACCTGGGACACTTCAGTCTGCAGGCCAGCGCTCTAGCCACTGAGCCAAACCAGCCAGGGCAATTTGTTTCCATTTTATAAAAGAATGCTTGAGCCCTAGCTGGCTCAATCCCCAGTGGGGAGTGTGCAGGGGGCGGCTGATCAGTGGCTCTCTGTCACCATTGATGCTTCTCTCTCTCTCTCCTTCTGTCTTCCTCTCTGAAACTAAAAATTTGTTAAAAAAGAATGCTTGGTTTAACTGACGGAACACATTCGTGCAGTGGTCAGCAAACCATGGCTCGGGAGCCACATGGGGCTCTTTGGCCCCTTGAGTGTGGCTCCTCCACAAAGTACCACGTGGGGGCGCACAAGTACGGTGCGATGGAAACTTTGTGGCCCATGCGCAGAAGTCGGTTTTCCGCCTGGGCAAGTCTATTTTGAAGAAGTGGCATTAGAACACTTAAGGGGCCAAAGAGCCACATGTGGCTTACGAGCCGCGGTTTGCCGACCACTGCCTTAGAACACCATGTGTCCCAATGTGTCTTGGAGATCCCAGGATTGTGGGTAAGATCTGTAATATCCATGAGCCTCAGGCTCCTCATATTTGTGAGTAAGATGACTACCGGCCCTGGCCAGGGAGCTCCGTTGGTGAGAGCGTCGTCCCGATACAACAAGGTGGTGGGTTCAATCCCTGGTCAGGGCACATTCAAGAAGTAACCAATGGATGCATAAATAAATGGAACAGCAAATCCGTGGTTCTCTCTCTCCCTCTCCTCTCGCTCTCTCTAAAATAAATAAACAAGCCAAAAAAACGGTGTGGCTCAGTGGATAGAGCGCCGGCCTGCGGACTGAAAGGTCCCAGGTTCGATTCCAGTCAAAGGCATGTACCTTGGTTGCGGGCACATCCCCAGTGGGGGGCGTGCAGGAGGCAGCTGATGGATGATTCTCTCTCATTGATGTTTCTAGCTCTCTATGCCTCTCTCTTCCTCTCTGTAAAAAAAAAAAAAAAAAAAAATCAATAAAATATATTTTTTTCAAAAAAGATGTTTCTAACTCTCTATCCTTTTCCCTTCCTCTCTGTAAAAAAATCAATAAAATATGTTTTAAAAAAATAAATAATAAATAATAAATAAATCCCACCATCGCTAGAAAAACAGTTGGTTTGGGGGGCTCTGTCCATGGCTAGTGACCAGTCATTGGCCTCTGGGCGAGCTTAGCCGCCCCCGCATGGTGGCACCCCCACTCACTTCCTTGAAGGCTTCTCTCAGCTCCTGGAGGCCGATCATGCCCGCCGTCTCTGCCAGCAGCTTGGGGGCCATCAGCTCCACAAAGTCCTCGAAGTCGACCCGGCCGCCCCCTGGGGAGGGAGAGGCGGGTGGTGAGGTCCCCATGCCCGCCCCCCTGCCCTCTGTGCCCTCTGGTCTGTCCGAGCCATAGGCCTTCTCCGGTCGCTCTGCCCTCTGACCTCTCTCAGCCAACGCGAGCCCCCGGGACACGGATCCGAACAGGGCGGAGGGGTGTGGAGTGGGGGCGGCGGCGGGGAGCTGACTGTCCGTGCGGCTGGAATAAACCTCCTCATTGCTCCACATCTACGCCCCCTCGTCGGTAGAAGGAGCGTGTGAGTTCAGTGAGCACCAAAGTCTCTCCCAGATGTGAACACTTCCACGTCCTCAAATTCAACCCTGTTCACTCAGTAACCTGCCCAGAGGGAACCCAGCTTCCCTCCCCAGATCAGCTCTAGTTGCTGTCTGAAAAAAAAATAAAGAAATAAACATCCTTTTCGAAACACTATTCATCGACACTAGCTCCAAGCCCAATTTTGTTTCCAGCATCAAAAGCAGTTCTAGCCGAAACCGGTTTGGCTCAGTGGATAGAGCGGCAGCCTGCGGACTCAAGGGTCCCAGGTTCGATTCCGGTCAGGGACATGTACCTTGGTTGCAGGCACATTCCCAGTGGGAGATGTGCAGGAGACAGCTGATCAATGTTTCTCTCTCATCGGTGTTTCTAACTCTGTCCCTCTCCCTTCCTCTCTGTGTAGAAAATCAATAAAATATATTTAATAAAATAAAATAAAATGAATTAAAAAAAAAGCAGTTCTAATCTTGCCTAATCTGGTGTGGCTCAGTGATTGAGCATTGACTTATGAACTAGGAGGTCACAATTCAATTCCCAGTCAAGGGCACATGCCCAGGTTGCTGGCTTGATCCCTAGTGTGGGGTGTGCAGGAGGTGGCTGGTCAATGATTCTCTCTCATCATTGATGTTTCTATCTCTCTCTCCCTCATCCTTCCTCTCTGGAAAAAAAAAAAAAAAAAATATATATATATATATATATATATATATATATATATATATATATATATATTTTTTTTTTTTAAAAGCAGTTCCAATCTGGTGCTCCATTGATGAATCTTGGTGGTGATAGTAATAACCGAGATTGAATAAGCATTTGCTGGAAGCTAAGCCTTTACCTGCATTAGCATCTTTATCCCTCCCTTCCCACAGCCTCATAAAGTAAGGAGTGATATCATCTTCACTCAACAGACGGGGAAACTGAAGGAAAAAAATGTTGAGAGTCCCGGGCCTTACCTCCACTTTTCAAAATGGCCACATTAGTAACTAACAGCCTGGGACTCGAACCCAGATCTACCCCTAAGAGCCACCGTTTTCACCACGTCAATGCTGCCTCCCTAAGAGCAGTCCCTCTGACCCTCCTCCCCTCTCCAACTGCTCTCAGCCTCTCTCTCTCTCCTTCCCCGCCGCCCCCTGAGCCCTCCCCTCGCCCTGGAGCGGCTCCCGTCCCCAGCCTCACGGTTCATGCGGATTTGCTGGTCCAGCTCGGCCAGCTCCAGCTCCGTGGGCATGTAGCCCATGGTCCTCATGAGGTTTCCCAGGTCCTTACAGGAGATGAGCCCGTCTCGGTCCTTGTCGAACTCCAGAAACGCCTCCCTGAGCTCTGGGAGGGAAGAGGGGGGAGCGTTGGAGGGACTCGAAGCCACCAGTGAGGCACAGACTAGAGACTCCTCAAAGGAGGACACGTTTTTTATTTATTTACTATTAATATATTTTATTGATTTTTCCACAGAGAGGAAGGAAGAGGGATAGAGAGCTAGAAACATCGACCAGCTGCCTCCTGCACACCCACCGGGGATGTGCCCGCAACCAATGTACATGCCCTTGACCGGAATCGAACCTGGGACCTTTCAGTCCGCCGGCTGGCGCTCTACCCACTGAGCCAAACCGGTTTCGGCGAAAAGATGTTTTTAAAAGCCAGTATTTTTCAAGAAGGAGTGATGCATGACATGCGTTAGCAAGAGGCCACCAGATGGTGGCCAAGAAGTCCTCCCCCTTCTTGGGCGAAGCTACGGGAGAGTTCAAAACCATCAAAACAAGAACCAATACCCTAGCAGGTTTGGCTCAGTGGACAGAGCGTCGGCCTGTGGACTGGGGGGTCCCAGGTTCAATTCCAGACAAGGGCACATGCCTGGTTGCAGGCTCCATCCCCAGTGGGGTGCGCGCAGGAGGCAGCCAATCAATGGTTCTCTCTCATCATTGACGTTTCTAACTCTCTCTCCCTCTCCCTTCCTCTGTGGAAAAAAAAAATCAATAAAATATATTTAATTAAAAAAAAAGAAGAAGAACCAATAATTTTCTATTTATTCTAAGACTCATGTGTCCCCCCTGGGTCTCTGAGACACCCGGGGATGGGGATGCCTTCTAAACATTTGGGGGGACCTCACCACCATGAGAAGGGGCTTCACAAAATCACCGCTGAGTGGCAGGAGCGCAATGCGAACTGTTCAGGTGAGGGGACGGACACTGAACGGCACGAAGGGACAGAGAGCAGGCAAGGGGGTGGGTGGTGATGTGGGGCCTTTGGGGGGGGCAGGCGTTACCTTCGATCTCGTCTGGTCCGAGGGGTCGTTCCTGGAGGGGAAGCCAGGGAAATGGAGATGGGAGAGAGGGTCAGGGACCCAGCTTTCAATTCTCCAAACAGGTGCCCAAGTTCCCCCAAGCTATTCTCCCCGCCCCCTTCCTGTCTCTCCTCCCGTCCCCGCTCCCTCCACCCTCTCCTCTTCCTCCTCCTGCCCCCCGACTCCCAGTCCACAGTCATGGCCCTCCTCCTCACCCTTCTCCTTGCCTCTCTCCCATCCTTGAATCTTTTTTTTTTAAACAATTTTTAAATATATTTTATTGATTTTTTACAGAGAGGAAGGAAGAGAGATAAAAGCTAGAAACATTGACCAGCTGCCTCCTGCACACCCCCACCAGGGATGCGCCCCCAACCAAGGTACATGCCCTTGACCGGAATCAAACCTGGGACCCTTCAGTCCACAGGCCAACGCTCTATCCACTGAGCCAAACCGGTTTTGGCCCATCCTTAAATCTTGATCTCTCTCTCTCCGCCTTACCCAAAGAGAGCCATCCCATTGTGCCGGCAGGCCGGGAGCTCAGAGGCCATCAAATCCAACCCCCTCCTTCTCCAGATGAAGAAGGTGAGTCTTGCCGAAACCAGTTTGGCTCAGTGGATAGAGCATCGGCCTGCAGACTGAAGGGTCCCAGGTTCGATCCCAGTCAAGGGCATGTACTTTGGTTGCGGGCACATCCCCAGTAAGGGGTGTGCAGGAGGCAGCTGGTCGATGTTTCTCTCTCATCGATATTTCTAGCTCTCTCTCCCTCTCCCTTCCTCTCTGTAAGAAATGTATATATATATTTTTAAAAAGGTGCGTCTCACAGTCACAGCGAGTGTGCTCTGATGGCTGACTCTGCCGGGCAGCTGCCACACTGGCTCCCTTTAACCCTCTGCACCGCTCTGCGAGGTCGGCCCAGAGACCATTCCCGTCTCACTGACGGGGAAGCTGAGGGACAGAGAGGTCAGGGAGCCTGCCCCAGGACATGCCGCTCTGGCTGCAGCGCGCGCTGAGAGGTGGATTCAGGGCTCCCGGCTCCCAGGTCGGAATTCTTTCCAGGACACAATTTCTGACTCTTTCTCCCGAGAGTTAGAATCGCTTTGTGGGGGACCAGTGTCCAGGGGCAGCCAGGAGGGATGGCCAGTGCCAGCAGGACCGATTCCTAAAACCTGTAAGAATCCCCATTCGTTCCTGCTGCCGCCCCTCCTGGGCATGCCTGCAGGGCCAGGCTTGGCTAGGAGGCCCTCCACCGGGAAACTCCTCCCCGCTCCGGTCTCTTTCACCCCCTTTTCCCCTTGTCCTCGGAGCCTTGCCCCAGCCCCTCCCCCAGGTCCCCGCCCTCGCTCTGTTGTTACTATTAGACTTGCTAACACATTGGTGCACAGGCTGGGTCTCTCAGCCTGGCCTGCGCCCTCTCGCAGTCCCTCTGGGGATGTCGGACTGCCAGTTCTGGGGCCAGGCCAACGGGGATCGGACCAAAACTGGCAGTGGGACACCCCCCGAGGGACTTCGTTGTAGTGCATGAAGCGGCAGGTGGCCGGGAAGGAGCCCACGTCCGGCCCCACTGCGCCTGCTGCCTCCGCTCGGTAGCGGTGCCGTGGGGGCGGGAGAGGCCCATACCACAGCTGCACTTGCTAGTGGTCGTCTGGCTCCCCGACAGTCAGCTGAGCGGCACTCCCACTGTGGGAGCGCACTGGCCACCAGGGGGAAGCTTCTGCATTGAGCGTCTGCCCCCTGGCGGTCAGTGTGCATCATAGCGACCGGTCGACCGAGTCCTTCGGTCTTCCACTCATCTAGTCACTTAGGCTTTTATATATTGGGTCGGCAGCTAAGTAATTGCGGGTTTCACACATATATGCTTCAGTTGAATTTTTAGGTTTGCAGATGTAGTACAAATGTAAAACACATTTTGTTATTTGATAGTTGGCTATTCAGCTGTTAATCAGTAAAAAAAGTTTTTTGATCTGTTTTGTAGTTTTCGTTTGGCGTTTGTTAAAAAATGGAAAATCAAAAGGAACATTTTCGTCATATTTTGCTTTTTATTTCCGCAAAGGGAAAACGCATCGCAAGCTCATAAAAAGTTATGTGCTGTTTATGGTGACGAAGCCTTAAAAGAACGGCAGTGTCAAAATTGGTTTGCCAAATTTCGTTCTGGTGATTTTTCACTCAAAGATGAAAAACGCTCTGGTAGTCCACTTGAAGTTGATGACGCCCTAATCAAAGCAATAATCAATTCGGACTGTCACAGTACAACACGTGAGATTGCAGAGAAGCTTCATGTATCACATACATGCATTGAAAATCACTTAAAACAACTTGGCTATGTTCAAAAACTCGATACATGGGTTCCTCACGAACTGAAAGAATCACAGTTAACGCAACGCATTAGCAGCTGCGATTTGCTAAAGAAACGTAATGAAAATGATCCATTTTTAAAATGACTGATAACTGGCGATGAAAAATGGGTTGTTTACAATAATATCAAGCGGAAAAGATCGTGGAGCAGGCCAGGTGAACCAACTCAAACAACATCAAAAGCTGATATTCATCAAAAGAAGGTTTTGTTATCAGTTTGGTGGGATTACAAAGGAATTGTCTACTTTGAACTCTTACCACCCAACCGAACGATCAATTCTGATGTCTACATTGAACAACTAACGAAATTAAACAATGCAGTTGAAGAAAAGCGGCCCGAATTGACAAATCGAAAAGGTGTTGTATTCCATCATGACAATGCAAGGCCACACACATCTTTGGTCACTCGGCAAAAATTAATGGAGCTTGGTTGGGATGTTTTGCCACATCCACCATATAGTCCTGACCTTGCACCATCTGATTACTTTTTGTTTCGATCTTTACAAAACTCCTTGAATGGTAAAAATTTCAATAATGATGATGATGTCAAATCGTACCTGATTCAGTTTTTTGCTAATAAAAACCAGAAGTTTTTTGAACGTGGGATTATGATGCTGCCTGAAAGATGGCAAAAGGTCATTGATCAAAATGGGCAATACATTACAGAATAAAGTTATTTAGTTCCATGAAAAAATTGTCTTTGATTTTCTTTTAAAAATCCGCAATTACTTAGTTGCCGACCCAATATATGCTAGTCAGTTAGGCTTTTATATATATAGACTAGTCACTTAGGCTCATATATATATATATATATATATATATATATATATATATTTATATATTAGTCACTTAGGCTTATATATATATATATATATATATATATATATATATATATATGGATTAGTTACTTAGGTTTCATATATATAGACTAGTCACTTAGGTTTTTATATATACAGATCTAGAGCCTAACAAAAGGTGCCTGTTGGAACAAACACACCCGGCCCTGCCACTCAGTGATTGCATAAGCTTAAAGCAAGTGACTTCATGCCTCAGCCTCAGGCTCCTCATCTGTGAAATGGGAATGAAAGTATTACCAATCCCAGGAGCCGTTCTGAGGACTCAGTGGCATCAGGGATGCAAAGCCCTTTGCACAGCAACCCTCCTCATCCACTGAGGGTGTCCACAGGGAAAATGGTGGTCCCGATACTGACATCTTCCCAGTCCCCCTTCCATTTTCCTCCCCCCCTTCCCCTCCCCTTTCGCCCTCACCCATTTCACTGGCCCTCGTGTCCCCAGCTGCTCCCCGGAGCCTCCTCTCCTCAGCTCACGCTCCCCGCCTGCTCCCTGTTCCACCGCCCGGGCTGCCCCACCCGCCATCCCTCCCGCGGCCCCCGCCTCACCCGCTGCTTCTCTGCGATGCCTTTTCTCAGGAAGATGCAGGCGGGGCCCACGGGGAGCTGCATGGCGGGCCGGGCGGAGCTCACAGGCACCAGGCTCAGGACGGCTCCCCTCCTCCCGGTCCCCCTCGGGGGCTCAGCCTCCGTGTCTTCTCTGTCACTTCTCGGCCTCTCCCAGCCTCTCCCAGCCTCTCCGGGTGCCCGGGTCCCAGAGCCTTGGCAGCTGGGGAGGAAGGCTCCTCTGGGCGGGGAGGGATCAGAGCGCCCCTGCCTCCCTCCCCATCTGGCTCGGGGGAGACGGAGGCACAGCTGGTCTCGGGCTCTGACCTTTTATCCCGGAATGGAATTAGAGTTTAGGAAGGTGGGGATTAGAGCAGAGGGCACCCGTTCATTAGGTGTCTCAGCGAGGGTGGCGGCCTGCCCAGCCTGGCCCCTGCTGGCCTCCGGGCGTGTGCGGACCGAGAGGACTTCGCCCAGCGGTGACCTTGCACAGCTTGCTGGGTGCCCCGCCCTGGGCCAAGGGCGTTGCGTCCCTGGAGCCATTGGATCCTCAGAACGGCTCCTGAGGCCGGTCACACGTTCCCATTTTACAGATGGGGAGACGGAGGCTGAGTCACGGAGTCACCTGCTTTAGGCGTATGCGATCGGTGAGGGGCAGGGCCGGTCTGCCGGAGTCCAACGGACATCCTCTGTAACCCCCCGCGGAGCTTCTGTGTGAGTCCGGAACGGGCCCGGCCAGCAGGGAGGAGGCGTGCGCAGCGGGGAAGAGGTTGCTGTTTGCCAAAACCGGTGTGGCTCAGTGGATAGAGCGTCGGCCTGCAGACGGAAGGGTCCCAGGTTCGATTCCGGTCGGGGGCATGTGCCTTGGTTGCAGGTACGTCCCCAGTGTGTGTTGGGGGGAGTGTGCAGGAAGGAGTTTATCAATGTTTCTCTTTCACTGATGTTTCTAACTCTATCCCTCTCTTCCTCTCTGTAAGAAGTCAATAAAATATAGTTTGAAAAGAGAGGTTGGTGTTTGCTCTTCCCATGCTCATGCCCTCGCTTCCTTTCTGAATAACTTGGGAATTGGGGGGAGAATGGAGAAGGCGGGCATCTAGCTGGTGCAGGGGTCACGGTGCGATGTCATGGGATCAGAGCCCGAGGCCAGGAGGGTCGGGAGAGAAGTGGGGGCCGTCCCTGTGGGGAGCCAGAGGTCAAACAGGGCCTGGAGTGAGGGCGGTGTCCCCACAGAGGGGCAGCGGGCCTGAGCGGCTGGGCCTGGGGAGGGGAGGGTGGGCCTGCAGGAGCAGCCTGCGTGGGAACCGGAGCCTGGGCCCTCCGAGGAGGGAGTCTATCTATGCAGGTGTCAGCGCCCCGCCCCGGGGGTGTGTCCCGGGAAGTCTACTCCTGGGGGTGGCATGGTGCCGGCTGCTGCAGCCAGATCAGCGTGAGAAAGGTGTCCCCACAGAGGCGGGGTGGCAATGGGGACGGGAGACTGGTCACACATAAGGTGACCAGACATCCCGATTTCTAACCAGTTGTCCCGCGTCCCGCGGAGTTTTAAAAAAGTCCCGATTTTTTTAAAAAAAAATCGGGACTTTTTTAAAACGCCGTGGGACGCGGGACAACTGGTTAGAAATCGGGACTGTTCCGCCAAAAGCGGGACATCTGGTTACCTTAGTCCACATATGTCAAACACAAGGCCCGTGGGCCAAATCCAGCCCGCCAGGCCTTGCAATGTGGCCCGCACCGCGCTGTCATCACTGCACTCCGCTGTCAGTTTATGACTGTTCAGTAAACCATTCGGCCCGCGATTTAGGCTGGATTTTAGATTTTGGCCCCTTCTCTGATTGAGTTCGACACCCCTACCTTAGTCACACGTGTGGATTCCGTGAAGGCTAACGGAGGTCACACGTGAAGGCTAACGGAGGCCCGGCTCCTCACGGCTGGAAAAGGGCCTTGTTCAGACAGAAAGGGGGGAGGAGGAGCCCTGGGGTGCTGGGCGGGAGCTGGGGCACTGGTGTGTCGTCACGGATTCCACAGCCACCGCTGAGCACAGAATGTATGTTCTCTGGCTCTGAGGGGGAGCAGCGACCCCCGGTTAGTGAGGGAGCACCTCTCGCATCCAGATCTGGGCTTCTAAATGCCACGCTCCACCCCGGGAAGCCAGCTCCTGGGAGACACGGCCCGTTCCAGGCCGGGAGGACCGTGTGAGATGAGCCTGAAACATTGGACCGGGTTAGGAATGCTCAGGTCCGGCCCAGGTCACGGGGCAAATCGAAAATCAAAATAAACAACTAATTATATTCGATAACACAGGAAACTGGGAGTCCACAGAGATTTTTTAAAAATACATTTTTATTTATTTCAGAGAGAGAGAGAGAGAGAGAGAGAGAGAGAGAGAGAGAGAAGCACCAATGATGAGAAAGAATCATCCATCGGCTGCCTGCTGCATGCCCCCAACTGGGGATCAAGTCCATAGCCCAAGGCATGTGCCCTGATCGCGAATCCAACCATGACCTCCTAGTTCATAGGTCAGTACTCAACCACTGAGCCATGCCGGCTGAGCCACACAGATCGGTGGAGCCAAAACCGGTTTGGCTCAGTGGATAGAGCGTCAGCCTGCGGACTGAAGGGTCCCGGGTTTGATTCTGGTCAAGGGCATGTGCATTGGTTGCAGGCACATCCCCAGTATGGGGGGCGTGCAGGAGGCAGCTGATTGATGATTCTCTCTCATCGATGTTTCTAACTATCTCTCTCCCTTCCTCTCTATAAAAAAATAAATAACATATATTTAAAGAAAAGAAAAAAAAAAAAACATTGGTGGAACCCTAGCTGGTGTGGCTCAGTGGATAGAGCATCAGCCTGAGGACTGAAGGGCCCCAGGTTCGATTCTGGTCAAGGGCACATGCCCACATTGTGGGCCCGATCCCCCGTGTGGTGTGTGCAGGAGGCAGCCGATCAATGATTCTTTCTCATCATTGATGTTTTTCTCTCTGTAATCAATAAAAATATATATATTTTTAAAGATCACTGGAAAGTGTGACAATATTTACGTAGCTCAATGCCTCCTCACAAAATACTAATGTCGAAGGAGAGCTGCTTCTTGGAGGGGAAACCAGGCAGACACCATCTTAATCAAAGGATTAAAATGAACATCACCAGTCAGGTGTCAAATAGAGATAACACACATCAATTCATATGCATAATGAGCTATTGCTCCTGCCAGCCGCCCAGAGCCCAGCTCCCAGCTTCCTCTCCCTTGAATGTTTCAACGGTTTTTATAAGGAACGTGGTTTCACCAGGGGGGGGACCATGGTCTCTGCTCCCTCCAACACCAGGCTCACTCCTTCAGTGTCTTATCCTCCATCTCTTCAGTGTCAGCACCATCTCTTTCCCCCAGACCCGCCACCTCCGAGCCTGGGTGTAAGGCAGCACCTCCTCGCAGGGGCACACGAGGCCCGCTAAGGGGACCAGACGTCCTGATTTTCAACAATTTGTCCCGCGTCCCGCGACGTTTTGAAACAGTCCCGATTTTTTTTTTTTTTAAATTGGGACTTTTAAAACGACGCGGGACAAATGGTTACACATCGGGACTGTCCCGCCAAAAGCGGGACGTCTGGTCACCTTACTCTGGGGAGACACTAGTCCGTGGCAATGCACACCGGGGCTCCTGCCCCCGGCCTGGACCGGATCCCGGTCCCGCCTCCTGGACAGTGGGCTGAGGGGAAGGACCGTCCATTCCTGGGCCTCAGTGTCCTGTCTGTGAACTGGGATAATGAAAGTCCCGACCCGGTGGGAAGGGAGAGGGATAGAGAGTTAGAAACGTCGGAGAGAGAGAGAAACATCGATCAGCTGCCTCCTGCACACCCCCTACCAGGGATGTGCATGCCCTTGACCAGAATCGAACATGGGGCCCCTCAGTCCACAGACCGATGCTCTGTCCACTGAGCCAAACTGGCCAGGACCTACACTAACCCTTTCACTGTTTCCTGTGCAAGCTGAGCTGGCTGAGCCCCAGGGCCTTTGCACCTGCACGTCTCTCGGCCCCGCAATGCCCCCACCCCCACCCCCACCCAGACCACCTGTGCCACCTGCTCGGCCCGCTTCCTTGTGCCGTAAAGGATTCTGTGCAAACGTGAGGAGCTGATACGGACTGACGTTCTGGAACGTTCATGAGCCCGCTGGGGTCACGCTGTGGGCATGAACAGAAAATACTCCGGGGGCAGCTCAGGACGGCGAGTGAACCGTAAAGGGAGCCTGGAGAGCCGGCCGCCCACGCCTGGAACATTCCCCGGAGGCTGAGGCTGTTCCAGCGCCCGGAGGACCCTCTGTCCCCGGCCGGGGGCGTCAGGGCTGGGACCGGCCACGGGCACGGTGCTGCCCAGGGCTCCGAGCTAGGGGGCGGCGGCTCTGGAGCCCAACCACCGTCAGGCCTGGGAGCGGCTCCCGGTCATCCATGGAGGGAGCCTAAAGCCACCTCAAGCTCTTATTCGAAGCGCAATCCGTGCTGAGAAGGCCTTTGCAGGCGGCAGAGGGCGTGCGAGGGGGGTGGTAAGGGCTGCGGATGGGCAGGAGAGAGGCAGGGGTGCCCCGTGCTCCCCACCTTGGCCTCCCAGTTTCACGCTCCCCTGCCCACCTCGCCTCAGCTTCAAAGCTGCACCTCAGGGAGTTCACCAATCTCGGCCCCTGGGCCCCATCGGCTCTCTGACCTCCATGTTCCATGTGCTCATCTGTCACCTGGAGAGAACAATCCAGCTGTGGAAGCCACTGTGCGAGGGACAGCGCTCCTGGGCGTGAGGTCACTGGAGGGAGTGTGTCTCCGAAATACTGAGTCCCCCCCCTGGCCGGCGTGGCTCAGGGGTTGAGGGTCGACCCAGGAACCAGGAGGTCACCGTTCAATCTCCATCAGGGCACATACCCGGGTTGCAGGCTGAATCCCCAGGGGGCAGGGGGTGGGGCGTGCAGGAAGGAGGCAGCCAATCCATGATTCTCTCTCATCATGGATGTTTCTATCTTCTCCCATTCTCCCTTCCTCTCTGAAATCAATAAAAGCATTAAAAAAATAAAAGTACAGGCGCTGAAAGGAAGAATGTGATTCATTAAAGAGAGAGAGAGAGAGAGAGAGAGAGAGAGAGAGAGAGAGAGAGCCCTCGCTGGTTTGGCTCAGTGGCTAGAGTGTCAGCCTGCAGACTGGAGGGTCCTGGGTTTGATTCCAGTCAAGGGCACGTACCTGGGTTGCAGGCTCCATCCCCAGCTCCAGGCAGGAGGCAACCAATTGATGTATCTGTCACATCAGTGTTTCTCTCTCTCTGTCCCTCCTCCTTCCACTCTCTCCAAAATTCAGTGGAAGCATATCCTCAGGTGAGGATGAACAACAGAATAATAAAGAAGAAAGAAAAAGAAAGACCAAACACTGAGTCCGGCTCCTCAGCAGCAAATGGCTCCACGTTTGGAACCAAACCTCAGAGTAAGAGCCCCGCACACACACACGTGCACATACATGTGCAAACACGCACACACATTTGTATGCATGTGTTTGGGCTGCCTTTGCAGGGAGCTGGACAGAACCGGGGGAAGGTCTCTGTGTCTCAGCTTTCTCCTTCACGGAACAGCAGGCCTGGGCCTGACCTCAGAGCCACCACGTCCAGCCGCTGAGCCGCAAGAATTTCAAAACACGCAGTGCGGCTACTCAGTCAGGGGCACAGGCCTCCTTCCCCTTAGACTGCCAAGTGAGGAAATGACAGCAGCCGGGTGGCGTGCCTCAGTGGTTGAGCATCAATCTATGAACCAGGAGGTCACGGTTCGATTCCCGGTCAGGGCACATGCCGCAGTTGCAGGCTTGATCCCCAGTAGGGGGCGTGCAGGAGGCAGCCCATCAATAATTGCCTCTTATCATTGATGCTTCTACCTCCCACTCCCTCCCCCTTCCCCTCTGAAATCAATAATAAAAATACATTTTAGCCCTGACCGGATAGAGCGTTGGCCTGTGGACCGAAGGGCATGTACCTTGGTTGCGGGCACATCCCCAGTAGGAGGCATGCAAGAGGCAGCTGATTGATGATTCTCTCTCATCAAGGTTATAACTCTCTCTCCCTCTCTCTTCCTTTCTGTAAAATATCAATAAAATATAATAATTTTAAAAAAGGAACATCTCCATCATTTTTTGTGTCGCTGGCATGTGGAGACGGTCAGATTTGGATCTCATGACCCACCAGCACATGTTCCTGACGGCTTTCCAGAAAGGAGGGGGCTGCCAGAAGCCGCCCCGCGGCCCGGGTGGCGCCTGTGACCTTCCCCGGCTGGACAGGCTGCCCCGGGCCCCCTGCCCTGCTGTGGGGGCGCAGGCCGGCTCCTGGCCACCCCCCCCCCGGGTGTCTAACGGGGCTGTACCTCTGAGAGCTCCTTCCTGGCCCAGTCGGGGTTCTGCTCCCACGGGCTCCGGCTCAGCGGGGGGCCGCCCTCCCGCCGGGCCCGGCCTATGTGCAGGACGAGCGGTGGCCCAGGGGCACGTTTTGAGTGACTGGTCACCGGGGGGGGGGGGGGGGGGGGGTTCATGGATGGGGTGGCCCGGGGGCAGGAAACGGGGCGCCGGCCTGCACGCATGCATAGTCATCAGGCCCATCAGCTCAGTCATGTGTGCACGGACGGCCTGTGCGGGGGCTGGCGCCGGGGCGAGAAGAGCCATGAGCGGAGGAGACAGCCACGAGGAGGAAGAGGATGGGGGTCAGTGAGTGACGGGAGACAAGGACACACAGCGCCTGGTGCGGGGACTCCGTTCCACTGTCTGCAAAGCTCCCTGACCGCCCACAGCCCTGCCTGGGCACCAGAGGGCGGGCGTGCAGACTCACCCAGGGGCGCCCCGGGTCCCAAGCAGGACTCCTCGGTTTGCAGGAGGGGAAACTGAGGCACAGACACGTTGAGGGACTTGCCAAAAGCCGTACAGCCAATGGGTGGGGACTGTGGCTCTTGAAGCAGTGTGGTTGGGGGACTCCTTTTATTTTATTTTATTATTATTTTTTAAAAAATATATTTTATTGCCGGGACGGGTTTGGCTCAGTGGATAGATCCCGGGTTCGATTCCGGTCAAGGGCATGTACCTTGGTTGAGGGCACATCCCCAGTAGGGGCTGTGCAAGAGGCAGCTGATCGATGATTCTCTCTCATCGATGTTTCTAACTCTCTATCCCTCTCTCTTCCTTTCTGTGAAAAATCAATAAAATATATATATTTTTTTAAAAAAGAGGCAACTGGCAGCATTTGTAATTTAAAAAAATATATATATTTTATTGATTTTTTTACAGAGAGGAAGGGAGAGGGATAGAGAGCTATATAGAAAGATCGATGAGAGAGAAACATCGACTGGCTGCCTCCTGCATCCCCACTCCCCCCCCCTCCCCCCCACTGGGGACATGCCTACAACCAAGGTACATGCCCTTGACCGTAATCAAACCTGGGACCTTTCCGTCCGCAGGCCGACGCTCTATCCATTGAGCCAAACCGGTTTCGGCTCATTTTATTTTATTTTCATTTTATTTATGACTAGAGGCCGATGCACAAAATTCGTGTAAGAGTGGGCCTTCCTTCCCCTGCTGCGGGCACCGGCTTCCCTCTGGCACCGGGACCCAGGCTTTCCTCCCAGCCCCGGCTTTGTCCGAAGGTCGTCCGGAAGGACATCTGGTCTAATTAGCATATTACGCTTTTATTATTATAGATTTTTAAAAGTATACATTTTTTATTGATTTTAGAGAGGAAAGGAGAGGGAGGGACAGAAAGAAACATCAATGATGAGAGAGGATCATTGATTGGCTGCCTCCTGCACGCCTCACACCGGGCATGTGCCCTGACTGGGAATTGAACTGTGACCTCTTGGTTCACAGGTTAAAGCTCAACTACTGAGCCACCCTGGCAGGGCAATGCCTCCTGCACACCCCCCACCGGGGATGTGCCCGCAACCCAGGTCCATGCCCTTGACCGGAACCGAACCCGGGACCTTTCAGTCCACAGACCGACACTCTATCCACTGAGCCAAACCAGTGTCCATGAATGGGACAGCCTGGGTGTGGGCGGTGTGGAGTCCTTTGTAAGATTCGCAGCTCGCGAGCGCCCTCTGCCGTCCAGGGAGTGAAGGGCCGTGTATTTAAAGGCTAGCTTTTTGTGAAGGCGGGAAGGTTTGTTTTCTTCAGTTTTTTGGTTTTGCCGAAACCGGTTTGGCTCAGTGGATAGAGCGTCGGTCTGGGGACTGAAAGGTCCCAGGTTCGATTCTGGTCAAGGGCATGTACATTGGTTTCGGGCACATCCCCGGTAGGGGGTGTGCAAGAGGCAGCTGGTCCATGTTTCTAGCTCTCTATCTCTCTCCCTTCCTCTCTGTAAAAAATCAATAAAATATATATATTTTAAATTTTTTTAAAAAGAGAAGGGATGTTTCTCTCTCAGCCACCTCTAGTCCATGCACTTCCAAGGATCTCCCACTCACCCCATACGCCCCACCCACCCCTTCTCTGACCTCCCAGGACTCCTCCTCAGAAGGGCGGGGTTCTCCTTTTCCAGAATGTCCTAGAGTTTGAATCATTCAGTACAGTCACCCCAGGACTGGCTCCAGGACCCCATGGCAGATGCTCTGCCTGACCCACATGACTCAGTGGTTGAGCGTTGACCTACGAATCAGGAGGTCAGGACGCATGCCCCAGTGGCTGGCTCGATTCCCAGGAGTTGGCGTGCAGGAGGCAGCCCGTCGATGATGTTTCTGTCTCTCTCTCCCCTCTTCTCTCTCTCTCTAACAGCAATAAGAAGGTAAGTGCTGTCTAGGGTGTGGAAGAAAAGGAACTCTCACATGTTTTTCTTGGGGGAATCCACTAGGGGTCAGGCTTGAGCTGATCATGCTTCAAAACTGTACCTCTGGGGACATCAGAACAGAGGCCTGGCTTAGTGGTTATAGCACTTAGGAATCAGAGCACCTGGGATTTGAATCCCCACCCATCACTCAGCTTTTTTAAAAAAACAAACATATTTTATTGATTTTTTACAGAGAGGAAGGGAGAGAGATAGAGAGCTAGAAACGTCGATGAGAGAGAAACATCGACCAGCTGCCTCTTGCACACCCCCTACTGGGGATGTGCCCGCAACCCAGGTACATGCCCTTGACCGGAATCGAACCTGGGACCCTTCAGTCCGCAGACCGACGCTCTACCACTGAGCCAAACCGGTTTCGGCATCACTCAGCTTTTGAAAGCAACAAAATACCAGTGAAGGTTGAATGCTTGGTATTCATCTGTGCTGTGCATCTATGAAGCATAGATATTAAACGACCCTCCCCATAAAACAGAGTGGGCAAGTTATTTAACTAATGTTCCCAACTAATACGTAGGAAATCTAAGATTTTAAAGTTAGTCTATTGGATATCGATGCTCATGTGTTTCCCACTAGTTTCAGAGCTCGCATTGCTAGCTGACACTGAATCTAAGCCAGTGCTATAGCTTCTTTTTCTTTCTCTTTTTTTCTTTTTAATATATTTTTATTGATTATTTACAGAGAGGAAGTGAGAGGGATAGAGAGCTGAAACATCGATGAGAGAGAATCATCGATCAGCTGCCTCCTGCACACCCCCTACTGGGGATGTGCCCACAACCAAGGTACATGCCCTGACCGGAATCGAACCTGGGACCTTTCAGTCCGCAGGCTGACGCTCTATCCACTGAGCCAAACCGGTTTTGGCTATAGTTTATTTTTCTATCAGCATTTATCTTCTCCCACCCTGTACCTTCTTCTTCCTCCACTCCCACCTCTCCTCTGTCTTTTCATTGTTGCAGGAGATAAAACTGAGCCCCAGCTGAAACCGGTTTGGCTCAGTGGATAGAGCATTGGTCTTCGGATTGAGGGGTCCCGGGTTTGATTCTGGTCAAGGGCATGTACCTTGGTTGTGGGCACATTTCCTGTAGGGGGTGTGCAGGAGGCAGCTGATCGATGATTCTCTCTCATTGATGTTTCTAACTCTCTAATCATCTCTCTTCCTCTCTGAAAAATCAATAAAATATATTAAAACAAACAAACAAACACAAAAAAACTGGGCCCCACAGAGTCCCCTCTCCGCTTGTCACTGGCCCTTTCTCTCTGGTTCCCTGTGATGAGGACGATTCTTAGGGAAGCGCTGGGGTCCATGCCTACCTTGGTTTATGACTTTGCTGACTTTTCTTTCATCCTCACCCAGCCCCCGCTCCCAACACCACTGGCCAGACACCAGCTTCAGCTCTGAGAACCGTTTCATCCCACTTGGTTGAGTGCCTGGGGACGGAATGGCTGTTCAGTTGAGCAGCGAAGGAATAATGGGTTCTCGCCAACGTCCCCGGCGGCGCTGTCCGTGGGCAGGGAGCTCTGGGTCCCGCTCGGAGTGTCCCGGCCGTGCCTCCAGGGGGTGGGCTGGGGGAATCTCTAGAATGTGTCTCGCCAGCCTGGCACGCTCTCAGCACCGCCTCCGCGAACCATGAGCGTTTGGCTTCCCGTCGTCTCAGGGAAAAGTTACACCTAGAACTAAGAACATTCTGTAAAGTTCGCCCAAGAGAACGACAAGGAGAGAAAGAGAGAGAGAGAGAGATCAAAGGTGCCCTATCTTCCCTAATAAATGACGACCGATTATTGATGAAGAAATGTGGGAAAACTGGCCTCATAGTCCCACTGAGTTTGTTTGTATGTGTCCTGTGGACTGGATACTATGGCATGATGGAAAATTAGTAAATGGAATTAGTCCGAAAGAAAGAAAGAAAGAAAGAAAGAAAGAAAGAAAGAAAGAAAGAAAGAAAATATTTGCTGAGCTCTCCAGCCAATGCATGCAGCCCAAACATTTTCAGAGATTTGGCTGCAGGCTTAGGAAACAAAAGTCCCTTTTCCAGAGCCACTCAGCTGGCAAGTGTCAGAAACAAGTTAAGCTCTGTCTTGGGGACCAGTCAAGAGTGAGTGTTGAGCCGAGACTGGTTTGGCTCAATGGATAGAGCGTCGGCTTGGGGATTGAGGGGTCCCGGGTTCGATTCCGGTCAAGGGCATGTACCTTGGTTGCGGGCATATCCCCAGTAGGGGGTGTGCAAGAGGCAGCTGATCGATGACTCTCTCTCATCGATGTTTCTAACTCTCTATCTCTCTCCCTTCCTCTCTGTACAAAATCAATAAAATATATTAAAAAAAAGAAAAGAAAAGAGTGAGCGTTGAACCTGTCACTGTGAAGGGACCGGCTTCCTCTGAAGGCTCTCGGCCTGGGAGACCTCCATGACCACGAGGCGAGGAAGAGTATCAGATCGCCACCTCTATTCAAGCCACGTGACCTTGACAGGTGACGTAGGCTCTCTGAGCCCCCGTTTCCCCAGATTTCAAACAAGGAATCCGATCCCCAAGTCATGAAGTCATAGGGGGACTTCTCCCAGCTCTGGCAGGGGAAGCATGGATGCCGACCCATGTTGGCTCCTTGTGATTGGCAGGTGGTCTCATTAGCTGTGAAGAGGCCAGAGGCTGTGCCAATATCCACCATTTCGGCAAAAACAGCAAAAGGCAGCTGAAACCGATTTGGCTCAATGGATAGAGCGTCGGCCTGGGGACTGAAGGGTTCCGTGTTCGATTCCGGTCAAGGGCATGTACCTTGGTTGCAGGCATATCCCCAGTGGGAGGTGTGCAGGAGGCAGCTGGTCGATGACTCTCCCTCTCATTGATGTTTCTAGCTCTCTATCCCTCTCCCTTCCTCTCTGTAAAAAGTCAATAAAATATATTTTAAAAATATTTTATAAAACAAAACAAACAAACAAATAAAAACAGCAAAAGGCAAAAGCTTGTGCGTCAAGTCAGGAGAAGCTCGGTGTCTGCAGTCCCTGTGCCTTTATCAGAGTTTCTCCACTTCTCTCCTCTATTGGAAAAGGCAAATATGTGTGTATCCGGTACCTGGTCCCTGCATGTTTACAAATGGGCGTAACAGGCGGTTGTCAGCACAGACAGATGCTGAAGGTTGAGCCAGTCCCTCCCCTTCTATGAAGCTTGGTCTCCGGGATGGTCTGTGCCTCCTCTGGGGTTGCCCTGGGGGAGGGGGGCACTAGAATACCTGCCTCTTTATTGGTTCTCACTCTTCCACCCTCTTCTCTCTCATAAAGCGCTCTTTCCTCTTCTGCTCGCCCAGATCCCTGTCCTTTCCACGTACTGGCAGGCCACAGCCATGATGTCTGGCCATTCTGACCTTACCTACCCAGGAGGCTCAGCTGGCTTTTCCTCCCTCCCTCCCTTTCTTCCTTCCCTCCTTCCTTTCTTCCCTCCCTCCCTCCCTCCCTCCTTCCTTCCCTCCCTCCCTCCTTCCTTCCCTCCCTCCCTCCCTCCCTCCCTCCCCTCCTCCCTCCCTCCCCTTCTTCCTTCCCTCCTTCCTTCCTTCCTTCCTTCCTTCCTTCCTTCCTTCCTTCCTTCCTTCCTTCCTTTCCTCCCTCCCTCCCTCCCTCCCTCCCTCCTTCCTTTCTTCCCTCCCTCCCTCCCTCCCTCCCTCCTTCCTTCCTTCCCTCCCTCCCTTCTTCCTTCCTTCCCTCCCTCCCTCCCTCCTTCCTTCCCTCCCTCCCTCCCTCCCTCCCTCCCTCCCTCCTTCCTTCCTTCCTTCCTTCCTTCCTTCCTTCCTTCCTTCCTTCCTTCCTTCCTTCCTTCCTTCCTCCTTCCTTCCCTCCTTCCTTCCCTCCTCCCGTCCTTCCATTTAAAAAATCCTCACCCCAAGATACATTTCCATTGCTTGAGAGAGAGAGAGGAGAGAGAGAGAGAGAGAGAGAGAGAGAGAGAGAGAGAGAGAGAGGAGAGGGAGAGAGAGAGAGAGAGAGAGAGAGAGAGAGAGAGAGAGAGGTTGGCTGCCTCCGGTGCCTGCCCAATTGGGATCATACCTGTACTCTAGGAGGATGTGCTTAACCAGCTGAGCCACTGGCCAGGGTATGCTTAACCTCCTGACCAGGAGGGAAGGTGTGCAAACCAGCTGAGCCACTGGCCAGGGTCTGCTGAACCTCCTGACCAGGAGGGAAGGTGTGCAAACCAGCTGAGCCACTGGCCAGGGTCTGCTGAACCTCCTGACCAGGAGGGAAGGTGTGCAAACCAGCTGAGCCACTGGCCAGGGTATGCTGAACCTCCTGACCAGGAGGGAAGGTGTGCAAACCAGCTGAGCCACTGGCCAGGGTATGCTTAACCTCCTGACCAGGAGGGAAGGTGTGTAAACCAGCTGAGCCACTGGCCAGAATGGACTTTCATTAAAAAACAACAACAGCAACACAAAAAACAAAAAACAAAAAAACACACAAACAAGAGAGTAAACGAGATGAGGTGGGTAGGAAAGCACGAAGCCAGAGCGACGGTCCTCAGACTGGAGCACCCACTGGGCTCACCTGGCGCATGTCACAGCCCAGGCCTCGGGCCCCTCCCCAGAGCTTCAGCGCCCGGAGCGGGGCCCCAGGATCCGCCTTTCCAACACGCTTGTGGGTGAGGGGGACGGAGCTGGCCTGGGACCAGCTTCCGAGCGGGATGTTCCTGGTGTGTGTGTGAGTGTGTCTGTGTGTGTCTGTGTGTGTGTGAGTGTGTGAGTGTGTCTGTGTGTGTCTGTGTGTGTGTGTCTGTGTGTGTGTGTCTGTGTGTGTCTGTGTGTGTGTCTGTGTGTGTATCTGTGTGTGTCTCTGTGTGTGTGTCTGTGTGTGTGTCTGTGTGTGTCTGTGTGTGTCTGTGTGTGTGTCTGTGTGTTGTGTCTGTGTGTGTGTCTGTGTGTGTATCTGTGTGTGTGTCTATGTGTGTGTGTCTGTGTGTGTCTGCGTGTGTCTGTGTGTGTGTCTGTGTGTGTGTCTGTGTGTGTGTCTGTGTGTGTGTCTGTGTGTGTGTGTGTGTGTGTCTGTCTGTCTGTCTGTGTGTGTCTGTGTCTGTGTCTATGTGTGTGTCTGTGTGTGTGTCTGTGTGTGTCTGTGTCTGTGTGTGTGTGTCTCTGTGTGTGTGTCTGTGTGTTGTGTCTGTGTGTGTCTGTGTGTGTGTGTCTGTGTGTGTGTGTCTGTGTGTGTGTGTCTGTGTGTTGTGTCTGTGTGTGTCTGTGTGTGTGTGTCTGTGTGTGTGTGTGTCTGTGTGTGTGTGTGTCTGTGTCTGTGTGTGTGTGTGTGCGTGCGCGCCCCGAGGTTCAGGCAGGGCACAAAGCGGTCCGGAGTGAGCCCGCGTGTGCCCAGAGCAGCGGAGTAGGAGGGGCGGGCGTCGGAGAGCATAAAGCCAGAGGCAGCCTGTGCCGGGGCAGCCACGGCCGGTGGATGGGGGTGATGAGGAAGCTGGCAGGCTGGGTGTCTCTGGTGCTCTGTGTGTGCCGGCTGAAAGCAGGTGAGAGGGCACGGGCAGGGGAGGAGAGGAACGAGGAAGGGGAGACCGAGGAGACAGTGGTTTGGGGTGAGACGGGCAGGGAACAGGATCTATCCATTGTCCCTAATATCTTCTATTTTATTTATTTATTCTTTTTAAAATATATATTTTATTGAGTTTTTTTACAGAGAGGAATAGAGAGAGAGAGAGAGCCAGAAACATCGATGGGAGGGAAACATCAACCTCCTGCACACCCCCCACTGGGGATGTGCCCGCAACCAAGGAACATGCCCCTGACCGGAATCGAACCCGGGACCCTTCAGTCACAGACTGATGCTATATCCACTGAGCCAAACCGGTTCCGGCTTATTTATTTATTCTTGTTGTTGTCAATCCTTACCTGAGGATATATTTTTACTGAGAGAGAGAGAGAGAGAAAGAGAGAGAAAGAGAGAGAGAGATGTGAAAGAGAAACATGAATCCATTGCCTCTCACACGAGCTCCAATCCAGGATGGAACCCGAACCCTAGCTATGTGCCCTGACCCGGACTTGAACCTGACCCCCTTGGGGTGCATGGTACCACTCTCCCACCAACTGAGCCACCCCCAGGGGCGCCCCCTGCCTTTGAAATGCAGCAGCATGCGTGGTGCAGAGGGGAGGATCCAGAGAGTCCTGGGTCCAAATCCCTGCTCTTCCTCTTGCTGGCTGGGTGCTCACGGGCGAGTCCCTCAGCCTCTCCGCAGCCTCTGCTTTCCCATCCAGAGAATGGTAAGCGCGGGTAACCAAGAGGGAGCTTATAAACGCCGCCTTCAGCGTGGACGGACCCGGGGGTGTTTACGGCGAGTGACATCAGCCAGTCACAGAGGGACACACACTGCCTGCCTGACTCCACTTCTCCGAAGGATCTGAAATAGTCAGACCCACAGGCACGGAGAGCAGAACAGCGATCCCCCGGGGCTGGGAGAAGGCAGATGGGGAATTTGTTGTTCAAGGAAAACAGAGTTTCAGCCACGCAGGAGGAGTGAAGTGAGGAAATCAGTAAATGCTGGCGCTGGTAAATCACGCATAGCACTATGTCCAGCATAGGCTAAGCCAGGGGTCTGCAACTTTAAGACATAAAGAGCCACTTGGACCCGTTTCCGAAGGAAAAAAAAAACCTGGGAGCCGCAAAACCATTGCAACATTTAAAACAAATATAACACTGCATATATTGTTTCTTACCTTAATGCTATATATATACCGGATCGTGCAGTTAGCTGTCAATCTGAAGAAAAAAAGGACTTTTTCACTTAACAATGTAAAATATATTTTTGCAAATTAATAGCTAATTAAAATATTTAATTTACCTGGTTAATGGGATTTTTGCTCCTGAACCTCAGTGCACAGTGTCAGCACATCAGGGCTGTAAGACGTTACCTTCATTTTCTCACAGGCTTGCAAGTTGTCGGAGCCGCGGTAAAGCTTCAAAAGAGCCGTAGGTTGCCGACATCTGGGCTAAGCTGTAAAATAGCTTCTTATATGAATAACTAGTGGACCGGTGCACGAAATTCATGCATGAGGGGGGCGTGTCTCTCAGCCCGGCCTGCACCCTCTCCAATCTGGGGCCCTCTCGCAATCCGGGACCGCTAGCTCCTAACTGCTCACCTGCCTGCCTGCCTGATCGCACCTAACCACTCTGCTTGCCAGCCTGCTTGCCCCCAACTGCTCCCCTCCACACACACACTGGCCTGATCACCCCCAACTGCACCCCCCCACTGACCTGATTGCCTCCAATGGCCCCCCTTGCTGGCCTGCTTGCCCTCAACTGCCCCGTCCCCCAGCATGCTATACCCCAACTGCTTTCCCCCTATCTGCCTACTCACCCCCAACTGCCCCCCCCCTCCCGCTGGCCTCCTCGTCCCCAACTGCCACTCACTGCCAGCCTGCTTGCCCCCAACTTCCCCCTCCTGCCTGCCTGTTGGTCCCCAACTGCCTCCCCCTGCCAGTCTGGTCACTCCTAACTGCCTCTGCCTCAGCCCCGCCCCCATAGCTTTGTCTGGAAAGACATCTGGATTAGCATATTACCCTTTTATTAGTATAGATAGTTCATTAATCATGAACATAGTAATAACTAACGATAATAAAACTGTTACAATAATCTACATAATACAAGCCTAAGAGACCGTTAAGGGCAGAATGACCGGTCGCAATGACGCACACTGACCAGCAGGGGGCAGATGCTCAAGGCAGGAGCTGCCCCCTGGTGGTTAGTGCGCTCCCACAGGGGGAGCGCTGCTCAGCCAGAAGCTGGGCTCATGGCTGGTGAGCGCAGCAGGAGTGGCGGAGTCTCTCCCGCCTCAGTGGCAACGCTAAGGAGCAGTGAACAGAACGGTAAAGAGTGAGATTTCGAAAGGGATGTCCGACTGCCGGCTTAGGCCTGATCCCCAGGGTTATCAGGCCTAAGCCGGCAGGCTGCCATCTTCCTAGGGGTCCTGGTCTGCGAGAGGGTGCAGGCTGGGCTGAAGGAAGCCCCACCCCCATCCCCTGCCTTCCAGTGCACAAATTTTGCACACTGGGCCTCTCTGGTTTTAAATATTAAATGATAAACATAACGATATAGTTATAAAATAATGAACCTTCTGACGTAATTGTTAAAATAATAATGTAATTAATAGTAAATATAGATAATGTATACTGATAATAAATAATTGTTAAGTGGTAAAAAAAAATAAATGAATCTTGCATCAACATTATTTCAGGCTTATTCTGAAAGACCAACCAATATTTATTAAGTTTCTATTCTGTGCCAGTTCCTATCATCCGTTGATAAATACGGGTGTAGCTTTGAACAGGAAACCTGTGGTCATTCCTGACAGATGAGAACGACTCTGAACAGGTCACTACCTGTCAGATAAATGGGGGGGAAAAGGGAACCAATATGCAAATTCAGGACAAGCGGATCTAGCATAGTGTGGATGTTCAAGGGAGTTTCATGGAGACCCACCTATAGGCTGCATGGGAGCAGGCAAGGGGCGTGGCCTTCCCAGCTCACAGAGACGGTCACAGGTGGTCAAGGGGAGGCTGGCGGAGTCTGGGGAACCAGATCCAGAGGGGACCATGGCTATCTCAGTGCCAATGCTCGTCTTTAGAGGAATAAGTCAGTGGCAGGGTCGGGTGAGTGTTTAAGAAAGAACAATCTCGACAAAAGATCCGGTGGCCCAGAAAGAAGCTCACTGCAGACGGATGCATATGCCTTTCAGCATAAAGATGATTGCTTGCCTCGTTTCTGGTTCTTATAAGTATATTTCCAGTTAGGACATGACCTCACTCATCGAGGGAAAATGGTGAACAACATAAACTAATGAACAAGAACAGATCCAGAGATAAGGAGCCATGGGTCAGACTGTTGGACCTCAAAGGGAGGGTGGGGATAAAAGGGAGAGATCAACCAGAGGACTTGTGTGCACACATATGAGCCTAACCAGTGGTCGAGGACAATAAGGGGTGGGGGTATGAGTGGGGGATTGGAATGGGGGGGTTGAGGACAACTATGTGATATCTTAATCAATAAAGCTTTTTTTTTTTTTTTTTTTTTTTTTTTAAAGAAAGAACATTCTCGGGAAGAATCATGGGACAAAAGGTTGAAAGTATCCAGGAATAACTTATTTATTTTTTTATTTTTTATTTTTTATTTTTTTTCCTCATTTTTTATTTAAAAAAAATATTTTATTGATTTTATACAGAAAGGAAGAGAGAAGGTTAGAGAGTTAGAAACATCGATGAGAGAGAATCATTGATCAGCTGCCTCTTGCACACCCCCTACTGGGGATGTGCCCCCAACCAAGGTACATGCCCTTGACCAGAATCGAACCCAGGACCCTTCAGTCCCCAAGCCAATGCTCTATCCACTGAGCCAAACCGGTCTTGGCTCCTCATTTTTAAAATTAAGGTATTATATGTGTACATACCTTACCAATCTCCACCCCACCCCCAACTCCCATACATGCCCTCCCTCCCCAGAGTTTTTCGTCCATTGGTTGTGCTTATATTCATGCGTACAAGTCCTTCGGTTGATCTCTTAAGGAATAACTTGTTGCCATGGTCAAGGCAAGGCGTAAAGCTCGCCGGTGATTCGTGGTGTGGAGGGAGGCGAGGTACGGGGGCCTGAAGCTGCAGGGATCTCCCTTTTCCATGTCCCGCGTGGAAAGAGAGATGAACGAACCGGTTCTAAGCGGAGGTGCCCAGGGATTGAGAAATATTAGAAATAAAGAGAGAAGACATAGAAATAGATTTTTCAAGCTGGGAGCTGGGAGGGCCGCTGACCTCCTTTGCTGGAGAGACAGACTGACCACCTCCTGAGCCACGCAGCACATCTATTTATACTCCGATCCAACAAGGGGGTTTCACAGGAAAACAAGGAGCCTGGGAGAGCCCAGGTCCCACCCACTCCTTCCTCCTGAACAAACACAAGCCAGGAACTAAGAACATCTCAGTGATTCTGTCAATACCCCAGGCCCAGTCAGCAACAATCTACAGAGTGTCCAGGTGTCTTCCCATTTGGCCCTCTGCAGCTCGGAGAGATGCTTGGGGGCTGAGAGCTTTCTTTTCCCAGGAGAGCGGACAAGGAGACTCTAAGACCAGAGTTTCAGGTGAAGAGATGGGTGCCCAGTCTCCGGGGACTTTCCCGGATTGGAAGCCACCTGCTCGAGGCCGCTCCCGGCTGCGGGGTGAGATAAGGCTTCCTCGGACCCACGTGTGTTCTGGGCCGCACACGGGAAGGTGCCAGGGACTGGCTATGTGGATGTGGGGGCAGCAGAACGTCAGCTCCTCCTGTAAGGGGGACCCCGTTGGCCATGTTCCCCTCTTTCCTAGACGATCTGAAAGCTACCTGCGTCTTCCCATTTGTGTACGGAGACACGATCTACTACAACTGCATCTCCAAGCACAGTGACTATGCCTGGTGCTCCCTGGACGGTAAATTCGACGGGCGGTGGCGCTACTGCACCAGCCAAGGTGAGTGTCCCGCCCGGGGACTGGCTCGGTGCCTCGGGTCCAAGAAGTGGTTGGAAGTGGCAGGCTACGCAGTTTGGGGCATTGGGTAAAATGGAGTCCGATCCTGGCTTTTCTACCTGTTCTAACCACTTTGACAGAAGTTGGCTGCAGGAGAGACAGCAGTCATTGTTAGTTCCACAATGTCAGCCATAAAACTTTCTTTTATTATTATTATTATTATTATTATTATTATTATTATTCCTAGAGGCCCGGTGCACGAAATTCATGCACCGGTGGGGTCCTTCCGCCTGGCTGACGATTGGGGACAATCAGGGCCATCTCGCCTGGTCCCATTTGGGGCAGATGGGGGCCGCTGGCCAGGGAGGAACTGGGGGAGGGACCATGGGAGGGCTCCAGGGAGTATCCGGCCCCATCTTGCCCAGTCATGATCAGCCGGACCCCAGCAGCAAGCTAACCTACTGATTGGAGGGTCTGCCCTCTGGTGGTCAGTGCACATCAGAGAGACCAATCAGTCAACCACTCAGTTGGACACTTAGCATATTAAGCTTCTATTTTTATTTTTTTAAAAAAATATATTTTATTGATTTTTTACAGAGAGGAAGGGAGAGAGATGGAGAGATAGAAATGTCGATGAGAGAGAAACATCGACCAGCTGCCTCTTGCACACCCCTTGCACACCCGCTACAGGGGTTGTGCCTGCAACCAATGTACATGCCCTTGACTGGAATCGAACCCGGGACCTTTCAGTCCACAGACCGACGCTCTACCACTGAGCCAAACCAGTTTCAGCAGCATATTAAGCTTATATATATATATATATATATATATATATATATATATATATATATATTTCTTAATCCTCACCTGAGGATATTTTTTTCATTGATTTTTTTTTTTTAGAGAAACACATGTGTGTGTGTGTGTGTGTGTGTGTGTTTAAATATTTTTATTGATTTCAGAGAGGAAGGGAGAGGGAGAGGGAGAGAGAGATAGAAACATCAAAGGTGAAAGAAACTAATTGGCTGCCTCCTGCCTGCCCCTTACTGGGGATGGATTCCGCAGCATCAGCATGTGCCCTTGATTGGAATCAAACAAGGGACCTTTCAGTCCACTGGCTGACGCTTTATCCATTGAGCCAAACCAGTCAGGGCTTTCCACCGATTTATTTTATTTTATTTTATTTTATTTTATTTTATTTTATTTTTGAGAAAGTGGAGGGGAGGGGAAAGGAAGAGAAATATTGATGTGAGAGGCACACATTCACACAGTCTGGAATTGAGGTATGTGCCTTTGATTAAGAATCGAACCCGTGCCGAAACCGGTTTGGCTCAGCGGTAGAGCGTCGGTCTGCGGACTGAAAGGTCCCGGGTTCGATTCCGGTCAAGGGCATGTACCTTGGTTGCGGGCACATCCCCGGTAGGGGGTGTGCAAGAGGCAGCTGGTTGATGTTTCTCTCTCATCGATGTTTCTAGCTCTCTATCCCTCTCCCTTCCTCTCTGTAAAAAAAAAACAACAATAAAAAATATTAAAAAAATAAAATAAAATAAAAAATCAATAAAATATATTATTAAAAAAAAGAAAAAAAGAATCGAACCCGTGAGCCTTGGGTCCACGGGCTAACGCTCTAACCCCTGAGAACACGGGCCAGGGCCACCGCGAGGCTTTCTATGTTCACGTTTCTCCTGCTCCTCTCTTTCTCCGCAGACCCCCCCGTGTGTGTCTTCCCTTTCCGCTACCGAAGTGGATCCTTCCAGAACTGCACCAAGGAAGGCTACATTTTTCAGCGGAGCTGGTGCTCCCTGACCAGCAATTATGATGATGATGGGAAATGGAAGCAGTGCTCTCCTTACGGGTACGGTGGTGGGGAAGGATGGGGAAGGATGAGGGAGGGGGAGGAGGGGGTTGTCTTAGACATCTCTCTTTTTTTAATTTTTTATTTTATTGATTTTTCACAGAGAGGGATAGAGAGTTAGAAACATCGATGAGAGAGAATCATCGACCAGCTGCCTCCTGCACACCCCCCTACGGGGGATGTGCCCGCAACCAAGGTACATGCCCTTGACCGGAATAGAACCCGGTACCTTTCAGTCAGCAGGCCGACGCTCTAACCACTGAGCCAAACCGGTCCCGGCTTAGACATCTCTTAAAGTGGGGAACCCTCTGGATTGATGGAGAGGGGAGCTGAGGTCTCGATGGCCTGCGGATGGCTCAGGCCAGGGGTCAGCAAGCGTGTCTGTAGGGGCCCCACCGTAAGTCTTTGCGGCTTCGGTGGCTGTACGGGCCCTCACAGACTCAACTCCGCCTCGTGGCACAAAAGCAGCCACACAGCGATTAAAAAAAACACACACACAAAAAAAACAGCCAAAACTGGTGTGGCTCAGTGGATAGAGCGTCGCCTGTGGACTGAAAGGTACTGGGTTCGATTCTGGTCAAGGGCATGTACCTTGGTTGTGGGCACATCCCCAGTAGGGGGTATGCAGAAGGCAGCTGATCGATGTCTCTCTCTCCTCGATGTTTCTAACTCTCTATCCCTCTCCCTTCCTCTCTGTAAAAAAAAAAAAAAAAAAAAAAAAAAAAAAAAAAAAAAAAAAAAAATCAATAAAAATATATCTTAAAAAATAATAATAAATTTTAAAAAAAACAGCCCCGGACAGAGTTACTTAGAGGTTAAGTCCGGTCAAGGGCACATACCTGGGTGGCAGGTTTCCCCGCAGCAGGCAACCAATGGATGTGGGTCTCCCACTCAACGTTTCTCTGTCTCCTCTTTTCCCCTCCCCACTCCCTTCCACTCTCTAAAACCAATGGGGGAAAATAGCCTCCAGTGAGGATTAACCAAAAAAATAAACAGAACAAAACAAAACAAAAAAACAACCAAAATCAAAACAAATAAACATGACTGTGTTCCTATAAGACTGTACCAATAGACCCTGACCTGTCAACCTCGTGTCATTGTCAGGCATCGCAAAATATTTCTCGGTCTCTTGATTTCTGTTTTTGTCAGCCACTTAGAAATGAGGAAACCACTAGTCCATGGGCCATACAAAGACGGACAGGCTGCGGGTTGGGTTCGGCCTCTGGGCTCTGGTTTGCTGGCCCCTGACTTTGAATGATCTGTCCTTGACCCCACACATTTCCCCTCACCCTTGCATTTTCCCTTTTCTCACTCTCTTTTTTTCCTCTCCCCTTTACTTTCCCATTTTTTAAAATTTACATTGTATCTTTTTAAAATATATTTTTATTGATTTTTTTTTTTTACAGAGAAGAAGAGAGAAGGATAGAGAATTAGAAACATCAATGAGAGAGAATCATTGATTGCTGCCTCCTGCACATCCCACACTGGGGATGTGCCCGCAACCAAGGTACATGCCCTTGACAGGAATCGAACCTGGGACCTTTCAGTCTGCAGGCTGACGCTCTATCCACTGAACCAAACCAGCCTTGGCTTATGTTAGTTTTTTGGGGAAGGCCAGATCTCCCACTGGAGACAGGTCATCCTGGAAGATGGAGACGGATCCTGACCCTCACCTCTGTTTTTCTTCCACAGTGTATAGCAAGTCTTGGTGTTCACGAAAGGACAGAAGTCACAGGATTCACCAGCTGCCTCTCAAAATAGATCTTTTCCCGGATCATTCTGACCAATAAAGATTTGATCTCTCTCCCGCATGGATGACTCCTTCTCTGAAACCAGGCATAGCCGAAGAAGCTCGGTGGTCATCAATGGCCTCCTTGGCCCCGAGGGCAGGGGGCCAGCAGGGCATCTGTAGAAAAGGACTTGCCTTCAAATCAAGGTCCTGGTGAATCGCTGACAGTATCCTCTTTGGCAAGTGAACTCAATTCTCAAAGAAACTCCAGCTTCCCCTCACACAGTTCTTGACATTTTTAATTAAGTATAATGCACACTTTTAATTGTTTGAGGTAACATGCATGACTTCAATGAGCTACTTTAAAGATAAGAACGTAGTGGTATTGAGTACAGTTGCAAAGTTGTGCAAACATCACCTTTTCTTCCAAAATGCAGAGCAGTTGGTGAGAGCATCATCCTGAGATGCCAAGGTTGTGGGTTGATTCCCAGTCAGGGCACATAGCTAAGTTGTGGGTTCAATGACAGGTCAATCAGGGCACATATAGGAGGCAACTAATCAATGTCTGTCTGTCTGTCTGTCTGTCTGTCTGTCTGTCTCCATCTCTCTCTCTTCCCCTCCTTTCTTCCCTCCTTCCCTCCCTCCCTCCCTCCTTCCCTTCCTTCCTTTCTCTAAAAAATCAATACCCTTGGGTGAGGATTAAAAAAACGGAATCTGTAATAACAATAATATGCAAATTTCCCCAACAACCAAACAGCAGAATGACTATCCTGACGACCTTCCAGATGACCATGCTATGACACCCCCTGGTGCCAGGCCATCCAAGGCAGGTGCAATGCAATTGGTTGGGGCCTGGCCATCGCCCTATGACCACCCCACAGAGGGAAGCCCAGGCCACTGGCCAGTGGGGTGATCAATCAATTGGGGGGGCTCCATGATCGCCCCAAAGAGGGAGGCCCAGGCTATCCCATGGCGGTGCTGTGGTGGGTGGCGGGGCCTCCCTCTGTGGGGTCAAACCATCTCAGAGCCCTGCTGGGTGGGCAAGACCTACATCTTCGGGGCGATCGATCATGGGGCTCCTGAACTGTGAGAGGGCACAGGCCAGGCTGAGGGGCCCCCTCTCCCACCCCCAACGCACAAATTTTATGCACTGGTTCTCTGGTAAATAAATAAAAGAATACTAGAATAAACTCTGTTTCATGTACCCACAACTGTAAACCTACTTTTGCCCACCCTATAAATAACATACACACAACACACACATTACAGACACTCAAGATTTTCACATATAACACAGAAAACACCACATGTAACATTCAACACCCTCCACACAGGCACATAACTGACACACAAGAAGACACACATCCCACGTGTCCACACACTACACACGCATCCATACGCATAACACATACAAATACCACAGACAACATACACTCATGCACAGAAAACATATATGACAGTACACACCCACACACATGAGTATGTACAACACCCTACCTCACAGTTGTAAAACATACACACACACACACAGCATACACATATACAACAGACACACCTCACACACACAAAATATATCCACACACTCCATACACACAAAATCCTACCTAATAAAATAGTAAAATGCAAATTGACCATCACTGCAACATACAAGATGGCCACTCCCATGTGTTCAAAGATGGCTGCCCCCATGTGGACACAAGATGGCTGCCACAAGATGGCTGGCAGGGGAGGGCAGTTGAGGGTGATCAGGCCAGCAGGGGAGGGCAGTTGGGAGGAACCAGGGCTGCAAGAGAGGGCAGTTAGGGGCAATTAGGCCAGCAGGGGAGGGCAGTTAGGGGGGACCCAGGCCTGTAGGGGAGAGCAGTTCCTGAAATGTTCCAATTAGGAAATATTTTTTAAAATGTGTTTTTATTGATTAAAGAGAGGAAGAGAGAGATAGAAACATCAATAACGAGATAGAATCACTGATCGGCTGCCTCCTACGAACCCCACTGGGGATCGAGCCTACAACCCGGGCATGTGCTCTTGACTGGGAATCGAACCTGCGACCATTCAGTCTGAAGGCCGACGCTCTGTCCACTGAGTGAACCAGCCAGGGCCCAACCAGAAACTCTTTGCATCCTTCTTTCCCAGTCGTTTACATTCATGCAAACAGGACGAGACTCAAACTCTTCGTTTGCATGAGAAGTCCAGCAGCCTTCTCATCTCTTTCCTGCATGGATGTTGGGAAGACGGCCACATGCTCCTTACAGAGAAAATCCACAGGTATCTCTACCTTGGAGAACACACACATGGAAACCTGAATAGTGTAGCAGAGCCTCGCGCTGTTAAGTAAGAAATCCCACCAGAATTATAACCATTTTTTGAACTTCGGGACTGTGTTCAGAAGACACAGAAGAGACAACGAAAGCACAAGATGTTAAGAGCAGTGTCCAGGCCCTGATTCTCTCTCCTGGCCCAGTGTCTGCGGGGCCCACTGCTGGCATTGCCATAGGGATCCTGCTTGTCAGCGGCCTGTCCCCAGGCTGGGCTGTGTCCTCTCCATCAGAAATTCCAGAGGACCAGGCATTACCACCATTTGTCCACCATCCAGAACTGAAATATCGTGGCTGGCATGCACACATAAGGAACTGTTTGACATTGAAATCAGGACTCAAAAGAACTGTTGGCCCAGAAAGAAACTCACCACAGACTGATTCATTTGCCTCTCAGCACAACCATTATTTCTTGCCTCGTTTTCGGTTCTTATAATATCACATGAGCTCACGCATCTAGGGGAAATGATGAACAACATAAACTGATGAATAAGAACAGCATTGCCGAAAGCGGTTTGGCTCAGTGGATAGAGCGTCGGCCTGTGGACTGAAAGGTCCCAGGTTCGATTCCGGTCAAGGGCATGTACCTTGGATGCGGGCACATCCCCAGTGGGGGGGTGTGCAGGAGGCAGCTGATCGATGTTTCTCTTTTGATGTTTCTAACTCTCTATCCCTCTCTTTCTTCCTCTCTGTAAAAAAAATCAATAAAGTATATTTAAAAAAAAAAAAAAGAACAGCATCAATCAGACTGTCGGACCTCAGAGGGAAGGTAGGAGAGGGTGGGGATAAAGGAGAGAGATCAACCAAAGGACTTGTGTGCATGCATATGAGCCTAACCAGTGGTCATGGACAATAGGGGGGTGGGGGCATGCATGGGGAGGGGTTTTGTATGGGAATGGGGGGGGGGCTGATGACAAATATGTGATACGTTAATCAATAATTTTTTAAAAAGAGAAATTCCAGATAGTAAAGCTAGGAAGGAGTTTGGGGTGTGGTCTTCCCTGGCCTGCCTAGCAGGAGCGTTGCTGACCATGGTGCTGAGCGGTGTCCCGGGCTCCTGGGGAATTCAGAGGGTGGGGCATTGCCTGAGAATGGATGCGGGATACGGGCAGAGCCTGTGGAGATGGGAAGGAGGAGATGCGCAGAAGAATGAGAGCCTTGGGGTTTCAGGTCCTCAGGGAAGATAGCAGAGGGCCCCACCCATGAGGTCATCACACCCTCCTCTGAGGAGGAGCACCCTGCACGGCCCAGTTCCGGTAAGTGACTGTAACATGCCCAGGGCAGCGGCAAGGGGCAACCAGCTTGTCTCTGAGGGAAGAAGAAGAAGAAGAGGAAGAAGAAGAAGAAGAAGAAGAAGAAGAAGAAGAAGAAGAGGAGGAGGAGGAGGAGGAGGAGGAGGAGGAGGAGGAGGAGGAGGAAGAGGAGCCGGCCAGGAAACAAATGGCTCAGGCAGAAATCCACATAGGGTTCCGATTGGAGGGGAGTCATGAGAAAGGGCGGGGATACAATGATATCAAGAGAAGGAGGCATTTCTGTTGGTGCAGATAAGGGGACAGAGCAGTGTTAATGCTAAAAAATGTTTCAGCCGAAACAGGTTTGGCTCAGTGGATAGAGCCTTGGCCTGTGGACTGAGGGGTCCCAGGTTCGATTCTGGTCAAGGGCATGGACCTTGGTTGAGGGCACATCCCCAGTAGGAGATGTGCAGGAGTCAGCTAGCTGATCAATGTCTTTCTCATCAATGTTTCTAACTCTCTATCCCTCTCCTTTCCTCTCTGAAAAAAAAATCAATAAAATATATTTTTTAAAAATAAAAATATGTTTCAGGTGGTCAGCAGCGTAGTCACCAATCAGTCCGGTAGCCGGAGGTGTCACACTGCCTCCTTGCTATTTTGCAAACAGTGCTGTGGGCACAGGGCGGCCTTCGTCCCAGCCCAGAGGTCACCCGGCCCCATTTTAGCATTCCAGAGGTTTGGGGGACCAAGTGTTCAAGGCACTTCCTCTGCGATGGCAGCTCTGGCTGCTCTTTATGTATTGTTTACTTAAGCTTAATTTATTGGGGTGACATTGGTTAATAAAATCATGAAAGTTTCAGGGGTACAGTTCTATAACACCTCATCTGTATGTTGTGTGTTCACCACCCCAAGTCAAGTCTCCTTCCATCACCCCCTCTCCCCTCTTCTACCTCCCTTGCTCTCATTTCACTCCGGTAATCATCATATTGTTGTCTGTCTATGAGGGTGTTTTTTTTAAATATGTTTTTATTGACTTTTTAAAAAATGTTTTTTATTGATTTTTTACAGAGAGGAAGGTAGAGGGATAGAGAGTTAGAAACATCGATGAGAGAGAGACATTGATCAGCTGCCTCCAGCACACCCCCACTGGGGATATGCCTGCAACCAAGGTACATGCCCTTGACCGGAATCGAACCTGGGACCTTTCAGTCCACAGGACAACGCTCTATCCACTGAGCCAAACCAGTTTCGGCCGAAGCTGTTGTTTTTTGCTTAACCCCTTCACCTTTTGTCCCCAGCTCCACTCCATTCTCTCCTCTGACAGCTGTTAGTCTGTCCTCTGTATCTATGAATCTACTTCTATTTTGTTTTGTTTGTTGCTATGGCTATATTTTAAGGTGTCTCTATTTTTAAAAATATTTTTATTTATTTTTTACAGAGAGGAAGAGAGGGGGATAGAGAGTTAGAAACATTGATGAGAAAGAAACATCAATCAGCTGCCTCTTGCACACTCCCTACTGGGTAGGTGCCCTTGATCAGTATCGAACATGGGATTCTTGAGTCTGCAGGCTGATGCTCTAGCCACTGAGCCAAACCAGTTAGGGCAACTAAACATTTTTAATTCACCCACATTTCTACTGTGAGCTTGTTGTTGAATTCCTGGTTCTCTCCCAAGAATTCAAACTCAGATTACCCAACAGTGTTCTCTGAATGACTTCACAGTTGCTCAACATCATCAACCGTGTGGTCACCTATCAGCTACACTATCTGCTCCTCTCTATCAGCAGGCAACTCCCCAACACACTGGAGAGGTTAATGATTGCTCTGGCTTTACTATAAAAGGTGATCTCGCCACAGCTGCCTCTAACTGTGGCTGCGGCTGGGACTCTAACACCGGGCACAGAGAGCTCCCGGTGATGTCAGACGGGTATGTGTGGTTTGAAGGCATACCGTTCCCGCTGGTGGACTACACTCCTGAACACCTGAGAGCAATGCAGAATTTTGTGTTTAAGGATGAAGATGTCTTAACAGTGTCTTTCCCCAAATCAGGTAAGGACACCGGACCAGATACGGAGACTGGCTGGGCCCAGTCCCTCAGCCATTCACTAGGTGCATGGAGAGTTTTCTCTTTGCCAGCCAAGGCGCAAGGCTTTGGGGGCACATAGCTGGGCCCTGATACCAACGATATCCAGAGAAGAGGAGGCAGCCAGGCAGTTACACAGGAGGATGAGTGTTTGGAGGGGGTAATGGAACGTCTTAGGGGAACTAATAGGAACAAATCCTAAAGCAGATTCAGGTGCTTCTAAGGAGAAGTGAAGGTGATGAACAGTGACGCCCTTACAGAAAAAATAGAAGGGAAAGTGCCCTGGCTGGTGCTACTCAATGGTGAAAGCATCAGCTCAAGCACTGAAGGGTCTCAGGTTTGATTCCTGGTCAAGGGCACGTATCTTGGTTGCAGGTTTAATACTGGTTCCACTTGGAGCAAGTGCTGGAGGCAATTCTCTCACATCAATGACTCTCTCTCTCTCTCCCTCTAAACCTATCCTCAAGTGAGAATTTAAAAATAAAAAGAATACCCTGGTCAGTGTGGCTCAGTTGGATGAACATCGTTCCATGCACCAAGAGGTCTCTAGTTGGAGTGCCAGTCAGCACACATGCCGGGGTTGCAGACTCAATCCCCAATGCAGGAGGCAGCTGATTGATCTTTCCCTCTCATTGATGTTTCTCTCTCTCTCCCAAATCAAGAAAAAAATATATTTTAAAAAGGAAAAGAAAAAAAAAAGCCTGGCAAATTCAAGGGAATGAAAGGATATGAACTGTATTTCTATGGGACAGCATATTGGGCAAGGACTGAGGCTGAAGATGTTGGAAAGGGCGTGGTTGTGAAAAGTCAAGGGCACTAGGAACATGTTCAAAGGATTTAGGCAAATGCCCACTGGCGGATGAGTGGATAACCAAAGTATGGTATATACACAGAACAGAATGTTATTCAGCCTAAAAAGGAATGAAGTTCTGACACACGATGTGTCACAGATGAACTGTGAGGACATCGCGCTAAGTGAAATAAGCCGGTCGCAGAAGGAGAAATACTGTACAACCCACTCCCATGAGCTGTGCAGAGTAATCAAGCTCTAAAAGAGAAAGTAGGGTGGAGGTTGCCAAGGACTGGAGGGAGGGGAAATGGAGAGCTGTTGCTTAATGGGGACAGAGTTTCAGTTTTGCCAGATGAGAAAGTTCTGGAGATGGGTTGTGTAACAGTGTAACTAGGCTTAACACTAGGGAACTGTGCACTCAAAAATGGTCAGCCCTGGCTGGGTGGCTCAGTTGGTTAGAGCATCGTCCCCATACAGCCAATGAATGTGTAAAAAAGTAGAACACTAAATAAATGTTTCCTTTCTCCTTCTTCTTCTTCTTCTTCTTCTTCTTCTTCTTCTTCTTCTTCTTCTTCTTCTTCTTCTTCTTCTTCTTCTTCTCCTCCTCCTCCTCCTCCTCCTCCTCCTCCTCCTCCTCTCCTCTTCTTCCTTCTCCTGCTCCTCCTCTTCCTCCTCCTCCTCTTCCTTCTCCTTCTTCTTCTCCTCTCTAAATTCATTCAATAAATAAAAAAATTTAAAACAGAGAGTAGTTAAGAGGGTGCAGTTTATGTTGCATTTTATCACACTGTTTTTAAAAGACAGATTATAAGAATGAGTGACCACCCTTTTTTTTTCCTTTTTTATCCAGGAACGAACTGGTTGATTGAAATCCTCTGCCTGATCTACTCCAAGGGGGATCCCACGTGGGTCCAATCTGTGCCCATCTGGGAGCGCTCCCCCTGGGTGGAGAACACGCGTGGGTACCAAATCCTAAAGGATAAGGAAGGCCCACGCCTCATCACCTCCCACGTCCCCATCCACCTCTTCCCCAAGTCTATCTTCAAGTCCAAGACCAAGGTCAGTGCACAATGGTCAAGATGTGTTGGATGACTGCTTTCCCATCGTCCGCGTGCTGGGAATCACCCTGAGATCTGGCTGAGCTGCCATGCCACCCAGTAGGTCTGGGGTGGGGCCGAGAGTGCACATTTGGGCAAGGCCATGGCCCAGACTTGAGCTAGATGCAAAGCGAAACGTTGATGCCAGGATCTCAGAAAACCACGTTTTAAACCCACATCTCACTCACCTGTGGGACAGGGTCCATCACCTTCGGAACCCAAGGCTTCTAATTTATAACTGTTACATACTAGGAGACTCGCCTTCTGTTGCTCTAAAACAGTGTTTCCCAAACTTCTCTCATGATGAGAATCACCTGGTGGAGTTGTTAAAACACAGATTCCTGAATCCCAACTAAGAAGTGCTAAACTAGAATTTTTGGGAACAAATAGGTAAAATTGTATACTTAACTAGTGCTCTAAGACAGATTTTATATACAGAGCACTAAGTTAGGTATGCAATTTTACCTATATGTTCTCAAAAATTCTAGTTTAGCACTTCTTAGTTGGGATTCAGGAATCTGTGCTTTAACAACTCCACCAGGTGATTCTCATCATGAGAGAAGTTTGGGAAACACTGCTCTAAAAAAATAATTCGCCGACCTTAATTAAATAAATGCCTCCAGCCACTTCGGTAGAAGCAGCAGACACCAAGTTGGCCACGAAGGAAGCAGGAAATTCACAATTCAAGGCTGAGTCCGGGGTGATTGCTCAGGCATCACGATTGATTGTTTTACTAACCGCTGTCTATTGGGCATCATGATTGCTGTGTCTTCCTATGTCTAGCTGTCTATTGGGCTTAGCAGCCACACGAATCTCTCATGGGCTCACGGATGATCACCAGAAGGGATGTGGAAGTCCAGGACCTAGCACATCTCAGATGGCTTTGAGAAACACCCCTTCCTGGAAGGTGCTCATTGGTTTGTGATTTTAAAATATATATGTCTTATGCTTAAAGTAGACTTCGAATCTTAGAATAATATTCCCTCCTCTTGCAGAGTTCACAATGTGTGACAGCACCATGAAGCTTTTCTAATAAAAATTTTTATTTTTCAATTGCAGTTGCTAGTCAATAGTTTCAGGGGCACAGCATGGTGGTTAGACATTTGTATAACGTATGAAGGGATGCCCACTAAGTCTAGTACTCACCTGGCACCAAGCATATTTCTACAACATTTCGACTATATATTCCCTTTGCTGTGTACTTCACATCCTCAAAGAAATCTAAAACACTAATTTGAAAAGACATATGTATCCCCGTGTTCATTGCAGCATTATTTACAATAGCCGAGACATGGAAGCAACCCAGGTGTCCTTCAATAGGCAATTGGATAAAGGAAATGAAGTGTTTTAAAAAAAAAAAAAAAAACAACAAAAAAAACCCCTGTCACTTCTCAAGCTTGTTTAGGACACACTGGTTATAAATAGTGTTAAGCCGAAACCGGTTTGGCTCAGTGGATAGAGCGTCAGTCTGTGGAATAAAGGGTCCCAGGTTCGATTCCGGTCAAGGGCATGTACATTGGTTGTGGGCACATCCCCAGTGGGGCGTGTGCAGGAGGCAGCTGGTTGATGTTTCTCTCTCATCTATGTTTCTAGCTCTCTGTCCCTCTCCCTTCTTCTCTGTAATAAAATCAATAAAATATATAAAAATAAATAATTAAGTAGTGTTAAGCACATTCGCATCGTGATTTCTCTGTGTTTGTTAAGTCCCCATGTGGGGAAACTGAGGCCTGGGGAGAGCTGGGGCCTGGGATCCCGTCACAGATAAAGTTGGTGCCGAATCCGGATTCTTGCGCCTGTGTGCCTGCGTGTGTGCTAACCTTGCCTATGTCCACAGCTGCGTGGCTACCTCCCAGATCCAGATGTTACTCCCCCACAAAATTCCTTCACGCGCTTCCCAGTCAATGCTCACCCACGGCGGCGACCACCCGCTGACTTCTGACTCTATAGATTAGTTTGCTCGTCCTCCAACGTCACTTAAATACACGTACACCATTCAAACGTCTGCTGAGTGTCTGTGAATGCAGCACGATTTCTTAGTCCTTCCTCCTCTTAGTAACCTTCAAACGATAGAAAATAAATATACTACCACTCACCTTTCAAAGCCTCCGGTTGCTTCCCAAGGTGTGTAGACATAGTGTCCCAGAAGGAAGGGATGATGCTTTCTTCCTCCATTAGTATAATATATTCTTTTTAAAATATATATATTTTATTGATTTTTTTTTACAGAGAGGAAGAGAGAGGGATAGAGAGCCAGAAACATCGATGGGAGGGAAACATTAATCAGCTGCCTCCTGCATACCTCCCCACTGGGAATATGCCCACAACCAATGCACATGACCTTGACTGGAATCGAACCTGGGACCCTTCAGTCCTCAGGTCAAATCTCTATCCACTGAGCCAAACTGGTTTAGGCCCATTAGTATATTCTTGATAATATCCCAGGACCTTTAAAATATGTATTTGAGTAACGAATGCAATAACTTACTAAAAGAATCCATTGAGCCTTAGCCAGTGTGGCTCAGTGGTTGAGAGTCAGTTGACCGATGATCCAGGAGGTCACAGTTTGATTCCTGGTCAGGGCACATGCCCAGGTTGCAGGCTCAATCCCCAGTAGGGGGCGTGCAGGAGGCAGCTGATCAATAATTCTCTCTCATCATTAATGTTTCTATCTCTCCCTCTCCCTTCCTATCTGGAAACAATGAACATATATTTTTTAAAAAGAACCCATTGAGCCTTAGCTAATTGCTCAGTGGTTAGAGCAAATCTCGGAAAGGTCGCAGATTCCATTCTAGTCAAGGGCATGTACCTCAGTTGCAGGCTTGATCCCTGTCCCTGGTCGGGGCATGTGTGGGAGGCAACCAATTAACGTTTTTCTCTTCTTTCTCACATTGACGTTTTTCTCTTTCTGTCTCTCCTCTTCCCTCCCACTTTCTCTAAAGGTCAATGGAAAAATATCCTCGGGTGAAGATTAGCAAAATAATAATAATAATAATAATAATAATAATAATAATAATAAATAAAGAACCTATTGATAATTAATAGGAATTTCTAGAAATTGGCTTTTTTTCTCTCTCCATCTTTATGAAGATGAGAAGGATGAGCAACTATCATCGTCCCACTTTTCTCTTCCAGGTGATCTACCTGATTCGAAATCCCAGGGATATTCTCGTGTCTGGTTATTTTTTCTGGATCATTTCAAGGTTCGTGAAGAGACCAGAGTCGCTGGAACAATATTTCGAATGGTTCATCCAAGGACACGGTGAGTAAAAAAATATGTGAAATATGCCGAAACCGGTTTGGCTCAGTGGATAGAGCGTCGTCGGTCTGCAGACTGAAAGGTCCCGGGTTCGATTCCGGTCAAGGGCATGTGCATTGGTTGTGGGCACATCCCCAGTAGGAGGTGTGCAGGAGGCAGCTGATCAATGATTCTCTCTCATCGATGTTTCTGATGTTTCTAACTCTCTATCCTTCTCTCTTCCTCTCTGTAAAAAATCAATAAAATATATATATTTTAAAAATATGTAAAATATGGCAGCTGTGGGATGGTCCGAGTTCACGGCACAGCCCACCTGCTGCTCCACAGCTCACTCACCTGTGGGACTGGGCCCATCCCCATGGGAACCCAAGGCTTCTAACTCCACGGCTTCTCTCCAATCAGAACCCAGCTGGCCTTGCAGCTTGCCCCTCCCCGCGTCCCAGCTGTCTGATACCAATACAGAGCACTCAGCTTCTTCTCCTCTCTCTTCCCATGCGTGGCTTTCTAAGACTCAGCTTTTCATTGGCCTGAACAACACAAGCCTGACTTGCCACCATTTTTAAAAATATATATATTTTTTATTGATTTTTTTTACAGAGAGGAAGGGAGAGGGATAGAGAGTTAGAAACATCGATGAGAGAGAAACATCGACCAGCTGCCTCCTGCACACCCCCTACTGGGGATGTGCCCACAACCAAGGTACAACATGCCCTTGACCAGAATCGAACCTGGGACCTTTCAGTCCGCAGGCAGATGCTCTATCCACTGAGCCAAACAGGTTTCGGCTTGCTGCCATTTTTCCAGAGGCATTCTTATCCAATTCCCCTTATCCTCTTGTCCTATGGGTCTCCAAAGTGTACCAGGGTATGTGTCACCCTCGGATCTCCATCTTCTTCATTGTGCAGAGTCTCTAGGCTTTCTCAGATAAGTGAGATCTGACACTTTCCCCCCAAAACTGTATGATGAGCCCCATAGTTCAGCAGTGACACGTCTCCCTGGCTTCAGACCCGTTTCTCTGAAGCCTTCGGACATCTGCCTGGAGAACCACAGGTACCTCTGGTTCATATGTTCGACACAGAACGCATTGCCCCCAATGGCTCCCACTGCATATGTATCTCATTAGATAAGTAGAACCGCCGAAACCGATTTGGCTCAGTGGAGAGAGCGTCGGCCTGAGGACTGAAGGGTCCTGGGTTCGATTCCGGTCAAGGGCATGTACCTGGTTGCAGGCACATCCCCAGTAGGGGGTGTACAGGAGGCAGCTGATCAACGTTTCTCTGTCATCAATGTTTCTAATTCTCTATCCCTCTCTCTTCCTCTCTGTAAAAAATCAATAAAATATCTTCCTCTCTGTAAAAAATCAATCAATCAATCAATCAATAAAACCACCTCACATCCAAGGGCATGAGTCTGACATCCACAAGTGTCATGTTTTTCCCCGCCTCACTTCCCCAGGCCCCTGACCTCTTTCCTTTACTCAAATCCCATAACCTTGAGTAAAGTCTTCATCCTGGTCTCTGCTAAAATGCCTCCATATTTAAAGAAATCTCCCTTTCAACACAATATAAAATAGCCCCCTCCCCATTTCTATACTACTATTTCCCCCCCCTTAGTACTCATCACCAATGAGTATGTATTCTTTTTAAAAATATATATTTTATTGATTTTTTACAGAGAGGAAAGGAGAGAGATAGGGTTAGAAACATCGATGGGAGAGAAACATCGATCAGCTGCCTCTTGCACACCTCCTACTGGGGATGTACCCGCAACCCAGGTACATGCCCTTGACCGGAATCGAACCCGGAACCTTTCAGTCCACAGGCCGACGCTCTATCCACTGAGCCAAACCGGTTTTGGCCAATGAGTATGTATTCTGACTATTTGTTCGCCCTGAGTAAAAGGTGAGCTCTGGGTTGTTCATTGTTGACCTCAGGTCCTCCAGCGGTGCTTGCCACGCAGTAAGCAGCTGACACACCTCCGCTGAATAATGAGTGTTTATTTGCGATCCCTGTCACTATTGCTCCCCACCTGGATTCATGGGGCAGACTTGGTGGTGTCCTTGCCTGCATGCCCTTTGGTCCTTCTGGGCTGTGTGGCAATCCCCTATGACGTGTGGACAAGTACACATTCCCTGGAGTGTTTGCCCTCGCTCGGCATGAAGGTCAGTCTTCAAAGTCCACGGTCGTATTTCTCGTCGACCTGGTCCTGGCTGAGCTCGTCACCCTCATCTGCTGCTTTGCTTCAGGTTACTCTTTCAGAAAAAAAGAAAAAGGAGAGAGAGAAAAAAGGCAACAGTGAAACCCAATGGTTCAAGCCAGAGAAAGGGGGCCTTGGAGACAGGTGCAGGGGGTTAGCCTGGGATGAGCCCATGGCTGCCCTGATTGCAAGTCTCCTGGGGACCCTTGGGGCTTAAGAGATGCAGGCCTGTGGTGGGGAAGGAAAAGGGGAGAAGGGAAGGGAAAGGCACAGGCATGCTTCTGGGAGGGAGAGTGAGCCTCAACTCTTTTTTGGACACATTTTTAAAAAAATATATTTTATTGATTTTTTACAGAGAGGGAGAGAGAGGGATAGAGAGTCAGAAACATCGATGAGAGAGAATCATCTATCAGCTGCCTCTTGCACACCCCCCTACTGGGGATGTGCCCGCAACCAAGGTACATGCCCTTGACCGGAATCGAACCCGGGACCTTTTCAGTCCCCAGGCCGACGCTCTATCCACTGAGCCACACCGGTCTCGGCTTTTGGCCACATTTCGTTTCTTCTTAGATTATGACATCTTTATGTTCCTTTAGGGGCCTGGTGCACGAAATTTGTGCACTGAGTGAGGGGGACGTCCCTCAGCCCAGCCAGAGCCCTCTCACAGTCCGGGAGCCCTTGGGGGATGTCTGACTGGCGGCTTAGGCCCCCGCATCCTGGCGCTGCCTCGGGAGAGGCTCCCGCCACTGCTGCCATGCTCACCAGTGGTGAGCCCAGCTTCTGGCTATGGGAGTGCACTGACCACTGGGGGAGGGGGGGAGAGGGACAGCTCCTGCATTGAGTGTGTGCCCCCTGGTGTTCAGTGCACATCATAGAGGCTGGTCATTCTGTTGTTCAGTTGGTTTGCATATTACTCTTTTATTATATAAGATTTTCCAGTTGTTTGTACCTGATTTGGGGCGATGTAACTTATTTTAAATGTTGATCTGAGTAAACTCTATTCTTCATTCTAACTTTGGTTCTCTAGGAAGCATAATTATAACCTTCAAGTAATGACTATTATCTTCATTTCTAATATCTGTCTATTGCTTTTATTTTTTTCTGTCTTATCTCCTTGGCCAGGGCTCTGGGACAATATTGAATAGCAGTGCATCCCATGGTGTATAATTCTTTCAATATACTCTTGTACTCAAGTTGATAAATATATATTTTAAATTTCTTTATTGATTAAGGTATTACATATGTGTCCTTATCCCCTCATTACACCCTCTCAATATCCTCCAACCTATTCCCTCACCCCTGTTGTCTGTGTCCACTGGTTAGGCATATATGCATGCATACAAGTCCTTTGGTTGATCTCTCCAAGTTGATAATATTTTATTCAAGATTTTTAAAAATGTTTTTATTATTGATTTTATAGAGAGGGAGGAAGGGAAAGGGGAGAGAGAGGTAGAAAAACATCAATGTGAGGGGGTAACATTGGTCATCTTTCTCTTGCATGTCCCTAACCAGTGATCAAGCCCACAACCTGGGGAACTGAACCAGCGACCTCTCGGTGTACGGGATGACACTCAACCCACTGAGCCACATTGGCCAGCGCTATGCTCATTTTTGAGTGATAGATTAACTGAGTAGAATTCTCAGTTGATAATTCCCCAGTACACTTTGGGTCTAAGAAGGGGTTGGGCATGGTAGGCAGCCATTAAAAAGTATAAAATAGTTAAGATATAGAAGGCAGAATGAGAAGATTTACCTCCTGAGAAGGTAACTGATAAAGGGAAAGGCAGTTTTCAAGGGGACTTGCCTGAGAATTTCCTGCATTGATGACATCCCAGATTGAAGAACCACACCAAGCTTTACAAAGAATTATGAAAAGAATTATGACAATGAAATCTTCACCTGGTCTCTAGGAAAGCTGCAGTGGGGCAAAAGGAAATAAAATCTTAAACCAAAGAAAAGGCAGATAATTTTCTTTTTTCTTTTTTTTTAATAATATATTTTTAATTTAATTATTATTTTTGTTCATATACCAATCCCCCCGCCTCCCGCACATACCCTCCCTCCCCAGAGTTTTGTGTCCATTGGTTGTACTTATCTGCATGTATACAAGTCCTTTGGTTGATCTCTTATCTCCCCCAGATCTCCCCAACCTCCCCGCTGTAATCTGACAGTCTGCTTGTTGCTTTACTGTCTCTATATCTATCTTTTGGTTCTTCAGTTTATAATGTTCTTTATCATCCATAAATAAGTGAGGTCATGTGGTGTCTCTCTTTCATTGACTGGCTTGTTTCACTCAGCATGATGTTCTCCAATTCCATCCAGGTTGCTGCAAACGATGAGAATTTTTTCTTTTTTATGGCAGCATAGTATTCCATTGTGTAGATGTACCATTGTTTTTGGATCCAATCATCAAGGCAGATAATTTTCAAAGGAACAGTAATTACAACAGCAAGAAGACAACCCAAAGTTCTCCATGGTGAACAGATTTGGGGCAGCAAGAAAACCATTCTTGTTGGCCACATGGCTCTGGCAAGATCTACTTAGAGACTCTTGAAAATGGGGACCAGCCTTGGCTGGTAACTCCGTTGGTTGGAGCTTTCCTCCTGATACACCAAATTTGTGGGTTCAATCCCCAGACAGGGTACATACAAAAGGCAATGAATGAAAGCATAAATAAACGGTACAACAAATCTCTCTCTCTCACTCTCACACACACTCCCTCTCTTCCTGTCTTTTCCCTCCCAAACCCACTACCACTCTAGAAATAAATTCTCAGGTGGGGATTAGTGAAAAAAAAGAAGAAAAGAAAACTCAGTACAGTCCCAGCCAGGTAGCTCAGTTGGTTGGAGCATTATCCTGATTCACAAAGCGGTGGGTTCAATCCCTGGTCCAGGCACATACAAGTATCAACCAAGGAGGCCAGTGTGGCACCGTTGGTGGAGTGTTGTCTGTGCACCAAGAGGTTGCTGGTTCAATTCTAGGTCAAGGCACATGCCCCGGTCGCAGGCTTGATCCCCAGTAGGCGTTGTGCAGGAGGCAGCCAATCAATGTTCTCTCTTTCTCCCTCTCCCTCTAAAAAAAACCAAACACACACACACACAAAACACACACACACACACACACACACACACACACACACACACACACACACACATTAAGCCGGGACCAGTTTGGCTCAGTGGATAGAGAGTCGGCCTGCGGACTGAAAAGTCCGGGGTTCGATTCCAGTGGGGGGTGTGCAAGAGGCAGCTGGTCGATGTTTCTCTCTCATCGACGTCTAACTCTCTGTCCCTCTCAATTCCTCTCTGTGCAAAATCAATAAAAAATATATATATTTTTAAAAATACATTAAAAAAAAAAAGAATCAACCAACGAGTACACGAATAAGTAGAACAACAGATCTCTCTCTCCCCCTCCTTTCCTCTGTCTCTCTAAAATCAATTCCAAAACCTTTTTAAAAATAGGAAAACTGGCCGAGACCGGTTTGGCTCAATGGATAGAGCGTCGGCTTGGGGACTGAAGGGGCCCAGGTTTGATTCCGGTCAAGGGCATGTACCTTGGTTGCGGGCATATCCCCAGTAGGGGTTGTGCAAGAGGCAGCTGATCAATGACTCTCTCTCATCGGTGTTTCTGGCTTTCTATGTCTCTCCCTTCCTCTCTGTACAAAATCAATAAAATATATTTTTTAAATAAAAAAATAAAAATAAAAATAGGAAAACTGGGTACAGAGTCTACTATAAATGAACTAGGCTCATACAAGGTGTTGGATGATAATTTTCCATCTCCGCACTCATTATTCATTCAGCAAATAGTTACGTGCCACACATTGTGTAAGTAAGTATGTCCACAAGACTGAACATAGCAGCTGGGTCCCTGCTGTCACAGTCTATAACCCCTGGCTCTTTCTGCCTCCCCCACTCAGTGGCATTTGGGTCATGGTTTGACCACACCCGTGGCTGGATGTCCATGAGAGGGCAGGAGAACGTTTTGATAGTGAGTTACGAAGAGCTGAAACAGGTAACTATTGCTCCTGCGGTTAGCACACAGTCTCATCACTGTCTTCGCTCCCTCTAACTTCCATCTACTCCTCTGTGTCGCTAGTCCACCTTCCCAGCCAAAGTAAAGCCTTGGGAAGGGTCCTTAGGAGTGAACGAAGCCCCCTGGTCTCCATTGTCCCACTTCTGGTTGGCACCTCCAAATGCCATGCTCTACTTCATGTGTTCTTTGTTTCCTCTGATACCTTTTTATTTATTTTTTTAAAAATATATTTTATTGATTTTTTTACAGAGAGAAGGGAGAGAGATAGAGAGTTTGAAACATCGATGAGAGAAAGTCATTGATCGGCTGCCTCCTGCATGCCCCCTACTGGGGATGTGCTCACAACCAAGGTACATGCCCCTGACCGGAATCGAACCCGGGACCTTTCAGTCTGCAGGCCAATGCTCTATCCACTGAGCCAAACCGGTTTCGGCTGATACCTTTTTATTTAATGTTTGTATTGATTTTAGAGGAAAAAAAAGAAGGGAGAAAAAGAGAGAGAAACATGGACTGGTTGCCTCCCGCGTACACCCCAACTGGGGACTGAACCCGCAACCTTGACATTTGCTCTTTCGTTTCACCTTCTTCCCTTTCTTCATCCTGATCACATTCAACTCAGCACTCTCATTTCTGTGGCTGTTCCTCTCTCCCTCTCCCTCCGCCTTCTGCTCTGCATCCTGCCATTCGTTCCCTCCTTCTCATCTCCCTGTCTGTGCCCTTTGTCTTTCATACCCTCCCTTTTGCTCTTTCTTCTTCTTCTAGGACACAAGAAGTGCTGTTCTGAAGATCTGCCACTTCCTGGGCAAGACCTTAGAGCCGGAAGAGCTGAGCTCACTCCTCACGCACAGCTCCTTCCAGGTCATGAAGGAAAACAAGATGTCCAACTACACTCTCCTGCGCGGCTGGCTCATCGAGGATAAGAATGGGTCACTTATGAGAAAAGGTAGGAGAAAATGGTCTGGCTTCAGGAGGTCTCAGAATACATAGAGGGCCGAAACCGGTTTGGCTCAATGGATAGAGCGTCGGCTTGGGGACTGAAGAGTCCCAGGTTCGATTCCGGTCAAGGGCATGTACCTTGGTTGTGGGCACATCCCCAGTAGGGGGTGTGCAAGAAGCATCTGATTGATGATTCTCTCTCATCGATGTTTCTAACTCTCTATCTCTCTCCCTTCCTCTCTGTAAAAAATCAATAAAATATATTTTAAAAGAAAAAGAAAAGAAAAGATTACGTAGAGGGCATTCTTGTGCTTGCAGCAGGACGCTAGCAGTTGGGACTAGGGAGTGTTTGAACGTATCAAACTTTAGCTCTCATCACCCAGAGAACGTCTCTCATGCTCTTACCCGGGAGTCTCTATTCAGAGTCCTGATGTGGGCTGCAGACACTTGGCCTTTCTGCTATGGTAGCTGCTATTTCCATGTCAAGGGGGCAGAGGAACAGGTCCAGAAGGAAATGTATTTGGGGTCTTGGGACGTACCGCCACATCTGACATGAGTCTCTGTTTTATGTTTGCCAGGCATTTCTGGAGACTGGAAAAATCACTTCACAGTGGCCCAAGCTGAAGCCTTTGACAGAATATTCCGGGAAAAGATGGCGGACCTCCCTCCAGAGCTGTTCCCATGGGAATAATGCTCAGAGATGTCTAGCGCTCACAGAGATAAATATTCGTCCTCCTGCCTGTGTACATGAGAAGGACTGGCGGCAACTGCATAAAGCCTGTTACTTCATCCTGGAGCTTTGAATTATCACATTTCTGAACGTTGGTGATGTCACTACTAAAAATTACTAGGGTAGTCCAGCCAGTGTGGCTCAGTATAGGTCCAGCGTCAACCTATAACCCAGGAGGTCACCACTGATTCCTGGCCAGGGCACATGCCCAGGGTTTGGGCTCGATTCCCAGTAGGGGGCGTGCAGGAAGCAGCTGATCAATGATTCTCATCATTGATGTTTCTCTCGCTCCCTCTCTCTTTCTGCTCTGAAATCAATAAAATAAAAAATAAAAATAAAAATTACCAGGGTAATTACCAGTATCTCTAATTCTCTGAACGGCATCCCAGCTTTTAAAAATATTTAATGCAGCTGAAACTGGTTTGGCTCAGTGGATAGAGGGCCGGACTGAAGGGTCCCGGGTTCAATTCTGGTCAAGGGCATGTACCTTGGTTTCGGGCACATCCCCAGTAGGGGGTGTGCAAGAGGCAGCTGATTTATGATTCTCTCTCATCGGTGTTTCTAACTCTCTATCCCTCTCTCTTCCTCTGTAAAAAAATCAATAAAATATATTTAATGCATAAAATATATATAATGCAATAAAATATATAGAATGCAAGTATTACCCAAAAGGTATGCCACATTTTTTTAATAAAAATGAAAAATAAAATGACAGAAATTAGGTATCTTCCCAATTGGTTATTAACATCATGACCTTGCAGTATATAATTCCTAACCTCACATTATTCTCTTGCTATGTGGTATTTGATCATAGACAATATGTGGTACTTATGGAGGATTTTAAATCTTAAATAACTGGCCTACTGTTTATATGCATTCATCAACTAACATTTGTACTCAGTATCTTAGACGTGGTTTTCACCCAGGTTGCTTATATAACTGGTTTTCTATTTAGTATGGAGATATGTTTTAGTGATCCCTTCTCCTGGGGGTGAATCTGGGTTCCTTCACTACCAAGTTTCCCCTGTTTAAAACACTGCCGTGGCCTAGCTTTGGGCTCTATCCTGGAACACACCCGACAATGAATGGGTAAAGGAAATGTGATCTCAACAGCAATGGAGGATGATCGAGCCTTCGAGAAAGAAATTCTGCTCGTTGCGACAGCGTGAATGAACCTGGAGGCCACCACGCTGAGTGAAATAAGCCAGGCAGGAGGATGAATAGTGCACGGTTTCATTTCGGCGAGGAATCTGAAAGCGAAACTGGTGGAAAGAGATTAGCATGGTGGTTGCCCAGGGCTGGGGGAGGGATAATGGGAGTTGGCGTTCAAAAGGTACAAACGAGCTGAAACCGGTTTGGCTCAGTGGATAGAGCTTCGGCTTGCAGACTGAAAGGTCCCAGGTTCGATTCCGGGCAAGGCCATGTACCTTGGTTGCGGGCACATCCCCAGTAGGGGGTGTGCAAGAAGCAGCTGATCAATGATTCTCTCTCATCGATGTTTCTAACTCTCTATCCCTCTCTCTTCCTCTCTGTAAAACATCAATAATATATATATATATATATATATATATATATATATATATATATATATATATATATATATTTTTTTTTTAAAGGTACAAACTTCCAGTCATACAAGATGAAAACTTGTAGAGATCGAGGCTGTAGAATTCTACCCACGCTGTACCCTCAGTTAAGGATACCGTGTGGTGCATTTCCAATCTGTTAAGATGGTAGATTTCATGTTAAGCGTTTCTGTGCTCACATAGAGTCTTTGATTGGGCGATGGCACCAAAATTTACTTGATTCGTTACATGGTTTATGGGCATTTGGGGAGTTTCTAGTTTGGGCTCATAATCCGTAATGCACGTTAGGATGTGCCATTTCGTATGTCTCCTGGTGAACATTGCTGCTGGGTAGGTGCCCGGGCGGGTTCATAAAGCCGTGTGTGCGTCAGGGTTTGTTCAGTGTTGCAAACCAAAGGAGTTGTTTCCATTTAGATTCCCGCCTGCCACGGTTCCAAATGTTTGCCACGTCAGCATGTCCCAGCTGTTTGGGTTTTAGCTTTAAATGATACCGGTGGAAACAAATACTCGGATAATGTCACCTCCGCGTCTTTGCTCTGCTCTTCTCCCGCTTAAATGTGGAACAGCTCTCTCCCTTCTCACCCAAGGTCTCCAGCTCTGGAGTAGTGGTGTGTTGGTGCCCCCTGCTGGCCGGAAGACATCACAACAGGTATATGGACACCCAGTCTCTCTCCCAGTCCTATGAATGAACCCCATCTTTGATCTGACCCAACTGTGTCTCTTGCAAGTTGTTTACTGTGATAACAATTTTAAAATGGCATTAGCTTAAGGTTATTTCATGTTAGGCTTTTTATTTAGAGGAATTCAAGTATAGAGTCAAACAATAGTTTTTAAAAAAAATTTTCACAAGCAAAATTACGGGCAGATACTGTATTCATTTACTAAAAAACAACGGTGACCATTTAAAAATATTTCTTTTGCCCTAACTGGTTTGGCTCAGTAGATAGAGCGTCAGCCCGCGGACTGAAGGGTCCCAGGTTCGATCCCGGGCAAGTGCGTGTACCTTGGTTGTGGGCACATCCCCAGTGGGAGGTGTGCAGGAGGCAGCTGATCGATGTGTCTCTCTCATCGATGCTTCTATCTCTCTATTCTTCTCCCTTCCTCTCTTTAAAAGAACCAATAAAATATACTTTTAAAATATTTATTTTTATAGCACCTGATTTTTTTTTTTAAGGTGGATTAAGATACAGTGAGTTTGAATTTTCTTTTCACGAAATAAAGTCTATGCTTGGTCTCAATAGTGACAGAAACATATTATCTGAGCCCACCTACTCCTCAGCAGAAATTTGATCGAGATTTACACCTTAGAATCCCTAGGGAGCTTTTTTTGTTGTTGATACTTATCACCTGAGGATAGTTTTTCCATTGATTTTTAGAGAGTGTAAGGAATTGTGTAAGGAAAAAAGAGAGAAACATCTATGTGTGGGACACATTGATCGGTTGCCTCCCACAAACACCCCAACTGGGGCAGGGGCTTGAAACTGCAACTCAGGTACATGACCTTGACTGGGAATCCAACCTGCGTCCCTTCAGTGTTTGGGACAATGCTCTAACCACTAATCCATACCAGTCAGGGTCCCGGCTTAGGAGCTTTAAATACACTGGTGCACAAATCCCACACCTGGAGACACTGCTTATCTAGCCTGGTGCATAAGAATGTTAAAACTCCAGGTGAACGCCCCAGCTCGGCTCAGTGGATAGAGCATTGGCCTGTGGACTGAAGGGTCCTGGGTTCAATTCTGATCAATGGCACATCCCCAGGCTGTGGACTTGATCTCCAGGAGGGAGCGTGCAGGAGGCAGCAGGTCCATGGTTCTCTCTCATCATTCATGTTTCTATCTCTCTCCCCCTCCCTTCTTCTCCGAAATAAAAAAAAAATCCTATATAATGAAAGGCTAATATGCAAATAAACCAAAGGGCAGAACAATGGGAACAACTGAACAACCAGTTGCTATGATGGGCACTGACCACCAGGGGGCATGTGCAGAACATGGCAGGTGTCAGCCATGGTGGGATGATGGAGCAGGTGAGCGGGGGCACCAGACCAAGGGGGGTGCCAGTCACTGCCATCGGGGCGAGCCTCTGGTGGTTACTGAAAATTCTTTGCTTCCACGCACCTCAGTCCTGCCTAGCGCTTGCACCTGCTGCTGGTGCGGGCCCCACTCGCTGTGTGCCATCTGCAGGTTTGAGCAGTGACTGCCAACCCCAATGGCCCCTCAGGGCTTCTCCACCTCCCCCTGCTCTTGAGGGGAGATCAGGGCCGGCAGCCGCCTCTTGCACCTGCTGCTGGCATGGTCCCACTCACATCTGCTGCCAGTGCTGGAGCTGCTGCTTGCACCCACTGCCGGTGCCCAGAGCTGGTCCCGCTCACTCGGCGTCATCAGCAGGTGTGAGCAATGCCTGCTGACCCTGATTCCCCCTTGAGGGCTTCTCACCTCCTCCTGCTCCTGAGTGGAAATCAGGGCTGCAGCTGCCGCTTGCACCTGCTGACAGTGCCGGCTCCAATCACTCCATGCCATTAGTAGGTGCAAGCAAGGTTGCTGCCATCAGCACGTGGGAGCAGGGCTGCCAGCAGACAGGGGACTGGGGCCGCATTGGGAGGGGCCAGGCGAGAGCACAGAGGATGGGCCAAGACCGGCCCTTGTGCCCAAGGCAGCCTCGCGGCCCACAGTTCCTTTCAAGGTGCACGAATGCATGCACTGGGCCCCTCGTTATATTATAAAAACAAAACGGAACTCCAGGTGACAAAGTTTGAGAACCATGGGACCTGGGATGAAGCAGGTGGCTACACCGAGAGGTCCCCTGCAGGGCGTACCCTGTAGGGAGCTGACGTGTCCCGGCAGACCTGGAGTCTGGGGGAGCCAGGGCACATGTCTGGGTGCAGGGAGGGCTCCTGTGAGCAGACTCCCGAGGAACCGGCACCCTGGGTCGCAGGTGGTGAATCTGTCCGACTTGAGCAGTGCTCCATCCTCTGTGCCTCTCAGACTTCCTGGGTTGCTGCTGGAGAACAGCTTTACCTGTTCCCTTTTCTCCAATTCCCATCCTTCCATCTTAGAGACAGAGGCCCATAAAAACTAAAACAAGCTGAAACCCGTTTGGCTCAGTGGATAGAGCATCGGCCTGCAGACTGAAAGGTCCCGGGTTCGATTCCGGTCAAGGGCATGTACCTTGGTTGCGGGCACATCCCCGGTAGGGGGTGTGCAGGAGGCAGCTGATCGATGTTTCTCTCTCATCGATGTTTCTGACTCTCTATCCCTCTCTCTTCCTCTCTGATAAAAATTAATAAAATATAATTTAAAAAAAATATAAAATAAAACAAGAAGCTGATCATCTGCCTGCCTCTTCCTCCAGCCCAGGGGTCTTCAAACTACGGCCCGCGGGCCACATGCAGCCCCCAGGGGAGTCTGATCCTGCCCGTCAGGTTTTTTGGGCAGTGAGCGCAGCTGAGGTGTTACAGTAGGAATTAGTAGTTCATATAGTCCGGCCCTCCAGCTCTCTGAGGGACCGTGATCTGGCCCCCACTTTAAAAAGTTTGAGGACCCCTGCTCCAGCCCCTTGGATGTGGTTGCCCTCTCAGTGTCTGTCCCACGCTCGTTCCTCCTGGACAGTGGGACATCCCGTGTCGCTGGGTCCTCATGACCCACGCTGTTCCCTGGGTGTCTCCTGTGACTCAGACACCTGTTGAGTTCTGAGACCTCGGGTCCCTCGGGCCCCCTCATGCCTGAGCTCCAGACTTCCTTCTCCCCTCTCTCCAGTCTTCACAAGATCAGGACACTTCCGCCTGCACCCCTGCCTTCTCCACCCCATAGCAACCAAAATGGAATTAAGCTTGAACTTCACACATTTGTTGAAGGTACAATAAACTCTCGTTATATATCCTGAGTCTTTTTCTTTTTCTTTAAAAAAAAATATATTTTATTGATTTTTTTTTTTTACAGAGATGAAGAGAGAGCGATAGAGAGTTAGAAACATGGATCAGCTGCCTCCTGCACTCCCCCTACTGGGAGTGTGCCCGCAACCAAGGTACGTGCCCTTGACCGGAATCGAACCTGGGACCTTTCAGTCTGCAAGGTGACGCTCTATCCACTGAGCCAAACCGGTTTCGGCCTGAGTCCTTTTCTTTCAAATGCTGTGGCTGAGTCTAAAAGGTCCATCTTCTCCAGAGCAAAACACACAGACTCACCTCTTTACCATGGATGTCATGGAGACCCATAGATCTACAAGGGTCACCATGGAAACCACCAAAGATGGGTCACTATGGATTGTAGGGCTCACAATAGATCCCAACAAGATCAACAGTGCTATCCACAGCCATGTGATTGGTGGTGCAACAATTTTTTAAAAATATATTTTATTGATTTTTTTACAGAGACGAAGGGAGAGGGATAGAGAGTTAGAAACATTGATCAGCTGTCTCCTGCACACCCCCGACTGGGGATGTGCCCGCAACCAGTGTACATGCCCCCGACTGGAATGGAACCTGGGACCCTCAATCTGCAGGCCGATGCTCTATCCACTGAGCCAAACCGGTTTCGGCACATTTTTAAGAATTTTTATTTATTATTATTAGTTTTGCTACAGGTATGCAAACAAAAGGAAACTCTTGCTCTGGCTCTAACCTGGAGGATCTAGATGTGGGGACCTGCCTTCAGGAAGTCCCCACCCTCCTCCTTCCTGAGCTGAGGGGCAGTCCGGATGCTCTCCTGGGGGAGGGGCAGGGCCCAGCAGGGCTTGTGGGAGAGGTGGGTGGAGCCTCCTAGGAGATGGGAGAACTCAGGAGGAGGTTGGGAAGGGGGGCTGGTCCTGCTGGGGAAGAAACGAGATGGTTCTGAGAAGATGAGGAAGAGGAGGGATCCCGTTTCACTTCACCCAGCCATTTTCCACTCAGCTAGTCAGGACGAAGCCAAACTCCATCTCCATTCGTGAAAACATTAATTCCTGCCGAAACCGGTGTGGCTCAGTGGATAGTGCCTCAGCCTGTGGACTGAAGGGTCCCGAGTTCAACTCCGGTCAAGGGCATGTACCTTGGTTGTGGGCACATCCCCAGTAGGGGGTGTGCAGGAGACAGCTGACCGATGATTCTCTCTCATCGACGTTTCTAACTCTCTATCTCTCTCCCTTCCTCTCTGTAAAAAAAAAATCAATAAAATATATATTTAAAACAACAACAACTGTAATTCCGTTTCCATTTGCTAATGTCCTTGGATGCTTACAGGATCCCAGGGGCACCACCCTCCCTGCTCCCTGCCCAGAGTGTGACCCAGAATCTCCTCTCCTGCTTCCTCCCCCACCTCAGCTTCCTCTCCGGAGATAGATGGAAATTTCCATTTCTTCCTGCCCCTCCTGCAGTGCGGGGGCCTGTCTGAATGGAGTTGTGGTTTCAGTGGTTTGAGCCTCAGATAAACAGGAGTGGCCTTCATTCCATCCTGGCGGTCTGTCTTCCCCTCCCCGGCCCCCGCGCCCCCCTCTGGAGCCATTCCCATGAGTACACCCCCCCACCTCCGCCAGGCCCCCAAATCGGATCTAATTCTATTCTGGGGAGACTGGCAGGGCCTAAGAGGATTAGAGCATTTGCTAAATGGGAGCAGGACAGGGTCAGAGAGCCAGCTGTGGGAGACGCAGGGGCCAGGATGGCCACCAGAGGGCATAGCGGAAGCCCATGATGGAGAAGGGGTGAGCAGAGCTCTACCCTACTGGGGTGGGGTGGGGTGGGGTGGGGGTATCAAAGGAGGGGCAACCCTCCCAGGCCCTGCAGGAAACAAGGCGACCATGCACTTTATTACATTTCAAACGATCAAGCCCCCAACAATGTCCGGAAAGGTTAACGGAGTTTGAACAATTTGAGTCAGGTCCTTGGCTCAAACTTTAGAATCAACAGATAACAAAAGTAATATGTCAAGCGAATCCTATAAACACTACATGTTTTTAAAATACCATCCAAAATGTTAGGCAATAAAAAAGTACTAGAAATAAACCCACAAAAATGTGTACGTCAGGCCTCTATGATTAAAATAACACTTCATTGCCGAAACCGGTTTGGCTCAGTGGATAGAGCGTCAGCCTGCGGACTGAAGGGTCCCGGGTTCGATTCCGGTCAAGGGCATGTACCTGGGTTGTGGGCACATCCCCAGTAGGAGGTGTGCAGGAGGCAACTGGTCGATGTTTCTCTCTCATCGATGTTTCTAATTGTCTACCCCTCTCCCTTCCTCTCTGTAAAAAATTAATAAAATATATTAAATTAAAAAAAAAACAACAACAACACTGCAACTAAAATACAAAACAACTTATCATCCAGAACTGGGGAAGCTGGCTGAGTGGAAGTATTACACCTAGAGAGGTAATGAAGGCTGATCCGGCACCTGGGTGTGCCGCTTTTTTAATCCGGAGGGAGATGGCCTCAGCAGAGGCTGCCTGGAGGAGCAAGAGTCCCAGCCCCACCTCAGCCCCCCAGCCCAGGGTCCCAGAGCTGGGGAACGAAGTCCCTATGGGTCATAAGAACTACGGACTGTAAAAACCAGTGCGGATTGGGGCTGAGTGACAGATAGGCTGCTGGAGACCCAGCTGCTCCTCTTAAAAGGCCAGCACCACCAACTTACAAGGTCCCACATCCTCGGAGCTCCAGCACCAGGGCGAGGCTCTGGGGGACCCAGACACATACGGGGAGAAACTGGACTGTCTGGCATTGCAGCAGGATCGTGGGGGCAGCTTTCTTCCAGACAGAGGTGCTTGCAGCATCATTGCTCCCGTGCTGGGACCTTCCTGGGGCAGGGCTGACTGGCGGGCCATTCCGTTTGCTCCGCCCAGGTGATTCCCTGAGACCCCGCCTCATCCAACTTACAACCCCAGCAGCTTTTGCATAGGAATGGTCGTCCTTTCTCAGGCTTAAAACATGTTAAACAAGCACAGCTGGGTCAGGGAGCCCCAAATCTGTCAATCAAAGGCCCAGGACCTGGCACCAGCACTAGCCTGCCTTGCTTCACAGCTGGGCTTCATCTGGGAACTTTCAAACCTGACACAAAGAGGCGGAATCTGCAGATCTCTCTGTAGCTCCTGCTTGGGTGGCCCCAGGCAGTGGCTAACTTTGCACCCTCCTGGAGACGCAAGAGCCAGTGTACCCAGCGGTCAGTGTCAGACTGTACCATACCAGATTACAACTCCTCACCTCCATAAGCAGCACACTCACGGGGCAGACCCAGTCTCCCCTAACTGGACCTTGTATCTGCTTCCTGGGAGCACGTTGGTCACTGGGACAGTGGATGGCCCTGATGCTCACAAGGGATCATCTGACCAATTCCTTGGTTTATAAATGGTGAAGCCCCCTTCTCCATGACGTCAAAAAGAAAGCCAGGGTGTAACAAATAAAATATTAGTTGTCACATGCTGCTGATTGGATGGGCATAGCTGAGAATGGGGGCCCAGGCCTGGGGATGGGGAACTCGGTCTTTTATGCTTTGGGGTGTGGGCTGCTTTCTTTTTTTTAAATATATTTTATTGAGTTTTTACATAGAGGAAGAGAGAGGGATATAGAGTTAGAAACATCAACGAGAGAGAATCATCCATCAGCTGCCTCTTGCACACCCCCCACTGGGGATGTGCCCAGAACCAAGGTACATGCCTTTGACCGGAATCGAACCTGGGACCCTTCAGTCCGCAGGCCGACGCTCTATCCACTGAGCCAAACCGGTTTTGGCGTGGGCTGCTTTCTGAGACAGACTTGGTGATATCTGTCCAGGTCCCTTGGTCAAAGACCATCAGAAGGACACTGGAGATGAATCTGTTCTGTCCAGACTCCTAAGTGACCTCATTTTCTTGGGCCAGGACCCTTGTGGCATCAGGGGTCAGGGGTTTTAGGGGTCAGGGTAAGCCTGGCTGAGAAGGTTCACCATCCAGCAAGCTGGAAATTACCTGAAAGGTTGAAATCAAATAAAACATATAGATATTTTTATTTATGTCTAGCTCTTCATTTTGAACTGCTACTTAATGTTCTGTAGTGAAACATACCACAGTCCATCAACTCTTATCATCTAGCAGGTTTACATATCTTATAAATGCTGGGAAGTCAGCTCTTGCTGTGTGGCTCAATTGGTTAGAGCAAACAGGACTTTGCAGGCTCATGGGAGAAGATTTTGGCTACTCTATTTCACCTCCTCTTGGAATGTTGGCTCTGAGGCTCAGAGTGTCTCTTCCCGCCCACCCCCCACCCCCCCACCCCCACCCCCCGTGGGAGGGTGTGGAGAGCTGGGTTTCAGAAGGTCTTTGCATGCACTTGGCCCTGAGGTCAATCACACTGAGGTCACGGTTAGCCTGGAGCAAGTTGCTTTCTTTTTTATCTAAACCCAATGACTCAAAAGGAAATCTTGGTATTTAGCTTTGTTCTCCCCATTTTTTTCCTCACCTCCCACATCCAATCCATCTATAAATCCTGTCATCTCTTCTTTCAGAGAATTGTCCTGTGGAAATCTACAAAATGCAGCTGGGAGAAATTTTAAAAGACCCAAGTCAGTGATAAAATATATCATGTTCATGGATGGGAAGACTCGATATGTGCCCTGGTCAGGGCGCATACAAGAATCAACCAATGACCTTGGCCAGTTTGGCTCAGTGTATAGAGCACTGGGCTGTGGACTTCAGGGTCCCATGTTGGATTCCGGTCAAGGGCATATGCCTGGGTTTTGGGCTCAGACTCCAGTAGGGGGTGTGCAGGAGGCATTGATCTATGATTCCCTCTCATCATGATGTTTCTATCTGTTTCTTTCCTTCCTCTCTGAAATCAATAAAAATATATTTTTTAAAAAAGAATCAATCAATAAATGCATACATAAGTGGAACAACAAATCAATGTTTCTCTCTCTCAAATAAAATGTTGTTGTGTTTTAATTTTGATCTTTAAAAAAAAATGCTGGGAAAGCAGTGGCGACCAGGAAAGACATGATCCCTGCCCTCAAGAATTTGGGAGTGTAGCAACATATTTGGCCAATAGAAGCTTAAATGACTGGACAAGGTCACTGATACTATTTTATGAGAATACTAGAGGCCCAGTGCATGAAATTTCTGCATGGGGGGTATGTGTCCCTCAGCCCAGCCTGCACCCTCTCTAATCTGGGTCCCCTCAATGATTGGCAAAAAGGGCAGTCACACATCCCTCTCACAATCCAGGACTGCTGGCTCCCAACCGCTTGCTTGCCTGCCTCTTGATCACCTTCTAACCACTTCTTTGCCAGCCTGATTGATCCCTAAATTCTCCCCTGCTGGCCTGATTGCCCCTAACTGCCCTCCCCTGCTGGCCTGATTGCCCCTAACTGCCCTCCCCTGTTGGCCTCATTGCTCCTAACTGTCCTCCCTTGCCAGCCTGGTTGCCCCCAACTGCCCTCCCTTGCCAGCCTGGTCACCCCTAACTGCCCTCACCTGCTGGCCTGGTCACCCCCAACTGCCCTCCCTTGCAGGCTTGGTCCCTCCCAACTTCCCTCCCCTGCTGGCCCGATTGCCCACAACTTCCCTCCCCTGCCAACCATCTTGTGGCAGCCATCTTGTGTTCACATGGGGGCAGCCATCTTTGACCATATGGGGTCAGCCATCTTGTGTGTTGGGGTGATGGTCAATTTGCATATTACCTCTTTATTATAAAGGATACATTACAATACAGGAAAATTCATGGCAGCACTATTCACAATAGCCAAAAAAGCACACACAAACTAAAACCACTGTCAAACGATGAAGGGATAAACAAAACATCACATATTCATACAATGGAATATTATTTAACCATAAAGTGGAATTAAGTACTGAGCCCAGCTGCAGCATGGGCGAACCTTCAAATATTACTCAAAGTGAAAGAAGCCAGGCACAAAAGGTAATATATTGTAGAATTCCATTTATAGGCAATCTCCAGAATAGGCAAATCCACAGAGTCAGAGGTAGATTGGTGGTTGCCAGGAATTGGGGGGAGGGGAAACTGGGAATAACTGGTTATATGTGTGTGTGGAGTTTCTATCCGTGGTGACAAAAATGCTCTCAAATTGATTGTGGTGATAGATACACAACTCTGTGAATAAACTATAAAACATTGAACTGTGTACCTTTTTGTTGTTGTTGTTAATCCTTACCCAAGGATATTTTTTCCATTGGTTTTTAGAGTGACTGGGAGGGAAGGAGGGAGTTAGGAAGGGAGGGAGGGAAACAGGGAGGGAGGGAGAGAAAACAAGATTGATATGAGACAGACGCTCAACCACTAAACCACATTGGCTGAGCTTCATATAGACTTTTGAATCAGCTTGTCAATTACTATGAAAATACCCTGCTGGGATTTTGATTGGCATTGCAGTTAATCTGAAGATTAGTTTGAGAAGGATGGACATCTTAACAGTCAATATTAATTATTCCCATTCACGAACATGGTATATTTCATCATTGACTTAGGTCCTTTAAAATTTCTCCCAGCTGCGTTTTATAGATTTCAATAAAACCATTCTCTGAAAGAAGAGATGACAGGATTTATAGATGGGCTGGATGTCGGAGGTGAGGGGGAAAAAAAATGGAGTGAGCAACGGTAAATGCTAAGATTTCCTTCTGAGACACTGGGTTTAGATGAAAAAGAAAGCAACTTGCTCCAAGCTAAGCACCGTGCCTTTGGCTTCAGTATACTTGACCTCAGGGCCAAGTGCATGCAAAGACCTTCTGAAACCCAGCTCTCCACACCCTTCCACCCTGGGGGGACTCTGGGCCTCAGAGCCAATGAGTGTCAACATAGAGGAGCTGACAAAGACCTGTTAGCTCTTCCCTCCTCCTGCATGGCCATCTGCCCTTCCCTGCTCCTGCGGGCCAGGTGGGTCTGCTAGAGGAAGGACTCTTCCACCAAGTAGCCTCCTAACTGGCCTCTGTGGGTCAGGCGCCCCTCCCTCTCTCCCTGTCATCCAGGCTCCTCAAGCTAATGAGACCTGCCCTGATTCCCCAGCCAGGCTGCTGGCCTTAATCTCTCCTGGCAGGAGGTTTGGGGGAGGTCAAGAAAGAAAGGGCCCCTTATGGTGAGACACAAGGTCCCAGCCACCAGGCAGGATTACCACGATCTCATGCACGTATGTGTGGGTGTGCATGTGTGTGTGAACGTGCATGTTTGGGTGCACGGGGACGTAGCACAGACTCCTGTGGGGACCAGGAGCTCAGGGGGATATTAATATCCAAAGAGAGAGACTGAGAGTGGCACAGAGAGAAGAAAACAAAGGGCAGTAGAGACAAGGACAGTCGGGAGTAGAGAACGAGAGAGGTGCCTAGATAGGGAGAAATAAATGAAGAGAGCTCAGTGATTGAGTATTGACCTATGAACCAGGAGGTCATGGTTTGGTTTCTGGTCGGCACATGCTTGGGTTGTGGGCTCAATCCCTAGTGTGGGACATGCAGAAGGCAGCTGATCAATTTCTCTCTCTCTCTCACTCACTTTCTCTCTGAAATCAATAAAAATTTAAAAATTAAAAGAAATGAAGAGAAAGTTAGAGAAAAAGAACAAGAATCAGAGGAAGAATCAGGGAAGAGAGAAAGAAACAGGAAGAGAGCCAAAACCAGTTTGGCTCAGTGGATAGAGCGTCAGCCTGTGGACTGAAGGGTCCCGGGTTCAATTCCGGTCAGGGGCATGTGCCTTGGTTGTGGGCACATCCTCAGTGGGAAATGTGCAAGAGGCAGCTGGTCGATGATTCTCTCTCATCGATGTTTCTAACTCTCTATCCCTCTCTCTTCCTCTCTTTAAAAAAAAATCAATAAAATATATATTTTTTAAAAAGAAACAGGAAGAAAGATTGGATCTTAAGAGGCGGGATAAAGAATGATGGAGGTACTGAGGGTAGGCTGGAGCTACAGGGAGAGGTGGACAGACAAGGGGGCAGGCCTAGAGAGACACAGAGGCTGAGAGAGACAGATGCACAGATGCCAAAACCAAAACGCAGACGGATGGAGTCGCAGAGAGAAAACTAGAAGGAGAGAAAGAGTCTAAGAGAGACCAAGACAGAAATGCAGGTAAAACTGATAAAGATAGGGACAGAACCAGAAATGGAGAATGAGAGAGGGCACACATGCAAATTGGCAGAGGTATAACTCGAGGCCCAAAGGAAAGAGGAACGGAGGAGGCACAGAGACCCCAAACAAAGACTAATGGCATGGAGGGAGAGAGGGAGGGAGGGAGGAAGGGAGGGAGGGAGGGAGGGAGCAAGCAAGCTTGAGAAGTTGATGTCTGGAGATGAAGACACAGGAACGTCAGAGATGAGAGTGATGGGGGCTGCCGAATCTTGTTTGGCTCAGTGGATAGAGTGTCAGTTTGCGGACTGAAAGGTCCCAGGTTTGATTCCGGTCAAGGGCATGTACCTTGGTTGCTGGCACATCCCCAGTAGTGGGTGTGCAGGAGACAGCCGATCAATGATTCTCTCTCCCTCTCCCTTCCTCTCTGAATCAATAAAAATATATTTAAACCCTAACTGGTTTGGCTCAATGGGTAGAGTGTCAGCCTGCGGACTGAAGGGTCCCAGGTTTGATTCCGGTCAAGGGCATGTACCTTGGTTGAGGGCACATCCCCAGTAGGGGGTGTGCAGGAGGTAGCTGATCGATGTTTCTCTCTCATGGATGTTTCTAACTCTTTATCCCTCTTTCTTCCTCTCTGTAAAAAAAAAAAAAAAATCAATAAAATATATATATATTTTTTTTTTAAAAGAGAGAGTGATGGGGGCTGAGGCCAAAAAGGGGGAAACAGAGGCAGAGCAAGGGAGCAATGGAGCAGAGCAGAGATGGATTCATTGGCAGACAGACTGTTGGGTGACCCAGGAGAGGACCCCAGAAAACCCTGCTTCCTCAGTTTCCAAAGGATCTCTCGGGAATCCCAGCGTTTTTTCTCCTTCCTCTCTCACCGGCAAGGCCTAAGGAGGACCTTTCCCCGGGGAGTGGGGGCTCCGGGTCACAGGCGGGAGCTGGGGCCCCCTGTCCCTTCAGCCCTAATTGCCAGGATGTCACGTTGGGGCGACAAGGGATTAGGCAGATGGGCGCCCCTCCCCCTCCCAGCCAATGTCACCTCCTGGCGCCCCGTCCCCCACCCGGGCCAGGATTACCCTCCGAGATCCAGGCCACATGGCAAATGACATCACTGCCAGCCAGGGCTTAAAGTCTCCCCCTGTGAGGGGACCCGTCTCCTTCAGCCTCTGCCATCTGACAGCTGTCCCGGACGGACGGACGTGGACCCTGTCCCTCCTTTCTGAAGGTAAACGTCTGCGGGAGCCCCGAGGGAGCAGGGATGGGTGTGAGATGGGGGCAGGAACGGGCAAAAGTTGGGCTCATTGTACTTCAGACTGTTTCCATGTCTGATGGCAGAATCCCAGAAGTTCCATCCTGAAGGTCGGGGACCCAGCTGGGTTATGACTACAGCAGAGAGAATGAGGGTGGATTTGGGGGGGTGGGGGCATGGTTTGGAGACACTAGAAGAGTCAGGGGCAATGACCCCTCCGAGCTCTCTCGGTTTCCAACGCTGGGACCTCTCGCCTGCTTGACGGCACCTAGCGCCCCTCCCTGTGGCCTTTCCTTAAAAACTCATCACCGCCTGAAACTCTCTCATCCTTTGTGCGTGTGCCCACTGACCGCCTGTCTCTCCCACGGAACCTGGATTTCCTGCCATGCCTGGCCTGTGCTGGGGTAGCCTCGATGTTTGCTGAGTAGATGGATGAAAGACAAGTAGAACTGAGGCCACGCACAGAGGGCCAAGGTGTCCGGGCTGCAGGAAGGAGGGAGGGGAGACTGAGGGAATGTCCAAGGGGAAGGGGACGATGTGGGGGTCACAGTGCTGGTGAACTGAGCATGTGGCGACCTCACGGAGCCCAGAGGCTCTTGGGTAGTGGCACATGCACCTCAGGTCCCGGTCCCACGGGTGGAGGAGCTCACGGGCCACGGAGATCTGATGAGGGAGGACCTTGAATGAGGCTGAGCGGGGGGAGTCCCGCCAAAGATGATATGGAGCTATTGAGTCTGGATGGAAAGCCTATGCTTTCTTGCTGTGCAGACATGTGGTCCTCAGTCCGATGAGCTAAGGCAAGCCCGTGCCACTGGCCTCATCCTGCTTTGGGGGCATCCCGGTAGATTTGAGGGTCAAGGGCAGGGCTCTGGCGCCTTTCTGCTCCTGGCTGTGCCATACACACCGTGTGTGTGTGACCTTGAGAACGGGCAGAACCACACTCAGCCTCAGTGCTCTCATCGCAGAACTGGACATCCGAGCTCCGTGGGGTGGTGGTGAGGGTCCTCAGAGGCCGCGTAGCTTGGCGGTCGGGAGGGCACAGGCTCAGGGGACAGGCGCTGGTTGGCACTGGCTCTGCCACTGCCGACGGGTGAGACGGGACCGGGGCTCTCCTCTAAGCTAAGGTGACCAGACATCCCGCTTTTGGTGGGACAGTTCCGATTTTTAACAATTTGTCCCGCATCCCACCGTGTTTTAAAAAAGTCCCAATTTTTGGAAAGATTATTTTAAATCTTTTGGACTTTTTTAAAAAAAAAAAAACACCGCGGGACGCGGGATAAATTGTTAAAAATCGGAACTGTCCCGCCAAAAGCGGGACGTCTGGTCGCCTTACGTAAGCCTCAATGTCTCCCTCTGCAAAGTGGGATGATAGGGAAGTTTTCGCTGGAGTTATTGGTCCCAAGATCTCGTTCTGAGGCCCTGGCTGCCATGTCCGAGCCTTTGGGCACCCCACCTGGAGGTCGCCTGGTTGTGGCTGCCTGGCCTGGGAGGCCGTTCCTCCCAGCCCTCGGGCTCAGTTTCCCCGCCTGTAGAATAGGATGATCTCCATGAGTCCCCACAAGGGGGCGCGAGCCTCCAGGTAGGAGCCTGGACCCAGTGGCTGCTGAACCCCAGGAGCTCCGAGCACCCGCAGGGGGGTCCCCAGGGCAGGGACTACGGGGTCTCCCTCTCCCTGCTCTTTGGGATCCTGAAACTTCGTGGTCTTGACATTCACCCGGCAGGCTGGTCACAGGGCTGCTGCCAGGCTCGTGGGGATTCCAACAAAAGGCGAATGTTGTTTGTTGTCTGAGCTCCTTCAGGCCAGACCCACAGCCTCCACCCGGGTGGCAGCTGAGGGAAGCGGCCCTGATGGCCTGAGAGCATCGGCTGCCTCGTTGCCAAAACCCGGATTCTTCAATGCGTGTCCACTATTATTTTTGTTGTTATTTTTAAAAATATATTTTATTGATTTTTTACAGAGAGGAAGGGAGAGGGATAGAGAGCTAGAAACATCAATGATGAGAGAAACATCGACCAGCTGCCTCTTGCACACCCCCTACTGGGGATGTGCCCACAACCAAGGTACATGCCCTTGACCGGAATCGAACCTGGGACCCTTCAGTCCGCAGACCGACGCTCTTTCCACTGAGCCAAACCGGTTTCGGCATTGTCGTTATTATTTTTTTGGAAAATTTTATGTATTGACTAGAGAAAGAAGAGGGGAGATAGGAAGAGAGAGGAACATGAATTTTGTTGCTACACTTATTTTATATATATATATATATAGATTGATTTCAGAAAGGGAGGAAAATGGAGTGATAGAAACATCAATGTTGAGAGAGAATCATTGATTGGCTGCCTCCTGCACACCCCACATTGCAGATTGAGCCCAAATTCCAGGCATGTACCCTGACTGGGAATCAAACCCTAACCTCTTGGTTCATAGGTCCATGCTCAACCACGGAGCCATGCCGGCCGGGCAGTTCCCCTTAGTTATGCATTCATTGGTTGATTCTTGTATGTGCCCTCACCGGGATTCGAAGCCACAACCTTGGCGTATCAGGATGGCACTCTCACCACTGAACTACCGGGTCAGGGCTTGTTGTTATTATTCTTTGCTCGAGTCTTGTCTGCTGGCTGAGGAGTGGGCAGACCCTACATCCGGGAGGTCATTATCATTATCAGCTGCTGGATCAGCTCACATTCCCTACCCATAGGACAGAATCAGCCAGGGAGAGAGTCCCAGGCTTCCCGGGAGGCCAGCCGCTGGCACAATAACCCGGTGGGGATTCCAGGGCGAAGACACCAGAGGTGGATGCTCTTGATCTGAACTCAGCAAATTGTCTGGAGCCGGACACGTTCACGATTCTCCGTGTTTTCACTCTCTCCGGAGGTTCCTATGGAACATCATTGCTCTCTGGAGAAGAGAGAGAGGACACAGGAAGCTGGTGGGGTGGGATTGGATGGGGAGTGGCTGGGAGAACAGGGATGTCAGGAATTCCCCAGGAATCCAGGGGCCTCACGCCCAGCCTGGGTGCGTCCTGGCACCTGAGCCTGCAGATGTTCATTTCATTTTTTTAATTTATTTTTTTAAAATATATTTTATTGATTTTTTACAGAGAGGAAGAGAGAGGGATAGAGAGTTAGAAACATCGATGAGAGAGAGTCATCGATCAGCTGCCTCTTGCACACTCCCTACTGGGGATGTGCCCGCAACCAAAGTACATGCCCTTGACCGGAATCCAACCTGGGACCCTCAGTCTTCAGGCTGACACTCTATCCACTGAGCCAAACCGGTTTCGGTAGCATGCACATGCTCTTATCTGTAAAACGGGGACATCCCATAACACAGGCTGTGCTGAGGAGCCAGTGACATCTCCACGGAGAAGACTTGGGTGTGAGTGAGCTACGGCTGTGTAACAAACTGCCTCCAAACCTGGAAGCTCAGGACGGCCAAGGTTTAGGATGTGCCACGGTTTCTGAGGGACAGGAGTCCAGGAGCAGTGGGACAGCCTGGTTCAGGCTCAGGGAACTCAGGCCACCGTGTTCAGAGCTCCCCCAGGACTGTATGTTTGAGGGGTTGTCTGGGGGCTCATTCCCATGGCTGCTGGCAGGAGGCTTCGGCTGCTGGCTGCGCAGACCTCCCCATGGGACGGCTTGACGCCCTCCAGGGAGAGACAGCCGCAGAAGTAGCTCTGTCATTTCTGTGACAGCCTGCCGGTTGCACACGTCAGTCCTGCCCAGTGGGAAGGACAGTGCGAGGGTGTGAAGTCCAGGGTGAAGAGGATTGGGTGCTGCTAGGACACCCATAGAGCCTTAGGATGAATGTTGCTGCTTCTGCTGTTACTATTATCAGCACCGAGCCTCCCCAAGACCTTCCCATTGGGTCCTACGTAGTCTTAGTCCACGTTCCTTCTTTTTATTAAAAATATATTTTTATTAAATTTTTTTTTTTCAGAGAGGAAGAGAGAGGTATGGAGAGTTAAAAACATCGATGAGAGAGAATCATCGATCAGCTGCCTCTTGCAAGGCCCCTACTGGGGATGTGCCTGCAACCAAGGTACATGCCCTTGACCGGAATCCAACCCCTGTCCTTCCAGTCCACAGGCTGACTCTCTATCCACTGAGCCAAACGGGTTTCAGCCCATGCTCCCCCTTGATTATTCCTTCTAGTCACTCTGGACACCTTGCTTCTCCTCCGAGAAAGACAACCAATCCCAGCCTCCAGGCCTCTATGCCTGCTGCCCCCTCTGCCTGGCACAGCCTGGGCCCCGAGGTCCGGCCATGGCCCGCAGCGCCAAGGTCACAGCCTTACTGAGAGGTCTCCCCTGCTCTGAATTAGATGCCTCGCTCTCACCCACACCCCGCCATGATGATATCACCCCCGTCTAATTTTCCTCGGAGTTCCTGAGACTCTCTGAAAGCGTTTTGATTTTCGGGGGGGGGGGGGGGGGGGGGCGGAGGTGGTAGTCTACTTCCTTGTTCCCTGCCCACTTCCCTGACTGGAACCTGGAAGCTCACTCCCACGAGAACAGAGAGGCTGTGTGTCTTATCGCATCCCTCATGATGAATACGCTTGCTTTTCCAATATTTATTGGGGTGCTTGCTTCGGCAGCACATACACTAAAATTGGAACGACACAGAGAAGATTAGCTTGGCCCCTGCGTATGTGTGTTGTACTTCATACATGCAAAGTGCTGAGCAACAGGACAGGAATGAGCCTGTGTGTGTGTGTGTGTGTGTGTGTGTATGTGTGTGTGAGAGAGAGAGAGAGAGAGAGAGAGAGAGAGAGAGAGAGAGAGAGAGAGAGAGAGAGGAGAGAGGGCGGGGAGAGAGAGAGGAGAGAGAGAGAGAGAGAGAGAGAGAGAGAGAGAGAGAGAGAGAGAGAGATCCAGCTGAGGGTGTGGGGGCCTCCCTGGGATGTTATGTTTGAGCTGGAACCAGAGGAGGAGGGGTTCGATGCTGAGGGGACTTGAGCTGGGGACAGGCATTCCTGGCTCAGGGAGCCTGGGAATCTGCGAGGTAACCTTAATGAGGGCAATAAAGGCCCTCGGAAGGTTCTCATGGGTTTTCTCTTTCTTTTCTTTTGTTGTTGTTTTTAGAGTTTATGGTTGCTTTTGTTTTCGAAAAGGTTACCTGTATAAATTGGTTAAGAAGTTATCCAGTCCTGGCCGGTGGCTAAGTGGGTTGGAGCATCGTCCTGTAGATGGAAAGGTTGCAGGTTTGATTCCTGGTCAGAGCACACACCTAAGTTGTGTCGGGGGCATATGGAAGGCAACTGATGGATGTTTCTCTCTGAAATCAATAAAAGTATTTTTAAAAATATTTTTAGATTTCTGAGAAGAAAGGAGAGGGACAGAGAGATAGAAACACCAATGAGAAGAGAGAGGGTCATTGATCAGCAGCTTCCTGCATGTCCCCCACTGGGGATCAAGCCTGCAACCCAGGCATGAGCCCTGACTGGGAATCGAACCATGACCCCCTGGTTCATAGGTTCATAGGTTCGTAGGTTGATGCTCAACCACTGAGCCACGCTGGCTGGGGAGACGAGCTTTTATTTGATGTTGTTAATCCTCATCTGATGATATTTTTGTCCATTGAGGGAGGAGGAGAGAGAGAAACATTGATGTGAGAGAGACACATCCATTGGCTGCCTCCCGCACACACCCTAACCAGGGCTGGGAAGCCAACCTTCAACCCTTAGGTGCACAGGGCCAATGCTCTCACCACCTGGCACATTAGCCAGGACACCAGTGTTTTTAAAAATTTATTTTAGAGAGAGGAAAAGAGAGAGAAAGAAACACAGATCGGTTGCCCCCTACACGTGCCCCAACTGGGGATCAGCCCCAAACCTGAGTATGTGCCCTGATTAGAAATGGAACCCTCCACCTTTTGTTATATAGGATGAGCCACACCGGCCAGGGTTCATGAAACTTTGGGACCGTTAGCAGCACGTCATTTTTTTTAAAAAAAAAATTTTTATATTGATTTTTTACAGAGAGGAAGGGAGAGGGATAGAGAGTTAGAAACATCAATGAGAGAGAAACATCAATCAGCTGCCTCTTGTACACCACCTACTGGGGATGTGCCCACAACCAAAGTATATGCCCTTGACCAGACTCGAACCTGGGACCCTTCAGTCCACAGGCCGATGCTCTATCCACTGAGCCAAACCGGTTAGGGCAGCAGGTCATTTTTATAGAGGGGAAACCGAGGCACAGAGGCAAAGAGACTGAGGCAGGATTTGAACCCAAGCCCTCCTGTCACCTCTATGTAGCAAAGGAGAGTTTGAGCCCTGTCCGCCCCTTCTCTTGCAGGCCCACTCCCCGGGGCCCCGTGTCTGCGGAGATCATGATGGCGTACATGAACCCGGGGCCCCACTACTCCGTCAACGCCTTGGCTCTGAGCGGCCCCGGGGTGGACCTGATGCACCAGGCCGTGTCTTACCCGAGTGAGTACAGCCCTCCGCCCCGGCACCGGGGCCGGCCCCCTCTTTGGGGGCCTCTGGGGTCCCCTGTCCTCAGGAAGAGGATGGGCACCCACAGGGGTGACATCAGGGCCATACGCAAATGCAAACACTATTCCACTCTGCTTGGAGGGAAGCATATGGACATTTCTAGGATGGAGGACAGCGGTTCCTTATGGGGTGGGGGAGCGATCTGGATGGGGGACCCAGTGGGATTCCAATCCATTAAGGAAGTGAGCTCTCCATTCTTTGCCAATATTTGTTAGCTGGGCTTTTTATTATTATTATTATTATTATTGATTTGTTACAGAGAGGAAGGGTGAGAGAGAGAAAGTTAGAAACATCGATGAGAGAGAAACATCAATCAGCTGCCTCCTGCACACCCCCCGCTGGGGATGTGCCCGCAACCAAGGTACATGCCCTTGACCGGAATTGAACCCGGGACCCTTCAGTTCGCAGGCTGATGCTCTATCCACTGAGCAAAACCGGTTTTGGCATTAGCTGGGCTTTTTCACCCCATTAAATTGAACATGATGGACCTTGATAGGCTGGACATGGTGGGATACCCACACTGTTATGTCTTAGTGCCTGAGGAATTTTGGAAAGGGGACAAAAAAAAAAAAAAAAATCCATACACCTCCTTGCAAGGCTAACGCCAGTTCTCCTCAGAGTGAGGCCTGAGCCCCAAGATGGCAAGCAAAAGGGGCCCCATTCCCAGGGGCAGAGGGAGGCCTATAAGTCAGGGCAGATGAACGCCTACGCCCACGCATCCTCAGGGCCTCACACCCGCTGAAGGAGAGAATGGGGGGCCCGGTCACCTGACTGTTGTATAGGATGATGCTCCAACCAATGAGCTCCATTGCCCCGCCCCCTACCAGGTGCTCCCAGAAAGCAGCGGCGGGAGCGGACCACCTTCACCCGGAGCCAGCTGGAGGAGCTGGAGGCCCTGTTCGCCAAGACCCAGTACCCGGATGTGTACGCCCGCGAGGAGGTGGCCCTGAAGATCAACCTGCCCGAGTCCCGGGTTCAGGTGGGGTTTCTGTTCCCGGGGCCCCTCCCAGCCCTTCCTGGGACCCAGAGTGAGGGAGGAAGGAGAGGTCCCAGAGTGACCACCACCGTCCTAAAGGGGCCCTACAGTCCTAGCCCCGTCCCTGGCCTCGTCTCTCCCACTCCTACCCTTCTCACTGCACTCCAGCCACTGGCCCCTGGGTCCTCCCCTAGCATGCCTGCAAACACACTCTTTTTTAAAATATATATATATATTATTTATTTTTTACAGAGGAAGAGAGAGGGATAGAGAGTTGAAACATCGATGAGAGAAAAATCATCGATCAGCTGCCTCTTGCACACCCCCCACCGGGGATGTGCCCGCAACCAACGTACATGCCCTTGACCAGAATCGAACCTGGGACCTTTCAGTCCTCAGGCGGACTCTCTATCCACTGAGCCAAACCGGTTTCGGCTGCAAGCACACTCTTGCCTCAGGACCTTTGCACTCTCTGTACTCTCTCCCTGGAATGGCTCTTCCCTGTTTAAGACCTTTACCAGCCAATCAGGTCACCATGTCAGTCAGTGAGACCTATACCGACAGTCAGATTTAAAGTTGCAATCTTTCCTCACCCCCAACTCTACTGCTCCCCATTACGCTGCTCAATTAGTTCTTCTAGCAGGGGTCCTCAAACTTTTTAAAGTGGGGGCCAGATCACGGTCCCTCAGAGAGCTGGAGGGCCGGACTATATGAACTACTAATTCCTACTGTAACACCTCGGCTGCGCTCACTGCCCAAAAATCCTGGTGGGCCGGATCAGACTCCTCTGCGGGCCGCATGTGGCCCGCGGGCCGTAGTTTGAAGACCCCTGCATAGTATGTATCGCCTTCTAAAATAGTCTGCTATTTACTGAATTATAGTTTATAATCTGTCTCTCTCAGCTAGAATGTCAGCTTCACGGATGTAGAAGATGGTTAGTGCATGTTTACTAATTGATTGAATGGGTGTGTTTGTATGATTGCATGTATGTACACATGATTGGGTAGATATGTGTGTATGCATGTATAGTTATGTGTATATCGGTGTAACTGTATGTATGCATTGGATGGATGAATGTATTTATGTGCATATGAATGACTGGATGGATGGATATATGTGTGTTTGTATGAACATATCCTATATAATAAAAGCCTAATATGCTAAGTGTACAGTCAACTGGTTGGCCGTTCAACCAATCAAAGTATAATATGCTAATGACATGCTAAGGCCGTTCAACTGCTTGCTATGACGCACACTGACCACCAGCGGGGGCAGATACTCTGACCAGTAGGTTAGCTTGCTGTTGGGGTCTGGCCAATTGGGACTGAGTGAAATGGGCCGGACATGCCCTGGATCTCTTCCACGGTCCCTCCCCAGCTGGCCAACCTCCTGTGTTTCTCCCTGGCCCTGATCATGCACTGGTGGAGCCCCTCAGCCTGGCCTGGCCCCTCTCGCAATCTGGGGCCCCTCGGGGGATGTTGGGGGGCCAGTTTCAGCTCGATCCCACAGTAGGAGCACCTCTCAGCCAGGAGCCGGGGAACTGTTAGAGATCTGAGAAACTTCACGAAACCTATACGTAAACACAATCTGTGGATCCTGTTTGAATCCTGATTTTGGTAAACCAACAGTAAATTACTTTTGAGAAAGTTGGGACAATTTGAAACTTGATCTGGCAAGCATGGTGGTGGTGGCGGGAGCCTCTCCCGCCTCCGCAGCAGCACTAAGGATGTCCGACTGATGGCTTAGGCCCGCTTGGGAATCAGTTGGACATCCCCTGAGGACTCCCAGCCTGCAAAAGGGTGCAGCCCCCCTCCCCCAGTGCATAAATTTCATGCACTGGGCCTCTAGTATATGTATAATTGTATGTATGAATAGATGGGTGGATGGATGGATGGATGGATGGATGGATGGATAGATGAGTGGATGGATGGATGGATGGATGGATGGATGGATGGATGGATAGATGAGTGGATGGATGGATGGATGGATGAGTGGATGGATGGATGGATGGATGGATGGATGGATGGATGGAGTGGCCCATATTTGACTGCAAAGTGAAGAGGTGTGACTCTGGCATGTCTCACCAATAAGAAGCATCATTCCTGAGAACCATGAGGGCTTCCCCCCACATTCACCCCTGCCCCCCTGCGCTCTCCTCTTCCCCCCCAGGTTTGGTTCAAGAACCGCAGGGCTAAGTGCAGACAGCAGCGGCAGCAGCAGAAGCAGCAGCAGCAGCCCCCAGGCGCGCAGGCCAAGGCCCGTCCTGCCAAGAGGAAGGCGGGTGCGTCCCCGAGGCCCTCTGCTGATGTCTGTCCAGACCCTCTGGGCATCTCAGATTCCTACAGCCCCCCTCTGCCCGGTCCCGCAGGCTCCCCCACCACGGCGGTGGCCACTGTGTCCATTTGGAGTCCAGCCTCAGAGTCCCCTTTGCCCGAGGCCCAGAGGGCCGGGCTTATGGCCTCAGGGCCTTCTCTGACCTCAGCACCCTATGCCATGACCTACGCCCCAGCCTCCACTTTCTGCTCTTCCCCCTCAGCCTATGGGTCTCCCAGTTCCTTCTTCAGTGGCCTGGATCCCTACCTTTCTCCCATGGTGCCCCAGCTGGGGGGCCCGGCTCTCAGCCCCCTTTCTGGCCCCTCCATGGGTCCCTCCCTGGCTCAGTCACCCACCTCCCTGTCAGGCCAGGGCTATGGCACTTACAGCCCGATGGACAGCTTGGAATTCAAGGACCCGACAGGCACCTGGAAATTTGCCTACAACCCCATGGACCCTCTGGACTACAAAGATCAGAGTGCCTGGAAGTTCCAGATCTTATAGAAGCGGCTTCTCCGCCTCTCGTGTACGTCTCCTCCCCGAAGCTTATGTACCTGGACCGCAGCTCTGAGAAAGCAGCAGGAGGCAGCCACCCTGCCGAAGGCCGTGGCCACGTGGACTTCCTGAGCAGCTTCACACACCACAGTCCACCAATTTCCTCCCTGGGAGCGGGCTCCTTCAGCAGGGCTCGATAGTTTTCTCAACCCAGCACGACCTCACGCCGATCCTAACTGGCATTTTCAAACACGAGCCCCAGACTCCAGAAACGGGCACGGAGAACTTTCCCCGAGATTTAAATGAAACCAAACTCGCTGTGGATTTGGGGGTAAATGTTTAGGTGGGAACCGAGATGCCCTTGAACACACCCGTCGGGAGGCTCGATTCCCTAACTTTCCATTTTAGGCTCTTCTTTAGCACGTGGCTAGGGATCTTGCTCGAACTTCCAAAGACAGGCTTTACGAGGCCCTACCGTGGAACCTTAGGCCAATTATACAAGTTAAATCAAGACCATGTATTTGGCGATTATGACCAACTCCACAAAGGACAGTTACAGGGTAGGTGCAGGGGGCTGTTTGCTATGTATCTAGTATCTATTTCTTAGTTTCTTCTTAAAGATTCTTTGTCGGCCAAAACCGGTTTGGCTCAGTGGATAGAGAGTCGGCCTGCGGACTCAAGGGTCCCAGGTTCGATTCTGGTCAAGGGCTTGTACCTTGGTTTCGGGCACATCCCCAGTGGCGGGTGTGCAGGAGGCAGCTGATTGATGTTTCTCTCTCATCAATGTTTCTAACTTTCTATCCCTCTCCCTTCCTCTCTATAAAAAATCAATAAAATATATTAAAAATAAAAAATAAAGATGCTTTGTCGTTCAGTCATTCATTCATTCCGACAATGGGTATGGGCACCTTTGGTAGGAGAATGGAAGGCAAGTTGCCTGCTCCTTGTCTTTATATTTTTTCCTTTTGTTGTAGGGTTGTCTGAAGGTGAAGTTCACCCAGACATGGGAGGGACTGGGGTAGTTTCCAGGGGTGGACCAGCTCTAGCTGTGGGTATTTCGTAGAGAAAAAAGAGGTGGACAGGCTTCCCGACCTATCAATACACAAACGTTGGGATAGGGTGAGAACCGGATTTGGAGGGAGGCCCACGTTTAAAATAGACAATTCCCCTTTAAGGCTGTTTGCTCGCAGTTTGATTGACTGGACGGGCAGTGTTTGGCCTGCAGATGTTTCCCTGGGACAGCCACCCTATCTCTTTCAATATAATTTGACCCACAGCAAAGAGAGCCTGTGAGAATTTTAGCAAAGAGTCGGGCATGTTGACATTCTCGGAAGCTGGATGCTTTGGCCTCTTCCTCCTGATCTGACTTCTTTCATTCCTAGCTCGGGGGAGGCAGGAGCCGGGAGCCTGTCCCTCGTGGGTTTCAGGTACACTGTGGAAGAGAGTGGGGTGGGAAGCCAGTGGTATGAATGGTAGATGGCTAACAACTCGCTCTCCAGGAAGAGGAAGAGCCCTGATTTCTAGTGTTTGCCAATTACTGTGGTGTAAATACTCCCACTGTGGCTGAGTTGCACAAATCTGAGGTCACTGAACTCAGAGTTGGGAAGAGACATGTGTCACCTGTGCTCCTGACCTGGCAGGAACAGGCTCCAGGCCCCCAGAGCAGGAAGGGGGATCAGGAGGAAGCCACAGTGTGAAAAGAGGCTGGGAGGCATCCGATGGTTCTTCTGGGTTCAGGCCAAGAGAGGTCCCTAGCCCTGAACCCCCCAAGGAGCACAGTGTGGTCACCAGAGCCCACAGAAATGTCTTACTCAACACAACACTGGGTCCTCTCTGTGGGCCTGAACCCTGCTGGGCTCTGTGACATTAAACCCAGGAGAGGCTAGAATCCAGAGTGGGAGACACCGATAAGCAGAGGAGGGTGGCACATGTTGGGGTGCAGGATGGGGGGATCCAGGCAAAATTCACAAGGGAGGGTGTGGCAGAGGCGACATTGTGCTCCTGACTGGTGCCCTATGTGGGGACCAGAATGCTGTGTCAGTTATTCATTTTGTAGACGCTCCCACGCTCTGTGCAGGAGGCTGGGATCTTGAGTGTAAATGACTGAGTTCCCCCATCCCTGGGGAAGGTGTGTCTGTGCACACAATTCAAAGGCAGAGTGATAAGAGGGTCTGGGAAGGGCTCAATGGATGGACATGATGTTCTGAAGGAGGCTGGAAGGCCACAGAAGCTGGAGACACAAGGATCCCTTTCTTGGGGTCTCCCAAGACTTCTCAAGGCATTGGAAAGAGTCAGGGTAGATCTGTTCAGGCTGTTCCTGGGATAGCCTCTGGTTCTCCAGGTGTCGATGTCAAAGGATCTACTTTCCAAAACTGGGAAGAGTGACAAGGGAAGTGGGGACAGAAGGAAGGGACCCCAGGCCCTCTGTCCTCCCCTTTCCCACTCCCTGGAACTCTAGATCCCCCTTCCCTGGCCCCTCGCAGAATGAAAATGATTAAAATGTTGAATCCCACTTAAAGTCTGGGTGATTTTTTATTTTTTTATTTTTATTTTTTTTAATATATTTTATTGATTTTTTTTTACAAAGAGGAAGATAGAGGGACAGAGAGCTAGAAACATCAATGAGAGAGAAACATCAATCAGCTGCCTCCTGCATATCCCCTGCTGGGATGTGCATGCAACCAAGGTACATGCCTTTGACTGGAATCTAACCTTGGACCTTTCAGTCTGTAGACCAACGCTCTATCCACTGAGTCAAACCAGTTTCGGCTGAGTGGTTTTTAAAATTTCCATGGAAGTTGGTCCGAAGGTTGTGGGTTATTGTTAAGCTGATTAAAATTTCCATGGAAGGGCAGGCCCAAATGGTAGAAACAGGAATTGCTCTGTCCATGCTCTCTTCCCCGACCTTCTGTCTCCAGGGGCAAGGGCCCATCCACCTGCTTCCTTCATCTTTCTTTTGCCACGTCCCCAAGGCCATTGATGCAGGGACATGGGCTCCAGATAACCAGCCTCCACCTGCCAGGGCCTCGCGGGACCCCCCATGCATCCTGCCTCAGCGGCCCAGGGAATGAAGCCCTCCCCATCAACCTCTGTGGCTTCATCCTTTCTCCTTCCATCTCTTGTTCTTGGGTCACTTTCATGCCCCACCATTTCTCTCCAGTCTCTTCTTTCCTCCATCTCACTCCATCTGAACTGTCTCCCGGGCTCCCCAGTCTGTTTCTTTTTGCTGTATTTTTTGCCTTTCTCCTTCCCTTTGCCTCTACCTTTCTGTTTCTCCACCTCTGTCACCCTTTCTGCTTCCGTCCCTCTCGAGTGCTAAGTCCCATGTGGGTTGAACACGGGATTGATGGGGATGAGACAGACTGCTGGTCACATGACCTTGGCTGATCCATTTTCCCCAGCCAGTTTCCCCACCTGGGGGCATTGAGAAGAGCTACTTTGAGAGAATTCAATGAGATGATTATATTAAGTAGGTGGTCCCGAAGACAGGTCCCATACATGTTCCTTTATTTCTTTTTGTGGTTAAAATACACATCCCATAAAACTTACCATTTTGAAGTGTGCCGTTCAGGGGTATTAAGTACATTCACAGAAGAAGCCAGACACAAAAGGCTACCTAGTGTAGGATTCCATTTCTATGAAATGTCCAGAACAGGCAAATCCATAGAAATGAAAAGCAGATTAGTGGTTGCCTGGGGCTTCGGGGAGGGGGGGAAGGGGAGGGACTGCTTAATGGGTATGAGGCTTCTATTTGGGTGACAAAAAAGGTCTGACATAAGATAGTGACCCAGCAATTCCACTCCTAAGTATATACCCCAAAGAACTGAAAACAGGTATGCAAACAAAAACGTGTACACACAAAATATATGGAAACAACCCAACTGTCAGTCAACAATGGATGCACAAATGTGGTAGATCCAGACAATAGAATATGATTCAGTCTCTAAAAGAAATTCTGCCCTGGCCAGTGTTGCTGAGTGGTTAGAGTGTTGGTCTGTGCATCGACGGGCCTTGGGTTCGATTCCTGGTCCAGGACACATACCTGGGTTGCAGGTTTGGAAGGCAACCAACCCCTGTGTCTCTCTCACAGTGATATTTTTCTCTCTTTCCCTCTCCCCCTCCCTCCCTCCCTTCCTCTCTTCCACTCTCTCTAAAAATCAATGGCGGGGTTGGGGGTGGGGGAGAAGAAATGAAGCTCTGACACCTGTTACAACATGTATGGACCTTGAAAACATCATGCTACATGCTTATCTTTCCTCCCTTTTTATTGAATTTATTGGGGTGACCCTGGTGAACAAAATGATACAGGTTTCAGGTGTACAATTTTGTAACTCATCAACTGCAAACTGAATTGCGTGTTCACCACCCCAAGTCAAGTCTAAATGTTTATCTTAACCTGACTTTTTTTTTTTTAACTGAACTTGAACTTGCGCCATTCATGGCAGCTCCATGCATAATGGCCTCAAACTGGTGAGTGGATAAATAAACTGAGGTGCATCCAGGCAATGGAATATTCCTCACCAGTAAAAAGCAATGCACTGGCCAAAAGAACAGCATGGTGAATAGAACAACGGTGAGGGAAAGACTCCAGGCTCAAAGCAGTCCGTGCCGTGTGATCCCACATTCATGAAACCCTAGAAAAGGGGGAGCTGCAGTGGCAGGGAGCAAACAGTGGTTGCTGGGAGCTGAGGGTCAGCAGGCATAAGTCACCACCTGAATCTTTGGGGGCTAGAAATGTCCTATAACTTGATTATGGTGGTGGTTCCATGACTACCTGCTGCTGCCCAAACTCGACAAGCAGTATGCTTCAAATGGGTGGATTTTGTTTTTATTTTATTTTATATAGATATAGATGATATAGATATAGATATAGATATAGATATAGATATAGATATAGATATAGATATAGATATAGATATAGATATAGATATATAGAGATATAGAGAGATAGAGATAGAGATAGAGATAGAGATAGAGAGAGAGAGATAGAGATAGAGATAGAGATAGAGATAGAGATAGAGATAGAGATATAGAGATAGATAGATTTCAGAGAGGGAGAGGGAGAGAGATAGAAACATCAATGATGAGAGAGAATCATTGATTGGCTGCCTCCTGCACATCCCCCACTGGGGATTGAGCCTGCAACCCGGGCAAGGGAATCAAACTGTTTGAAATCCTACTGGTTTCATAGGTCAATGCTCAACCACTGAGCCACACCGGCTGGGCAAATGGGCAGACTGTATAATAGTATATATTATTCATCTCAATAAATCAATGGAAAAGAAAAGAAAGCCCTAGCTAGTTTGGCTCAGTAGATAGAGTGTAAGCTGTGGACTAAAGGGTCCCAGGTTTGATTCCAGTCACGGGCACAAGCCCAAGTTTGGGGCTCGATTTCCAGAGTGGGGCAGGCAAGAGGTAATTGATCAGTGATTCTCTCTCACCACTGATGTTCCTATCTCTTTCCCTCTCCCTCTCCTTTCCTCTCTGAAACCAATAAAAATATATTTAAAAACAAAAAGGGAAATGTACTGAGCTATTTTCCAGACTCAGGTGAAAGCCAATCCTAAATCCTAATTCTCAGAACAACCCACTAGACATGTGCTGCTATCTTCAGATGTATGTTCTCATTATCCCCACTTCCCAGATGAGAACCTGAGGCAGAGGCAGGTTAGGTAGGTAACCTGCCCCAAGTCCACGACTAGGAAGAGGTAGAACTGGGATTTCTGTGTGTCTTGTTGGGATGTAGTCCTTCCTGGCAATTCTCTTCTCTCCCCCGTCCCCCACCAACCCCCCATTTTTTGTCCTGCCTTTCAATCCTGCTTCTCTCCTCCCTGTTTCTTCCTTCCTAAACTTACCACAGGCCTGGGTTTTTCTCTGCTCTCTTTTCTTCTCTCCATCTCTCCCCTCACCCCTTATCTTCATCCTCCCTCTCGCCCCTCCCAGATCTCTGAGACCCTCCAGGGCTGTTTCCTCTCCCTGAACAGCACTAATTTAGCAAAAGCTCTAATCGGCTTAGGAGGGGGCCCAGCCTCAGCACACCACAGGGAATTAGCAGGGATTAGGTTCAGACTCCAGACCTCGGGGGAGGGGCTTTGCAGAGACATCTGAGTTTCCGCCATCAGATACCCTCCCGACCCAGTCCCACCCTCTCCTGGTGAAATCATGCCTGGGACACACGGTAAGAAGAAAATGAAGCCCTTGCCATGCACCAGGCACTGTTAGCTAGGCCTTGTCGTTTCTCTCTCTACCTCTTCAGAAACCTCGTGAGGGAGGCGCCATCTCCCTGGTCTCTATTTCATGGATCACGAGGGGTTAAGTGAGTTTCCCAAGACAAACAGGATCCAGACCCAGCTTTCCAGGCATCTCAGGCCTGGGGGTGAGATTGGAATGACCTTGGGGACACCATCCTTGATGGCCACTCCTGTTTGGTGACTTCAAAGATGAAGCTTCCAGAACACTCAGAATATGGAGTTGATGAGCAAGGGAGGGAAACCCAGATGGGGAGCAGGAGGGGAAAACACATTCCAAGGAGGAACGGTATTAGTCAGGGAAAGAAAGGGCAGGCAGATGCCAGGAGCTGTTTGTATCGAGGTTAATGATGTATGAACCCCACTCAAGAAGGTCACTTCTCCAAAGAAAGAGAGAGAAAAAAAAAAAAAAAGAGAAAGGAAGAAAGGAAAAAAGAGAGAAAGAAAGAAAGAAAGAAAGAAAGAAAGAAAGAAAGAAAGAAAGAGCCCTAACCGATTTGGCTTAGTGGATAGAGTATCAGACCGAAGACTGAAAGGTCCCAGTTTCTATTCCAGTCAAGGGCATGTACCTTGATTGCAGGCACATCCCCAGTAGGAGGTGTGCAGGAGGCAGCTGATTGATGTTTCTCTCTCATTGATGTTTCTAAATCCCTCTCCCTCTCCCTTCCTCTCTGTAAAAAAGCAATAAAAAATATTTTTAAAAATGAAGAAAGGAAAGAAAGAAAGAAAAAGTAATGAGGAAGAGAGTGAATTCCTTAATTTGATGAAGGGTATCTGCAGAATAATCCTATAGGAAACATATGTTTGATGTTGAAATATTGGAAGATTTTCTTCTGTTACTGGGAATGAGACAACCATCTAGTTCTCACCACGTCTTTCAACACTATAGTAAAGGTCCATTCAATCCCATATAATAAAAGGGTAATATGCAAATTGTCCCCTCGACCCTGGAGTTCCACCCCTGGGCTAGCTCTACCCTGATAGACCCCACACACACACTCCAATTGGAGTGGATCAGCCGCCAACCTCCCGCATCCTCTCTTCCTGGCCAGCCCAGCCCGATCGGCCTCAGTGTGGGTGGGCAGGCTGAGCCCCACTCATGCACAAATGTATACACTGGGCCTCTAGTAAGGAAATAAAGATGCAACCGAGAAATAAAAAGAAATAAAGGGTATATGGATTAGAAAGAAAGAAAAAGAACTATCACTATCATTTCCCCCCCACAAATGACATGACTGTTTAGGTAGAAAACCCAAAAGAATTTATAGATGCATAATTATTTAACAGTAACGAAAAAATTTGACTAGGTTATTGGATATAAGTCAACAGAACAAGAATAGATTATTATTCTTATTTTTATTATTATACTCCAGCCACTAACAGGAAACAAATTTGAAAAAACTGATACAATCTACATATATAAAAGCCTAAGCAACCATCAAAACTGAACAGACAACGGAACAGGCTGCATGGGGTGACCAGGCCTGAGGGGGTGGGGGTTAGTGAGGGGTGACCAAGCAACTGAGCAGCAGGCTGCATGGGGCAACCATGCCCACAGGGGGGAAGTTGGGGGCAATCAGGCTGTCAGGGAGTCAGTAAGGGGTGACCAGGCAGGAGGGGGGGGGCAGTTGGGGTGACTAGGCTGGCATGGGGGGCGTTAGGGGTAACCAGGCTGGTGGGGGGGGGAGTTGGGGGTGACCAGCCAGTGGGGGGGAGTTAGGGGTGATCTGGCAGGCAGGCAGGTGAGCAGTAAGGAGCACCAGGAATTCTGGGAGTACGGTGGAAGTTCTGGTGGCAGTCCCAGGACCTGAATCAGAAGCCCAGAGGAGGGGAGGGGGAGCACCAGGAATGCTGGGAATGGTAGTTCTGGTGGCAGACAGATCTCCTAGACACTAAAGCAGTGATTCCCAAAGTGGTCTATATCGACCCCCAGGGGTCTATGACAACCTGCAAGGGGTCTACGTCAGCGAAAAAAAAATTTGGGGGTCCATGAAATGAAAATGGGGGTCCACGATAGTGGACATACACTGATAGTACCTATTTACTTACATCATATTATCTTATAATATCAATATAAAAACATATAAATTATTTATAAAAGTACCTATGAAGTAAAAAATTTATTATATATGTTTATAAAATTGTGTAAGTTGTAGGATAAAAACCTGCACATAATGATATACCAGTATCATCTTGTTACAAGCATACGCGCAGTAAACATTCTTGCCAATTTTTGTCTCAAAGCTTCGCGAACTTGCACCGACTTGTTCAATTCGTCACTCTATAAATATGAATGTGAGAAAAATACGTTCATTCGTTTCCTGAATCTTGAATAGGAAAGTGCTGAGAAAACATTTAAAAAAATATAAACTGGTAGTTTATCATACAAATTATAGTGAATCAGTGTTATTTTGTTTGAGAATGCCGGAGAAAAGTAGGTACATTATTTTTTATTAAATTTTATGTTACGTATATTTTATATAACAGATACAAAATTTTATTTTGAGTAGTTTTAATTTAAATTCAATAAATAAATGTATAAAACTTAACATGTGTTTTTATTTCAAGTTTTTAACACTAAACTTCACTACAGTTAGAAATTTACAAAAAAATCAATATCAGGTAAGTAGGGGGTCTACCCAAAACCGAAAAACATGGCAAGGGGTCTACGGCACAAACAAGTTTGGGAACCTCTGCACTAAAGCAAAGAGAGCCTGTAGCAAGTTTCTGTTGTGGTGGGGGATGGAGGGAGAGCAAAGATGAGAGACATAAGTAAAATCAGAGTGTCAGGGAAAAATTAAAGGGAGGATATCCTAAAACTTCCAGGAAATCTCCACCAATGAAGCAAAGAAAAAGAAAGCCTCTATTATTCTGTGAGCAACAAACCCCTGGGTTGGGGGTCTCATAATTCGCTCGTATGATTGCAAAGACAGACAGAAACTCCCGGATTGGAGAGGGCTCCTCTGAGGGCTCCCAGATTGGAGAGGGTGCAGGTTGGGCTGAGGAACCCACACCCCATGCACGAATCTTCATGCACTGGGCTCCTAGTTGATAATAATATCAAATAATTTAGGGGGGGAATTTAACAAAATCTGTGTGTAATCTTTACATAGAGAGCTTTACAATATAACGGAGGGTGGGGGGATATTTAAAGTAGATTATAATGTCCTGTCCAGGTGGCTCAGTTGCTGGGAGCTTCGTCCAGTACACAAAAAAATTTTCGGATTTGAATCTCAGTCAGGGCACATATTTAGTTTTTTAGTTTGATCCCTAATTGAGTGGGTATGGGAAATAAATAGAATAAAGTAGACCATAATGAATGGAAAAGGTGTTCAATTCCACTAGTTATGAGGAAAATACAGGCCCACAATGATCTTCATCTACATACCCACCCACATGGCTAAAATTAAAGGGCAGACACTGCTAAGTTTTAGTGAGGATAAGAAGTAAAATAACTTCAGAAATCTATGAAGCATTATCTACAAAATTTGAGCAAATGTCTCCTAGAAATTCCAAGAATATACCAACAGAAATCCTATCTAATAAAAGAGTGGTATGCAAATTGACCATCACTCCTACACACAAGATGGCTGACCCCATGTGGTCAAAGATGGCTGCCTCCATGTGAATACAAGATGGCCGCCACAAGATGGTCAGCGGGGGAGGGCAGTTAGGAGGAACCAGGCCTATAAGGGAGGGTAGTTGTAGGCGATCAAGTCTGCAGGGGAGGGCAGTTAGGGGTGACCAGGCTGGCAGAGGAGGGAAGTTGAGGGTGACCAGGCCTGCAGGGAAGGGCAGTTGGGGGGACCCCAGGCCTGCAGGGGAGGGCAGTTGGGGGAGACCAGGCCTGCAGTGGAGGGCACTTAGTGTTGACCAGGCCTGCAGGGAGGGCAGTTAGGGGTGACCAGGCTTGCAGGAGAGGGCGGTTAAGGGCAATCAGGCTGGCAGGGGAGCAGTTAGGCATCAATCAATTAGGCAGGGGTTGATCAGGCTGGCAGGCAGAAGCGTTTAGGGGCAATCAGGAAGGCAGGCAAGTGAGTAGCTGTCAGCCAGCAGTCCTGGATTGTGAGAGGGATGTCCAACTGCCCGTTTAGGCCTGATCTTTTCGGGATCAGGCATAAATGGGCAATGGGACATTCCTCAAGGGGTTCCAGATTGGAGAGGGTGCAGGCTGGGCTGAGTGACACTCCACTCCCCTGTGCACAAATTTTGTACACCAGGTCTCTAGTATACATATTTTTTGTGTGTGTCAGAATGTTCATAGCATCATTGTTTATAATAATCCAAACCAGAACCAATGAGACTGGATAGATTAATGGTGCTATATCATGTAATGGCAAACTACACTGACATCAGAACACAGACAGACCATTGCTAAGGCAAGAGGGATGACTCTTACAAACCATGATGAATGAAAGAAAGCAAACACAAAGGAAGACACTGTCTGTGGTTCTATACATGTGAAGTTCACAAACAGGCAAAACAAATCTGTAGTATTAGAAAGCAGGATAATGATTACCTTTGGTCAAGAATGGAAGCTACCATGAGGGAGCTTTGGTGTTGCTGGAAATATTCTGTGCTCACTTTCTGATAACCTATCAATCTGTGCATTTTTCTCAAGCAATGTTATCCTTCACTGAAATATTTATTTATTTGTTTACTTTCTTTTACTGTTTTGTTTTGTTTTTTAAAGAAAGAGGAAGGGGAGAGAGAATAGCATTGATTTGTTGTTCCATTTATTTATACATCATTAGTTGATCTTGTATATGTCCTGATTAGGATCGAACCTGAAACGTAGGTGTATAGGAATAATGACCTAACCATCTGAGCTACCCAGCAACAGCTTTATTTATTTATTTATTTATTTATTTATTTATTTATTTATGTTTCTCTGAAGATGAGGCTGAAGCCAATTTTTCCATGGAGGACAAAAAGAGGCCCATATGGGTGGGCCATTTTTCAGAGAAAACCTGAAGCACAGAACAGTACATGGAAAAAGGGTTAATTTCCATGGTGTCAACCGGAGGCTCAGATGAACTTGGGGGGAAGAGTGCCTTATTCCCAGAGAGATCAGAAAGTGGAACCCATTTTCCAAAAAAGAGCATAGGCCTTGTTTTATTTAATATAGATTTGATCATTAATAACCTCACTGTGTGGAACCGGTCATGAGAGCTGTGAAAGTTCTCCCCGCCTACAGTTGTCCTCTTACAGGGCTACCCCTCTTAGCTTCTCGGATGCTCTCCTAGATGCAGACTGTGAATTTAGGAGCAAAATTGTACCTATGTCCTCTTTGTGAGGCAGCATAGTAAGAAACTAGGAAAGCCGAAACCGGTTTGGCTCAGCAGTAGAGCGTCGGTCTTCGGACTGAAAGGTCCCGGGTTCGATTCTGGTCAAGGGCATGTACATTGGTTGCGGGCACATCCCCGGTAGGGAGTGTACAAGAGGCAGCTGGTCGATGTTTCTCTCATGGACATTTCTAGCTCTCTATCTCTCTCCCTTCCTCTCTGTAAGAAAAATCAATAATATATATATATATATATATATATATATATATATATATATATATATATATAAAGAAACTAGGAAAATTCCTTGGCAAGTGGGGAAAGACAGATAACTGAACAAACTGGTGGAGTAATTTATAGCAGATCCAGAAGGTCACCTCCCTAGAAATAACATCTAGGCCTCAGTTGTATTTCAGTTGTAGGCCCAGAAAAGCAGCCATCACCGGTTGCAATGACTAATGACCTCCTGCTCTGGCGCTGACCAATCAGTGGAGACCAGGACCCTGAAAAAGCGCACCTGGAAAAGCTAATGAATATTCTATTCACACCTCACCTTAGACCTCCCCTAACCACTCTCCTTCCCTTTCCATTCTCCTTCTCTTCCCACACTGATGTGCACTTCCTGAACTCTAAGGGACCCCACAAGACTTGCAACCAGGGGAGAAGTGGGCAGTGCCAGCTTGTCCCAGGCTAATCCACTGAACCTCACTCCAAGAACCCCTTTTCTCTGACTTCCCAGTGAAGCAAAGCATCCCAGCCTAGGCTCTCCTGCTGCTTCTATGCTAAGTTTTTCCTTGTTTCACTGTCCACCATCTTGAATAAACAAACTCTCATAACCACCTGGGCTCGTATTGTGAATCTTTCCTGCACAAAGTCCATACTACTGCTGGCCCTGAGCAGACTCACTCAGGGCCAGGTCCCCTGTGTGGTAACATCTTTGTTTCTACTCATCCTTGTTTTTCTTTTTGCTCCTCAAGTTTGGTTCAAGAAACCTCTGTTCTCAGAACTAACGGGGAGATAGACAGATGGGTAGATAGTGCAAAGATATGTGGGTGGATGGATGGATGGATAAATGGAAGGAAGAATGATCTTAAAACCAATATTGGAATTTGAAGAGTAGATAGTTTGGGGACAGGAGGGAAGAGTTCGGAGGGCGCAAAAGTAGAAAGAAAATTGATGTGGAATGGAACAATGGGGCCACAAGAATCTCTGAGAGATAGAGACCCTGTCCATGGAGGAGGGTGTTGTGAGAGCGGGAGGACCTAAGGGTAGGGGGTGCAGCTGCTGAGACCCCAGTGAATAATTATAAAACACTTAGAATAGTGCCTCACACTTAAGAAAAATGCTTGACTCCCTCTCTCTCTCTCTCTCTCTCTCTCTCTGTCTCTCTCATCAATACATAAAATATTTTTCAAAAAAAATGCAAATTTTAGCCGAAACTAGTTTGGCTCAGTGGTAGAGCATCGGTCTATGGACTGAAAGGTCCCGGGTTTGATTCTGGTCAGGGGCATGTACGTTGGTTGCAGGCACATCCCCTGTAGGAGGGTGTGCAAGAGGCAGCTGGTTGGTGATTCTCTCTCATCGATGTTTCTAGCTCTCTATCTCTCTTCCTTCCTCTCTGTAAAAAATCAATAATATATATATATATTTAATGCAAATTTTGGAGCCCCACCCTAAACCTACTAAATCTGGGAAAGAAGCCCTCTGGGGGTTTCTGATACCCACAGGCCTGTGAAAATTGCTGTGGTGGGAGAGAGATTGGATTAATGTTTGGTCAGCTTCTCCTGCAGGGTGGAAAAGCTTTGCCTTTGTCCCAGGCACAAACCTGGGAGGCAAGGGAAGTCCTCTCAGGTGCTGGGACCCTTTCTCTTTTGAGCTGATATCAGCTTCCGGGTAGGTGTGAAGCCGGATGTAGACTTAATCCATAGTAAGGGTGGGGAAAGCTAAGCCTGGCTGGGAGGATCCTTGCTAAGGTGACCAGATTTTAACATTGGTAAAGTGGGACACCATTGACCTGGGGGGAGGGGAGGGCGTCCTTGATTAAAAATTTGGTCTATATGTTATAATAATAGCATTAAAAGACATAAGTCCTTCTGCTAATGCTAATTTTTTAAAATGCCGAGGGACGCAGGACAAATTGTTAAAAATCGGGACTGTCCCGCCAAAATCGGGACATCTGGTCACCTTAATCTTTGCCCAAGGACAAGCAGCTGACAATGGGAAGGACCTCCAGGGCTTCCCAACACTCAGACTTCGAACACAACCAAAACAGTAGGTGTCTACTTCTTGCCTGTTGTGAACCATACTGCCATGCGTGTGGGTGCGAAAGTCTCTGTGTGTGTTCCTGACTATAATTTTGGTGGGCCTAAAAGTCACTCTTTGAACCTTCCCCCAAATCGTCCCATATAAACCTAAATCCTATAAAGGCATTTTCAAACATTCTCTTACTGAGATGCCTCTAGGGTCTTCATGGTTGTGTCCTCCTCACTGCAATGAGACAGTATACCCACATTGGCTGACGGGGTAGCTCAGGTGGTTAGAGTTGTCCATCTATGCCAAGGTTGTGGGTTGGATACGCAGTCAGAGCACATACAAGAATCAAGCAATGAATGCATAACTAAGTGGAACAACTAATCGATGTCTCTCTCTCTTAAGTCAATCAATAAAATTTTTAACTAAAAATTTTTAGTTAAAAATTTTATTAAAAATAAGTAACTCCCCTGCCCCAAATAAATAAGAATAAATAAACCCACATTTGCTCAACTACTGGTGTCCTACTCATGGTCTTTGGCTGAGGGGCCTAGACAGATACCACCAAGTCTGTCTCAGAAAGCAGCCCACATACAAGGCAGGAAAAGCCCGATTCCCCATCCCCTCCCCCAAGCCCAAGCCTGGCTCCACTTCTCAGCTTTGCCCATTCGATCGGCAGCATGTGCCACCTACCATTTTGCTTGTTACCCTGTTTTTCTTTTAGACGTCATAGAGAAGGGGCGTCTGGTCACAATTTATAAAACAAGGAATTGGTTGGATTGTCCCATGTGGACATCAGGGCCATCCACTGTCGCGGTGACCAACGTGCTCCCAGGAAGCAGAAATCACAGCCAGTTAAGGGAGACCCCATCCTGAGACAGGAAGAGGCAGTTCAGACGGTGAGCTGATTCTAGCAACGAGATCTCAGACTTTCCTTTTTGCATTCCATCACCCGGGTCGCTGTCTCTCCCATGGATTCTAAAAAAAAAAGTCCCCTGGGGATGAGCATGGCCAGTTGTCCTATCTCCAGATCTGAGTCCCCAGCAGACCCTGGGCAAGCAGGGAGTCCAGCCCAACGATTAGACACGGGCCTGTGCAGCTCAGAGGACCTGGACTGGGAGACCAATGACACATAGATCACACTCAGGTCATTCATTCACAAGGAAAATCAGCTAACCATCTACCTGCACCCCCATCTCCCCTTCACCGCACAGGGAAACCAGCCCGACCCCAAACCGTAGTCGGGGCCAGTGTGTCTGAAGTTTCCCACCTCCAAAGGGGACTCGGAGGGCGGGGGCCATGGAGGAATGATTGGGGCCAGTGTGTCTGAAGGAATGACTGGAAAAATAACTAGATGTTGGGGACCTGAGAGGAGGCGGCTGGATGGCGGGAGAGGTGGGGCTCCCAGGACCAAGAAAGAATGGGATGACCCAGGGGCACTGGCTGGCAATTAGAGCGACCCTTTCACCCAGACACAATACTGGGTCCCCCTGGGGCCAGAACCAAAGCTTTTTGGCCCCTGAGGTCTCCCAGCCCCCAGGACAGGGACCCGGTGCTCAAAGGACTAATGAAGGATTGTGCCCTCCCTCTCCCAAGGGCGGGGCCTGATGTCGGGGAAGAGTCCCTAGCGGAACCATTGGGTGGGCCCGTGGGTTGTGGGTGCCTATCAGGTATTTAAGGGGACATTCGCAGGGCTGGTGGCGAGAGCCTTCAAGCCCAGAGAACCCAGCGGCATCCAGGATGCAGGAACCGGAGTCTCCCAACGGTGTGTCTGCCAACAGGAAGGGCTGGGAGGGGGGAAATGCAAGCAGATAGGGCTCTGCAGGTGGGGTCCTGGGGCCGGGCCTGGAGGCTCTTGGGCATCCAGGCCAGGGCCAGCTTCTCTGGGAGGCTGAGTGGGTTTGGGGACGGAGTGACACCGTCGGGTGGCTTCAGACATGGAAGGGACCTATTGGCAGCTGGCTGGTCCACTCGAGGGACTGTTTTCTGAGATGGGGAATCCCCCACAGAAACAATGCAGGGTCCCCTTGAGGGCAGGACCGAGGCCGTCTTCAAACTGAGGTCTCCCGGCCACCGGGAGAGGGACCACGTGCCGCAACTGCTCCATAAGAGGACCGACCGGCCCAATAAAAGGACCAAAGCGTTGAGCTTCTGTGTAGGGCGGGGCTCGATGACAGGTTAAGAAGGGTGGGACTGAATGCCAGGCTAAGAAGGGAGGGGCTGAATGCCACGCAAAGAAGGGTGGGTCCCAGGACCCCTAGGAAGTGCTATTTAAGCTCCAGGCTGTGTGGTCTTACGTGCAGAGCGTGCAGTAGCATCGAAGATGCAGGAACCGCCGTCTCCCCAGGGTGAGTCCGCCCGCAGAGAGGGCTGGGTGTGAGGAGAGGCAGCCACGGGACTTGCAGGTGGAAACCTGGCGCTGGGGCTGGGGGTTCCTGGGCATCCAGACCAGGGCCAGCATCTCTGGGAGGCTGAGTGGATTGGAGGATGAGATGGCACGGTCGAGGAAAGGGCCGGGGGAGGGGAAGCAGGGTGAAGTCTGAGGTCCCCGCCAGGTCTGGCTGTGAGCCCCCAAGAAGAACTCAGGCGCTGGTACCAGACCCATTTTGGGGATGGGGACGCGAGGCCTAGAGAGGTCGCGGTCCCGGAGTGTGGGTCAGATGACACGCTCTTATCCACTGCTTGGTAGCTGCCCTGAGGGCCCGGTGAGCTGCGGGCTGTCTGTGGGTCGCCTCTAATCCCGTCTCCCCACTTCCGCCAGGCGCTCCACCTTCCCCAGCCCGTCCGAAGAAGAAGCGGCAGAAGCGCACCGTGTACACCGAGGCGCAGCTGACGGAGCTGGAGGAATTCTTTAAGAGGAAACACTATGGGACCTATGACGAACGCGTGAGCCTGGCGACCAGGCTGAATCTGCAGGAGCATCAAGTGCAGGTAAAACCCCAACACCCCAACCCACACCCCAACCCCAACCCCCAGCCAGGAATCACCCCGCCCGCTGCAAACAAGCGCAATCCATGCCCCACTGCGATGCAGAAGGAGGATGGCGTGGGAAGGGGCAGACCAGGCCAGAAAGACCAAGTGCTGCCCAGAGTCCCCCGTGTGGTCCGGGGCCTGGCCCCGGAGTCCGCCTCAGCCCTGAGTGGGACACACTGGCCAACACCATGCAGCCTCTCGCAGCTCCACACGGGGACCCTCTCACGCAGACCCCTTCCAGTTTCCCCGGATGCCCAAGCCCTGCCCCTCCTGCTCTCTGCGCCTTCCCTGGAGGAGCCCACGCCAACATGGGGCCCATTGTCGGATCAGGGGGCGGAGGGAGACGGTAAGGCCGGCCCTTCTGCCCTGAGCCTCCTCACCCCTGGGTGTAGGCGGGAGCGCAGAGCTTCTCCCCTCTTCCCCCCGCCCCATACATTCTCTTTATTTATTTATTTTTAAAAATAAATTCTTTTTGTTCAGATTGTTACAAATGTTTCTCTCCCCCCACCCCATTGCTCCCCTCCACCAGGTTCCCACCCCACCCTCTGGCCTTTCCCCACCCCACATTGTCCTCATCCATAGGTGCACACTTTATGTTCAGTCTCTTCTCGCATCCCCCACTCCCCTTTCCCCAGAGAATCATCAGTCCACTCCCTTTCCGTACCTCTGATTCTATTATATTCACCAGTTAATATTGTTCATCAGATTTTTTAATTCCCTTGGCTTTTAGATTCACTTGTTGATAGTTACATATTTGTTGTTCATAATTTTTTATTTATTATTCTTCCTCTTCCTAAAGAACCCCCTTCAGCAATTCATATAAATCTGGTTTGGGGGTGATGAACTCCTTTAGCTTTTTTTTATTTGTGAAGCTCTTTTTCTGGCCTTTGATTCTGAGTGATAGCTTTGCTGGGTAGAGTAATTTTGGCTGTAGGTTCTTGCTATTCATCGCCTTGAATATTCCTTGCCATTCCCGTCTGGCCTGCATGGCTTCTGTTGAGAAATCAGCTGACAATCTTATGGGTGCTCCTTTATAGGTAACTACCTGCTTTTCTCTTGCTGCTTTTAATATTCTCTCTTTGTCTTTTGCTCTTGGGATTTTAATTATGATTTGTCTTGGTGTGGTTCTCTTTGGATTTTTTTTCTCTGGGGTTCTGTGGGCTTCCTGGACTTGTAAGTCTATTTCTTTCACCAGGTGGGGGAAGTTTTCTGTTACTATTTCTCCCAATAGGCTTTTGGTATCTTGCTCTCTCTCTTCTTTTGGGACCCCCATAATTCTGATGTTGGTTCGCTTGAAATTGTCCCAGATGTTTCTTACACTATCTTCAATTTTCTGGATTCTCTTGTCTTCTTGCTTCTGCGGAGGAGTGTCTTCTGGCTCTTTATGTTCCAAATCTTTGACTTGATTCTTGGGATCTTCCATTCTGTTTTTAGGACTCTGTATAATATTTTCTTTTTATTTCAGACAATGTATTCTTTATTTCTAGTTGATCCCTTTTTGTATCCTCAAAGGTCTCGTTTATTTTATGGGCCTTTTCTAGGAAATTCTTGAAAAACCTTATAACCGTGGATTTGAACTCTATATCCAGTCTTTTGTTCTCCAACTCTTTCGTTTGAGATCTATTTCCTTGTCTCAGCATTCTCGCTGCTTCCCTGATTTGACGGAATAGTTTTGTCTGCTAGGTGTCCTGGTAGAGCTCAGTAGCACAGCCTTCCCAGTCCACCAAGACTGAGGTGGACAGTATTGGTGCAGCCCTTTGTGGGCTGTGTATGCAGTCTTGTTGTTAAGCCTTGCTTGTTGTTGGTATCACTGGGATATGTTGATCTCCAAGCCAATTGGCTGTGAGGATCAGCAGTGTCTCAGCTAGGAGGGCTTCTGTGCTTGAGTTACAGTTTATTTCATTAAGCTGCCACAATACAGGCCGTTTATATGCAAAAGCAGCTGTGTGGTGCCTTGGGTGGGTCTGTAGAATGTGCAGGATGGGGCCTCGAGTCCAGTCCTCAGGGTGGGGCGGGGTCTCAGGACATCACTAGGCTGGGGCATGGCTAACAGCAATGACTGCCGTCAGCCTTCTCTGCCCTTCCATGTTTCCAAGTCCCCATGTCCCCGTGCTCCAGCGCAGTGAACAATGATTGCTTTGCACACCTCTGCAAGAGAGTCACCTTCACTTTCAGATCCGATGGGCGACAAGACTAGCGTCTCCCTGTAGGCATCTGGGTCCCCCACATGATCCCAAAAACTGGATTTCAAAGTGATCGGGACCTTGTTTCCCTTCGGGTTGAAAAAAAGCCTCCCGCCCAGTCGCCCACCACCAGCCCGATTCACGTGCCTCCGTACCTAGGCTCCTCAGCTTTTCATCGCTTGCGCTCCTTTCTCTTTCAGCCAGCCTTTCTGTGGTTTTGGGTGATAGATATTCCGTATATTCGGTTTAATTTTGAAATTGTTGTGCGAGGCGGCAGACCAGCTGTTTACCTACGCCTCCACCATGGTTTCTCCGCTTCTCACCTCTCACACTGGCTCCCTGTGCCCTCTCTCCCCAGGTGTGGTTCAAGAACCGCAGGGCCAAAGAACGCAAGCTACAGAAACTGCGCGAGGAGCAAGACCCAGGAGCCCCAGCTGAGCCCCAGGGCAGGGGTTTGTACCCAGCTGCCCCTGTGCCCATGCCTGCGGGCCCTGCGTTCCAAGGGGGCCCTGAGCTCCCCCCCATGCCTGTGTTCCCTGAGGGGCCAGTGTTCCCCAACCACCCTCAGCACTACGGGGGCCCAGGTTTCTACAGCCCGCCTCCACCTACCCATTTGCAAGTCTCCCCAGAAGCAGAATCCCGTGTCTACAACTACAGCCAGGTCTGCTGGGGCCCTGCGCAGAGCTACCCAGCCATGGTCCCCGCTGCACCTGTTCCAGCTCCAGCTCAGGCCGGAGTCTTACCTCAGCTCCCCTACAACGGTTTCAATGCCACCCCAGTTCCTGCAGAGCTGCGCCCATGTCCCTTAGAGGGGTACATTTCCTCCTGCCAGCCTTGGCCTGAGGAGGAGGAGGACACTTGCGACTATCTGAATCTCTAAGGGAGTCCATCCCAGCCCAGTCCTGCAGCTGCCGCAGGACCAGAGGGGACCAGGGTGTGTGCCCATGCGGGTGCGAGAAGAGCTGGTCAGTGCGTCTTGGATAACAGTTACTACTATGCAGCATCAGCGCACCTCTGAGCATCCACCTTGGGGAGGTAGCATTTGCTCTGCCCCTTTCTTGGCCACCGCTCATGGACGTCCTGTGGGGCTGCTCGGTGGTCCAGGCTGAGCCAATTAGGGCGCACATGACCTCGCTGCCAGTTTGCAGAGCCAGGAGCACAATAGCTGCTGGTGGTGCAGGAACCCCTGGAGAACTGCTGCCCAGAACTTTCCAAAGGACCCAGCCTGGACTCCTTGCTCCTCCTGGCGGCGTGCTCTGGTGCCCGGAGGACTGGCAGAGCTTCTCCCATCTAGACATCTGTGACTCGTGGCTGCCTTGTGCTTTTCCTGTGGCATTCCCTGCACTCGCAGAATGGACCCCCTTCTCACGGCATAATTGGACACCAGGAAGACTCAGATCGTCACGTATCTGTATTTTTATTATTAATTTTTTGTAACACATTTGAATTGCTGTATTTTTGTTATTAATTTTTTATAACATATTTGAATTGTCCTTATTTCTAGGCAATGAACATCTTACAAACCTTTGTCCCATTTGTATTTTCCATTGGTAAAATTTATTGATTGTAATGTACTTTATTTCCATATGAATCATTGCCTGGTGTTATATTATGCCTTGGTCTTTTTTTATCAGTGGAAAGCTGATGCTGCAAATAATAAATGTATTAAAAATTACAAATGACTTTCGTGAGCTTCACTTTCAAATAGACATACAAGTTTGTAGAAGTCGTGTTCATTGTGTCTACTCTTCTGGTGGCAAACTGGACACTAATACATCCCTGAGAGAGGAGTTCAATTTTGGGTTATTTTTTCATCAAGGATTTCTAACTGTTAATTCATAGGGAAGTGTCATAAGTGAAGGTTCCATTTAGCCACAAGTCAAAACTCTAGAAGAGATACAGAAAATAGAGCAGTAGAATAAAAAAGGAAGGGGAGAAGATAAAGAATAAAAAACAACCAGAAAAAATGACAAGAATTACATGAATACTAATGACTTTTATATTTTTTAAAGAAATCCTGCCTGGTAAAAGAGTAATACAAATTACCATCGCTCTGCTATACCCACAAGCTACACCCACCAGCCAATCAGGAGCAAATATGCAAATAAACCCAACCAAGATGGCCACAGCCACAGAGACCAGGAGGAAGGCTTGCGTTTCCCAAGCAATGGAGGAAGCCAAGCTTTCTGCCTGCCCTTGCCGGCCTAAGCCTCTACTCAAGGCTACAAAGTTTCAATTATAGAAGGTAAACAAATCCAAACAGAAATGGTGGCAGCCATGGATCTGGAAAGAGAGGGAGGCTAGGGTTGCCCCTGAATGGAGGAAGCAAAGCTTTCCACACACCCTGGCTGGCCCAGGCCTCCATTCCAGGCGACAAAGTTTCAATTATAGAAGATACATAAATTCCAACAGAAATGTCTGCAGGCCACGGAGGAAGCAGGAGGCTTGGCTCCGCTCCAGTTTCAATTGTAGAAGGTAAATAAATTCCAGATACGAGGGCCTCTGCTTGGGTCACCAGGAGGTGTGGCTGGCCTGCGTACCACCTCAGGCCCCTCGCTCAGGCTGCCCCATGCCCCAAGGGAACCCCCCACCCTGATTTGAGATGCCCTTCAGGGCAAACCAGCTGGCCCCCACCCATGAACCAGGCCTCTATCCTATCTAATAAAAGAGTATTATGCAGATTGACCATCACTCCAATACACAAGATGGCTGTCCCCCATGTGGTCAAAGATCCTGCCTCTATGTGGACACAAGATGGCCACCACAAGATGGCCAGCAGGGGAGGGCAGTTGGGAGGAATCAGGCCTGCAAGGGAGGGCAGTTGGAGGCAATCAACCCTGTAGGGGAGGGCAGCAAGGGGCAAACAGGCTGGCAGGGGAGCAGTTAGACATCAATCAGGCTATCAGGGAATGGTTAGGGAGTGATCAGGCTGGCAGGCAGAAGCGGTTAGAGGCAATCAGGCAAGCAGTTGGGAGCTAGCATTCCTGGATTGTGAGAGGGATGTTCAACTGCCCGTTTAGTCCCAATCCCATGGGTAGTCGAACATCCCTCAAAGGGTCCCGGATTGAAGAGGGTGCAGGGGTGCAGGCTGGGCTGAGGGGCACATCCCAGCCCAGGGATAACTTTCGTGCATTGGGCCTATATATATATATAGTTAATCCTCATCCCAGGATATTTCTCCATTAATTTTTAGGGACAGAGAGTAACAACAATGTGAGAAAGACACTGCAATTAGCTGCATCCCACATGCACCCCAACTAGGCCCAGGAATAAAGCCTACAATCCAGGCAGGTGACCAGAATCTAACCGGGGACTCTTTTGTCCTTGGGCCAACGGTCTATCCTCTGACCCAAAGCAGCTAGGGTTAACAATGATGACTTTATTTATTATTAAGTTTTAAATATTTTTAAAATTGATTTAAGAGAGAATCGCTGATTGGCTGCCTAGTGCACAGCCCCTACTAGGGACCATGCCTTCAATCCAAGGCATGTGCCCCTAAGCAAGAATCGAACTTTGGACCCTTCCTTACACAGACTGGCACTCTGTCCATTGACCCAAACCAACTAGGGCAACAATGATGACTTTGAATTAATCACTCCACTAGAAAGGCAAATAAAGAAGGTGTGGCACACATAGACAGTGGAATATTACTGGGCCATAAAAAGAAAGGAAATTGCCAAAACCGGTTTGGCTCAGTGGATAGTGCATCGGCTTGAGGACTGAAGGGTCCCAGGTTCGATTCCGCTCAAGGGCATGTACCTTGGTTGCAGGCACATCCCCAGTAGGGGGCGTGCAGGAGGTAGCACATCAATAATTCTCTCTCATTGAGGTCTCTAACTATCTCTCTCCCTTTCTTACTGTAAAAAATAAATGCGATATATTTAAAAAACAAAAACAATCATGTATAAATAAACAGTAAGTCAAGGGTCAATTGACATATTACTTTGTGTCACAAAGTCTGTGTAACAGAACCTCCTTTCTCAATTGTAATTAGTTCTAGAAGGCTGTTTGGGAAGCAATTTGTTTGAATACCCAATCATTCCCCGCCCGCCCGCATTAGAAATTATGTAAACTGAATTCATCCGTTGCAGACTGCCAACTGACAAAAAGGTATTAACCTTTGTGTACATAAACACTTCTTTTCTTAAATGTGTCGACCCACACCCTACTAGCCCTAAGGGCTTTCCTTTATCCAATCAACAACAGGGTTTCTATCCCTTCAAATGCCTGGATTAGGGTGTTGGGAGCACTTTCACACTTTAACAATGTCAGTTCGCTTAATGGCCTCTTTATCTTTTGAAAATGTGGTAATGGCGGATTTCCCAGCAGCAAAAGTATTCTCTCTTCTTTGTTTGTTGTCTGAGAGATGGTTTTTGTCATGCTGAGGTATCAGTTGGAAGGGGTTGTCAGGTCGAAAACACAACAGGACATTTTTCTGGGTTGAGATGCAAATTGCTCTAGATGTTCCAGATCTGACGTTGACTGCTTTTTGAATCCACATATCTATAAACTTAACCACCTACAGCAAGCGGGTCAAACTCAAAGGCCAACAACGGGGGCCAAATCAACAAGATTTTAGTGTATGTGGGCCACAAAACACAGGAGCTTTAATTTTCATAGGAACATAGGTTTATTTCGATAGAGACATGCTGAATGCAAAAGGCTAAAATAAACCAGTAATCATAAAATAAACCAGTAACATAAAATAACAGGACACTTAAATAAAAATTGACATTTTTTTTCTCGGACAATAACTTGCCAGACACGGAATAACGGCACAAATTACTAAGCGCCATGCAAACAAACCTATTTCTCTTGTTTTCCGACAGTGAAATATCTTCTGTTGCACACACCAAACAGATAAGTACAGGACTAATGACGCGGCCATCGGCTGCTACAATATTCCATGCTAGTATGAGTGGAGAGAAATGGTGTGCCTGCGAATAAGGTGCTTCAGGGAAATGACTGCAACAAGATTAAAGTAATCAGTCATTAGCCAACATTGTAGTTCATTATTCAAAATTATGCATAACAAAATACTGTGAAAATTAGGCTATAGAATTTTTTAATAAGACTTTTTTACATAGCGTTATATTGGCTGGGCCACAGAAATATTTTTAAAATATTTTTTCATATATTTTATTGATTTTTTACAGAGAGGTAGAGGGATAGAGAGTTAGAAACATCAATGAGAGAGAAACATCAATCAGCTGCCTCTTGCACACCCCCTACTGGGATGTGCCTGCAACCAAGTTACATGCCCTTGACCGGAATCAAACCTGAGACCTTTCAGTCCACAGGCCGATACTCTATCCACTGAGCCAAACCGGTTTTCGGCACCACAGAAATATTGGTTGTGGGACCCCTGCCACCCGCCAGCCCCAAGTTTGACATGATTGAACTACAGGCTCCCTCTGGCTCCTGTCTCCAGCTTCCTCTGCCACCCCCTTGTGGCTGTCCTGGCCCCTGAGTCTCCCAAAGCCTTTCTCTGACCCTGTCCTGGTCCCATTTAGCAAAGGCACCAATCCTCTTAGCCAGGCCAGCCTCAGCAAAACACAGGGAGACTTAGCAGGGATTTGGAGGGACATGTGACAGGCTGTGGTGGAGGGGGAAACACAACCTTCTCCACGCCTTTGGGGCGAGTTGCATGCAGTGTGTTGTGCCATTAACACGCTCAGCACGGAGCCTGAATCAAAGGTCCTGAATCAATGGGAGTCTTACTCTTCTGCCACTTGGATGCCTCCCTCATGTCCTCCCTTCCTCCTGTCTGTATTTGGTACCCCCTCCTTCCCCTTCCCTCTCCTCCTCTGGCTTCTCTCCTTCCCCCTCAGTCTGCAGGCTTCTCCCCAGTGGGTTGCCTTTGCCTTGACCTGGTCTAACTCACCACTTGCTCTCACCCTCCTGGCGTAGGCCCGGGCAGGCCAATGTCTCAGCCAGATCAGAGGAGGAATGAATGGGACACGGGACACATGGGCAGATGAAGTAAAACCCTTCTCAAGCCCAGCTCCCACCATCTCCTGCCTCCCGGGTGCCTGTGAGACCTGGGCTGCAGGTGCATGGAAGTCTCTGGGATCCTCTTCCCCATGCAAGACCCTGGAGTTGCTCTCAGGAAGGGACAGGGAGGCAGCAGTGTCTCGTGGCTGCGATTCGTCTACAGTGATGTGGGCAGAGGATGGTCTTCGTGGGAGATGTTCACAAACATCCTTGGTTACATTTGCATTTTATTGTGTGTGTATGGGGGGGGGGGTCCTCTCTTTTCTGCACCCATAATTGAAAAGGAAACAGTTCGGTTGCTGAGTGGAGGAGCTGGGGATTAAGAAATTAAAGAAAGAAAGAGTCCAGCGGCAGAAATAGATTTATAAAGCTGGGAGCTAGGTGGGCGCCATTCTCTCTGATGGAGAGCCAGCAAGCACCTGAGCCCACACAGCAGGTTTATTTTATAGGGTCAAAGGAGCTTATCTGCACTCTTTCATAAGCCCTAGCATTACTGGATTTACATATCTAGACCCGCCCCTGCCGACACCTGGGCTTGATGGAAGGCCAAGCTGATTACACTTTCTGCCATCTTGGAGACATGCGTATCTGAGCCTCGGCTCTGCCCATTGTCTCAGACTCAGCTGACAATTTAAGGAAAATGCCCATATTCCCAGGCATCCCTCTACACATTTTCAATCAAAAACTGAAAAATAGGGCCAATGTACAAAACTGCATCTCGTGCTGTGGCAAAGAGAGGGTGGAGAGGACTGGAGCTGTGTAAGCAGAACCCAGGACTAGGACTTGGGTTTTAGAGCTCAGAAGGTGGACACCCCCAGGTTCCTCTACCGAGTCATTCCCTCACACAGCTAAGGACCTCTTTCCCACACAGGCTTTGGCCTTTCCTGGTGGGGTGGAAGGAAGACAGCTGACCCCCTCTAATGGGAAATACATTGCCCTGAGGCTACTTAAGAGACCAAAAGAACAATTAGCCCCAGGCAAAGGCAATGGCCCCAGGTGAAAAAACTCCCCACACCTGAGGATGGTTACCAGGGGAAAACTCAAGTGGAAATCCTAGCAGTCTGTAGACCAGTGTTTCCCAAACTTCTCTCATGATGAGAATCACCTGGTGGAGTTGTTAAAACACAGATTCCTGAATCCCAACTAAGAAGTGCTAAACTAGAATTTTTGAGAACATATAGGTAAAATTGCATACCTAACTTAGTGCTCTGTATATAACATCTGTGTTAGAGCACTAGTTAAGTATACAATTTTACCTATATGTTCCCAAAAATTCTAGTTTAGCACTTCTTAGTTGGGATTCAGGAATCTGTGTTTTAACAACTCCACCAGGTGATTCTCATCATGAGAGAAGGTTGGGAAACACTGGTGTAGACAGTCTCTGGAGAGCTGGAGAGGATCTACCTAAACATAGTGACCAACCCAAACAGAGAGCCAAAGCAAGGAGATAACCCCCAAATGAAAACAAAGAGAATTCTCTAGAGTCCAGAAGAAGACATCAGGGAAGCTGAGATAAAACATGTATTTGAAATAGAGTTCATAGCAATGATACCAAAGATGCTCAACAGCATGAAAAAAGATATAAAGACTGGAAAAAAAAATCTTAAAAAGTAAACAAACCCAAATTTCATCAACTACTGGTGTCCTACTCAAGGTCTTTTTGGCTGAGGGACCTAGACAGATATCACCAAGTCTGTCTCAGAAAGCAGCCCACACTCTCAAGGCATGAGAGGCCTTGTAGACATCAGGGTCATCAACTGTCCCAGTGACCACCGTGCTTCCAGGAAGCAGAAAACGTGTCTATTTAAAAGGAGACCCCACCCTGAGACAGGTAGAGGCACTTTAGACAGTGAGATGAATCTAGGATTGAGTTCTCATAGTTTTGTTTCCTTTTGTATTCCATCACCCAGGTCACTGTCTCTCCCATGGATTCTTATAAAAGTCCCCTGGGGCATGATGAGAGTCCCCAGCAGACCCTGGACAAGCAAGGGGTCCAGCAGGATGTTTAGACAGGGGCCTGTGCATCTCAGAGGGGCTGGCCTGTGTGATCAGTGACACAGAGACCAGACCCAGCTCATTCATTCACGAGGGAAGTTGGCTCTCTGTCCACCTGCACCCCCATCTCCCCTTCACCGCACAGGGAAACCAGCCGGACCCCACACCACGGTCAGGGCCAGCGTGGGTGACGCGCCTCCAGGAAACGTGGAGGATGGACTGCAGAAGTGCGAGTGGGCATTGGGGACCTGGGAGGAGGCAGCTGGCTGGTGGGAGAGGTGGGGCTCCCGGAACCAGGAAGGGAGAGGATGACCCCCTGGGCACTGGCTGGTGACCAGAGGGACCCTTTCACCCGGACATCATGCTGGGTTCCTCTGAGGGCAGAACCAAGGCTGCCTGGCCCCTGAGGCCTCCCTGCCCCCAGGGCGAGGAGCAGGTGCAGTAACTTCTCAATCAAAGACTTAATCAATGATGGCACCTCCCACATCGCCCAAGGGGAGGGGCCTGAGGGCAGGGCAGGAAGAGTCCTGGGCAGAACCTTTAGGGCAGGCCCGGTGGGTGGTGGTGGGTCCTAGGAGGTAGTGAAGGTGGAACATACAAGCACAGAGGGCCCAGCAGCATCCGGGATGCAAGAACCCGGCTCTCCCAGCGGTGAGTCTGGGCCCACGTGAGGGCTTGGGGGCGGTAGGTGGGATCCTGTGGCATGGGCTGGAGGCTCTTGGGTATCCAGACCAAGGCCAGCTTCTCTGGGAGGCTGAGTGAGATTTGGGGGGGTGGGATGACACTGTTGGGGTGTGGGTGGCGAGAGGGGAAGCCTGGGTGTGTTTGAGGCCCCAGCTGTGCCTGGCTATGGGCCCCGAAACAAGAACACAGGCGCTGGTCCCAGGCCCATTTCGGGGATGGGGACATGAGGCCTAGAGAGGCGGGTGGCTGGGGTAGGCAGGTGCCTCACTCTGACCCACAAGCACTGCTGCCCACCCTCAGGCCCGGGGCCCCCACCTGCTCACAAGGGTGTGGCCAGGCCTGGTGGGCTGGGGACAGTCCTTGGAGCTCCTCTGACCCCGTGTTCCCCTTCTGCCAGGCTCCGGGCTGGCCCCAAGCGCCCCGATGAAGAGGAGGAGGCGGCCCCGCACGGAGTACAGCGCACAGCAGGTGGAGGTCCTGGAGGAATTCTTTAAGAGGAAACAATACGGGGCCTATGAGGAACGTGAGGCCCTGGCGGCTAGGCTGAAAGTGGAGGAGCAGCAAGTGCAGGTGCAGCCCCACTCCAACGCCGCCCCTACCCCAACACCATCCCCCTCCGCCACCCCCACCCCGCCCCAGGAATCACCCCACGGGCTCCCACAGCCCGCTGGCCCAACGTATGCCCTCCTGCCATGCAGGAGTTTGGGGGGAGGAAGAGACCAGACCAGAGAGCCAAGTGCTGCCCAGGTCCCCCGTGTGGTCCGGGGCCTGGCCCCCGAGTCCGACTCAGCCCTGCGTGGGATAAACTGGCCAACACCATGCAGCCCCTCGCGTCTCCCCATGCTCGCCCCCGGACCGCCGGGCCTCTGGGAACATGGGGCCCCTCTCACGCAGACCCCTTTCTGGTTCCTGGGTGCCCAAGCTCTGCCCCCCCCCTGCCCTCTGCGCCTTCCCCGGAGTTCACACCAACCCGGGGCCCATTGACGGATCTGGGGGCGGAGGGAGAGGGTGAAGCTAGTCCTGCCCCAAGCCTCCTCACCCCTGGGCACACAGGTGGGTGCGCAGAGCTTCTCGCTTCTCACACTGGCTCCCTGGGCCCTCTCTCCCCAGGTGTGGCTCAAGAACCGCAGGGCCAAAGAACGCAGGCTGCAGAGAAGGAGCAGGCAGCAGAGACTGAGCGGGCAGCAAGGCCCCGGAGCCCCTGCTGAGCTCCAGGAACTGGGAGCCTGTGCCCCTCAGCCTGAGCCCGCTCCTGAGTATGCGGAGCCTTTGTTTCTGGAGGGCCCTATGCTCCCTCTCAGTCCTGTGCTTCCTGCTGGGCCCCCTACACCACAGGGGCCCAGGTTTCTCCTGCCCATCTTCGCCCATCCCCTGCTACATCTTCCCGAAAAACTTCTGTGTCTTCAGCAAGAGCCAGGCCTGGTGGTTGGTCTGAAGGCCATCCAGGACAGGGTCCTCGCTGCCCGAGCTCCAACTCCAGTTCTAGCTCTGATTCCAGCTCTAGCTCCAGCTCCAGCTCCAGTTTCATCTCTAATTTCAGCTCCAGCTCCAGCTTTAGCTCTAGCTCTAGCTCCAACTCTAGCTACAGCTACAGCACCAGCTCCAGATCCAGATCTAGATCCAGATCCAGCTACAGCTACAGCACCAGCTCCAGATCCAGATCTAGATCTAGATCCAGATCCAGCTACAGCTCCAGTTACAGCACCAGCTCCAGAACCAGATCTAGATCCAGCTACAGCTACAGCTACAGCACCAGCTACAGCTCCAGCTCCAGCTCCAGATCCAGCTACAGCTCGTTACAGCACCAGCTCCAGCTCCAGCTTTAGCTCCAGCTCCAGCTCTAGCTCCAGCTCCAACTCTAGCTATAGCTCCAGTTCCAGCTACAGCTACAGCTACAGCTCCAGCTACAGCACCAGCTCCAGCTTTAGTTCCAGCTTCAGCTTCAGCTATAGCTCCAGCTCCAGATCCAGCTCCAGATGATCCAGCTCCAGCTCCAGCACCAGCTCCAGCTTCAGCTCCAGCTCCAGCTCCAGATGATCCAGCTCCAGCTCCAGATCCAGCTCCAGGTCTAGATCCAGATCCAGCTACAGCTCCAGCTCCAGCTCCAGCACCAGCTCCAGCCAAGGACAGAGTTTGGCCTCAGGGTCCTTACTGTTGTGACCCCTGAATCCATAGAGCTGCCTTCACCCCAAAGCCCATTTCAGGGGCCCTTTTCCTCCTGTAAGTTACCGGATCTCTAAGGGATTCTGTCTCCCCCAAGTCCTGCAGATGCCGCGGGGCCAGAGGTGTGCGCCCACACAGGTGCAAGAAGCACTGGTCAATTCATCTTGGACGCCAGTTGCTCTTGTGCAGAGTCAGCACATCTCTGAGCATCCACCTTGGGGAGGTGGCATTTGCTCTGCTGCCTTCGTGGCCACCGCACATGCGTGTCACCTTAGGCTGCTCTGCCTCCTGTCTGTGCCCAGTAGGGCTCATGTGACCTCACAGTGTGTTCTCAAGGCTGGGAATACCATAGCTGCTCTGCTGGTGCTGCAGGATCCACTGGGGAGCTGCTGCCCAGAACTTCCCAAGAGACCCAGCCTGGCCTCCTTGCTCCTCCTGGCGGGGTGCTCTGGCCTCCAGAGGACTGGGGGAGCTTCTCCCATCTGCACATCTGTGACTCCTGGCTGCCTTGTGCTTTCCCCGTGGCATTCCCTGCACTCGCAGAGTTGGGCTCCAGGAAGACTAAACTCATAATGTATCTATATTTTTATCAATTTTTCTGAATATATTTGAATTGCTCCTACTTCTAGGCAATGTACATGTTACAAACCTTTGTCCCATTTGTATTTTCCATTGGTAGAATTTATTGATCTTAATTATTCTATTTCAATATGACTCATGACCTGTTTTTATATTATGCCTTTGTCGTTTTTATCAGTGGAAAATTGATCTGCAAAATAATAAATGGATTAAAAAGTAAGATTGACTTTCATCAGCTTCACTTTCAAATAGACATACAAGTTTACTTCCTTTCCTGGTGATGCCTGCTTTTCTTTCATATGCGGGCTGTTTCTTTGACTCCCCAGGGTCTCTCTTCTCCGTATGTGTGGTTATGTAATTCTCTCTCTCCGGCATTTACTGAAAGGCACAAAATGCAACACAATCAGGTACAGCACACAAGGCACTGAACAGAAATGTATTCACAATATTAATAACCCCAAATAAAGGTGACCACCAGAGAAATGCAAGTTAGGGATAGCAGAGAAAGGGGGTGGGGGTGGGGGGGAAGGAAGCAGTGCCAAAATGAAATTGGTAAATGGAAAAAAAAAAAAGTAAGAGAGAAAAAAAAAGGAAACAAGAAAGAAAAGGGGAACAAACTATAACTATGGTAAGAAAACTCCAATATAACAGCCACTAATCCCAGTGAATGCCAGCAACAAGTACCTGGAGATTAATACAAACTACAAACAACTAATATCAAGCAAGGTGAGGGAAAACAGAAGCGAAAAACAAAAAAAAAGCAAACAAAAGAATAAGCAAAACAATCTCACCATGCATAAAATTTGATATAATCAACATTCAAGCTAGCAACAACAAAAGGACAGAGAGAAAAACAATTTTTTTTGAGAGTTAAGACAGAGAAGAGAAACGAGTGTATGGACTTGGAGCAGGGAATTGGAAATTATATATACAAGTAGGGTGGCATTTTAACAGGGGGTAAAAAGAAAGAATAGGGAAAATCTGAAGCAGGAAAAGGGTAAGAGAGACAGAACACCAAAAGGGGACAAGTTAGGAAGAGAGTGATGGCATAAAGGTAGAGTTGAGATAGAGTAAATCAGTGCTAAAGGAAACATGAAAATAGCATGTAGAACACTAATCCCAAAGTAAAATAAAGAGAAAATAAAATGACACCTTTTTAAAACAAAGGTAAAATAGTAATAGGAATAATACTGGTTGAAAATAAAAATGTAATCATTACAAAGGTAAAATCAAATGACCAAAAAATGACTTAGTTTCTTAAGTAAAAGGTGAAAGAAAGAAAGAAATAAAATGTGCAGTAGTGAAGGTCATTCACTTTGTCTATTATTCTATTTGGCACGCCTGTTTCCCAGTCAGGACAGTACTGCAGTTGCCTGCATTCCACTTCTCAGTGTTGTAAGCCAGTCCTGATTTTCAAGCAGGCAGTGTCTTAATTTCTTATATTCTTGCCATGTTAGCAATCAGCAGCTGTGCATCCCTGTAGGTTTTCCAGGACCAAGCCAAAAAACAACAAACCTGCATTGCCACTCTTTGTCCAACATCCAGAGCTAGAAAATCATTGCTGTCGTGTCACAAGGGACAGTGAAAAGAGACTCAAAGAACTGTTGGTCCAGAAAGGAAAATACCATAGACTGATTCCTTTGATGCCTGGCAGTAATTTAAAGGGACATGATAAAACATAATCCTCTTTTATATTGAATTTAAAAAGCTTAAAGGACAGAAGCTCTGCAAATAGCATACATTCTTGTTAAATTTATTTAAAAAAAAAAAAGAAAGAAAGAAAGAAAGAAAGAAAGAAAGAAAGAAAAGAAAAAAGAAAAGAAAAGAAAAGAAAAGAAAAGAAAAGAAAAGAAAAGAAAAAAAGAAGGGGGATATGTTGGCGGCCAGGAACAGTAGTTAGCATAATAAATGCAGGAGGTCCATCAAAAGGTTGATGGACACCTTCACCAGGGCTGAAAATCTGCATGTTGTTATCTGTTGCTTGCGGTAGACATTTTCTCTGTTTTCCGGGTCCCACATGGAAAATGACAGGTTTCTGAGTGGAGGAACTGGGGATTAAGAAATTAGAGAAGGAAAGAGACAAGAGGCAGAAATAAATTCATAAAGCTGGGCACTAGGTGGGCGCCATCTCTCTGATGGAGAGACAGTCACACTCACCACAGACAACACAGCACATTTATTGGCTTCCAAAGGGGAGTTTAAGGACAAAAGGAGTTTTGGGTGTGCCCAGATCCTATTCATCAAGATCTGGGTAAGCTCCTCATTTTTTGGTACAAGATTTAGCATATCAAGATCTGGGTAAGGCCAAAACCGGTTTGGCTCAGTGGTAGAGCGTTGGTCTGTGGACTGAAAGGTCCTGGGTTCAATTCCGGTCAAGGGCATGTACCTTGGTTGTGGGCACATCCTCGGTAGGGGGTGTGCAAGAGGCAGCTGGTCGACGTTTCTCTTTCATCGATGTTTTGAGCTCTCTCCCTTCCTCTCTGTAAAAAAATCAATAAAAATATATTAAAAAAAAAAAAAAAAAAAAAGATCTGGGTAAGTCAAGGTCCTATTTGTTCCTCATTCCAAGCACGTGGATAAAGATAAGAAATCGGTACTGATAACAGGACTCTGCCAGTGCCCTCAGGCTCAGCTGATAAGAATTAAAAGAATGTCCATGTGCCTTCTCTGGCGGCTTTCTACAGATGCTAGAACAGCCAAAGGCAGTTTCCCCAACCTGATAATCTTTTTTATTGTTTATTAGGCCTTACCTTTGATATGTATATTTGCTTTGCTAGAGGGCAAAAGATGTGAATAAAAAAGCCCAGTGTGTGGATAGTCCAGGAGCTTAGCTACTGCAAAATGCCTTCCAAATTAATATTTCTTCTCTAGCCTCTTCATCCCTTTATGCACAGCCCCTTTTCCACATCCTGAACCTTTCCAGGTACTGAGGACACCCTGGCATTCGCTGCTAGTATTAGAGGAGAGAAATGATGTGCCTGTGCATAAGGAGCATAAGGGAAATGAATGCAACCAGATTAATCAGTCATTAACTAATGTTATAGTTCATCCTACCTAATAAAAGGGTAATATGCAAATTGACCTCACCTTTCCTACACCCAAGCCACGCCCACCAGCAAATCAGGGAGGGTATGCAACTTAAGCCAACCAAGATGGCGGTTAATTTGCATATCAAGACAGTGTAGAAAGAGGCCGAGCGCTGCAGAAGGGAGCAAAGATTCGGAGAAGCAAGCATGCAGGGTTGTATTTTGTACAAACCTGTTTGGCTCAGGGGATAGAGCTTCTGCTTGCGGACTCAAAGGTCCCAGGTACATCCCCAGTAGCGGGTGTGCAAGAGGCAGCTGATCGGTTTCTAACTCTCTATCCCTTTCTCTTCCACTCTGTAAAAAATCAATAAAATATGGGTGTGTTTTTTTAAAGTTTTGGGTTGTTGTTTTTTTAAAGCAAGCAGGGGTGGGGAGAAGGGAGGAAAGAAGATGGAACAGAGGAAAGAGCAGCAGAAAGTCCCATTGCAGGAATCTTCCTGCAATGGGCTACTAGTTATTAATAATTCTGCATAACAGGATATTGTAAAAATTAGGTTATGAAATTTTTAGTAAAATGTTTTTTTACATACCGCTATATTGGCTGGGCTGCAAAAATACTTGTTGTGGGCCCCCTGCCGCTCGTCAGCCCCAAGTTTGGCATGCGTGGACTACATGTTCCCTCTGCCTCCTGTCTCCAGCTTCCTCTGCTGCCCCCTTGTGGCTGTCCTGGCCCCTGAGTCTCCCAAAGCCTTTCTCTGACCCTGTCCTGGTCCCATTTAGCAAAGGCACCAATCCTCTTAGCCAGGCCAGCCTCAGCAAAACACAGGGAGACTTAGCAGGGATTTGGATGGACATGTGACAGGCTGTGGTTGAGGGGTGAACACAACCACAGGAGGGGGAGGGGCATCAAGGGAGAGAGACTGAGGAGCAGGAGAGGGGACACAGTAGGGGAAACATAGGTGCAGGGAGGGGACCGATGACAGTTAGGGAGAAAGGAGAAACCCTGTCAAGAACATTTTTGGTCTCAAAACCAGAAAAGGCAGGGTGTCTCCAGCTTGGGTCACTTCTCATGTCACAGCAGCTGTCCCATGTAGTCGAATGTTCCTATAAAATGTCCATTAAGGCCAGCAGCCTAATCCCCTGCCTACAGGAGGCCCCAGCACACACCAGAGTGTTGCAGCGCCTTTCTGAGGAGACAGCCAGCATTGGAGCTGCGGGAGCTGGCTGCCCAGCTGAGAGTACAGCCCTCACCCTCTGCTCTAGGAGCTGGGCCCAGCCAATCTGCTTCTTGGACTATTGACAGAAGGACATGTGGGCAGCTGGATGTCCATGGGACTTTGGGTAATGACATCACCTTCTCCACGCCTGTGGGGTGAATTGCATGCAGTGTGTTGTGCCATTAGCACACTCAGCACAGAGCCTGAGTCAAAGTCCTGAATCCATGGGTGTCTTACTCTTCTGCCACTTGGATGCCCCCCTCTTGTCCTCCCTTCCTCCTGTCTGTATTTTGTACCCCCTACTTTCCCTTCTCTCTCCACCTCTCCTTCCCCCTCAGTCTGAAAGCTTCTCCCCAGTGTGTTTCCCTGGCCTTGACCTGGTCTAACGCACCACATTCTCCCACCCACTCAGCCAGAGCAGAGGAGACATGAAGGGGACACGGGACACATGGACAGATGAAGTAAAACCTTTCTCAAGCCCGGCTCCCACCATCTCCTGCCTCCCGGGTGCCGGTGAGACCTGGGCTGCAGGTGCATCGAAGTCTCTGGGATCCTCTTCCCCATGTAAGACCCTGGAGCTGCTCTCAGGAAGAGACAGGAAGGCAGCAGTGTCTTGTGGCTGTGATTCACCTGCGGTGATGTGGCAGAGGATGGACTGCGGAGAATGTGTTCACAAACATCCTTGTTTGCATTTTCAATAAAAAATTAAAGTCTGTTTGTCTCCAAGCTCACCAAGTTGCTTTCTTTGGGTGCTTCAGCTTCCTCTTGCACACCCCCTACTGGGGATGTACCTACACTTCTGTATGTCCATTGTCCCTCAACAAAATGGGTCATAAAAGCCTAGAATCCAACAGGGACACCTGCAACATTCAGCTTGAGTTGGATTGATTTCCGGTGAAGCAGTTTCTGGTCATGTTTTCATTGCTATCACAGACCCTGGCATCAGTGTGCTAACGGCAGCTGCCATTGGTTATTTATTAGGCTGTCTGTCCATCCCACAGCCGCCTTTTTCTTAAATAAAGTGTTTTATTTCCAAAAAAAAATTATTTTTATTAATTTGATAAAGGAAGGGAACGAGAGAGAGAGATCTGTACTACCACTCATTTAGTATATATTCATTAGTTGATTGTTTTATGTGTCCTGAACAGTGTTGTAATGCCCGACCTTGGTGAATCAGACAGAACAAGTTATAACCCACTGAGGTAACAGTAACAGCCAGGACCAAAATAATTTTTAAACCCTCCATTTTTGGTTTTCTTTGACTCCACTCAGCTCTCCACCTCCCTCCTTGCTCTGTGAAGCAGGGTGGAAAGGAAATGTAAGTTTTGTACTGTATTTTTTTTATTTTCCAATGTTTGCATTTCTTCCAGGGCAGTGAGGGTTTTGTGTGTGTGTGTGTGTGTGTGTGTGTGTGTGTGTGTGTGTTTGTTTTGTTTTTGTTTGTTTGTTTGTTTTTTACCATTAAAAAACAGTTGGCAGCATAAGGTATACACCTGTATGTGCTGCCTTTCACAACCACACCAAAACTATAAAAGACAAAACGTCTATCACCCAGAACCACCGGAAAGCTGGCTGAGTAGAAGTTCTACAACTAGAAGGAAAGAGAAAAGAGCATTGAGACCTGCACAAGTGCGGAAAAGCCGAGGTACGGGAGGTGGGCGTATCACACCATTTGGGCTGGCGGCTGGGTGCTCTGTTTTTTTCAACCAGAAGTGAGACACAAGCTCCCAATTACTCTGAACTCCAGTTTCTGGCGAGATTCTGGGGACCCAAACTCCTACGAGCAGAAGCTGGACTGTCTGCCATTGGGTCAGAAAGTGAGGGTGGCTTTCTTGCAGAGGTGTGCACAGGAATCATTGTTTACTGTGCTGGGGTGTGGAATGCGGTGGTGCAGAAACTCAGAGACGGAGAGACAACTGACTGGCGGCCATCATTGTTTGACATGTCGTGGCCTAGTGATTCTCTGAGATCCCACCCCGGAACAATTTACAAACCCACTCAAGCCCCTCACAGCAGCTTTTGCATATAAATGGCCTGCCCTATCACAGCTTAACCTAACAAACTGCAGCTCTGGTCAGACAGCTCCAAAACCTCTAAGCAAAGAGGGGAAATCTGCAGATTATGTTGTAGCTCCTGCTGGGTGGCCTCAGACAGTAGCTGACCTGCACCCCATTGGAGATCCAGAAGACAGTGTACCTAGTTGTCAGTGCGAGACGACACCAGATTTCAATTCCTCACATCCATAAGTGACACATTCAAGAGGCAGACTCAGTGAGCACCAAAGCCCAACTGAAGCAAGTCCTGCCTCATAAAGGTGTCTACAGCACAGCAGTTCTTCCATTATAGACACAGCGGGTCCTTACAGCCAGTTGGCCTGGAGGTCATTCCTCCCACTGTACCAGCAGTAATTAAGGTTTAACTATAACAAGACTTTGCACTCAGCCCACAAAGGGGTGTATCAAGAGTGTCCACCTCAGGAGATTGGGGAGGCTGAACCACTGGGCCCTATAGATCACCTGCCACAGAAAACCACTCCATCAACACAGGGAAGCAGCAAGATGCGGAGACAAAGGAACATGTCATGAATGAAAGAAATGGAGGAAAGAAAACTACTGGACATAGAATTCAAAACCACATGTATAAGGTTACTCATAAATCTTTTAAAAAACTTCTGAGGAACTTAGTGAGATCTTTAAGGATCTTAATGAGAATGCAGGAAAAAACAAAAAAAAGGTAAAGGACCAGTCAGAAATTAAGCATGCACTGTCTAAAATAAAGAATATACATAAATACAACAGTAGATCAAAGGACCCCAAGAATCAAACCAAAGATCTAAAATATGAGGAAACAGCTGAAACCGATTTGGCTCAATGGATAGAGCGTCAGCCTGCGAACTGAAGGGTCCCAGGTTCGATTCCAGTCAAGGGCATGTACCTTGGTTGCAGGCACATCCCCAGTAGGGGGTGTGCAAGAGGCAGCTGATCGATGACTCTCTCACAACAATGTTTCTAACTCTCTCTCCCTCTCTCTTCCTCTCTGTAAAAAGGGTCAATAAAATATTAAAAATAAAATAAAATATGAGGAAACAAAAAATACCCAACCAGAAAAACAAAAAGAAAAGGGTTCAAAAAAATATGGAGATAGTGTAAGGAGCTTCTGGGACAACTTTAAGCATACCAACATCCAAATTTTTGGGGTGCCAGAAGAAGAGAGCGAGCAAAATATTGAAAACCTATTAGAAGAAATAATGACAGAAAACTTTACCTACCTGATGAAAGAAATAGACTTACAAGTTCAGGAAGCACACAGAACCCCAAACAAGAGTAATCCAAAAAGGATCACACCAAGACACATCATAATTAAAATTCCAAGGGCAAAAGACAAAGAGAGAATTTTGAAAGCAGCAAGAGAAAAACAGTTAGTTATCTACAAGGGAGTACCCATATGACTGTCAGCTGATTTTTCAACAGAAACTATGCAGAAGGGAGTGGCAAGAAATATTCAAAGTGATGAATAGAGAGAACCTACAACCAAGATTAATGTATCCAGCAAAATTATCATTCAGAATTGAAGGGAGGACAAAGAGCTTCACAGATAAGAAAAAGTTAAAAAAGTTCATCACCCCCAAACCAGTATTATATGAAATGCTGAAAGGTATTTTTTAAGAAGAGGAAGAAGATCAAGTGAATTAAAAATCTGAGGGACAGAATAAACTGGTGAATTTAACAGAATCAGGGGCAAAGAAAGGGGGTGGATTGATAATTATCTGGGGGAAAGGGGTGTGGGGGTGCAGAAAGAGACTGTATTAAAAATGAACACCTATGGATGAGGACAATGGCAGGAGGCTGGGTGTGGGGGAAAGGTAAGGGGAAAAGGGTGGGGCAGGAACTGGGTGGAAGGGAGCTATGAGGGGAAAAGGAGAAACAATTGTAATAATCTGAGAAATAAAGATTTATTTTTTTTAAAAAAGTAAATATCCCATATCTAAATAAATAAATTTTAAAAGCTCTTATCTCTCTCTCACTCTCTAATAAGTAAATATGTCATATCTACGTAAGTAAATATCCCGACTAAGTAAATATCCCATAGCTACAACTCTAGTCTACGTATTTAAGTCCAAGACAAACTGCCCACAACTTGTTCAGCGTGTGACTAGCACGTGATCATGCCGCCATGGTTTGGTAATTAGTTCTGCTGTCCCGAGGTGTGACACTCCGCAGCAGCTTTAGGGCGGGCCAGCGGCAGTTGCCCCACCCTAAGCCTCTTACAGTCGTGTGCGGGCATTTACTCTTGCTCTCGGGAACCTGTGAATGCATGCGTTTTTCTAGACCTGTTTAGTATATATTTAAAATGACAGAAGTACATAGAGAAAACTCCTCTATGAGTTAAACTTTCGCACCGACTTCATTTTCATTGCACAGATGAGCCTACGTAAAGAAAAAGAAGGAAGCGTACTTTGTGCATTTGTTCATGTGTGCATTCAGAAACCATGTTAACTATGGAACGGCGTTTTGGATTTCGCCGTCACCCACTTGCCTGAAGGAGTCCCATAGTTTTCCATGGGTCCGCACAGCTCACAGGGGCTGCCCTCAGTGAGCAGCGACACCTTGGTCAGACCCAGGCCATCCATGCACAAGACAAATGGGCGAACTGTCTACCTGCAACCCATCTCCCCTTCATTACACAGGGAAACCGGCCATCAACCAAAGCCACAGTCAGGACCGGCCCCTCAGAAGTCCTCAAACGCCAGGAGCTTAGGGGTAACTGGGGGAATTGACTGGAGAAGTGGGAGTGGGTGCTCAAGGCTTGGGGAAAGGCAGCCGGATAGTGGGAGAGGGGTGGCTCCCAGGACCACAAAGGGAGAATATAACCTTTGTGCCATGGCTGGCGAGGAGAGGGACTCTTTTTCCGGAACACAATACGGGGTCGCCGGGAGCACAGCACCAAAGCTGTGGGACCACGGAGGTCTCCCGAAACCCAGGAAAAGTAGCGGATGCCATAGCTTCTCTTTAAAAGGACTAAGCAATGGCCCAAACCGGTTTTGCTCAATGGATAGAGGGTCGGCCTGAGGATTGAAAGGCCCCAGGTTCGATTCCGGGCGAGGGCATGTACCTTGGTTGCGGGCACATCCCCAGTAGGAGGTGTGCAAGACGCAGCTGATCCATGAATCTCTCGCATCAATGTTTCCTTTTTTTTTCTCTCTCCTTTTTTTTTATTTTATTAAGGTATTCTATGTGTACATATCTTTCCATTGCTCGCATTGATGTTTCTAACTATCCCTCTCTCTTCCTCTCTGTGGAAAATCAATAAAATATTTTTTTAATAAAAATAAATAAATAAATAAAGACTAAGCAATGATTTCCGCTCCCCTCCCCCGCCCACACTAAAGCTCCTTACCTGAGCGCAGAGTGAGGGCGGATAGGGTGGGTGCTGAATGCCTAACAGGTATTTAAGGCAGCACATCAAGGCAAGAGGGCCAGAGCCTCAAACGCAGAGGAACCAGCAACATCCGGGATGGAAGAACCGGGGTTTCCCAGCGGTGAGTCAGGGCCCCCATGAGGGCTTGGGGACCTTAAGTGGGATCCTTGGGGGGTGGCGGGGCTGAAGGCTCCCAAGCATCCAGACCGGGGCCAGGTTCTCTGGGAGGCTGAGTGGGTTTGGGGACGGAATGACATCGTCGGGGTGGCGGCTTCAGACATGGAAGAAACATACTGGAAACTGGCTGGTCGACTCGACTTGAGGACTGTTTTCTGAGATGGGGGTCCCCCCACAGAAACAATGCAGCGGCCCCTTGAGGGCAGGACCAAGGCTGGCTTCAGGTCTCCCGGCCACCAGGAGAGGGACCACGTGCAGCAACTGCTTCTATATAGGGTGGGGCTCAATGCCAGGTGAGAAGGGAGGGGTTGAATGCCAGGCTAAGAAGGGTGGGTCCCAGGACCCCTAGGAAGCGCTAGTTAAGCTCCAGGCTGTGTGGGGAGAGGGTCTTATGTGCAGAGTGTGCAGTAGGGTCAAAGATGCAGGAACCGCGGTCTCCTCGGGGTGAGTCCGCACGCAGAGAGGGCTGGGCGTGAGGAGAGGCAGCCACGGGACTTGCAGGTGGGAACCTGGCGCTGGGGATGGAGGTTTCTGGGCATCTGGACCAGGGCCAGCTTCTCTGGGAGGCTGAGTGGGTTTTGGGGGGTGGGATGACACCGTCTGGGTGAGAAGCCTGGGTGGGTTTGAGGTCCCCGCCATGCCTGGCTGTGGGTCCCGGTAAGAAGGACTCAGGCGCTGGTCCGAGGCCTGATTCGGGGATGGGGACGCCGAGGCCTAGAGAGGTCGCGGTCCCGCAGTGTGGGTCAGATGACACGCTCTTATCCACTGCTTGGTAGCTGCCCTGAGGGCCTGGTGAGCTGCGGGCTGTCTGTGGGTCTCCTCTAATCCTGTCTCCCCACTTCCGCCAGGCGCTCCACTTTCCCCAGCCCGTCCAAGGAGGATGCGGCGGAAGCGCACGGTGTACAGCAGGGAGCAGCGGAAGCAGCTGGAGGAATTCTTTGAGAGGAACCACTACCGGACCTATGACGAACGCGAGAGCCTGGCGGCCAGGCTGAATCTGCAGGAATATCAAGTGCAGGTAAAGCCCCAAGTCCCAACCCCGATCCCCAGCCAGGAATCACTTTGCCCGCTGCAAACAAGCGCAACGCATGCCCCACCGCCATGCAGAAGGACGGAGGGCGTGGGAAGGGGCAGACCAGGCCAGAAGGACCAAGTGCTGCCCAGGGTCCCCGTGTGGTCCGGGGCCTGGCCCCCGAGTCCGCCTCAGCCCTGAGTGGGACACACTGGCCAACACCACGCAGCCCCTCGCGTCTCCCCATGCTCGCCCCCAGACCGCCGGGCCTCTGGGAACACGGGGATCCTCTCACGCAGACCCCTTCCTGGTTCCTGGTTGCCTAAGCCCTGCTCCTCCTGCCCTCTGCGCCTTCCCCGGAGGAGCCCACGCCAACACGGGGCCGGTTGTCGGATCTGGGGGCGGAGGGAGACGGTAAGGCCGGCCTTCTGCCCTGAGCCTCCTCACCCCTGGGCGCAGGTGGGTGCGCAGAGCTTCTGGCCTCTCACACTGGCTCCCTGTGCCCTCTCTCCCCAGGTGTGGCTCAAGAACCGCAGGGCCAAAGAACGCAGGTTGCAGAGACTGAGCGGGCAGCAAGGCCCCGGAGCCCCCGCTGAGCTCCAGGGCAGCGGTGTCTGCGCAGCTGCCCCTGCGCCTGTGCCTGCGGGCCCTGCGTTCCAGGGGGACCCTGTGCTCCTCCCTGCCAGCCCTGAGGAGCCAGCGTTCCCAGCGCGCCCTGTGCTCTCCACCGTCCCTGAGCTTCCAGCTGGCCCTGCGTACCCTCCGGCCGCCCTGCACCAGGAGGACCCAGGGTTCTGTCGCCTCCGTCCGCACAGCCCGCGTTCAGTCTTCCCAGCAGATCCCAGCGCCTCCAGCCACAGCCAGGCCGGCAAGGTCCCTGCTCCCCGCGTCCAGGACACCTTCTCTGCTGCACTCGCTCCAGCTCCAGCTACAGATCCAGCTACAGATCCAGGTGCAGGTCCAGTTTCAGACCCAGATCCAGAATCCTGTCCAGACCCATCTGAGGCCACCGTCTCGCCTCAGGGTCCTGACGCCGGGAATCGCTCTCCAGACCCTGATGACACAGAGCTGCTCTCCGTCTTTCCCCCCTTGCAGGAGCCTTCCTCCTCCCCCAGGCCCTGGTACGACTTTGTGGGCGACAGCGAGGTGGATCTCTTCCAGTTAATGGATCTGCGAGGGAGCCCGTCCCCGCCAAGCCCTGCCGAGACCACCGCAGCACCGGAGGAGGCCGGGGTGTGCGCCCACGCGGGCGGGAGAAGCGCCTGTCCATGCGTGTTGCCCGTGAGTTGCTCTTGGGCAGAGTCAGCGCACCTCTGAGCATCTGCCTTGGGGGGTGGCGTTGGCTCTGTTCCCCGGGGTGGCCTCCGAGCATGGGTATGGTCTCAGGCTGCCCCTGGGTGCAGGCTGAACCAATTTGGGTGCCTGTGACCTCCATGTCAGCTCTCAGGGCTAGGAGTGAACTAGCTGCTGGTGGTGCAGGTATTTTAATAATAATTGTATATGTATAGCTCCTCTTTCTTCATTCATTGGAATTGATTCTATTTCTCGGCAATAAAGTGTTACAAACATTTGTCCCAGTTTGTTATAAATCTCAGAGTCACCAAACGACGGGCACCTGTGTGCTCTCACACAGACATCACGGAGGAGCAAGTAGCCTCGGTGACGGGAGCTGGGACTGGCTTCCTGGTTGGCTCATCTGTGGGACCTGGGCTGAGAGGATTAGCGTGTCCAATGGGAAGGTCTGACCCGGCATGTTGTGCCCTTCACACTGCTTCTGAGATGGACCAAGGGACATAGTCTCTCTAGAGAGTTCTCTCTCCCTTTGCTGCCTCGTGTACACTCGGCCACGCTCACCCTCACACTACGGGGAGCACACAGAGAGGAGAGCCCCAGCCTCCGGGGGAGACGGAGACAAGGGCATCGCCTGCAGGATTTCAGGAAGGAACACACTCGACTGCAGAGGGGGTGCGGGTGTGGGGGGGGATGGGGGCCCTCAGCTCAGGGTCCTGCTCGGCCCCTCCCCCTTGTCTCCTGCAGCCTCGCTCCCTGGGGGCTGTGTCCCTGTTTAAGGCCCGAGATGGCCTTTCTGTGCGTCGCTGCCCAAGGCTGTTTCTCCAGCGACACCCCTCGGTCCTCCGGCTCAGGTCCAGCTGCCGGTTCCTGGCCCCCTTGTTGCCAGGAGACAGATCCCCCCCAACATCTCTTACACCCAACGTCTGTGATGCGCCCCCCACACCCTCCCCACACCCCATATATGCTGCTCCCTGAGCTCCCCATCTCTCCTCCTCCTTCCACCCAATGACATTCCTGGTGACGGTGCCCGCTCTCTCTCAGACCACGGATGGACCCATGAGGAGTGCTGTCAAGTCCTCCTCTGAAGGTTCCAGAATCCCACCCGGCCCACCATTCCCACAGCCCACCCCGCGGAGGGATCTCCCCTGCACCCCGCAGGCCCTCCGGCTCCCCCGCTGCCTCCCTCGCCCCAGGTCTGCCCTCAGCACAGCAGCCACAGCCACCCCATCAACGGGGCGTCACCCTAAGTCCCTCTCCTGCTCCAAACTGTCCTGGGACCCCGCCTCCCTCAGCACAGCCCCGCCCCTCCACCCCCTCCACCCACATGGCCCCCAGGCTCCTCTCAGCTCCATCTCTCTGCTCCGCCCACACTCGCCTCCTGGCTCCTCCCAGAGACCAGCCCCCTCCTGCCCCAGGGCATGCGCACTGCAGGTTCCCGCCTGGCAGACCTCCCTGCACAGGGCCTCCTCTCCTCAAGGTCACCTCCCAGAGACCCCCAGACCACCCATCAAGCACCCAACTGCCCTGTCCCACAGCCACACCTGGGTCCCTTCCCATGGTGTCCCCAGAACCCTTCCCTCTCCCCCCTCCCCCTCCCTGTTCCCTGGCTCTTACACACCCTGTGCCCACACACCTGCCCACGGGCCAGCGGGCCTCCCATTCCCCTCAGTGAGGCCCCAGAGGCAACCCCGCGCTCACATCTGTCACTCAACCAGCGGCGGCCCCTGCAGGGGGAGCCCCGCTCTGTGCTGGACACAGTGACCTCATGCTGTGGTGCTAGCTCAGCTGTTCTGGGGCGGCTGCAGCTCAGGGTGCCCCCAGGGCCGTCACTGCACCTGCACTGCCCACAGCGCTGCGCCCCTAAACCTGCAACTGCCCCTCCCCCCGCCCCTCATCCTGGGGGCCACTGGAGGCTGGAGAGAGGGCAGCGGGCAGAGCACAGTCCCAGCGGGACCTGATCTCAGAGGAGGAATGGGGGGGCCCTCCTCTGTGCTGATTCCAGAACCGGGTTCCCCCGGAAGTTCAGGGATAGAACATGAGGCCGGAGAAGGAGGCGGAGCAGCAGGAGCCTGAAACCCATCTCCCCTCCCCGCGGGCTCCTGTGTGCAGGGCCCTGGGCCTGCCGGACACTGACGGGAACAGGTGCCCCGTGTCAGACGGGGACACCCGGAGAATGAGACAGCATTCACACCTTCTGACAAGCTGGAATTATTTCTGCGATGGTGCTATTTTTTTCTCAGGGGTGTCAGGCACAATCAGCATTGGCATTTTCATACGTCAATGGCTGAATGAAAATGTCTCTTGCTGGCGAGCTTTTTCCAAGTTTTGACCCACTCTTTCCCAACATTCAAGATCTAATGTACCGGCCACGGCAACCAGCTCATCCTGGCGCCCCCAGCTCATCCTGGCGCCTCCTCTGCGGCAGTCGCACCTCGCGCATTACTGCAGCGTGCCCGGACGGCGGTCCGCTGCTTGCCGCGGTTGGCGCTGCCCTCGCGGGCTTCGGCACCCGTGCTCTGGCTCGGTGTGCCCCACGGCATGGGATAAGACACTGGCTCGGTGTGGTGGGAGTGGTGGCTGCAGGTGGGGCTGCTGGCCTACCTATACATCCCACCCCCCACGATTTCCCCTGCTCCTCACTCATGAAAGTTGTCGGGCAAATTTTTCACCTACAAGGGACTGCGTATCTTCTATAATACCAAGACTCTCTGGGCGTGGTTGGAAGTCCCGAGATAGTCATGCTTTTACACCGCTTCCCGACCTCCAGCTATGATTGGTACAAGATTTGGGAAGGCCTCACACTCAGGTTTCGTCAAGTGATTGCCCTCCATTTCCTAGGCTTTGGCTTTAGCGACAAACTGAGACCACGTCACTGCTCCATCTTTGAGCAGGCCAGCATCATGGAGGCACTTTTGCATCATCTGGGGCTTCAGAACCGCAGGGTCTACCTCCTGTCTCACGATTATGGAGACATCGTGGCTCAGGAGCTGCTCTATAGGTTCAAGCAGAATCGCTCTGGTCGGTTTACCATAAACAGTCTCTGTTGCCGAAACCGGTTTGGCTCAGTGGATAGAGCCTTGGCCTGCGGACTGAAAGGTCCCGGGTTTGATTCCAGTCAAGGGCATGTACATTGGTTTTGGGCACATCCCCAGTAGGGGGTGTGCAAGAGGCAGCTGATCGATGATTCTCTCTCATCGATGTTTCTAACTCTCTATGCCTCTCTCTTCTTCTCTGTAAAAAATCAATATATATATGTATATATATATATATAAAGTCTCTGTCTGTTAAATGGAGGTATATTCCCCGAGACGCACCACCCTCTCCTCCTCCAACAGATTCTCAAAGACGGAGGCCTGCTGTTGCCCATCCTCACACGAATGCTGAACTTCTTTATATTCTCTCAAGGTCTTGCCCCTGTCTTTGGGCCATACATCCGGCCCTCAGAGAACGAGCTGTGGGACATGCGGGCAGCGATACGCAACAATGATGGGAACTTAGTTATCGACAGTCTCTTATGGTACATCCATCAGAGGAAGAAGTTTAGAAGACGCTGGGTGGGAGCTCTGGCCACTGTAACTACCCTGTTTCCCCGAAAATAAGACAGTGTCTTATATTAAGTTTTGCTCCCAAAGATGCGCTAGGTCTTATTTTCAGGGGATGTCTTATCTCCGGGCCTTTTGATCCAGTGACTCCCTATCCAGAGTTTTTGGAGCTGTACAGGAAAACGCTGCCACGGTCCACAGCGTCGATTCTGGATGACCACATTGGCCACTACCCACAGCTAAAGGATCCCATGGGCTTCTTGAATGTATATATGGGCTTCATCAACTCCTTCTGAGCTGGAGAGAGTAGCTACCCTGTATTACCTCCCCTACTCCTTTATCTATTGTGTATTCCATTTAGAAAGAAATGCCCCAAAGAGGTCCTGGCCACCAAACACTTCTCACCTAGGTCCGCCTGACTCACACTGGTGAGCAGCATATAGGAAAAAGCCATTGAGGCTCTGACTAAGGGTGACCTGATAGTCCACCTCCCATTCCTTTGACATCTGATCAAGTGGATGGACTTGCCTTTGTGTTATTAGGAAAGTCTGATGGATGCAGAAAGACAGACTTTTAACATTTCTGTGGACTTTTCTGAAATACTTAGAAGTGTAATTTCTGGCCCAGCCCCAACTGGGATCTTGTACAGAATGAGGAGAGGCTGGCTGCTTAACCTCCTTGAATGGCTTTAAGGGCACATGCTCTTTTGTTTTCTAAGCAGCTTCAGGAGAGAGTGAGTCTCCCCTGTCATAACTTTGGCTTAGTTTCATCAGCTGCATCTAGTTGTAGACGTTTTGTTAAAATAGATTTTGCTTTCTGCCGAAACCGGTTTGGCTCAGTGGATAGAGGGTCGGTCTGCAGACTGAAGGGTCTCAGGTTCAATTCCAGTCAGGGGCATGTGTCTTGGTTGTGGACACATCCCCTGTAGGGGGTATGCAGGAGGCAGCTGATCGATGACTCTCTCTTCATTGATGTTTCAAACTCTCTGTCCCTCTGTAAAAAATCAATAAAATATGTATATTATTAATAATAATAATAATAAAATAGATTTTGCTTTAAATATTGCAGCTTTCTATAATGCAGTATTCTAAGTGTACTTTAAGACTGTGACTTACTGACACGTGTTGTATCTATTGTAGAAAGGTACTACACCAGCAGAAACGCACTCTGGCAGAGTAGTGAACCTTACTAAACATATTTGACTTCTGAATAAGTTAAACTAAATCCAAACTTTAAAAAATTTCCTAAAAGTCACAGGGCATTAAAGACCACCACATCTATGCCAGGGATTTACTGTTATTAGCTGGAAAGACCCAGTTCCAACAGCAAATAACAGTTTGCTTCTTCATAGCTCATTGCTTCGAAGCACACCCCTCCTGGGCTGATGCGGAGGGGAGGGGAGCTTTGTGCAGTCCCAGTTTCCACGCTGAGGGCACACGAATTCCTTTTGTTATGAGTGCTTACTTCTCACTGGTTGTCCCAGAGAGGCTTCCTCATCTAGCTCTGCAATTCCTGTTCTTTACAGACAGGAAAGTTCCAGAAACTTTAAGAACTAATTCTGAAAGGCCTGTGAGAAAAAGGTGCTGAATACGTTTTTTAAAGTCACAGTTTTCGCCGAAACTGGTTTGGCTCAATGGATAGAGCGTCGGCTTGGGGACTGAAGGGTCCCGGGTTCGATTCCGGTCAGGGGCATGTACCTTGGTTGCGGGCACATCTCCAGTAGGGGGTGTGCAAGAGGCAGCTGATCGATGACTCTCTCTCGTCGATGTTTCTAACTCGCTATCTCTCCCCCTTCCTCTCTGTACAAAATCAATAAAATATATTTTAAAAAAATAAAATAAAAAAATAAAGTCACAGTTTTCATTGTTTTAGTCAAAGTAGGATTAGGTGATTATTTTAAATTAGCAACTTCAAGTATAACAATTGAAAGTGGAATAAGTATTTATTTTCTATTAATAAAATGAATTTTGACAAAAAAAAAAAAAGATCTAATGTACCTTCTTCAGCAAACCAAGGGTTATGTTCTATAATATCATGCAAAAACTATAAGAGAATACCTCCTGACACTAATTTCTTTATTCTTAAGCATGCAAACCAAGAGTCTACAATAAAGTTTCTTACTTTTGAACCGAGTTCTGCCCCTTTGGCCTGGCTAAAAAAAAAAGATGTTCCCACCCTAGTTACAAATAGCAACTTCTGCAGCTGGCTGTGGGTTTTGCACTTGGGGGATTTCCCCACCTATCTGGTGAAATCTTCCCTGCCTTGCCGGTGAAGCTTTGTTTTTCTGTTTTAGGCTAAACGTTCTCCTCCAAATGTCCCTTGTTGTGGCACCAGATGTGTAAGCCACATCCTGAATGGTTCAGGCTTTGGAACCTGGAGGAGGGCCGCACACAAAGGACAGAGACGAGACAAGAAATAATAATTTGGAAGTACTGGGGCCGGGCGGGAAGCCCAACACAGGGGGAAGGACCGCCCCTGGTGCCCAGGCCGTGCCAACCTTGGATTCACCTTTGGATACACAAACAGCACTTAGTCAGGGAGGCAATTCTGCTAACAGACAGATTATCTTAGAGGTCAGTAAATATTAGATTTACTCAGAGACTATTTGGTCAGGAAATTGCTTAAACCACCATTGTGTGGACTAAACAATCGGTGCATAGCTCTGGTCCTTGACAGGGCTCAAGGTTCACCAGCGTTCCTGGCTCCTTGCTCACACTTCCCTGATACTGAAGACAATGGGTGTCTTCCTACAGGCCAGCCACCCAATCAGATGTTCTTGAGTCAGGAAGTGGGAGCGGGAACACACCTTCCATCACTCAGTCCCCACAAGGCAGCCGCCTTACGCTGTGGAGGACAATCATCATGAGCAGATTCCGGGCAGTCGCTGTAAATGGTGACATACTCAAAGCCCAGTTCCTGCTCACAGTGTCCCACAGACTCCCCACCGCCCAGTCCCCTTCTTCCCACCCCTCTCCACGCAGGTCTCCCCTTCAGAAGCCGAGAGAGACACATCAGAGCCCTGGGGGCTGTCACTGCTGGGTGGCGGGGGTGGGGAGAATACACCAGGACGGGAGCAGAGCCCAGGGCAGGAGAATAAGGAGGAACAATAGGGGTGGGGTCCCTCATGGTTCCCATCTGTACAGTCACAGGGTCTCAGGGGTCACCCCTCCATACTCACTGGCAGCCTGAGCGTAGCTCCCTCCTTTTCCACCTGTAGGAAGAAAACACCCCGTGAGAGACCAGGGAGGAGGCAGGGCCATGAGGTCCTAAAGGAAGCCCTAGTCCTGGGCCCAGAGAAGTTTCCAGAACCATGTGTACAGAGCCATGGGGGAAGTGCATGTGTGGGGACCGGACCCACAGCCCTCCTGGAGGTCTGTGCTCAGCAGGGACCTGCCATCTGACCTGGGGTTGCTGGGAACGGGGTCCCCACCACCAGCATCATCAGGTGAGAAGTGGGCCCCTCATTTCCCACGGGCCTCACTACAGAGTAAGAGCACAGAGCCGCACACGCATGGGGACGGTGCTTCTGTGAATGAGGCGGACACATGTCTACCTGGGCTTGAACCCCCAGTGGGATAAACACTCAGAACCCACCCCTGCCCACCTAAGTGACTTCTCCCCCACCTGACAATTCCAGCCACAGCTCCCAGCAGAACCAGGCCCCCAGCGATGCCCAGGATGATGAAGGAGGTGTGAGAAGGTGGCTCTGGGAGGAGAAGGGAAGGGAGGGTGAGGGCCTGACCCCAGGCCTCAGCCCCGACCCCACTGAGGTCCCCCAGGTTCCGGCCTCCCTGAGAAGAGGCTCTGTGGCCACAGCCCTCCTCACCCCATCTCACGGTCAGGGCCTCGGGCAGCCCCTCGTGCTGCACATGGCACGTGTATCTCTGCTCCTCTCCAGGGGGCACCTCCACGGCCGCCCACTTCTGGAAGGTCCCGTCCCCTGCAGGCCTGGTCTCCACCATCTCCATGTCCTGGGTCTGGTCCTCCCCATCACGCTCCCAGGACAGTCTGATGTCCGCAGGGTAGAAGCCCAGCGCCCAGCACCTCAGGGTGACCTCATGGGCAGAGACGGGGTGGCGGGCCACATGTGCCTTTGGAGGCTCTGAAGGGAGGGGAGAAAATGCAGGAAATTTGCATCCTCCATGGGACACTCCAGCAGCACTCATGTCCTTAGAGAGGACAGACACCTGGGTGTGGAGGGAGCACACAGCACACACACCAGCCTGGACAGAGCCACCTGGTAGGACCTCCTCATCTTTAGAAAGGGCAGGAGGCAGTTCTCTGAGGGGAGAAAAGGGATTTGTGGTCCTGGCCTGGGTGGAGTCCACGTGACTCAGAAAAGCTGGGGTCAGGCCTCAGACACAGGGGCTGTGGGGCAGCGCACAAGGCCTGAGAGAGAAGGTCCCGTGGGCCCCAGAGCCCCTGCAGGGCCCATGGGAACCGCTGACGGCTTATTGCAGGGGGTCTCCCTGCACCCCAGGAGAGCCTGCACCCCTACCTGTCCCTGAGAGGATGGGGAGTCCCTCTGGAAGCTGACCTAGACATCCTGGGGGACCCCCTCCCTGACCCCGAAGAGGGGTGTCAGACACAGACCCCCTGTCCTGTCTCAGGAGAGGGGGCGGCCCCAGGGCCCCTGGTACCTGCGCGCTGCAGGGTCTCCTTCCCTTTGTCCAGGTAAAGGTGGAGCCTGTTCACACACCAGCCCTCCAGGTAGCTCCTCCAATCCTCTGCCGCCTCCAACTTGCGCTTTGTCTGAGCCGCCGCCGCGTCCGCCGCGGTCCAGGAGGTCAGGTCCTCGTTCAGGGCAAGGTAGTCGGTGCCGTCGTAGGCGAATTGCATGTACCCGCGGAGGAGGCGCCCATCGGGTCCCACCTCGCAGCCCAACATCTTCTGGAAGGTGTGAGACCCTGACCCCGCCCCGAGGTCAGCCCTGCCCCGAGGAGAGGACCGCCAGCCCCGCAGGGATTGAATCTAAAACTGAAAGTGAAATCGGGTCACAGTCCCCGCGGGCTCCTCCCGGGGATGGGGGGGCCGGACGGGTCCCGCCGCCTCGGGGTGACGCTCGGACCCGGACCCTAGGGGCGACCCCGGCCCGTCCGTGGGGAGGGCGGTCCTAACGGGCCCGGCGCGCGGCTCACCGTCCTCGCTCTGGTTGTAGTAGCCGCGCAGGGTCTGCAGTCTCTCTCGGAAAAACTGTTCGTCCTCCTTGCAGACCCGCGTGTACCGGTCCCAATACTCCGGGTTCTCCCGCTCCACCCACGGCTGCTGCATCCACGGCGCCCGCGGCTCCGCCCTCCCACTCGCCGCGTCGCTGTCGAACCCCACGAACTGCGTGTCGTCCACGTAGCCGACGGCGAGAAAGTGGGGCTCCCCGCGGCCGGGCCGGGACATGGCGGTGAGGAAGTATCTAAGGGAGTGAGGACCTGGGGGGCGGACGGAGGGCAGGGACGGGGCTGGACACGCGCCTTCCCGGGCCCGCGCCCCCGTCGGATCCCCGCGCTCCTCCCCGCACAGCCGCCCCTCCGACCCCGCACTCACCCGCCCAGCTTGGAGTCAGGACTAGCGCCCCCGAGAGCAGCAGGAGGAGGGATTTGGGGAGCCTCAGGACCCGCATCCTGGGAGTTTGGGGGAGCATCTGAGTCCCAGGAACTCCTGGAGATGGTCTAGCCTGGAAGCAGACACCCAATGGGAGAGGGCAGTGAGGCTGCGTCATGGGTATCCGGGAAGGAGGACTCCGCAGGGATGTGAGATGGAGAGGGGAACCCCAGGGAGAGGGGGAGCCCCAACACTGAGCGGCTCTGCTCCAGACTCCTCCCTGGGCTGAGACGTGAGCGCCAGGCCTGGGCCTGGGCCTGGGCTGCCCTCCTCCTGCAGGGGCAGCTCCACGTCTCCCTGGAGGGGCTCAGGCTGGTGCTCTGAGCTCCAGTTCACCCAGAACGTGGAGGAGGCCCCTCAGAGCTGTGGAAGCTTCTAGGAGTGAACAGCAGGGGTCCCTCAGCACAGCCCACAGGGAGTGACACAATCAGAGGCACGGTCTTCATGGCCCTAGAGACCCCTGATGCCCTTGGCAGATGCAAGCACGGATACTCCAGTTTGTTAAATCCCAGAGTCGCCGAAACCGGTTTGGCTCGGTGAATAGAGCGTCGGCCTGCAGACTCAAGGGTCCCAGGTTTGATTCTGTTCAAGGGCATGTACTCTGGTTGCAGGCACATCCCTGGTGGGGGGTGTGCAGGAGGCAGCTGGTGGATGATAATCTCTCATCGATGTTTCTGACTATCTGTCCCTCTTCTTTCCTCTCTGTAAAAAAGTCAGTAAAATATATATATTTTTTTAAAAAGATCCCAGAGTCACCAGACGCCCTTTCCAGTCAGGAGCAGGGGGTGCACCTGATGAAACTGCAGTGCAGGCAGCACAGGAAGGGCCCAGGGAGCCCCATAACCCTCAGCTCCTGCCCCTCCAGACCTGCTCCTCTTCTCATCGCCCCACTCGCTGGCTCAGGACACCGGGACCCCCAGCTGTGAGTTCTCAGGACCCTGTTCCCTCATCTGTCACACGGGACAGTGACAGGACCTTGGGGGAGGGGGGAAACCTAGGGCAAGGGGTGGGAGCTTCGGCCTCTGGACCCTACAGCTCCCACCTGGTGTCAGGGTCCCTCAGGAGAGAGCTTAGTGCCGCTTGGGGATGGTGCTCCCCCCCCCCCACGCCTCTGCCTCCTCCTGGGGAAGAGGAACAGGGGGGGGGGGGCGTTCATGCAAAGCAGAGGACCAGGCAGTGTGCACCCATGTGCTCTCCGTGCTCCCTGTGCTCACACGGCTGGCACGTGTGTGCTCTCACACAGACATCACGGAGGAGCAGAAGCCTCGGTACTGGGAGCTGGGACTGGCTTCCTGGTTGGCTGGTCTGTGGGACCTGGGCTGAGAGGATAGGACATTAACATGTCCAATGGGAAGGACTGACCCGGCATGTTGTGCCCATCAAACTATCGGACAAAGAGAGATGATCTCTCCAGTCATTTTCCTCTCTCCCTTTGCTGCCTCATGTACACAAAACCACATTAAAACTGATGGGCAGCCAAAGCCGGTTTGGCTCAGTGGATAGAGCGTCAGCCTGTGGACTGAAAGGTCCCAGGTTCGATTCCGGTCAAGGGCCTGTACCTTGGTTGTGGGCACATCCCCAGTAGGAGGTGTGCAAGAGGCAGCTGATCGATGATTCTCTCTCATCGATGTTTCTAACACTCTATCCCTCTCTCTTCCTCTCTGTAAAAAAAAATCAATAAAATATATATTTAAAAATAAATAAATAAAAAATAAAGCTGATGGGCAGTTTCCATACATGTGTGGACATGTGTGGACCGCGTAACCATCCTCAACAGGAGGATGGACTGGACTCTTGTTCATGAGTGGACTCCAGTAAGGTGCCAGCATCCTGAACCATTGGGACAGGCTGGCTATTAACGGGTCTGTGGGAAGAGACTTGTGGGATGAGAGAGAGTGCCTGGCTTTGCCCCTAAACCCTGGGCACCTCCTAGGCTTGTTTGGGACGCTGATGAGATGGCTCTTGGCTGAGGGGCCTGGAGAGCGTCAGGGTGGGGGCTGGTCCCCAGAAAGACCAAGCTGATCAGGGGGTTGGAACGTTCAGGCCCTAGAAGGAGGCAGAGCAGGAGGAGCCAGAACACCCATCTCTCCAACCACAGAGTCCTGTGTGCAGGGACCTGGGCCTGCGGGACACTGACGGGGAACACGCACCCTGTTGCTGTCAGACGGGGACACCCAGTGAGACCAGAACTCACACATGAAAGCAGGAACAAGCATAATATCTACAAAATCAAAAAAACAACAACAAAGAACACCCAGAAGATGGGTTCTGGGCTCCATCCAGGCTTCAGCCCAGGCTGCCCTGCCCCAGGAAGGCTCACTGTCCAGGGTCCTGGAGATTCTCTGCATTAGGACACTTGACACTTGATTAGGTCACAGTCCTTGTGACCACAGGTCCTGGTGGGACAGGGTTCCCTAGAGGGACAAGGTCAGAGGAGCAGAGAGGTGACCCGGCCGAGGAGTGACCACGTCAAAGCCCACGATGCACTGAGCACCCCCTGGGCACAGACCCCGACCACACTCAATCTTCAAAACCTCCCCTTGTCTACACTTGGGACAGTCAGCACAGCAAACGCATGAGCTCTGGAAATTTCTTGGTGTTTCTATTTATTCCCTGAAAATATAGGATCTTCTCCTTTACCCACCAGCCCTTCATGGCAAGAAATGAACAAAGTCGCCCCCCGAAACCCAATTCAATGCGGAAGGATCAGCTTGCAGCTCAGAGCATGAGGAAGTAAAGACAGCGATAGTGAGGGCCCACCCGCCTCTGCTGGACCATAAAGTGTGGAGGTCACGGCAGGGCCAGACCCCCAGTCAGAGGTTCCTGAGTCAGGAAGTGGGAGCGGGAACACACCTTCCATCACTCAGTCCCCACAAGGCAGCGGCCTCACGCTGTGGAGGACAATCATCACGAGCAGGTTCAGGGCAGTGGCTGTGACTGGTGACATTCTCAAAGCCCAGTTCCTGCTCACAGTGTCCCACAGACTCCCCACCGCCCAGTCCCCACTCTGCCCACCCCTCCCCATGGCAGGTCTCCCCTTTAGAAGCCCAGAGAGACACATCAGAGCCCTGGGCGCTAGCACTGCTTAGAGTGCACCCTCAGACACACCCCTGCTCACCTGATTGCCTCCTCCCCCACATCACAGCTCCCGCCACAGCTCCCAGCAGGACCAGGCCCTCAGCGATGCCCAGGATGATGAAGGAGGTGTGAGAAGGCGGCTCTGGGAGGAGAAGGGAAGGGAGGGTGAGGGCCTGACCCCAGGCCTCAGCTCCGACCCCACAGAGGTCCCCAAGGGCCCCGCTGCCCTGAGAAGAGGCTCTGTGCCCACAGCCCTCCTCACCCCATCTCAGGGTCAGGGGCTCGGGCAGCCCCTCGTGCTGCACATGGCACGTGTATCTCTGCTCCTCTCCAGGGGCACCCCCATGCCTGGCTGTGAGCCCCGCAAAAAGAACACAGGCGCGGGTCCCGGGCTCTTTTCCGAGATGTGGACGCCGAGGGTGCCAAGTCGGGCCGCTGCTCACCATGCCAGGCGCTCCAGGGACTGCGTGGGCAGCAAGGCGCGGGAGCCAAGGAACCTGGAGTCTGCGCCCCCCAGCCTTCGACTGCGCCTGCACCTGAGCCCACGCCAGCGCCTGCGGACCCAGCGTTCCAGGCGGACCCTGTGCTGCCTGCCAGCCCCGTGCTCCCCGCAGCACCCCTGCACCACGGGGGCCCAGGTTTCTGCAGCCTCCCTCCGCACAGCCCCCGCCACGTCTTCCCAGCAGCAGCAGCAGCAGATCCCAGCGCTTCGGCCACAGCCAGGCCTGGGGGCACCCTGCGCAGGGCGTCCAGGGCACGGTCCCCGCTGCGCCTGCTCCTGCCGCTGCAAACGCTCCAGCTCCAGATCCATGTCCACATCCAGCCGAGGCCATGGTCTTGCCTCAGGTCCCCGACGCCTGGAATTTGCCCCCTTACCCGGACTTCACAGACCTGCCCTCAGCCCTCCGCAGCTTGGAGGAGCCCTTCTCCTCCCCCAGACCCTTGTAGGACTGGGTGGGTTCACAGGGACATGGACCTCTTCGGGATACTGGATCTCCAAGCCCAGTCCTGCAGGTGGCGCGGGACCAGAGGGGACCAGGGTGTGCGCCCACGCGGGTGCGAGAAGCGCTGGGCAGTGCGTCTTGGCCGCCAGCTGCTCCTGGGCAGCGTCAGCGCACCTCTGAGCATCCACCTTGGGGAGGCAGCATCGGCTCGGCCCCCTTTGTGGCCACTGCGCAGGCGCGTCTCAGTGCACACATAGGGCCAAGCCAGGATGCTCCTGGGTCCGGGCTGCCCCCGTTAAGGCGCACGTGACCTCGACCTGGCTGTGAGATGTCAGGGCCGGAGCACAATAGCTGCTCTGCTGGTGCTGCAGGATCCACTGGGGAGCCGCTGCCCAGAACTCTCCGAGGGACGCGGCCTCCTCGCTCCTCCTGGCGGCGTGCTCTGGCGCCCGGAGGACTGGGAGGGCTTCCCCGTCTGCACATCCTACCTAACACATGCTACAAAGTGGATGAATACTGAAAACAACATTCTTTTTTTTTTTTTAATTCGTTGGGGTGACATTGGTTAATAAAACTATATAGGTTCAGGTGTACAGAAACATCTTGCTGTTGGACCGGCTCTCACTGAGCAGCTGTCATGGGCCTAGAAGCAAATTTTATTTTATTTTATTTTATTTTATTTTATTTAGTACATTCTTATTACTCCATATTTACATGGCTTACAATGCACTGGTGAAGTTGCAAGCTTATCAGAGCATTATGCTTTTATATATATATATATATATATATATATATATATATATATATATATATATATATATATATATATATTATTGATTTTTTACAGAGAGGAAGAGAGAGGGATAGAGAGTTAGAAACATCGATGAGACCCCCTCCTCAGCTAGCGGCACCTCGGGAGCAATATGGACCCGCCTGCCATGGCGGGCAAGCTCTGAGCTGCCAGGGGCACCTTTCCTGAGGGCTGGCACACCAGCGGCTGGTTCGCTGGGAACCGAATGGGTACCAGGTAGGAGCTGACCCATACCGTCCACAGGCCGATGGCCTCATCTTCCGCCAAGTGCCCAGTGGGAGTGCAGGGTTTTTGTTTTTTGTTTGTGTGTGTGTGTGTGTGTGTGTGTGTTTTGGGGGGTGGGGGAGGGGTTGTTGTTTTTTTTGTGGGTTTTTTTAAAATATATTTTATTGATTTTCTACAGAGAGGAAGGAAGAGGGATAGAGAGCTAGAGACGTCGATGAGAGAGAAACATCGACCAGCTGCCTCCTGCACACCCCCTGTCGGGGATGTGCCCGCAACCAAGGTACATGCCCTTGACCGGAATCGAACCTGGGACCTTTCAGTCCGCAGGCCGACGCTCTATCCACTGAGCCAAACCGGTTTCGGCGGGAGTGCAGTTTTGATGGTCACATTCCAGCGGAGCTCAGGATTGGGTCATTTCTGCTGCTTAAACACCCAGTCCGAGGGCAGGTCGAGACTGGCACTGGGGTGAACAGTCCCGAGTCCAGAAGGAGACCTTGCCATTGGCAGATGTCTCTCGAACAAACACGTCATGAAGAGGAGGGTTATGGCGAATGGAATTCTTCCAGCCTGGCTTTGCCCTGTGCTTCAAATAGGGGAAGTGGTCCTCGGCCCACGTGCAGATGTCTTTCAAGGTCATCGCTTCCTCTCGATACTGCTGATGGCGCATTGTATCGTGGCCGTGGAAGAGTACGGCGGCTGCTCAGACACGGAGTCCTGCCAGGATGTGGATCCTCCGGGGGCTCCTCAACCTTAACCTGATTTTTCTTTCCTTCCATCTCTTTTTCTTTTTTTAATATATTTTATTGATTTTTTTTTTAACAGAAAGGGAAGGAGATGGACAGAGAGCTAGAAACATCAATCAGCTGCCTCCTGCACACCTCCTACCGGGGATGTGCCCACAACCAAGGTACATGCTCTTGACTGGAATCGAACCCGGGACCCTTCAGTCCACAGGCAGATGCTCTATCACTGAGCCAAACCAGTCAGGGCCCACCTTTTCTTTTTCTTTTTTCTTTTTTTAATATATTTTATTGGTTTTTTACAGAGAGGAAGGGAGAGGGATAGAGAGTTAGAACATCGATGAAAGAGAAACATCGGTCAGCTGCCTCCTGCACACCCCCCACTGGGGATGTGCCCGCAACCAAGGTACATGCCCTTGACCGGAATCGAACCTGGGATCCTTGAGTCCGCAGGCCGACGCTCTATCCACTGAGCCAAACCGGTTAGGGCTCCTTCCATCTCCTGCTCGATGCTGCAGGAGCCCAGGCCATCAGTACTCATCTTTCCAAGCCACCGGATGTCTATCAGGCTGGTGTGAAGAGCGCCCCCTGCTGCCTCACCGCCAGCACAGGTCTCCCATCGCTGGCCGAGAAGGAGGTCTGGGGAGATTCACATCCGTGGCTGCAGGTTCTGGTCCCAGGGTCTTGGTGATCCCTCTGTCCTCGTGGGATCATTGCTGGTTTGGGCTTCAGGTTGGGGTTCTGGAGGGTGAGTGGGGGCACCCCACAGCGAGTGAGGATGGGTTTGTTGGGCTCGTTGCTGCCACTCCCCTTGCCTTTGGCCGTCAGGGCTGTGGTGATGCTTTGGATATTGGCCTTGGGGATGGCCTCCACGTGGGTGCTGGGCATAGTGGGGTGGTTAATAATCTTGATCCCAACCGGAAACTTGCAAGAGGTGGGCTCTGCCACCTCATCAGAGGCCTGTGCTTCCCCAGGCTCTTGTCGGGCAGGGGGCCTTGTAGGCGCCTCCTCTGGCGTTTCACCTGGGGCGTTTTGAACAAGTAAGGGCAGCCTCTGACTTCTGAGAATCAGTGGCCGATGGAGGCTGGTTCTCGTTGTGAATCTATGTTTTCACTCCCCGCTGAGAATCACAAGAATGGACCCTCCCGACTGCAGTCGCTGTAGCCGCTGGGCTGTGGCTCCTGGGCGGGCTCTCGGCTCTTCCCTCCAACCCAGGGCCAAGCCAGGGCGCCGGGCAGGGACTGGAGCCAGGCCCGCTGGATTCCCGGCAGTGAGGGAGGGCTGGGGTCGGGCACCGGAGCTTTTCTCTCTCTCATCTTAGATATTTCTATCTCTCTACCCCTCTCCCTTCCTCTCTGAAATCGATAAGAATATATTCTTTAAAAAATAAATAAATAACGCCAAAACCGGTTTGGCTCAGTGGTAGAGCGTTGGTCTGCGGACTGAAAGGTCCCGGGTTCAATTCCGGTCAAGGGCATGTATCTTGGTTGCGGGCACATCCCCAGTAGGGGGTGTGCAAGAGGCAGCTGTTCGATGTTTCTCTCGCATCGACGTTTCTAGCTCTCTATCTCTCTCCCTTCCTCTCTATAAAAAAATCAATAAAATATGCTGGGACCAATTTGGCTCAGTGGATAGAGCATCGGCCTGGGGACTGAAAGGTCCCGGGTTCGATTCCGGTCAAGGGCATGTACCTTGGTTGCGGGCGCATCCCCAGTAGGGGGTGTGCAAGAGGCAGCTGATCGATGATTCTCTCTCATCGACGTTTCTAACTCTCTATCCCTCTCTCTTCCTCTCTGTGAAAAATCAATAAAATATATTTTAAAAATCAATAAGATATATTAATAATAAGTAAATAAAAACCGTTCTTGCCTCCTCCCATGACCACATCAAAATTACAACTAAATTCACAGGACAATCACCCGGGAGAACCATCTGGAAAGTAGCTGAACAGAATGTCTGTAACTAAGGATAGACCTGAAACTGGCTGGTCTCACACCCAGGTATGTTGGTTAAGACTCCAGAAAGGTATATTGGCTGCAGAGGTACCCCAAAGAGCGAGGGGTCCCAAAGGCATTAAAGACAACGTCTCCCATGTTGCACATGGCCTTGGCCATGCCCGGCCCCAGGGTGAGGTAGCCTTGACCCCACACCCTCATTCCTTTGCTTCTTCCCTCCACCAAATCTTCACCCAGGGAGGAGAGTTCACATCTGAGGTCTCACGGCAGGAAGGAGTGAAATAATTTGAGAAGAGAGATGTATTTTTCCCTCTTCCTTATTTTTTTTTTGAAAAGCATCATGTCACCAAGCCAAAGGTCGTGACTCCTTTGACTAAACTCAATCTCAATCCTTAGGAATGTACTGGGACCCCACGTGGCTTCCTGGTGATTGGAGGTGATCTGAGAAGATGCAGTTCACAAGTTGGCCACGTGGTGACACTGTTCGAAAAGAATTCCCCGTGTGACCAGGTTTCAGGCAATAAGTGAAGTTCCCGCAGAATTTTCTTAGCCTGAAGGTGTGAATTGGGTGAGACAAAATAGGATCAATTGTAGCAGGTTCTCTTTCTCCTCCATACGCACAAGGTAAATTAAAAATGATGGTGGCTGTTTCTAAGGCTCTCTTCTCCTTCCTGAACTCGGGATTTGATACAAATAAAATTTTATATGTTTTAGTGATTTGAATGAATTTTTTTCAGGATAGGTAGGAGCATTTAAGATATAAAAGGCCGTGCAGCGAATGTGGCTCAGAGGTTGAGTGCTGACCTATGAACCAGGAGGTCATGCTTATGGTTCCATTCCAGGTCAGGGCCCATGCCTGGGTGTCAGGCCCAATCCCCTGCAGGGTGAGGCGTGCAGAAGGCAGCCGATCAATAATTCTCTCTCATCATTCATGTTTCTCTCTCTCTCTCCCTCTCCCTTCCTCTCTGAAATCAATAAAAACATTTTTTAAATAGATTACACGTTCCCTGGAAGTGAAATATCAGAATGGAATTCTAAAAATGTTAACTGGCTGAGGTACATTTGAACAAAGCCAGGAAAAGTGGCCAGACTCCCATGGCTCTCACAGTCTTGCTACAATAAAATATTAGTAAGTGGCCGGTGGGGCTCAATTGGTTGGGCGTCATTTCATGCACCAAAAGGTTGCTGGTTCGATTCCCAATCAGGGCAGATGCCTGGGTTTTGGACTCGATCCCCGATAGGTGATGTACAGGTCGCAGCTGGTGGGTGTTCCATTCTCACATTGATGTTTCTCTCTCTCCCCCTCTCCCGTCCTCTCTAAAAATCAATTAAAAAGTATTTTATTTATTTTTTTAATACATTTTATTGATTTTGTACAGAGAGGAAGGGCGAGAGATAGAGAGTTAGAAACATCGATGAGAGAGAGTCATTGATCAGCTGCCTCTTGCACACCCCCTACTGGGGATATGCCCGCAACCAATGTACATGCCCTTGACCGGAATCGAACCCGGGACCTTTCAGTCCCCAAGCCGACGCGCTATCCATTGAGCCAAACCGGTTTCGGCTTAAAATATATTTTATATATAATTGATTTTAATTGAAATTAATACTGATTGTAATATATATTTTAATTGTTTTATATATACCTGTGAGACTTCCAGTTCAGAATATCAACGTGGTAGCTGGTGTTACCTGAGTGTTGGGTGGTAGGAACGGATCTGGTGTTAGGCTGGTGGGGTCAGACCGGACCTGGGTTCAGCAGCCTCGGTACCTGAGCTCTGTCTGGGAACGAATTCAGAGCTGATTTGCAAACTATTAGAGGACATTTATTTGGAAAATCACAGAGGTAGAGAAAGTAATTCATAGATGAAATTGGCTCAGCCCTACCTAGCCGACGTGGCTCAGTGGATAGAGCATCGGCCTGCAGACTGAAGGGTCCCAGGTTCAATTCTCGCCAAGGGCACATGCCCGGGTTGCGGGCTTGATCCCCAGTAGGGGGCATGCAGGAGGCATCGATCAATGATTCTCTCATCATTGATGTTTCTATCTCTCCTCCCTTCCTCTCTGAAATCAATAAATATATTTTTAAAAAATAAAAAAAAGAAGAAATGGGCTCAGGAAACCAGTCATAAAGGTGAAGGGCCCTTGGAGCTTGGGAGGAGGGAGGTAAGAGTAAAGCCCCTGGGGGGATGGGAGGGAGGGGTGAGGGTGTGCTCGCAGGAGGGAGCACCCCCTGGGCCCTAAGGGTTTTAGGGTGGAGATTTGGGGGAGGTCCCAGGGAAGATCTCAATAGATTACTGAGCGGCTTTCCAGGTGTGTCCGCTCAGGGATGAGGTCTCCACTGATTGGTCGGCCCAGGGCCGGGCCATCATGCAATGCAGCTGGCCGAGGGCAGCCGTGGCTGTGGCTGAAAGGCAGCTGAGGCCTGGATGTTGTCTCCAGGGAGGAAAGGCGGGCAGTCCAAACCGCATGACCAGCGTTGTGCTAGGGGAGGACAGGTCACTCCGGGGTGAGGTCCCACCCACAATTGTCCGTTGCTAGGCACCCAGGACTCTCCACCCGGGCCCATCATCCTTGTTCTGCTCATGACTGACTGCCTACCACACAGCACCCACCTCAGAGCACCCCATCCTCAGAGCACCCCGTCCTCAGCATGACCGCCCCAGCAGCTGCCCCAGGACAGTGATGCAATGCGATGGCTGATGTCGCAGGTCCTCAAGCTGCATCCATGGACCACACCTCGTCGAGGGGACAGTCAAACCCAAGCAAGGCCTAACCTAGCCGTCAAGGTCCAAAGCCTCTCCCAGGATCCAGGTCCCTGGACTTTGGATTCAACCACGGGACTTGCAGGTGGAAGGCTGTTGTGTATCTATCAACTCGGAAACACACCCAACCACGCCCGGTGGCCCAGGGCCTGGGCAGAGCCTGGGCAGAGCTGCGGGGCTGGCCTCTAGCCCAGGATTCTCCCAGCGCCTCCTGCCACGTTCTGTTCATGGAATCAAGGCCCCGCTCTCCCTGGGAGCCGTCATTATGGGACCAATAAGGTCCCCCACCCCCACCTCACCCCCACCCCCGAATTCACACAGTGAAGCCCAAACTGCTGCGAACTGTGGAGATGAGTCTTTAATGAGGCTGGTAAAGTGGTCCTTCTCCAATCCGATGGTCTTGGGAAGGGAGTTTGGACACACGGTCCACATGCAGAGATCATGTGAGGACACCGTGAGGTGCCCGTTGGCAGGACAGAGGCCTCAGCAGCAGAGTGTGTAGCTCGATCTCAGCCTTCCGGCTCCGGACGGTGAGGAAGGAAGTTGGTGCTGCTGCCTGGTCTGGTTGGTATGTTGCCATGGAAACCCTGGCAAACAAACACTCGAGTTCAAGACTGGATCACTGGCAGGACTTATTTGGAGAAAGAACCTGTGAGTCAGTGGCATTTGAATTCCTGTCCTGGCTGCTGCCTAAGCTCAGAGCTGCTCTAAGGTGCGTACTAATGAGCAAGGCCTGGATCCTGAGCCCTGGATCCTGGGGGCTACTTCCCTGGGGGGGGGGGGGGGTTCCCCGGAGTAAACAGGACACGCAGGACACAGGCACGTCTGCCAACTCATTCAGTATTTATTGAGCTGTGAACATTGCAAACTGGCTGAAACTGGATCGCCCTCTTGGCTCCTCGGTGGGAAAGAAAGCTGGAGCCGGACCGGCCCGAACACCAGAGGGCGGACAGGGAGACCGGGGAGTGCAGGCAGGGGGAGGGCGAAAGTGGGGGACAGGGCCAGTGTGCATCGGTAGACTCCTGGAAACACACACACACATACAAACACACACACACACACACACACACTCGCACACACACTCTCTCTCACACAGGCGAAGACCAGGGCGCTGTGGCCCGGCAGCCGCAGGACATCAGGAAGAGACCGGCGTCCGGAGACATTTCAGTCCATCCGTCATGAAGCGTCTGCCGGGCGGGGCTGGGCCAAGGTCACGGGGCTGTGAGAAGAGGTGAGGGGTCAGCTGGCAGAGAGGCCGGGCTGGGACCCATAACAAGGGAAGAGCGATGAGAAGGAAACTGAGAAAATCCGGCACATGGAGAGTGGGCCAGCCATGAGGGAACGTTCTAAGCCACAGGCAAGGCCCAGACTCCCTTCTCCTTGGTCTCCTGAGGAACGCTCTCAGGAGGCGAGCTGAGGGCCGAGCTGAGGGCCGCTGTAGCTGGCCCCCAGCAGACAGAAAGCCCCTCACACTCCTCCCGCATTGCCCCCTAAGGGCAGTTTGCAAAGAAAACAGAACTGGAACTGTTTCTTTGACCCCGCCCCCACCCAGCCCACAGCCTCAGCCCTCCTCAGTCACCGCCTGATCAGGTGGGCCCCCCTGCCCAGGACAGCTCACGGAGTCTCCCCAGAATGCCTGCTGGGCCCTGGTTACCTGGCGCCTGGGGCCCGGCTCGGCTGTGCTAGCAATGTGCTGGTGCTGGGCCTGGACCTCCAGAGGGCGGACACTAAGGCCAGCCACGAGGCACTCCGCTGTGACTGTATGACTGGCCCCCAAGGACCAGTGCCCTCCCCCGGCTGCAGTGCTGCCTGGGCCACACACTCTGCTGGGAGGACAGAGTCGCCCTCTGACCTCGCCGGGGGCCCCTGCACCTCGTCCCTGGTTGACAGCCTCTCCCTCCCTGTAATGAACCGTAACCGGGTACATCAGCTTCGCCGGGTTCTGAGTCCTTCTAGCACAGCGTTTTTCAACCTAGTGTGCCGCGAGATGTTGCCTGGTGTGCCGTAGGTGCAGACAAGACAAGAATTTTATAATTTTTCACTATTTTGTTTACTTAATATTTCATAATAATTATAAAATACTTTCTTTGTGTTTATTTGATTCCTATTCAAGAGAATTACTTTATATATAGTCAATGTAGGCACAGAGTTAAATTTTTTAACATTTTCTAATGGTGGTGTGCCTCGTGATTTTTTTCATAAAACAAGTGTGCCTTTGCCCAAAAAAGGTTGAAAAACACTGTTCTAGCAAATGGCCTCGTCCGAGTCTAGTCTGGATCCCCCTGCTCTCACTAACCACTCTTCCCACTCCCCTTTCTTTATGTCAATCCCGCTGTCGCTTCTGGGGCTGACCTGGCCACTGATGGGCCTCTCAGATCCGAGGGAGCCGGGCTGACACAGCCATCAGTTTGACAGTTTGGAAGCGACAAATGGTGATTACACAACAGGAGGCGCTCCACTGGACTCATTACATGTTCCAGCCCCTAGTGGCGGCGCCCGTCCCACCCTCCTGCCGGCAGCAGCCCACCCTGCTCGCTCCTGCAGCTGTGAGCGGCCCAGCTCCGGGCTTTTTTAATCATGGCGGCTCCCTTCATTTCAGAGCCTCGCAGGGCGCGACCTTTGCACTCTGGCATCGCACTAACTGAACCGTCATGTCCGCCTCCGCTCTGGTGACCTCACTGCCCCAGCAGAGCCAAGATCAGACCTGGAGCTGGAGCGCCTGGCACAGGCCCTGAGCCCACAGTGCACGGGGCAGGCATGGGGGGGAGAGGGGGCGCCCCATGTGGAGGGCGGCAGAAATGCCTCCGGACGGGCCGTCCTAGAGGAGGTGGGGGTTGGGCGTGTCTGGAACCTACTGGCTTGGAAATGGGAAACCAGGCTCAGAGGTGCTGAGGGCAGTGGCAGGGCCCGAGAACACGTGGAAGTGGCCGTGGCCGGGAGCGTGCGGGGCGGGGCAGCACCAGGGTGGGGGCCGTTAGGAACCGGAGTCCGCTCTGGGCCTGGGAGGGCCCTCACCTCCGCCCTCGGGGCACACGGCCTGGGCCAGGGCGGCCTTGATGGCGGCCACCAGCTTCAGGAACTTGCTCTCCGTGTCCACGTAGCCATCGCCGCCCTGGGGGGGGAGGGGGGGAAGAGGAAGCGGGGAGGGAGAGGAAGGGGTGAGCCGGGACCAGGACGCCAAGCCCACCCCCGCCCCCAGCCCATGAGGCGGGACGGACAGACAGACAGACGGACATACCTTCTTAGAGTGAACCAGCTTCCCCGCTACCATGACTTCAAAGAACCCGGTGACCTGGGGCGTCCCCTCGCCGCACTGGGGGGAGAGGCGGGAGGGCTGAGACCCCCTTGGGGACACCGGACCCCCAGGGCTGACGGACAGGGTGAAGGCTGGGCGCCCCTGCCACCCGCTGACATCGGGCTGAGGTCCCTCCCCTCCCCCGGGACTCACGATGTCCAGGCGTCCGGGGAACTCATCCTCCAGCTTCTGCTTGAGCTGAAGATACTGTGGTGGTGGGGTCACAAGAGGGGTTACGGGGGCCACTCCCCCAGCCCCCCCCCCCTCTGCCCTCCCCCATCAGCCACTGGCTCACCTTGGGCTTGTAGCCTCAGGCTCCACTGGGGGACAGTCCGGTTCCGCAGAGGAGAAGGCAGGAATCCAGGGAGAGGCAGGGGTGGGGGGGAGATGGTGGGAAACAGACACCAAAAGAGACACAGAGACACACAGAGGGTTGGGGCGCGGCACAGAGAGGGGGCGGCAGGGACACCCACACAAAGGAACCCGGAGACAGAGAGACAGAGAGACAGACAGAGGCGCAGGAAAAGGGCAGGAGGAGGAAGGGCAGGGCAGGAGGGAATAGGGGAGAGCTGGGTTAGGATGAGAATTGCAGATACAGCCCCCCAGCCCCCCACACACACCGCCCCTGTGTCTCCCCCCCTCCCCCCCCCACGCCTCCAGCTCTGTGAAACCTGAGCCTGCTGCTGCTGTGGCTATTTCAGGCCCAGGGCCTGGGCGCCCGCCTGTGCTGCCCCCTCTCTCCATTTCCCAGAACAAAGCGTCGTTAGAGCATTTCTCACACTGAGACCTGATCCTCTAACCCCGGCTTCCCGGGCCAAGTTGGCAAGTGGTTAGAGCCTCGGCCCCTGCACAGAAGGGTCCCGGGTTCGATTCCCTGTCGAGGGCAATTCCGGCTCAAGGGCACACACCTGGTTCTACCCCGGCCCTGGGGGGAGGGGAGGAGGGGGTGCGGGAGGCAAACAACTGAGGTGTCTTTCTCACATCCTTTTTTCTCTCGGCCCTCCCTCCCTCCCTCCACTCACTAGAAAAATCAATGGAAAAAAAATATCTGCGTGAGGATTAACCACACACACATAATAATAATAATAATAATAATAATAATAATAATAAATACACGCGGGCTGTCCTGGCGGGCAGATCTGGGACAGGCCAGTCAGCGGACCCAGGTGCCCGTTACCCCTGGGACCTGCAGTCCGGACCTCAAGTTACCTACCTGCCCCCCCCCCCCCCCAGCAGCCTCAGTTTCCTCTCCTGTAAAACGGAGCTGAGGTTCCCCACCCTCCAGAGGTTTCGGGGTGGGGAAGTTCACAGCTGGTGCATTTACTCCGTGCCACGGGGCGGGGGCCTGTGGTGCCTGTGGATGCCTATGGGTGCCTATGGGTGCCGGATACCCATGGGTGCCAGATGCCTGTGGGTGCCAGGTGCCTGCCCCTCCAGCGGGGACCTGGACAGACACCCACACGGGGCTCCTCCCCAGGGGCCTAGTGCGATCATCTCTCTCCCTCTGCGGGGGGAAACTGAGGCCAGAAAAGGCCCACCCATCCTATTCACTCCTCTCCAAACCTACGCGGCACCTTCTCGAACCTTCTCAACCCTCCGCCCCCACCCCAAGGTGCCGGGGGAGGGGACACCTGAGCTCTGACTCCACCGCCCCCCAAACTGACCCCCGAGTCCGAGGTTCCCGGTGGCCACGCCTGGGGCAGCCTCTGCAGCAGGAGCCGCGGGGTCACAGCCCGAGGGGGCCAGGCCCCCGGCCCCACCCCCACCCCCGCGCACCCCACCCCGCCCCCACCCCCACGTCCCCTACCCCCACCCTCACCCCCGCCCCCACCCACGCGCGCACCCCGCCCGCGCGGGCCCGGCCTCGGGGAGGCCGCGATCCCGCGCCCGGCTCCTCCGGGCCTTGGCGGCACCGGGCGGGACCGGGGGAGACCGGAAGGTCCGGGGGGACCGGGGGCACCGGGGGGACAGGAAGGTCCGGGGGCACCGGGGGGACCGGAAGGTCCGGGGGCACCGGGGGACCCGCCGGGCCCGGGCGCGCTCACCAGTACACCACCCTGACGGCCAGCGCCGCCGCCCGGGAGCGCTGCATCGCGGCGCCGCCTCCTCGGGGCGCGGACTCGGATGTGCGCCCGCGAGGACCGCGCCGCCCGGACCTGCCTCCCTGCCCGGCGCGAACCAACGCGGCGGGGGGGGCGCGGGGCGGGGAGACAGGCCCGAAGCGGGGGAGAGGCCCCTCCGCCCCAGCTCTGAGCCCCTCGCTGAGGCCTCCCCCTGACACGATCCCCTGGGGGGCCAGGGAGCGTCCGGCACGGGGGTTCCCGGGGGAGCCCTGCGCGGCCCTCCGGGTCCCCCCCCGGCGTCGGAGTGGTTCGTCCCGGGGCGGGGCTCAGGGCCAACAGCTCCCGCTGCTGCGGAGGGAGCGGCTGGGAAGCGGGCGGACTCACCCCTGGGCTGCGCTGGGAGGTGTTGGCTGTTCGTTTTTATATTTTTTAAATTTTTTAAAAATATATTTTATTGATTTTTCACAGAGAGGAAGGGAGAGGGAAAGAGAGTTAGAAGCGTCGATGAGAGAGACACATCGAGCAGCTGCCTCCTGCACACTTCCTACCGGGGATGTGCCCCCAACAGGGTCCATGCCCTTAACGGAATCGAACCTGCAACCCTTCAGTCCACAGGCCGACGCTCTATCCACTGAGCCAAACCGGTTTCGGCTGGCTGTTCGTGTTTATTTATTTATTTATTTATTTATTTATTTTGTATATATTTTTTTCACACAGCATTTTATTTATCTATTTATTATATTTTATTGATTTTTTTACAGAGAGGAAGAGTGAGGGATAGAGAATTAGAAACATCGATGAGCCGAAACCGGTTCAGCTCAGTGGTAGAGTGTTGGTCTGTGGACTGAAAGGTCCCAGGTTCGATTCCAGTCAGGGGCATGTACGTTGGTTGCCGGCACATCCCTGGTAGGGGGTGTGCAAGAGGCAGCTGGTCAGTGTTTCTCCCTCATCGACGTTTCGAGCTCTCTATCTCTCTCCCTTCCTCTCTGTAAAAAAATCAATAAAATATATATTTATTAGAAACATCGATGAGAAAGAATCATCGACCAGCTGCCTCCTGCACACCTCCTACCGGGGATGTGCCCGCAACCAAGGTACATGCCCTTGACCGGAATCGAACCCGGAACCTTTCAGTCCGCAGACCCCCAAACCTATCCACTGAACCAAACCGGTTTCGGCTGGCTGTTCGTTTTTAATTTTTATTCACTGGTCTGAGGGAGAGAGCGAGGAAACATCTCTTTGTCCCGCATATGAATGCACCCACAGGTTGATGCTTGTATGTGCCCTGACCTGGTATCGAACCCATGACCTTGGCGTGTGTGGATGACCTCTAACCCACAGCCATTGGAAGGGTGGGCTCTTCGGCTCCTCTCTTCCCAGGAGCTGGCGGGAGGCACACAGGGGCCCCTCGGAGAAACCGAGGTCCCTTTAGCCGGCCAGGCCCCCCCCCCCACCCCCGTCCGGGGTGACACCTGGTCCGCATGGCACCCCCTCTTCCTGTGCCTCCAGCTCCCAGACGAGGGAGGGGCTCCTGGGGAGTGCCGGCAGCTGAATGAAGGGGTTCATGCGGGAGAGGGGTGCCTCTCTCTGAGCCTCAGTTTCCCCACCTGGAAGAGGGGCATGACTGCCTCCAGGGCCTGTACAGCCGACCTACCTGCAGGCCCAGTTCTGGGGATACAGAGCCGGCAAAGCTGTCCCTGCCCTGGGAGCGGCTTGGCCGGAGGCGACCAGGAGAGAGAAAGCCTGAAAATGGCACTTCTCTCCTGGGGTTGATGCGAGTCCAATGAGCTCAGAGACGCGGGAAGAACTGGAACTGTGTCAGGCGCCTGGGGAGGTTAGAGTGGGAATTTCTGAGCTTGCTTCCTGCTAGTACCGCTCCATTCCGGAGCTGCCGAGGACGTGCCCCAGACCGGGTTGCCTGTGCTGACACCGGGCCAGGCCTTGAGATACGGTCTCATGGCCCCTTCCCCTTGCACTGTGGGGCAGGGCAGGGCCAACTCCTGACTCCATTTTGCACTGTGTCCTCCATTTTGTGTAACCATGTCACTGTGTAACTGGACCCTAGCCCTCACCCAACCAATGGGGGTCAGCCAAAGCAGTGACCTCACCGCCCACCCCAGACCCTTATAAATCCTTTGTTCTGTAGAAGTCCGCTCTCTCTCCCTCACTGCTGCATCGGTGTACGTGGGATTGAGCTCGGGCTAGCTCAAAATAAAAAGACTCTTTTGCTGAAACCGGTTTGGCTCAGTGGTAGAGCGTCAGTCTGCGGACTGAAAGGTCCCAGGTTCGATTCCGGTCAGGGGCATGTACGTTGGTTGCGGGCACATCCCCGGTAGGGGGTGTGCAGGAGGCAGCTGGTCAATGTTTCTCTCTCATCGATGTTTCTAGCTCTCTATCTCTCTCCCTTCCTCTCTGTAAAAAATCAATAAAATATATTTAAAAAGGCTCTTTCGCTTTTGCATCGGACTCGGCTCCCTGGTGGTCTTTGGGGATCACGAAATCTGGGCCTAACAGCACCTCACCAAATAGCCTTGCGAGATAGAATACCGTCAGCTTTCTGAAGAACAAGATAACCCTGTAAACACCATGATCGTCCATAGCATGACCCTGAAGTGACTTGGGAAAAAACTGTTTTGTCTTGGGTTGCTTACTCTGCAAAAACAGGATGTGGTAAATGTGCATAAAAAAAGTGGTCCTGTATCGGGGCTGCTCTCTGACCTCCCCGTCTGGAAGGCAGAACAGCCGCCGGCCGGCAGTCAAGGCTCCCTGAATTTTAATTTGGTTTGGACTCCATTGGTCTTTACTCGAGTTTGCTCCACAACAGGGACCGCTCTGCAGAGAGGGGCTCTAAGGGGAGGCCTGCCCCCCTATCCCACCCCCACCCCCCAACGCTGTTTCCGCCTGCGCCTCCCGGGCCTCACCTGCTCTGACTCTCGCCTCCCAGGGCAGGTGGCAGACTGGTTTCCTGTGCCCTCCACCTCTGTTGCTGTGTGACCTCTGACCCTGGTGGTCTTGGAAAAGGTGACGGGCCTGCGGGCTGCCCTCCGTGTCCTGGGCACAGCCTCTTTCCATGGCTCCCAGGCCCTCCCCTCAGAGCAAAACCCCAAACCTCAACACCGTCTGCCCCTGCCTGGTGGCCTCGGTCCCTTCTTGCTCCTTCTCTCAGAGCCCATGCCACCCAGAAACTCTGCAGCTTCACCCCCAGGGACCTCGTGTGGGATCCCCTTTCACGTCCCTCGTGGTTCAGGGTCCCGGTTCAGGGTTCGGGTTCTGGAGAAGGGCCGCACACAAATGAAAAGAGATGAGAATAAATTTAATTTGGCAACATGGGGGGCCAGGCGGTAGTCCAACTCTAGTGGGAGAACTACCCACGGCTCTGGCCCTGCCGTCCCTTTTATTGAGGCTTTGGGGAAAATACCCATCGGGCTTAGGCAGGAAATAACAGAAACTTACACGGGACAAACAGAGGTGGAGGCAGCAATGTGAGAGTGAAACATCCATCAGCCACCTCTTGAATACCTGCCACCAGGGATTGAGCCCAAAACCCAGGCATATGCCCTGACTGAAAATTTAACTGGCAACCTTTCAGGGCACAGGACAGGGCCCAACCAGCTGGGCCCCACCAGCCAGGGCTAAACCACGGAAGCTGATATCACAGTTGCAGAGTCCTGAACCCCAAGATGAAGGTTCCTCTGAAATCAATAAAAATATATTTTTTTTTTCATTGGGGAAGCCCTTACCAGTCTGGCTTAGTGGATAGAGCGTTAGCCTGCGGACTGAAGAGTCCCAGGTTCGATTCCGGTCAAGGGCATGTACCTTGGTGTGGGCACATTCCCAGTAGGGGGCGTGCAGGAGGCAGCTGATGGATGTTTCTCTCTCTCCCTCTCCCTTTCGCTCTATAAAAAATCAATAAAATATATATTTTTTTTAAATTGGGGGTTCTCTTTTCTTTTTTATTGTTTAAAGTATTGCATATGTCTCCTTTTTCTCCAATTGACCTCCCCACACACCGCCCATCCCACCCCAAGGGCAAGTGTCTGTGTCCATTGGTGATGCCAGTGGTCAGCAAGCTCAGTCCACAGAGCCAAATATCAGCAGTACAAGGATTGAAATGTCTTTTGAAAGCCAACTTTTCTTTTAAAACTTAAACTTCTTCTAATGCCACTTCTTCAAAACAGACTCGCCCAGGCCGTGGTATTTTATGGAAGAACCACACTCAAGGGGCCAAAGAGCCGCGTGTGGCTCGAGAGCCGCAGTCTGCCGACCGCGGGGTTATGCTAATATGCATGCGTACAAGCTCTTTGGTTGCTCTCTCACAGCCCCCTCCTCTGGGCCTCCTTTCTAAGGGCCTCATTCCATCCACCAGGCCTCCCCTCTCCTGACCGATCACCACCCAGGACCCCGCCGCCTGACACCATCGCCTTTGGAGGTTAGGACCCAACATAGGGATTTGGGGGCACAAACCTTCAGACCACAAGACGCCCCCACAAATGTTTTCCCACCATTTGTTTCAATATTTCTTTTTTTTTCTTTTACTTTTTAAAAATATGTTTTTATTGGTTTTTAGAGAGGAATGGAAAAGGATAGAGATGGAGACATAGATGAGAGAGAAACATCCATCTGCTGCGTCCTGCACGCCCCTTACTGGGGATCCAGCCTATAACCCCGGGCACGTGCCCTGGGATCAAACTGTGGACCTCTTGGTTCATGGGTCGATGCTCAACCGCTGATCAATACCCTTGATCCACAAATGTGCTGGTTCTTTGATCTCTCTTGAATGAATTCTAACACCTTACCTTTACCAGTGTTTACTTTTAGATCCATATGCATCGTGATTTTCCCTTTTCCCCAAAAAAGTATTTTGTAACAAAACCATCACAAGGTGGGCCAGTGTCCCCTCTGGGCTCTCACATCACTGTCCCAACCACGCTGGTCACGGCCCGTCACAGGCCCCAGGCCATCACAGGTCACGGCCCGTCACAGGCCCCAGGCCATCACAGGTCATGGGCCGTCACAGGTCATGGCAGTCACAGGCCCCGGGCCGTCACAGGTCACGGCCATCACAGGCCACGGGCCGTCACAGGCCACGGCCATCACAGGTCAAGAGCCGTCACAGGCCCCAGGCCATCACAGGTCACGGGCCGTCACAAGTCACGGGCCGTCACAGATCACGGCCATCACAGGTTATGGGTCGTCACAGGTCATGGCAGTCACAGGTCGCGGGACATCACAGGTCACGGGCCATCGCAGGTCCCGGCCGTTACAGGTCACAGCCATCACAGGTCACGGGCCGTCTCAGGTCATGGGCCGTCACAGGTCGCGGCCCCGCTGGCATTCCCAGCACGTCCGGCCAGTGGCAGGCCCTGGGCAGAGCTCAATGGCTCTTTGTTGACCAGCTGAGAACTTGCTGGAGGCCCGGAGAGGAGAGAGGCACCTCTTCCAGCACTGAGAACAAGGGGTCTCTGTTTTCCAGAGTGGGGAGGCTGGAGGCATTGTAATGACTCCTGGGTATCTCTCTCTCTCTCTCTCTCTGTTTCTCTCTCTCTCTGTGTCACACACACACACACACACACACACACACACACGGCCCGGGCAGGACAGCTCACCTGAGATCAAGCTCTCACCGGGACTCAGTGACAGACAAGACACACCGCACAAACCAGTCAGCGGCTCCGACACACACAGCAGGGCTGCAGCCACAGATGTGATCACTGATGCCATCGGCATTCCCCCCCCACACCCACACACACCCCTACCCGCCCCAGGAGACACACACACACACACACACACACACACACACACACACAGCCTTTTCCATTGGTTTTTAGGGAGGGAGGGGGAGAGAGAAACACTGATGTGAGAGACACATCGATTGGCTGTCTCCCACACACGCTCTGACCAGGGCCACAGACAGCACTCACCCCCCGGATACCTGCCTTTGACCCGGAATCAAACTCAAGACACATGGGTGCTCAAGCCCTAACCATTTTGGCTCAGTGGATAGAGCGTTGGCCTGCGGACCGAAGGTTCAATTCCGGTCAAGGGCATGTACCTTGGTTGCGGGCACATCCCCAGTGGGGGGGGGTGGGGTGCAGGAGGCAGCTAGCTTGTCGATGTTTCTCTCTCATCCATGTGTCTAGCTCTCTGTCCCTCTCCCTTCCTCTCTATAAAAAGTCAATAAAATATATATTTAAAAAAAAAAAAAGGTTGGGTGCTCAGGCCAACACTCTCCCCACGGAGCACCATCAGCAGACCTGCTGACGAGGATTTTTTATGCGTTTAGCTGTCTCCGGGCCAGAACGCACCCTCTGTGGTGGTGTTCTGCTCTGTCCCTGCCCTGGGATGTGCCGAGCGGCACACAATGACTCGCGGGAAGTATCTGTCAGACAGCTGCACGTTTGAGCAAACAGTCCCGGACATCATTCATTTTCACCAAAGCCGCCTCTCAGACACCAGGCCCTGTGTTTGGATGTTCACACACCTCGGGAACAATGGGGTCCTGTCAACCCCGTCTGCGAGACAGGAAAGGACCAAAGCATTTGTCAGCGCCAGCGAATGCTTATCTTCCTCAGCCTGCCATAAGCCTTCTCTCTCTAGGAAATCACCGGTGAGAATGCCCTGAGAGCTGGGGTGGAGTGGGGGCTCCTTTCCTTCCACTGCCATCATAAGCCGATCTGCTTCCTTAAAGGGAAAGGCACCTTTCTGACGGAAAAGGAGGGCTCAGGCTTTTCTCTGCTGGGGCAGATTTGCCCCCCACCCCCACCCCGAGCTCCCGCCAGGCCGCTCCGGTTCGCCCTGCCGGGGTGCACACCCGTGTGGGTGGCAGGAACCTGGTGTGAGCTACTCTGGTGAATACGGGACCGGCAGGAGCCAGGGCAGGTATCTGGGTGCGAACTACACCAAGGAATATGGCACCTGCAGGGGTACCCAAAGCATGTAGGATACCGGTGACACGGGCTGCTGCTCAGATGTTACCTCCTCAGGCCTTTTCAGTCGGTCCTTTTTTGTTTTCTTTTCTTTTTTTTTAATTTTCTTGACCTGTTATAGAATCTCAGAAAAAGAGAATCATACAGCATGCGCTCTTTATGGATGGGTGGGTGATGGGTGGGTGGGTGGGTGTGTTACCTACCGGGTGGGCCCAGGCCTGCACTGAGTCTGCCTCGGGCCAACCTGCAGCTGTGGGTTCTTTCTGTTGTTCTTTTTTTTTTTTTTTTTTTTAATATATTTTTACCGATTTCAGAGAGGAAGGGAGAGGGACAGAGAGATAGAAACATCAATGATGAGAATCATCCCTTACCGGGGATCAAACCCACAACCTGGGCATGTGCCCTGGACCGGAATCGAACCGGGGACCCTTCCATCCACAGGCCGACGCTCTATCCACCGAGCCTCACCAGCGAGGGGCAGTGTGTGGGTTCCTGACTTCGTAAGGGAAAGACCTCCCAGCAGTAGGCCAGGCAGCTGAGAGAGGACATTCATTAAAGCTGGCACAGCCACACGGGAAGGGCTTCGGGCAGAAGGAGCTCCAGGAGACGGGGCTGCTGTGGCTCGGTGGGAGTCAGAGACAAGGGCCTGGGGACAGGTCTCCACTCCCCTGGCTGCCAGTCTGTGGAGGCCCTGGGGGCTAGGGTGAGAGGGCAGAGGTCACGGCTGAGGGAGGAAGCTGGGTGGGCTCCAGAGGGAGGGCAGCACTGGGTTCTTGGTCTGGAGGCTTTCTTGCTCTCTCTCTCTCTCTCTCTTTTTAATATATTTTATTGATTTTTTACAGAGAGGAAGAGAAAGCTAGAAACATCGATGATAGAGAAGCATCGATCAGCTGACTCCTGCACACCCCCTACTGGGGATGTGCCCTCAACCAAGGTACATGCCCCTGACTGGAATCGAACCCAGGACCTTTCAGGCTGGAGGCCGATGCTCTATCCACTGAGCCAAACTGGTTTCAGCTTGCTCTCCTTTGAGGACAGGAATCCGGACCAGGCTCTAGATGGGGATGCTGCCCGGTTCCGTTTCTCTGAGGTTCTAGAACAGGCTCAGCTCGGGTGTGGTGATCCAGGTTAGGATAGTTGTGGGGGGAACTGAGAGGTCCAATGACATTGGAACCTCCCAGGCCCGGTCTGTGTGGGCTCTCGGCGCCCCCTGGCGGCCGCTGTCTGGCATCTGTATCGCTTCCCCTTGAACTTGGGAGATCTTTGCATTGGACCGTCCCCAAAGGGACACTCAGAGAGAAGGCCTGCTAATGGCCACGCAGGACCACAGGCGGCGCCACGAGACCGCTCCTGGTGTGGTCGCCTGGTGTCCCCGTCATGAGTGCTCCCTCCCCCCCCATGACTCCCCCACTTCCCCAACCTCCAGCAGTTCCATTTCCAGAAATTCGCCCCTGACCCTCCCTCCTCCCCCCCCCCCCCGGGGGTGCTTCCAGCCTCGTGGGCTGGGGGTGGTGACTCCTCCGCCGCCCTGGTCCCCACTGCCCACCCTGCTGGCTGCTTCCTCTGGGTCCCCTTTGCTATCTCCCTCCATTCATCCAGTTCCACTCATTCCTCCCACCCCCTAAACTCTCTCTCCATACCTCCCTCCCTCCCTTCTCCACTCTCCAAAGTCCATGGGGCCTGAGCTGGTTCCATTCCAGGTAAAGGCACATGCTCGGGGTGCGGGCTTAACCCCCAGCAGGGGGCGTGCAGGAGGCCGCCGATCCGTGATTCTCTGGCATCACTGATGTTCCTCTCTCTCCCCCTCTACCTTCTTCTCTGAGATCAATAAAAATATGTTTTTAAGTCAATGGGAAAATATCCTCATGGGAGGATTAACAAAACAAAACAAAACAAAACAAAACAAAACAAAACAAAAGAACAGGGAGGAAGCCGAGACACAGAAAAGCAGATGTGAGGAAGAGAGTCATGCCAGCAGAAGGTCGCTGGCACCAGTTCAACACCATCAGGAATCCCCGATGTGGGGTGCGGGGACAAAGGAAATTTCATTCGGTGCAAAACAGCTCATTGTGGCCAAAACCGGTTTGGCTCAGTGGATAGAGCCTCGGTCTGTGGACTGAAGGGTCCCGGGTTCGATTCCGGTCAAGGACATGTACCTTGGTTGTGGGCACATCCCCAGTAGGGGGTGTGCAGGAGGCAGCTGATTGATGTTTCTCTCTCATCAACATTTCTATCGCTCTATCCCTCTTCCTCTGTGTGGACAATCAGTAAAATAAAAAAATTTTAAATTTTTAAAAAATAAAAATAGCTCATTGTGACAGAGGGAGGCAGCCGGGGGCCGGCCCCTCTGGCAGGGGGCCTTGCTCCTCCGGGTCTGCTCTGCTCTGCGCCGCTCAGCTCTGCGCTGCTGCACTTGTCCGCTCTGCTCCAGGAGACACGGTGGGGGTTTCAGCTCAGCCCGGGAAACGGTCTTTAGTCTCAGGTGGAAAGGGAAAGAGCCGGGAGCTGCGGGAGCTGGCTTACAGAGAAGCTCCCATCCCTGGTCCCCGAGTACTTTCTCCGCATGCAAATGAGGACTCCGAGTCCTTGCGGTTTGATTGGTCCAAAAAGCACTGTCCTGATTGGTCAGAATAGAGTCGCTGTGGCTGGTCCGCCTGCACAGCTCCCGATTGCACGGGGAAAGCCTCAGTCCTATTGGTTGAAATAGGATCCCAGGAGCTACTTGATGGACCACGTGGCAGAAACACAGCGCGGGCAGGCAGCTCAGTGCATCTCTCCCTGAAGTGCAGTGTACGTGAGAGGCCTCGGGGTGGAGAGGGCTGGTTAGGCTGTTTGTTTTGTTTGTTTGTTTTAATTTGAGCCCAGTTAGCCACTGAGTCCTTCTCAGTCAGACTCTTCTTTCTCAGGGTTCAGAGTAGCAATCCCCATCATTCCCCATCCGCAGCCCCAGCGTGCACCCTCCACGGCCTTCTCTGCCTGTGTTTGTAACTTCGCACACTATCCGGGGTCATATTGTGCCCTGTCCCCGTGTAACAGTTCTCTGGCACAGATGGTAAGTTTTCCCCAGATCGGTGGTCGGCAAATGCATTAGTCAACAGAGCCAAATATCAACAGTACGATTGAAATTTCTTTTTTTTTCTTTTTTTTCTAAATATATTTTATTGAGTTTTTACAGAGAGAAAGGGGTAGAGAGTTAGAAACATCATTGATCAGCTGCCTCCTGTACACCCTCCACTGGGGATGTGCCTGCAACCAAGGTACATGCCCTTGACCGGAATCGAACCCGGGACACTTCAGTCCGCAGGCCGACGCTCTATCCACTGAGCCAATTTCTGTTGAGAGCCAATTGTTTTTTAAAACTTAAACTATATAGGTAGGTACATTGTTATTAACTTAATTAGGGTACTCCTAAGCCGGCCTTTGCTAAAAACTCAAGGGGCCAGAGCCACATATGTATGCCGACCACTGGCCCAGATCATTAAAAAATCCTTCCAAAAGCTGATCTTCCCTACGTGGTAGTGAAATACCCCAAGTGTGGACATCCAACTTGTCAACGCCCGTTTCTCATGGCTCTCCCTGGGGACTTTCTCTTTCTGACCTTCCAGAGAGCACAGCGGCAGGAGTCTCTGCCCACATTTCAAATTACTTTTTTTTTTTTTTTTTTTAAGTTTTCTCCGTGATAGGAAAGGTGGGGACCCTGGGAAAAGCCACAGGAAGGAGAAAGCAGCGCCGGGATCCCCACAGAGACCCTGGGCAGGTCGGCTGAGGAGCCCGGGCAGACCCGTCTGTCCACAGAGCATCAGAACGTAAACAAGTCCGTTATTACCCGTGTCCTCCCCCGGGGTAGCGGCCACAGAGCCTCCCTCTCCGGAGGGGCCGGGGCGGCCCGAGTCCATGACCGCATTTCCTTCCATTCTGCACCGCGCTCTGCGGGGCCGGCCTCTGCATTAAGCTTTCCCCCGGGTTTCCGGCCGCGTCCTTAGGGCACGTTCCCAGGAGTGCAATCAGCGGGCCAGAAGGTAAAGTCTTTGTGAGGGGGCTTTGGCGCGGGTTGCAAGTTTCCATGGTTTTTTTTTTTTTTTAAGCCATCTTTGTTTTTTCCATGAACATTGTTTTAAATAGTGAACACTCATCTAGGATTTAATCTGTGCCAGGCCCCGTTCCAAGCACTTTCAGATGCAGACTCACTTAGCCCTGGCGATAAACCAGTGAGGTGGGGCATATCATGATGCCCATTTTGCGAACAGGAACCCTGAAGCACAGAGAGGGTGAGTAACCTTCACAAGGTCACACAGCGGATATGCAACTGAGCCGGGATTTGAAGTCAGGACGCTGGATCCCGAACCCCAGCTCTTGACCATTCTAGGCTGCGGCCCACCGATGGCCTCTATTCTCCGAGAGGTACAGATCACCCGGTTAGTGGGGAGACCTTCCCGATGTTTTATATCCCAGAGGCAGGTCTGGGTTTTGTGGCGCCTGAAGCTTTCCAGTTTGGGGAACCCCTTTGGGAAAAGTTACAAGTTCAACAGGAGACGCAGGGCCTTGGAAGGAACCAGCACAAATAAGTGGCCAAAGTAAGTCCCTTGGCATCTCGCTCAAGCCGGTCTCCCAAAATCATTAGGGATATTTTCACACAGTAGTCAAGCTCTCCATATACCCTACGACGAGATCCTACCATTCACGTTTCACTGCACTCTGGGGTTTTTTGTTGTTGCTGTTTTTTTAAAAAATATATATTTTTATTGATTTTCCACAGAGAGGAATGGAGAGGGATAGAGAGCTAGACACGTCGATGAGAGAGAAACATCGACCAGCTGCCTCTTGCACACCCCCCACTGGGGATGTGCCCGCAACCAAGGTACATGCCCTTGACCGGAATCGAACCTGGGACCTTTCAGTCCGCAGGCTGACGCTCTATCCACTGAGCCAAACCGGTTTCGGCTGGTTTTGTTTTTAAAAAGTATTTTAATTGATTTCAGAGAAGAAAGGGAACATCATTAATGAGAGAGAATCATCCATCAATTGGCCACTCCTACATGCCTCCCACTGGGGATCAAGCCCACAACCTGGGCATGTGCCCTGACGGGGAACTATGACCCTTAGTTCCTAAGTCGCCGCTCAACCACTGAGCCACGCCAGTTTATCCTGCATCCGCCCATTCATCCCGATTGTTCTATGCGCTCCCAAGGAAGCCACAGGCATCGGCTCAGCTTGCAAACCGCTTAACTCAGCTCAGCAGCCCCAAGTCTTTTCCTTTTGCTGTAAAATTCAGACGTGGAGCGGAACTGATGTGCAGGGAAGCACGCACAGCCTTTGCCACACTCGGGCACGTTTCCCCGGCCATAAAACAGCGGGGATTTCCTGCGGCCTCGGCCTCGCGTCCCGGCGGAGGGATTTGCCCTTGAGCAGCCGTGACCCCCTCACCCCGCCATGAATTCGGCGGATGCGGCCATGGCCGCCTCTGGACATTAAGAGTTTCCTCCCTCCTCCCAGCAGGTTCCTCAGATTCATTCTCCAGGATGTTTACTGGGTCAGAGGCCAGGGCTTAAGGCTTTAAAAAAAAAAAAAAAAGAAAAAACCCTTTATTGTTGAGTTTTACATCGGTTGGGGCTCTTTAGCAGGCACATGGACGCCTTTATTTTCACCTCAACCTACCATCCTACCACTGCCCCACCCTAACTGCCCCCCACCCCGCTGTTTTGTCTGTATGCATGCAAGAGGCAGCTGGTGGACGTTTCTCTCTCATTGACGTTTCTAGCTCTCTATCCCTCTCCACGGAAAATCAATACAAATATATTAAAAACAAAACAAAACATTCCCTCTTATTTTTAAGACAGCAGAGGGGAAAGTTACTTAGTCGTGATGTTTCACAGGATGTTGGGGAGGCGGTGGCTCTGATGTCTCCCCTGTCACCAATTTATTTCCTAAATTGCTTGCTCTATTTTCATAAGTACCTTGTCCCGGAAAAACCTTTATAAGCAGCCGCAATAAAAAAATGTTTTAACAGCCCCTTTCCCCAGCTGCCGCTAAGGTGCTCGGCTCTTCCGAGGAAGCTAAGGCCCTCACTTCATCCGGCGACTAGCACCGTTCCCGGCAGCGCTCGCCCCGCACCCACCCTCGCCATGGCCTCCGTGTCGGAGCTCGCCTGCATCTACTCGGCCCTCGTCCTGCACGACGACGAAGTGACGGTGACGGAGGATAAGATCAATGCCCTCATTAAAGCAGCTGGTGTAAATGTCGAGCCTTTCTGGCCAGGCCTGTTTGCAAAGGCTCTGGCCAATGTCAACATTGGGAGTCTCGTCTGCAATGTAGGGGCTGGTGGACCTGCCCCTGCAGCTAGTGCTGCACCGGCAGGAGGTCCTGCCGCCTCCACCGCTGCTGCCCCAGCTGAGAAGTGGAAGCAAAGAAGAATCTGAGGAGTCTGATGATGACATGGGCTTTGGTCTTTTTGACTAAACTGGCTCTTTTGTAACACAGTCAATAAAAGCTGATCTCTGGGAGGGGAAAAAAAGTTTTAACAGGAAGCTAAAAATAGTGAACACTCGTCTCTTATAAAAGATACCCTGGACAAAGTCAAAAGGAATAGCCCAGAAGAAAGGTCTGGAATGTGTATGCCGGACTTCAGATCTGTAATAAGTAAAGAGCCACCACAAATAAACAAGAAAATGACACATGGCCTAGAAAGAAAGTGGTCAGAAGGCCTGAACCTGCACAGAGGAGGAAACTGCCAGCGATCCCAGGTGCTCGGCCTCGCGGGCACAGGCGAACGGCAGGGTCACGTGGTCGTGAAGCCACCAGGGAACAAGCGGGCTCCGTGCGGCCGGAGGGTAAAGGTCAGCACAGCCTAACCGTCATATGGCCACTTCGATGTACTTCCTTCCCGTCAGCCCAGGCTCGCTCCCGGCGCTTGTCCGAGACGTGACATGGCACGTGCAGCCATCCGCCCCAGCGCCACTGGGGGCGGTATGGAGTGGGATCGGGACGCGCTCTATAGCGGAGTCCATGCACGGTAAGAACAGGAAGCGCCTTGTAGACCCCAGGCACGACAAGGCCAGTTAGACACCACGCACGGTATGATTCCACCCAAGAAAAAGCAAGATAATTTTATTTTCACACGGACAAGTACGGTGTTTAATAGCGGCACACAGGGCACAATGGCTCCCTTCACCCCAGCTGCAGAGGCACAGCTCTGCAGAGGGCTGAATGGGGGCAGGTCACGGGTTTTGGTGTCCATGCACCGTATCCATGGTAACAGTGACAACAGTCCTTTGGTACTTGGAGAATTAAGGTTGGAAAAGTATCACAGGTGTGTGGGGGAAGTCTCTCTCCATGCTTCTGTTCCCTGCCTGCAAAATGGGCAAGTCTAGCTCTTAACTGGTGGGCGTGAGGCTCTGCCTGAAAGCCACTCCCACTGGGACAGGCCTGTCATCAGGACCCGCCCCTCACCGCCAGGGCCAGCGCAGGGGGCTCCCCAAGCCAGAGACCAGGGGTGGCCCCCCGCCTGCCAGCCCATCTCCTCTGGGACCCTCCTCGTGGGAAAGGGGGCCCACTTTGTCCCCCTGGGACAGGCCTCTGCTGTCGCCAGGGCTGGGGGACACGGAGGTTCTGGAACCCACACCCCTGTGAGCTGGAGGGGGACAGACAGAAGCTGCCCAGAGGGGAGGAACACGCGAGGCCGTGTTGGTCCGAAGGTGCTTTATTGAGGGTGAGGCTCCGCATCCAGCAGCAGCTACAGCCTGGGGGCAGAGGAGGGGCTGAGGGCGGACGAGGGCAGTGGGGGCCCGTGTTCTCACCCACCGGACACCCCCTCTGGTTTGGGCTCTTCCCTTTCCTTTTGGGGACCCTCCTGCCCCCCAACGCTGGGTTCGGGTGCGCCTGGTGCACAGTGACCAGGTCTGGGACCGGCCCGGGGACCCGCGGATGCCACGGGGAGAAGGGCGCCACTCACTGGATCTCCCGGAACGCCCGCTTCTCCACGAGCTTCACCTTGTACTTGCGCTTGAACCTGGGAAACAAGGAGAGCTGGTTGGTGGTGGGCGCCCACCGAACGCCGGGGCGTCCCCCCCAGGCAGCCTCCGAGGCCCCCCCTCCCGCCCGGGCAGCGGCCCTCACTTGGCCCTCTCCCGGGGCTCGATCACGTTCCTCCTCTGGAAGCTCTTGAACCGGTCACGGAGGATGTTGCCCTCGGGCTGTGGAGACAGGGTGTCACTGGCGCTGGCAGAACCCACGGCCTCTGCCCTCCCCGAGGGTCCAGCCGGGGCTCAGGGGAGCTCACTAGTTTTCCGTCAGCAGAGCCTCGGCCACCAGGGCTCAGCTGCCCTGAGCTCCGGGCACGCACTGACCTCCCGCTGCCTGAGCCGGGCTCGGAGGATCACAGGAAAGAGGCCGGTGAGGTGGAGGGGGCGCTCAGGCAGAGGGAGCGAGGCCAGGCCAGGGGTCAGAGGCCAAAGAGGGGCAGAGCAGGCCCACTGAGGCAGCCCGGGCTGCAGGCCAGTGGCGGGTGGACACTGGGCTCCCGCCCGGGGCACTGGGGAGGCACGGAGGTTCCCAGTGCGGGAGGACACGTCCCTCTGTGCTGTAGGGGGACCCTCGGGGACTGGAGAGGACAGGGCGGGGCCTGGCTGGGACGAAAGGCCCCTGAACCCATCCATCAGCGGCCAGCACCCTGGGGCCCGCGCCCTCACCGTGCCCTCAGCCCCCAGGCGTCGGCCCACTGGCCCGGCCCGGGGGTAGCCATGGTGTCACCCACAGCCCCGGGGGGCACGGGGAGCAAGGATGAAGTCATCACCGGGCACGGCGCCCGCCCGCACAGCCCTCGGCCCGCACAGCCCTCGGCCCGCACAGCCCTCAGCCCCGCTGGGCCGGTGCAGTACCTTCAGGGTCCGCAGCGAGTCCGCCAGCTCCGAGCTGAGCTGCACTTCGATGTCGGGGGCCTGGTACCTGGAGAGCAGGCGGGGCAGGGCGTTCAGGGCCGGGACCGGGGAGTCCAGACGCTCGGGGAGCGGGCTGGGCAGCGGCCTCTGAGGACACGGGGCTCCGGGGGGGACACGGTCTCGCAGGAGGATGTGGGATGGGGATTGGGGTGGGGATGGGGACCCCGGCTCCTCCCTGAGGACCCCTCTCCCCCTCTCCCCCCGGGCCTCACTTGAGCCGCCCCAGCCTGCGGGGCTTGTCGGCCTCGGCCAGCCGCTGTGCCCGCCGCCGCTCCCGCCGCCGCGCCAGCTCCGCCAGCCGCTGGGCCACCTGGGCCTTGATCCCGCGCAGCCGGAAGAGCTCCTGGTGCCGCAGCCGGGCGGCCCGCACCGCGGCCTGCTGTGCCCGCTGCAGGGCGGCGGAGCCAGGCCTCAGCGCAGCCTCGGCTGCGGGGCCTGGTCTCCCCGGCCCTCCGCCCCCTCCCTCAGGACGCTCTCCTGCCCCCCGAGCCCGGTCACAGCGGGCAGCTGCTGGCTCCCCACAGCTGTGGTCTCCCGGACCTTCCTCCCCCCGGCCCAGCGCCCGGAATGGCAGGACGGCCTTGTCTAGCCGGTCCCCTGCCTCCCCTGAACCACTGGTGTCTGCGGGGCGCTGGGAACCGGTCCCTCAGCAGGCAGAGCAGGTGCGACGACCCCAAATGGGATACAAAATCCGCTTCGGGGACTAGAGAAGCGGGTGTGGGACCAGAGGGCGGGCAGCGGACATGATAGAAAGCGGGCGGAGACAGAAGAAATCAGGCTGCGGAGTGGAGAGCAGCCCTGAGCCCCGTGCTCACCAGCATCCGGGCGGCCTTTTCCCGCCGACGCTGCTGCTCCGTCTTCTTCTCCACGGCGGCCAGGCGGGCAGGGGTGGGGGCCTCGGCCGCTCCCAGCTGGACGTCTCTGGCCTGGTCCCCAGCCCCCTCGCGCCCCCGGCCCTGGCCCTCGCCGGGCTCCCCCTCCCCATCCGACTCCTCCAGCAGCCCCTGGCACAGCTCCTCAAAGGCAGACTCCTGGGAGAGAGGGCGCCATGGACAGGGGGGGTCAGGGGCCAGGGGCCAGGGGCCAGCGGAGGGGGCCTGGGAGGAGGGGGGTGGGCGGGGGTGGGCTCACCTGGGTGGCGGCCTGCTCCGTGGGGGGCAGGGCCAGCTGCCGCTCCAGCCTCTCCGCCTCCCTCTGCCGCTGCAGCTCCACCTCGTGGGCCTCCCAGAGCAGCGCCTGGGGGACAGGGGGGTAAGGGCGGAGCCCCCGGGCTCTCCGGAGTACGGACCTGGCCCGCACCTCAGCACCCGGCCCCTCCTCCCCGGTTACCCGGTTACAGCCTCAGTCGCCCTCCCCTCCTGCTGCTCAGACAGCACCCACCCGTGTCCTGCATCCACTCATGACCTCATTCCTCTCCGGGAACATGTGCTCCCCGAGGGGTGACCCCACTGTGCACCCCTGTGCTCAGCAAGCGTCCGTGAGAGGGACAGTGACTCTCAGCCAGGATCCCTGTGGCTGAGCGGCCCTGGGCCTCAGGCAAACCTCACCTGCCGCAGGGCGTCTGCTAACGGTTTACCAAGGCGCTCCGCACCCACGTGCAAATTCCTGAAAGCCGTACCCTCTGTACCCGCCTGAAACCCATCCTCCTCTTCCCTCCGCACACTGCCCCGTCCTCACCGTGTCCCCTCCTCCAGGAAGCCCTCCTGACCCCCAAGGCCGGGTATGTGGCCCCTCCCCAGCCCTGCCTCTGGGCCGTCACTGTCTCCTCGCTGGACGAACTGGTCCCTCGGAGCCCAGCTCTGGGCGGGCACGAAGCACGTGCCAGGCGAGGGAACGCCGACCCCCGGCTCAGGCACCGGCTGAGCGGGCTGTGTACCTGGTGGTCCTCAAAGGTCGGGTTGTAGGAGGCTCCGGAGGGCGTCACCTCCACGGCAGGTGCCTGGGACGGCTTGGTGTGGAGACGCGGCGGCCGCTGGACAAAACGCAAAGCAGGTGAGGCCTGGGAGGGGCCGTGGAGCTGCGTCTGGGACAACGGCCACCTGGTTCCCCGGAGGGGCATCCCCAGGACCAGCGAGCTCCCTGCAGGGCGCTGCCCACCTGCCCTGAGACCAGTCCCTGCGACCCCCATGCTGGGTGGGGTGGGTGGCTCTTAGTCTCCATGGCCTGTCACTGACCCTGCAGCAGCGCCTGTCAGAGCAGTGCTCCACCCCGCTGGGGGCCTGGCCTGGAGGCTCCCCAGGTGCCGAACCCTCAGCACCATCTTCTCTGCGGCAAGGGCTCCCCTGAAGCACCTGCTCTCTCCCTGCAGCGACCAGCCAGGCGTGTGGCTCAGGCCGGGCTCTACGCCCGAGCTCCCGGCCCCAATGCAGGGCCGTGCCCCCCCTCCAGCCCTCGCCCCTGACCGCCGGACGCCACTTGCAGCCTCACCTTCACGCCTTTCTTCTTGGTCTGCTCCAGGAAGAAGGGGTCCTGGCCGGCCAGCGGCCGCTCCAGAGGGTCTGCGGAGGCAGAGGGGGCTGGGGGCTGGCCGTGTGGGGAGCCGCCATGACCCCTCCGACCCCGCCCCCCCCTTTGCACAAAGATGGCTCCTAAGCCCGGGCGAGGGGAGAGCTGACCCTCATACCCCGAGGGGCCTGAAAGCCAGGCAAAGAGCAGCTGGCGGGCTCCGGAGGCAGGAGCGCGCGGGGCTGGGGCGGGAGCCAGACCCTGCAGAGGAGGGTGGACACCCCGCAGGGCTCCCCTTGGACATCACGCACGCTGCGCCCGCCCGCAGGTGACGGCACTCACTGTCGGAGGCCCAGAGGTCGTAGAAGGGCCGCTCCGCCGTGTCTTGGGGGGCGCTGGCCTCGGCCGCGGGAGGGCCTCGGAGCCGGGCCTGCGCCCTGCGCACCTCCCGGGGCAGCTCGCCCTGTGCGGCCAGCCGCTCCCATAGCTGCTCCTTCCGCCGGAGCTTCTTGGCGTTGGGGACCTGGTGTGCGAGGATGTCCTTGGGGGCGGGGACCTTGGACGTGTTCTCCAGCACCAGGTCCGCCCGCAGGGGCTTCTTGAGGGGCAGGGGCCTCTTCTGGCCTTTAGTCCTCTTCCTGTCGCGCGCTGGGAGTGGAGGAAGGGGAGGAATCAAGGCCTGGGCCTCCGCCTGGCCCCAGACCAGCTCCTCACCCTCCACACTGCCGTTCCAGGGGACCTGCGTCCCAGCAGACGGGGGCCCCAGGCTAGCTCAGGACACCCCCAAGGCTATGCCCCCCACCACACGCACTCCCGGGGCCAGAGGGAGTCAGCCCCACACACAAGGGACTTCCGGCGGGGCCACGGCCACAGAACCAGTAAGACCAACAGGAAGCGAGCAGGTGGCCAGGTGGCCAGGAGATGAGGCCAGGGAGTTGGGCTTGGGACCTGGCAGGCCGATTCTCAGCACAACTGCCTTTTACTTCTAAAACCTCAGTGAGAGCCGAAACCGGTTTGGCTCAGTGGTAGAGCCTTCGGACTGAAAGGTCCCAGGTTCGATTCTGGTCAGGGGCATGTACGTTGGTTGCGGGCGTGTGCAAGAGGCAGCTGGTCGATGTTTCTCTCTCATCGACATTTCTCGCTCTCTATCTCTCTCCCTTCCTCTCTGTAAAATATCAATAAAATATATTAAAAAAATAAAAAATAAAAAAAAATAAAACCTCATTGAGAAGAGCCCTAGGACAAACCCGCTCCCTCCCAGTCACCGTGGGACCAAGAGAAAATGACCTTGCTCCTCTGCTCCCAAATGAGAGTTAACACCGACCTCGTAGGGCAGTGTGGGTGTCAAGCGTGACAGCCCATGAGCTCGCAGCCACTGGCACCTGTGCCCCTTTTTCACCTAAAGCAGACCTACACACGCCCCTCCTGCTCCTCCTGCCCCCGGGCACAGCCTTCCCCGCTTCCTCACCGGCCCCGGGGCAGGTCCTGGCTGCCCTGCCCGAGCCCAGGGCCCTCTTGTGAAACCACCTGTCAGCAGCCGCCTGCCCTCGCTGGGGTCTCCTCTGCCGGCCAGCGGCCCGGCCCGGCCCCTCCCTGCCGGACTGGGTCCGCTCGCTTTGGTGAGAACGGTCCCCTGACTGATCTCCACGGCCAGGAAGGCTGTCCTGCTGCTAACGCCGCTTGCCACGTGCTCCAGCGGCTGACAGGGTTCCCATGAGGCAGACCCCTTCGCCTGCTCTGTCCCCCGTCACAGCAGGGGCCTGTTCCCGGTCGGTTTCCAGGTGCCTCACTCACTCCCAGTCTCAGCACCTCCCGGCCCTGCATTCCGGCAAATTACAACCAGCGGGTCGCGACCAGTTTCTCGCCTACTCCTTCAAGTGGGCCCTCTACTTATTGAAGCACGTTTTATTAACTAAAACTGGTCTGATTCCCTCACTGCAGGTCCTTGACTTGCTTTTCGGCAAACTGATGAGCCCTCATCGAGACAGACCCCTGGCTGGCTTTTCTGCAAACTGAGATCCGATACCTCAACAAGGAAACCCGACTCCTGTACGTTAGGGCCTGGCCTGCTTTCTACTCGTCCCAGGCCCTCTTGTTTATGAAAGGGTTAAAGAGAACAGAACGGGGCAGCCAAGACCGGTTTGGCTCAATGGACAGAGCGTCGGCTTGGGGGTCTGAAGGGACCCGGGTTCGATTCCGGTCAAGGGCATGTACCTTGGTTGCGGGCACATCCCCAGTGGGGGGGGTGCAAGAGGCAGCTGATCGATGACTCTCTCTCATCGATGTTTCTAGCTCTCTATCTCTCTCCCTTCCTCTCTGTACAAAATCAATAAAATATATTTAAAAACAAAACAAAACAAAAAACGGGGCAGAAAAAGCCTTATCGTGCGCGGCAAACGTCTTGCAGAAAGCTTGCAGCCCTGGGCACAGCACAGCTCAGGTAACCAGAAGGCACCCGGCGTGGGAGGAACCAAGGATGGACAGGACCCTGACACCAGCAGAGTGGCCCGCAGCCAGCAAGGAGTAATAAAAACCTCTCTCCCCCCTCTCTTCGCCGATGCCTTTCTCGGGCTCAGCGCCCCTGCACCCAGGTGCCGGGAATAAGTCTTTTTTTTACATCATGGCCTCCTGTCAGTGGTGCGCGACCCCAGCCCACTCCAAACCCTCCGGTTTACAGCGAAGCCCCTCTTAGGAAGTGTCTGCCATCCAAGCCGTGTCATCCGCGCAGACTCTCAGAGGCTGAGGTGAGCTAGACAACACCAATCATTGCCTAGCCACGCCACAAAGCCCTTCCTCACCTCTGTCCTTGGGGCCAGTATCCACGAAGAAGAGTTTATCATCGGGGGCCTCCGAAACCAAGCCACTGGGAGATGGAAACACAGAATGTCAGCCACAATAATAAAAATAAAGAATGTCAGCCCCAGCTGTCCGGGAGGGAGCAAGGTGCTGCGAAAGGAGTAGGTTTCGCATGGCGGGGAGAGCCCAGCTTCCGCTTATGCTCATTCAGGCATCGTCTTGTTGGGGTGGGACCCCTTCAGGCTAAGGCTTTCCCAGGCTGTTTACAGGACGCAATACTTAAAGTCCACTACGCCAGGCTGGGTGCATGGGTCATAGAGACTCTAGAAAATTACAGGTGTCCCTAGGTTCTAACCTAACTGGGTGTCCCGTACCTGGTAACCTGACCAAGCCCCTCAGCTGCCCACCCAGGGTCCCCAGCACAGACGCCCCCGGAGCCCCGGAAGTCCCCCCGAAGGTCCCCCCACCCCCGCTCGCTCGGCCTCCCCGGACCATACAGAACGGGGCCCACCAGCCGGAAGTCCCGCCCCACGCACCCGCTCGTGCGCTCCTGCAGCCGCACGTCCTCTAGGAATTGATCGACTTCCAGCCCCAGCGGCTCCTCCGCGAGCCGCCGCCAGCCCCGCTTCTTATTTCTCGGGCCGCGCCGCCGCCGCCTCAGCGCTGGGTCCACCGAAGTGGGCCGCAGCCCCAGGAAGCCGGTTCCGGCCTCGCTTTTCGAGCGGAGCTTGCCGCCACCGCCGCTGCTCCCCGCCGCCATCTTGTTAAAGGAAGACGCCAGCTGCCGGCACCGGAAATCCGGTGTGGGGCGTGCGCGCGCAGATCTCCCGCCCACTGCCGGGGGAGACGCCCGTCGGCGGCCGCCATCTTGGTAAAGGGAATGGGCGGAGCCGAGGGGGGAGGGAGGCAGCCATCTTGAGGAAGGGTAAACGGCTCCTCCCTTTTCTCCGAATTCCAGTCCACCGCGGGTTTTAGGCACTTGGCTCTCGCCCCAGCCAAACATCATTCCCAGACGCCCGGGAGTATTTTTACATCTGAGTATGATTATTTTTTTTAAATAGTCGTTTTAGAAAAGGAAAGTCGGAACCATTACTGGCAGACTCGGAGCGAGCAAGGCACGTTCCAATCTCGGAACGCCTGGCCGGTCCACCGCGTCCCAACCCTGGAATCCTGGAAACTCAGGAGCCTTCGGAAGCACAGGAATGCGCATGCGCCGGGGCGTGTTAGGAACACGCTGTTCGCGCTGCGCAGGCGCACACCCTGGGCGTCCACCGCGCGGCTCTGCCTCAGTTTCCCCGTCTGCAAATTGGGGGTGCTGACGGTCCATCCTGGAGAATAAACGAGGTCATACATTCCTGCGAAGCGCTTGCGATCGTGCCTCTAAAAACTAAGGTGACCAGACGTCCCGATGTTTAACAATTTGTCCCGTGGCGTTTAAAACGCCCCGGGACGCGGGACAAAGTGTTAAAAAAAATTCGGGACGTCTGGTCACCTTGCTCTAAACGTTAGCCCAGCCCTGCGCTTCGTCTCGGACTCCGCTAAGTCTTCACTGTTTACAAATAAGGAAGGAAGCGCGGGCGCTGGCGCCCATCCCGGGGGCCCGGGGCCTCGCGAAGGCGGCTCCGGGCTCGGAAAGGAGGCAGAGGCGCCGGGAGGGGAGGAGCCGGGGTCCTGGGAACGCGGGCGCCCACCCGCCACCCCGGCGGGGGGACTGGGCCCGCGGCCCCCGCCCCGCTCCAGGTGGCCGCCAGGGGGCGCCGGGGAGCCGCGTCCCGGGCGCCGTGGGTGTGGCCTTGGGCGTGTGTGTCCGCCGCCCAGCGCGGGCCGATTCCCGGGCGGGAGCACGCTCACGGCCCCCCAGGAGCCCGCCCCCCTCCCCGGCCCCCCAGGAGCCCGCCTGTCCCGGCGGCTGGGTGCGGGCGGGGCAGGCTGTGCCCGTCACCTCCCCGCGCCCAGGGCCCGGTTCCCAGGCCCCCGCGGCGGGCGGCGGAGGGAGGGGTGTCCCGCAGGGAGGGCCCCGGAGTAACTTTTCTTTGGAAAATATGTCGCTCTGGCCCCCAGCCCAGATGAGTCATCACGCTCCGCAGCGTTGAGTCACGGCCTCCACCCTCGCCCCGGAGAGCTGGGAGGGGGACCCCTCGCCAGCCCTGCCCGCCCTCCCCACCTGCCCCCCGGGGTCGGGAGCAGGGCGACCCCCCATTCCCTGTCCCAAGACAGCTGGACTCTGGAGAGAAGCCTTGGCTTTATTGCTGTGGGGCCGCCGATCCCATCCCAGGCCCCGGGGGGTGGGGTGGGGGTGAGCGTGGGAATCCCAGCCAGCACCCCGGAGGGGGCATCACCCCAACTATTTTTATCCCCCCCCCCCTAGTCTTTTCCACGGGGTCCCCACCAGCGTCAAGCACTAATATGGGGCGATGGCAGGAAAGGGGGTGTGTGAGGTCCCTCCAGGGAAGTGGGGGGGGGGGGGGGCTGTAGCACCAAGAGCCTGTCCCCCCAAGACATCCCTGAAAAGGGGACTCAGGTTAAGCCCTGGGGTCTCTTCTGTGTGGTAGGGGCGCCACTTAAATATGGCCTGACGTTGGGCAGCGCAGCTAGGCCCCAGGGGCTCAAGTTCGAGCCACCAGCTTGGGGGGAGGGGAGGCTGGGGCGGGGGGGGGGTGGGGGGGTGGGGAGGCTGGGTTTTCAACCCAGGCCAGGCGGGGGAGGACACACATGCTTACTAAGTAGGGTGTGAGGAGCTCAAGGAGGGCTAAGAGGGTCCATGTGAGGAAGCAGGAGGTTCTGTCTCCCCTGGGAGTCCCCAGTGGCCCTAAGGCCTGAGGGCGGGGGCGGGGGCAGGGGTCCTTGCCTGGATGGGCAAGAGGAAGGCCTGTCATTTAGTCATTTCAACCAAGCGGCAACTCTTTTAAGGGGCGGGGCGGGCCTGGTCCGGGCTGGTGTGTGTCTGTGTGTGTGTGTGTGTGTATGAGGGACAGGCAGTGCTCCCTCCCGAGAATGTCAGCTCCAGGAGGGCACCGATCTCTCTCTTCTGCTCTCTGCCGGGATCCCCAGTGCCTGGAACGAGCCCCAAACCCAGAAAGTAGTAGGTGCTCAATAAATACTTGCAAGAAGGACGCCTGGGTGGATGCCTGTGTGTTAGTGTGGGTGCGGCGTGCCTCGGTGTACGTGCGGGCGGAGGTGCGAAGGGCGGGCAGAGAGATGACTCCCCCTCCCCTGGTCCCCTCTGTCTGGCGGTGGGGGGTGGAGGGACCCCCATCCTTTCGGCTGGGAAGGCGGCAGGCGGGTGCATATGGCCAGGGCAGGGGCGTGCGTGCAGCGGGGAGCCGCGGCGGGGCCGGCGGAGGGCGGACCTCACTCGGCGGAGCCCTTGTGGCGCCGCTTGGAGGGCGGCACGAGGCGCCGGGGCAGGTTGGCGGGCAGCCCGTGGCCCTCGAGCTTGGCCTCGATGAGGTGGCTGGCCAGGGCGAACTCCTCGTCGTCCAGCATGCCGTCCCGGTCGACGTCGCTCAGCTTCCAGATGCGGCCGAGCACCGAGTTGGGGAGCTTGGTGCCCACCATCCAGGTCTTGGCCTTGGAGCCGCTCAGCTTGCCGTCGGCCGGCGCCAGGTTGTAGAAGATCTCGTCGTACTTGGACTTGTCCTTGGTCACCACCCACTCGGCCTCGTCGTCCGAGCCCTCCTCGCCGTCCTCCAGCGCCTCGTCGGGCCCGCGCTCCACGAACGGGCCCATGTGGGTGCCCTCGAAGGCGCCGCCCTGCACGCCCACCTCCGTGCTCTCCAGCTCCTCCTGCCGCAGCAGCGGCATCAGCTTGGCGATGTCGTGCGTCAGCAGCTCGTCCAGCGTCTCCAGCAGCTTCGGCTTCAGGGAGTGGAACTTGGTGAAGTCGTGAGCCATCAGCAGCTCCTGTGAGGGAGAGGAAGGGGGAACCGGAAGTCAGGGATGCCGGAAGTCACGGGCGCTGGAAGTTAGGGGCGCTGGAAGTCAGGGGCGTGGGAAGTCAGGGGCGCCGGAAGTCAGGGGCACCGGAAGTCAGGGGCGCTGGAAGTCAGGGGCGCCGGAAGTCAGGGGCACTGGAAGTCAGGGGCGCCGGAAGTCAGGGGTGCTGGAAGTCAGGGGCGCTGGAAGTCAGAGGCGCTGGAAGTCAGGGGCACCGGAAGTCAGAGGCGCTGGAAGTCAGAGGCGCCGGAAGTCAGGGGTGCCGGAAGTCAGGGGCACCGGAAGTCGGGGGCACCATCTCATGGTCCCCAGCCCCTTGGTGCCACCACGGGGGCGCCTGAGCAGCCCGGGCAGCAGCTCCTGGCCCAGCGTGCAGACGTGTGTGGGTATCTATTCGCCCGGTACCCACCACACGGAAGGAGCCGGGAACAGGGTCCTGGAGGCTGAACCCGGTGCAGGGCGGCCCCGGGATCACTGGACAGTAGGGGGCTCAGAGGACCTCCGTGACTCAGGCAGCAGCCTGGCCGCTGGGCTGGCGGAGGAAGATTTCAACATCTTGACAGCAGCTCCAGGGCACTCAAGAGTCGGCTCTCGGCCCTGCCCGCCCCCTTGGCACCCCAGCTGCCCCGCCAGCACCCCGCCATGATGCAAGTTAAAGAATGCAATTCCTGCCCCAGCCGGCTTGGCTCAGTGGATAGAGCGTCGGCCAGCAGACTGAAGGGTCCAGATTCGATTCCGGCCAAGGGCACATGCCTGGGTCTCGGCTCAATCCCCAGTGATGGGGGTGGAGCGGTTGGAAGGTGGCAGCCAATCAGTGATTCTCTCTTATCATTGATGTTTCTATCTCTCTCCTCTCTTCCTCTCTGAAATCAATAAAGAAATATATTAAAAAAAAAAAAAAAAAGAATGCAATTTCTGCCACTCTGTTAGCTCTGTCACCCTCAACACTGAAGGGCTAAGGGCTGGCTGCCAGCGTGGGAGTTTGCTTTGGGACCTTTACGAGACCCTGGGGACTCCCAACCCCGAGAAGTCTTATTTGGCTGGAGCAGCTGCGGGCTGGGTTTGAGACCGCCCTCCTCCCTCAGGCGGCTCCAAGCCGCTGACACAGCGTCAGACACACACTGACCCCTGAAAGCGGCAGCACAGGAACGTCCAAAGCCTAGGCACAGAGATCCACTGATCGCGACCATGAAGAGATAGGGGTGGGCCTGGCCTGTGTGGCTCAGTGGTTGAGCATCAACCTATGAACCAGGAGGTCGAGGTTCGATTCCCGGTCAGGGCACATGCCAGGCCTGCAGGCTTGATCACCAGTGTGGGGTGTGCAGGAGGCAGCCGATCAGTGATTCTAATCATTGATGTTTCTCTCTCTCCCTCTCCCTCTGAAATCAATAAAAATATTTTTCCCCAAAAAAGAGATGGGGGTGTGATGGTGAATTGCGGGGGGTGGGGGGTGGTGCAGTAGGACTCCAAGGCCAGGCTGCGGGGCGCCCACCCAGCACTGCCACCTGGGGGCTGTGTGTCCTCGGGCAAGGGATGTGCCTCTCTGGGCCTCCGTTTCTACCTTTGTAAAATGGGGATAACAAGCACTGCCCAACTTGGTCGGGGCGGGGCGAAAAAGGCTAAATTAATCCGTCTGGATAAAAATGTCAGCGTCATATTAACAGCTGCAGCGCCAGCCGGTGGCTCTGTTGGAACGTCATCAGTGCACCAGAAAAGGGTGCAGTTCTATCCCTGGTCGGGGCACGTACGGGAGGCAGCCGACCGATGTTCCTGACATCAATGTTCTCTCTCTCTCTATCTCACATCAATAAACATATCCTCGGGTGAGGAGTGAAGTAAAAAATACTGTAGCCCTAATTGGTTTGGCTCAGTGGATAGAGCGTCAGCCTTCCGACTGAAGGGTCCCAGGTTTGATTCCGGTCAAGGGCATGTACCTTGGTTGCGGGCACATCCCCAGTAGGAGGTGTGCAGGAGGCAGCTGGTCGATGTTTCTATCTCTCTCCTTTCCTCTCTGTAAAAAATAAAAAATAAATAAAATATATTTTAAAAATACTGTAACAATATTAGCAGCTGCTGTTTAGCCCAGCACTTCACAGTTGGCAAGCTCTGGAGATATTTTTGACTGTCACAGCCGGGGGTGGGCGGAGGGAGGGAGTGTGGCTACTACTGGTGAGTAGAGGCTGGGATGGCACTAACTGTCCTGGGACCGTTCTCTGGCCCCGGATGTCACCAGTGCCAAGGCCAAACTCAAGGTGCCTGTGGCAACGGGGAGACACTGCAGTCAGGGAGCCCATTTTCCAGTTGGAGAAACTGAGGCTCGGGAAACGAAGCCACCTGCCCACGTTCATGGAGCTGGTCAGAGGCCGAGGCAAACGGACCTCACCAGGATTCCTCCGCCTGGGGCTGGAGACATCTCAGCCCTCAGAGCGGGCTCAGCCTGGGCACGGCCCCTCCCCACCCCAGGCCTGCACCTGGACTCGGTCTGTCTCCACGTTCACTGGGTCACTCCTGCCCTGCCCACTCCTCCCCATCTATCCGGACCCACGGCTCTCCCAGCACCAGCTGACCCCAGGCCTGGGCGTGTGAGGAGCCGCTCCCTCGTCCCCCAAGATCAGCGCTGGAACCCCTGAATGTTACGCGGTTCCTGGCCACATGGAGGAAAGACTCCACTTCCCAGCATCCTTTGCGGTTGGCCAAGGCCATGACCAAGTTCTGGCCAGCTGGAGGTTAGCACGAGCTACCAGTGCGACATTAGACTCACGCTGTTCGGTGCAGCAGACACGTGATTCTTTAAACGTAAATGAGTTAAATAAAATCTAAAAGGTCAGTTCTGATGTGGCTAGTGGTTGCCATTTTGGAGGTGGCAGCAGAAAGCACTTTCATGCCCTAACTGGTGTGGCTCAGTGGATAGAGCATAGGCCTGAGGACTCAAGGGTCCCAGGTTCGATTCTGGTGAAGGGCATGTACCTTAGTTGCGGGCACATCCCCAGTAGGAGGTGTGCAGGAGGCAGCTGATCGATGCTTCTAATTCTCTATCCCTCTCTCCTCCTCTCTGGAAAAAAATCAATAAAATATATTTTTTTAATTTATTGATTTTTTACAGAGAGGAAGGGAGAGAGAGAGCCAGAAACGTTGATGAGAGAGAAACATTGACCAGCTGCCTCCTGCACACCCCCCACCGGGGATGTGCCTGCAACCAACGTACATGCCCTTGACCCTTGAATCGAACCCGGGACCCTTCAGTCCACAGACCAACGCTCTACCACTGAGCTAAACCGGCCTCGGCCAATAAAATATATTTTTTAAAAAAGTATTTTCATCATTGTAGAACATACATGGGACAGCACTGTTTTATACAGAGAGAGCCTGTCCCATTAGCTTTCCCTCCCCTCCCCTCCCCTCCCCTCCCCTCCTTGCTGGCTGGAATGCAGACGCAAGGGCTGGCGTCTCCACAGCCCTTTTGTGCCATGAGGGGCTCTTGGGCCCGGAGGCCAGGCCTGGAGGGAAACTAAGAAAGGGCTTGGTACCGGGCTCTGTGAAGCATGAACCGACCCTAAACCATCCTCCAGGACTTTTATTGTATTTACGGAGGAGAGAAATAAACGTCCATCCTAACTAAGCCATAATGATTGGGGGTGTTTTTCTTCAGTCCCTTTTCCTACCTCATCAGACCACGCTCCCACGGACCCGTGTGCAGGAGGTGCTTCCGGAACCTTCCGCGCAGCCCTCCGGTTCTCCCGGCCCGCCCCGGAGCCCACAGAAGCCGGCCCCCTCCTCCCCCCCCCCCCCTCGGTCCCCAGCCTCCCCGGGGGCCGCGCACCTGCATCTTCTGACAGTCGGGGAAGTCGCCCGGCGAGATGTGGTGCTCCAGCTGGATCTTGGCGAAGATGACGGGCAGCTTGAGGATGAGCTGCTTCTTCTTGTTGTCCTTGCCGAACACGGAGGGCATCTCCTTCTTCAGGTAGCTGATGATGTAGGCGTGCACCTGCGGGGAGAGGCCCGCTGAGCCTGCTTCCGGGCCCCGGCGGCTCCCTGCGGGGGCCCAGGCCGGCAGGCGCGGCGGGCGGGGTGTCCTCCCCTGTGCCGGAAGGTTGCCGGTTCGATTTCCCATGGAGATGCATGCCTCTGCCTGACCGGTTTGGCTCAGTGGATGGAACATAGGCCTGCAGACTCAAGGGTCCCGGGTTCGATTCCGGTCAAAAGACCGGACCACAAGATGCTGCTCCATTTGCTTTCCACCCAAGTTCAAAGTTCCCACAAGGGCCTACAGCAGCAATTCTCAAAGTGTGGTCCGGGCAACCCCAGGGGGTCTCGAGAGCCTTTCGGGGTTCAGCCCATCAAAAGTGCAGTGGACCCGAAACCGGTTTGGCTCAATGGATAGAGCGTCAGCTTGCGGACTCCAGGGTCCCGGGTTCGATTCCAGTCAAGGGCATGTACCTGAGTTGCGGGCATGTCCCCAGTAGGGGGTGTGCAAGAGGCAGCTGATCGATGTTACTCTCTCATCAATGTTTCTGGCTTTCTATCCCTCTCCCTTCCTCTCTGTAAAAAATCAATAAAAATCAATAAAATATATATTTTTTTAAAAAAAGTGCAGTGGAACCTCGGCTCTCAGAGTTCATTCCTTCCAGAAGGCGGTTTGAAAGCCGAGTTGCTCTTCCCATTAGAAGCAATGTACATGGGATTAGTTCCAGACCCCAAATGAGTCCCTGATTTAACCTTTCTTACCCACAGTGCGTGTCTAATGTCCCGGCTAATTGATAAACACTTCGAAAAGGAAAAGACATGGAATGTGAATGAGCATTTAACAGAAAGGAAAGGAAATGTACAGTAAAAAGGGAAAACCTAATAATAAGCAGCAACAAGAGCCAAAAAAAAAAAAAAAATATTCACAATACAATTTCCTGGCTGGTCGTGGTGCGTTCTCTCGCGTGTTTGTCGCCTGGGAGACATGACTGATCACAGGCACCGACATGAAAGGGCACTGGGGTGAGAAGCAAGCTGGGAGGCCTGCAGAGCAGAGCCGAGGTGTGACTATTTTTGAATAATAATAATAATAAGACGCTCTTTTTTTTTTTTACTTTTCATTTCCTCCCCAGTGGATGGTGGAGATTTTTTTAAGGCTACAAGATAGGGGAAGCCAGACAGCAAAGAGATTTGCAAAAATGTAGGACAGGTGCTCTGGCCAGTTTGGCTCAGTGGATAGAGCATTAGCCTGTGGACTGAAGGGTTCCCGGTTCGATTCCAGTCAAGGGCACATGCCCAAGTAGTGGGCTCGGTTCCCAGTGGGGGGCGTGCAGGAGGCAGCGAATCGATGATTCTCTCTCATCATTGAACTCTCTCTCTCTCTCTCTTTCTCTCTCCTTTCCTCTCCCTTACCTCTCTGAAATCAATAAAAATATATTTTTTAAATGTAGTACAGGAACCCTGTCCTCCCTGACTTTTTTCTTTCGAAAATAGTTAATTTTCATGAAACACGTTACCTAGGTTGACTGATGTGCGTTGTTACTTTAAACGGTCATATAATATTAACTATGGATATTTATTCATATAAATTAAACATAATCAAAAACCTGCCGGTGACATTTCCAATAAATGACCACTTAATAATTCTGTAACCATTCGTTACTGGCTCGTTCCTATCACGTGGTAAACGTTGTCTCCGTTTTGAATTCTTTTTTTTTAAAATATATTTTATTGATTTTTCACAGAGAGGAAGAGAGTTAGAAACATCGATGAGAGAGAAGCATCCATCAGCTGCCTCTGTGTCTGCAACCAAGGCACATGCCCTTGACCAGAATCGAACCCGGGACCTTTCAGTCCACAGGCCGACGCTCTATCCACTGAGCCACACCGGTTTCTGTCGTTTTGAATTCTCACGCAGTCAGCACAGACACAGTGCATGTGCGGACTTCTCTGGGTGCTCAGTCACTTCTAAGAGCGTGACGGGGTCCTGGGAACCGAAGCCTCGAGAAGCCCTGTTCTCCCTGGCTCGGCTCCTGCCGCCTCACCTCACCCAGGGTACCTCCCCCTGGCCGCTGCTCCGGCTTCCTCGCCTGCCTTCCTGGCTTCACCAGATGCCGCTCACCCCCGACCCCAGGGCCTTTGCACATGCCCCTCTCTGCCCGGACCTCGGCCTGGGCTCCCGCAGCTTCCTCTGGCGGTCACCCCCTCGCACAGGCCCTCCAGTTACTTTTCGCCTCCGCCTGGATCGTTCCGCTCACAGCACTTCTCACAGTGCAGTATTCCGTTCCTGCTCTGCCGGTCTGTCTGTCCTGTCCCCGTCCATCCACCAGGCTGGGGCTCCGGGCGTGCCCCTGCCCTCGGCGCTGGCACACCGTGCACACAAACACTCGAGAAATGTTTGGAGCCGCAGCCTGGGCTCCTCCGTTATCAGAAAGCAAACAAGGCGGGCCGAGCCATGAGCACACGGCATCTATTCTAAATAGGAAGCTAAAGAATGACACGTATGTGCTCACATGGAAACAATGCGTCTAAGGGAAGGCGCAGACACCCATCCCGGGGCGGGCGGGGCCCCGAGCGCTGGGGCAGGGGTGGGAGGGAGCGTGTTTGACTAACGTGAATGCTGCACCGTGAGCCGGTCCCAACGGTCGTCTTGAAAACACTTATTAAATGAATCATAGGCTTAGAATGCTAACAGTTCTGGTGAGTCTGGCTGGTTCTGCACCCTCGTTGCCCCTCCTCCCCCCTGTCCTCCGGCCACCCGGGCTCCTGTTCCAGCAGGTTCCTTGCTAGCCCTGGCCTGTTTGGCTCAGTGGATAGAGCATCGGTCTGTGGACTGAAAGGTCTCAAGTTTGATTCCCGTCAAGGGCACATGCCTGGGTTTTGGGCTCCATCCCCATTAGGGGACATAAAGGAGGCAGCCGATCAATGATTCTCTCTCATCATAGATGTTTCTATCTCTCTCTTTCCCTCTCCCTTCCTCTCCTGAAATCAATAAAGATATATTTTTAAAAAGTAATTCTAATCTAATCTAATCTGGCTTGCTCCCTGCTGTGTAGGTCAGTAATGGGCACCAACTGTGAGACTGAGACTGGGAGGAAGACAGAGAAGGAGGGAGCAGATGATGGTAGATGAGAGAGAGAGAAAGGATAGAGATAGATAGATAGATAGATAGATAGATAGATGAAGATGATAGATAGATGATGAAGATGATAGATGGATGATAGATAGATAGATAGATAGATAGATAGATGAAGATGATAGATAAGATAGATGATGAAGATGATAGATGGATGATACATAGATAGATGATAGATAGATAGATGAAGATGATAGATGGATGATACCTAGATAGATAGATAGATAGATGATAGATAGATAGATAGATAGATAGTTCTTGTCCCTGGGCGGCTCAGAGCAGCGCAGTCTGAAGGTTCGGGGCCTCTCCAGACTCAGACCCTCCCAAGACCTTGGCCTCATGGGCCACAGCGCAGCTCCCCCCTCGGGAAGGGCAGAGCCGAGGACTCACCACACCCCTACCCTGGAGGGAGGAGGGGGGCTGCCAAAAGGAGTCCAGAGGGCTCTGTGCCCTTGGGGGAGAACTTTTTTTTTTTTAATCCGCACCCAGGATATTTTCCCCTTGATTTTCAGAGAGAGGGAAAGACGGAGGGAAACATCCAGTGAGAGAAACACATCGGTTGGTTGCCTCCTGCACGCACCCCACCAGGGCCCCAGCCAGGGAGGAGCCTGCAACCCAGGTATGTCCCCTTGGCCGAAATTGAACCCGGGACCCTTTGGTCCACAGGCCAATGCTCTATCCACTGAGCCACACGGGCTAGGATGAGAGCATTTTATTTGATTTGATTGATTTTTTAAAATATATTCTATTGATCTTTTATGGAGAGGAAGGGGGAGAGATAGAGAGCTAGAAACATGAATGAGAGAGAGACATCGGTCAGCTGCCTCCTGCACACCCCCCACTGGAGATGTGCCTGCTACCAAGGTACATGCCCTTGACCAGAATGGAACCTGGGACCCCTCAGTCTGCAGACCGACGCTCTATCCACTGAGTCACACCGGTTTAGGGCTGATTTGGTTAATTTTGGAGAGAGAGAGGAAGGGAGGGAGAGAGATCTATTTGCTGTTTAGAGAGAGATGGATTCATGCACTCATTGGCTGATGCAGGTCTGTGTCCTGATCAGAGGTGGCACCGCACCCTACGTGCACCAGGGGGAAACTCTCACCCGTGGAGCCATCCTGCAGGGTAGCATGCTTGATGGTGGGACTGACCGCGCAGAATCCCACGAGGGGCGTGAGCAGGGGACCTTGGTCACAGGGACCCTGGGCCTGGGGCAGCCCTGGGGGCCAGGATGGATGGATGCGCAGGAGGAGGAGGTGTCCCTAGGGACAGGGGCCAATCGGGGCAGGGGTGTGGCTCGGAGTGGGCGGGACCTGTGGCGCGGGGCCAATGGGGCGCGGGGGCGGGGCGGGGGCGGGGCCTGGGCGGCTCCAGGGGGACCGGCCGCGGGAGGCGGTGGGAGCTGATGGCTTTTCCAGAGAGGAAGCGGGGGAAGGTGCCAGGAAGAGATAAGGTGGAAGGGCGGGGTGGGCCGGGGCGCGGGGCCCCGACTCCGGGGTTTGTCCCGGTTTCCGGAGCCGCCTCCTGTCCGGCGGGGCTCCAGGTGTCCGGCCCGGCCCTGTCCCTCCGTCCCGCGGCCTGGGCTCCGGCTCCTGCGGCTCTGCCTCCCTGAGGGGGTCTGGAGCTCCAGAGAGACTGAGACTGGGAGGAAGACAGAGAAGGAGGGAGCAGATGATGGAAGAGAGAGAGAGAGAGAGAGAGAGAGAGAGAGAGAGAGGATAGATAGATACTAGATAGATATAGATAGATAGATTATAATAGATAAATAGATAGGTAGATAGATGGTAGATATAGATAGATAGATATAGATAGATAGATAGATAGATAGATAGATAGATAGATAGATGAAGATGATAGATAGATAGATAGAAAGATAGATAATAGATAGATAGATAGATAGATAGATGATAGATAGATAGATAGATAGAATAAGGAGGAAGAGGAGAGAGACCGAAGGAGGGAGTGATAATAAGAGAGGGGAGCCCAGCCAACGTGGCTCAGTGGTTGAGTGTCAATCTATGAACCAGGAGATCAGGGTTCGATTCCGGTCAGGGCACATGCCCAGGTTGCCGGCTTGATCCCCAGTGTGGGGTGTGCAGGAGGCAGCCCATCGATGATTCTCTCTTAGCATTGATGTTTCTATCTCTCTCTCCCTCCCTCTTCCGTCCTCTCTGAAACCGATAAAAAGTATAAATAGATAAAGAGATGAGGAAAGAGGGAAAGAGGAGAATGAATGAGAGACGCAGGGCGAGAGGGAGAGAAAGGGAGAAAGAATGAGGGAAGGAGAGAGGAAGAGAAAGACCAGGGAGAGCTGAGGAAGAGGTGGAAGTACGGATACAGAGAGAGATGGAGAGTCCAGAGCTGGGCAGAGCAGGGAAGAAAGGTGGGTCCTGAGGCTCCAGTCCACAGGGCGCCCCGCCCTCCCAAAGAGAATTCCTGGGGTGGGGGAGGGGTGGGGGTTCTGACTCACCGGCTCCTGGCTGCTCCTTAAGCTCTGGCTCCCTCACCTCTGGGCCTCCCTGCTTGCCCAGCTTCCTGCCCCACCTCCATCCTGCAGCCGCCCCCACGAATGTTCCATTTGGCTTCCAAAATCACCCAGAAACCAGTGCTCTCCTTCCTCCCCCTCCTCACCCCCCATAGCCCCGTCCTGATCCAGCCTCCTCCCAGCTCCCCGCACCCAGCCCCCTGCCTGGTCTGTGCCCGGTCTCACCGCCCAGAATCCACCCCGCCGAAGACAGCTGGTCTGACTCTGTCCCTCCCTAAGACTGCACCCTCCGTGGCTCCCCAGGGTCTTGGGGCACAGCACACATTCCTGGCCAAGCCCTGGGCGCTCTGACTCCCACGCCGCCCAGCCTCAGAGTCAGCACCGCCTGCCCCGGGCTCAACGGACATTTTCCCTCATCCCCGAGCTGGCCATGTGCTCATCCCCAGCCCAGGTGCCAGCCGCTCCCACGGTCTAAACCCCTTCCCCGCCTGGTCCTCAGCCTCCAGTCTGCAGCTCGGGTGCCCCCTCCTCCAGGAAGCCTTCCAGGGTTCCCCCAGCCCCAGCCCTGACCGTGCTGGGTCTTCAAGGTCTGGGGGTGGGACTGCCCCGCATCACCCGGCAGGCCCAGGGCCAGGCACAGAAGAGGTTTTGTTAAATGCGTTTGTTCAGCGTCGTTCGTTCAATACACTGAACGGCCAGATGATTATGATCCCTGTACGCATAATCATGTGGCCACTCAGTGTGTATCCTATATAATAAAAGGCTAATAGCCGAAACCGGTTTGGCTCAGTGGATAGAGTGTCAGCATGCGGACTGAAGGGTCCCGGGTTGGATTCCGGTCAGGGGCATGTACCTTGGTTGTGGGCATATCCCCAGTAGGGGGTGTGCAAGAGGCAGCTGGTCGATGACTCTCTCATCGATGTTTCTCTCTCTCTATCTCTCTCCCTTCCTCTCTGTAAAAAATCAATAAAATACATTAAAAATAAAACAAAATAAAAGGCTAACATGCAAATTGTCCCCTCGACCAGGAGTTGGACCAGCAGGCAGACCGGCCAACCACCCATGTCCCCTCCCCCTGGCCAGGCTGGCTGGACCCTCACCCATATACGAATTCATGCACCAGGCCTCTAATATCTATATCTATATCTATATCTATATCTATATCTATATCTACATCTACATCTACATCTACATCTACATCTACACCTACACCTACACCTATACCTATACCTACATCTACATCTACATCTACATCTACATCTATGCACTGAGTGGCCAGATTATATGCGTTCAGAGACCATAATAACCTGGCCTCTCGGTGTAGATGTGTGCTGAGCACCAGCTCTGCTCCTGGCGCTGGGGGCGCAGCAGGGAACCAGTTCAGAGAAAGACCCCTGCTTCTGTGGCGCTTAAATGTGCGCGGCGGAGACAACAGGAAACACAGAGCCCCCTGACTGGGTCACTGAGGACCAGGCAGTGTGACCCATGAAGAAAACTGCGAGAGGGATAAAGCAGGACTTGCAGGGGGGAGAGAGACTAGGGGGGTGTTATTTTCATAAAAAGGGGGGGCAGCCCTGACCGGTGTGGCTCAGTGTCGGTCTGCGGACTGGAAGGTCCCGGGTTCAATTCCGGTCAAGGGCATGTACCTTGGTTTCGGGCACATCCCCGGTAGGGGGAGTGCAAGAGGCAGCTGGTCAATGTTTCTCTCTCATCGACTTTTCTAGCTCTCTATCTCTCTCCTTTCCTCTCTGTAAAAAATCAATAAAATATATTTTTAAAAAGAAAAGAAAAGAGACAGAGACAGAGACAGGCGTGCAATGGAAAAGGCACAATTCTCCATGCAACCCTGCTCCCGCCAGTGCCCTGAGCGCCAGAACGCCCAGCCTGCGAACTCTCTTAGATGGCACAGCCGATCAGAGAGCTGATCAGTGCAGACTGGCAGCCAAGAGGGGGTCAGGGGACAGGCTGGAGGCGCCCCTGACCCCACCAACACCCCCCCCCCCGTCCCCCCTTCCCTCCCTGCGCCCCGGCCGCTCACCCGCACGAGCCTCGCCCGCTTCACCATGTCGTTGAGCTTGCGCAGCGCGGCGTGGCGCGGCAGGCCCTGGATGTCTCGGAACAGGTCTTGCTCTTCCAGCTCGAACAGGCGCCGGTTGTCGGGCACGAGCAGCGGCTGCGCCCAGAAGGAGCCGATGTAGACGCGCAGCACCTCGGGCGTGCCCACCACCTTGCCCAGCGCCCACATGAGCGCGCCGTACACGCGCATCAGCTGCTGCGTCTCCACCATGTCCGCCTTGTTGAGCACCACGCGGATCTTGTCCTCGTGGCCGCGCAGCGCGCCGATGGCCTCGGAGAACTCGTCCGAGATCTCCAGCTTGTGCGCGTCGAACAGCAGGATGATGAGGTCCACGCGCTCCGCGAACCAGCGCAGCACCGCCGGGAAGTCGTAGCCTGGGGGCGGGGGGGAGGGAGAGGGGGCAAAGGTCAGCACCCACACCCACCCCACCCCCCAGCCATCCGAGGCCCCAGCCCTTTGGGCTGACCATCAGAACCGCTGGCTAGCCGAAACCGGTTTGGCTCAGTGGATAGAGCGTCGGTCTGTGGACTGAGGGGTCCCGGGTTCGATTCTGGTTGGGGGCATGTACCTTGGTAGCGGGCACATCCCCAGTGGGGGGTGTGCAGGAGGCAGCTGGTCATGTTTCTCTCTCATTGATGTTTCTGGCTCTCTATCTCTCTCCCTTTCTCCATTCCTCTCTGTATAAAATCATATATATATATATATATATATATATATATATATATATATGATTTTATACCGCTGTCTATGTGAAATAGTCAAGGACTCAGAGCACCCCACTGCCCCTGCTTCATGCAGCCCCCATCACTCTGACCCCAGTTCCTCAAGCCATCTAGGGACAAGGGGCCATCAGCCCTTCCCTTTTTCATTCATTCATTCATTCATTCATGCCTCATTCATTCATTCAGCAGATGCTAGTGGTATGCCTTGGTTCGGGTATAAAGGTTGTTAAAATACTGCAGTGTTGCTGAAACCGGTTTGGCTCAGTGGATAGAGCCTCGGCCTGCGGACTGAGGGGTCCCGGGTTTGATTCCGGTCAAGGGCATGTACCTGGGTTGTGGGCACACCCCCAGTCGGGGGTGTGCAGAAGGCAGCTGGTTGATGTTTCTCTCTCATCGATGTTTCTAACTCTCTATCCCTCTCTGTAAAAAATCAATAAAATATATATATTTTAAAAAAACCCTTGCCTTCTTGCCCAGCTGGTGTTGCTCAGTGGTCGAGCGTCAACCTAGGAACCAGGAAGTCACAGTTTGATTCCCAGTCAAGGCACATGTCCAGGTTGCCAGCTCGATATCCAGTGAGGGGTGTGCAGAAGGCAGCCAATCAATGATTCTCTCTCATCATTGATGTTTCTATCTCTCTCTCCCTCTCCTTTGGCTCTCTGTAATCAATAAAAATATATTAAAAAAAAATAAAATACTGCAGTGTTGCCCTAGCTCCATGGTTCTGCAAACCGCGGCTCGAGAGCCACATGTGGCTCTTTGGCCCCTTGAGTGTGGCTCTTTCACAAAATACCGTGGCCTGGGTGAGTCTATGTTGAAGAAGTGATGCTAGAAGGAGTTTAAGTTTAAAAAAGTTGGCTCTCAAAAGACATCTCAGTCATAGTCCTATAGATATGTGGCTCTGTGGACAAATGAGTTTGCCGACCACTGACCTAGCTGGTTTGGCTCAGTGGATAGAGCATCCATCTGTGGACTGAAGGATCCCGGGTTCGATTCTGGTCAAGGGCACATGCCCGAGTTGTGGGCTCCATCCCCAGTAGGGGGCGTGCGGGAGGCAGACGATCAATGATTCTCCTCACTGTTGTTTCTCTCTCTCTCTCTCTCTCTCTCTCTCTCTCTCTCTCTCTCTCCCTCTCCCTTCCTCTCTGCAATTAATTTAAAAATAAAATAAATAAACAAACAAAGCCCTACAACAGCGCCGAGTGCATGGGGTGAGTCACGCCAGACCTGGAGGGTGTCACTCAGGCCTGCTCTGTGCGGGGACACGCTCGCTCAGGCAGCCCAGTCCCGCCCTTCCAGGGATCACCGTCCACTGGGACACAGACCTGTCCCCGTGGTGGTCAGGCCGGGGTGGGGGAGCCCGAGGGGGTGCCTGAGCCCGCCTGGGGCGTCCGGGAGGGCGCCTCGGAGGAGGGGCTTCGGAGTGGGCCCTGGGGGACGGGCGTGAACCTGCAGAACCGGAGCCACAGCTGACGCCCTGAGGCCACTCCAGGCTCAGCTCTCAAACCTACTGAACCTCCACGCCTCCCCAGGAAGGCCCGCACGTGTATGCTCCCCGTTTCCAGAGGAGAACAAGGAGGCACAGAGAGAAGGGATTGCCTCAAACACACCGAGAGGAGGCCCGGAGGAGTGTCCGGGGCCCCGGTGCCCAGCCAGGGAGCTGGGGCCCAGCCCACCCTCCGCGGAGGAAGCCGCTCCTGGGCAGCTGGGCCTGAGGGAGGGGGGGCGGGTACGGGACATTGTTTGGGGGGAGGAAGGGCCGGGTCACCAGGGGGACGGCAGCTGGGGCCCCCTCCCTCCCGCCCCTACACACACACACACACACACACACACACACAGCCCGGATCTGGAAAGTGTGGCTCACGCCAGAGGGAGGCGGAGGGAGATTGAGTCACCGTGGGAGCGGAGACGTGGCAGGGGCAGGCCGGTCGCCTGCGCGCTCCCCGGGAAAAACAGTCACACCAGCTCTCCCGTGGCACCTACTGTGCGCCACACACTGCTTCCGGGGCTCCACACGGCGCTTTCAAAACATATTTTTAAACATATTTTATTGACTCTTTTACAGAGAGGAAGGGAGCGGGACAGAGAGCTAGAAACATCGATGAGAAAGAAACATCAACCAGCTGCCTCCTGCACACCCCCTACTGGGGATGTGCCCACAACCCAGGTACATGCCCTTGACCGGAATCAAACCCGGGACCCTTCAGTCAGCAGGCCGACGCTCTATCCACTGAGCCAAACCGGTTTTCGCAGGGCGAACATATTTTTATTGATTTTAGAGAGAGAAGAAGGGAAGAGGGAGAGAGAGACAGAAACATGGATGTGAGAGAGAATCATTGATCAGTTGCCTCCGGTATGCACCCCAACTGGGCATCAAACCCGAAACCCGGGTGTGTGCCCTGACTGACCCAGGAGTCCGACCTCCTGTAGGCGCTCAACCAACTGAGCCTCGCCGGCCTGGCACTCTGCCCATTCTGGCATTCCACTGTAACTCTCCGCGCAATCAGGCGGCTGATCACCATTATTACTATTCCCATTTCACAGATGAGGAAACTGAGGCACAGGGAGGTTACGTAGCTCGCCCAAGGTCCCACAGTTGTTTTTTTTTTAAAAAAAAAACAGCGGAGTCCAGATTTGAACCCGTCCAGAGCGCTCATTACGCTACAATCACATGCACACACTCACAGATATTACATGCACTCACACACGTGTGCTCACACACAGGTGCCCGCCCAGCACGCACTGGCCACACGCACCAAGGTGCAGACGCCCAGACACACTCTTGCCCACAAACCCGGGACCCACACAGCCATCCGAGGTCACACAAGACCCACCACCTCCCAGATGCACAGGCGCCCGCAGACACACACACACACACACACACAGTCCCACAGAGGCGCACCCGCACGCACTCTCCCTTGCACGCCCCAGCTCGCACTGTGCACAGACCCTCACACACGGTCCCCACCGTCCCCCACAGCCTCCCCCCCCCGCAGCCCCCACAGCCCCCCACTCCCCCACCCCCCACAGCTCCTCACCCCCACCCCCACCCCCCGCAGCCCCCCCAGCTCTCCGGGGCACCCAGCGTCAGCCAGGCGCGGGCACAGGCCCCCAGGCGCGCGCTCCGCCCCGCGCCAGGGAAGGGACCCTGATTCTCCCCCGCCCCCATGGCCTCTGGGCCCCCCTGGCACCCCAGCTCTGGTTGCAGACCCGCTAGGTTCCATCCTCCCGGGGACCTCGGTTCGCTTCCCCCCCCCCCCCCCCCCCGCCCCTCGGGGCAGGCGGCGCGCCCTCCGATCGCTCCGCAGCTGCGCCGCCTCCTCCCCGGGGACGCCCGCTGGGCCGCCGCCCGGCCGGTACCCCTCCCCGCCCCGCGCCGCCTCCGGGTCCCCTCTGGCCCACAGGCCGCCTCCTTTGCCCCAGTTCCCGGCCTCCGGGCTGGGGTGGGGCGGGGTGCGGGGCGCAGATGCGGAACGCGCTCCGGGCTCCGGCTCCGGGCGGCGGCGGGGCGGGCTCCCCCCGGAGGCCCCGCTGGAATCCGCCCCCCGCTCCCCGCTCCCCCTGCGCAGCTGTTTATAGATTCCAGGCCGCCCTGGCCCGCGCCCAGGTCCCTCCCAGCCCCTCCCCACCCATCGGCGGCCCGGCCCGCCGGCCAGGCGCTCCCAGGGCCCGCCGCTCCCCTCCCGGCCTCCTGCTGCCTCCCTGCCTCCCCTCTGTCTCTGCCTCCCCTCTGTCCCTGCCTCCCCTCTGTCTCTGCCTCTCTCTCTGTCTCTGCCTCCCCTCTGTCTCTGCCTCCCCTCTGTCCCTGCCTCCCCTCTGTCCCTGCCTCCCCTCTGTCTCTGCCTCCCCTCTGTCTCTGCCTCCCCTCTGTCTCTGCCTCCCCTCTGTCCCTGCCTCCCCTCTGTCTCTGCCTCTCTCTCTGTCTCTGCCTCCCCTCTGTCTCTGCCTCCCCTCTGTCCCTGCCTCCCCTCTGTCCCTGCCTCCCCTCTGTCTCTGCCTCCCCTCTGTCTCTGCCTCTCTCTCTGTCTCTGCCTCTCTCTCTGTCTCTGCCTCCCCTCTGCACCCCGCTCTGTCTCTGCCTCTCTCTCTGTCTCTGCCTCTCTCTGTCTCTGCCTCTCTCTCTGTCTCTGCCTCTCTCTGTCTCTGCCTCCCCTCTGTCTCTGCCTCCCCTCTGTCCCTGCCTCCCCTCTGTCCCTGCCTCCCCTCTGTCTCTGCCTCCCCTCTGTCCCTGCCTCCCCTCTGTCTCTGCCTCCCCTCTGTCCCTGCCTCCCCTCTGTCTCTGCCTCCCCTCTGCACCCCGCTCTGTCTCTGCCTCCCCTCTGTCTCTGCCTCTCTCTCCTGATGGCTCCCTCTCGGTCCTTCGGGAGCAGCGGCGGCCTGCTCACACGTGTTCCCCACCGCCTCCCCCACCGCCTCCCCCACCGCCTCCCGCACCGCAGTGTGCCAGCGGGAGGCTCCCGCCGCTCCACCCGCTCCTTCCATTCCGGGCAGCGACACCGGGCAAGTCCCAGCAGGGACCGGCCTCCTCCCTCCGACCTGGGAGTCCACGTAGTCAGCCCCCTCCTCCCTCAGACCCAGGGGTCCAGGCCCCCAGCCCTCCTCCCTCAGACCCAGGCCCCCAGCCCCTCCTCCCTCAGACCCAGGAGTCCAGGCCCCCAGACCCTCCTCCCTCAGACCCAGGGGTCCAGGCCCCCAGCCCTCCTCCCTCAGATCCAGGCCCCCAGCCCCTCCTCCCTCAGACCCAGGAGTCCAGGCCCCCAGCCCCTCCTCCCTCAGATCCAGGGGTCCAGGCCCCCAGCCCCTCCTCCCTCAGACCCAGGGGTCCAGGCCCCCAGCCCCTCCTCCCTCAGACCCAGGTCCCCAGCCCTCCTCCCTCAGACCCAGGCCCCCAGCCCTCCTCCCTCAGACCCAGGCCCCCAGCCCTCCTCCCTCAGACCCAGGGGTCCAGGCCCCCAGCCCCTCCTCCCTCAGATCCAGGCCCCCAGCCCCTCCTCCCTCAGACCCAGGCCCCCAGCCCTCCTCCCTCAGACCCAGGCCCCCAGCCCCTCCTCCCTCAGACCCAGGGGTCCAGGCCCCCAGCCCCTCCTCCCTCAGACCCAGGCCCCCAGCCCCTCCTCCCTCAGACCCAGGCCCCCAGCCCCTCCTCCCTCAGACCCAGGAGTCCAGGCCCTCCTCCCTCTGACCCAGGCCCCCAGCCCCTCCTCCCTCAGACCCAGGAGTCCAGGCCCCCAGCCCTCCTCCCTCGGACCCAGGGGTCCAGGCCCCCAGCCCCTCCTCCCTCAGACCCAGGCCCCCAGCCCCTCCTCCCTCAGACCCAGAAATCCAGGCCCCCAGCCCCTCCTCCCTCAGACCCAGAAATCCAGGCCCCCAGCCCCACCTCCCTCGGACCCGGGGACCCAGCCTCACTCACCGCGGCTCACCCTCTGCTTGGCACCCGACAGGATGCCCGGGGTGTCGATGATGCTGATGCTCTCCAGGACCTGGTTGGGGAGGTGGGCGCACATGAACCTGGGCGGGAGGAGGGACAGGTCAGCGCAGGGCGCGGCAGGAGGAGAGGACACACAGGAGGGGCAGCCAGAACTGCCCCAGGCTCACATCGGGTTCAGGGAAGGGCAGGCGTAAAGCGAAAAGGGAGGTGGGACAGAGAACAAAAACTATTTTTAAAAATCAGAACTGGCGTGTCCTGAGCACATTCTTTGCGCCGGGAGCCGCTCTCAGCACCTTCATGATTGTAACTCAGACAATCCTGCGGCATGGCGCCTGCGGTGATCCCCATTTAAAAAAAAAATGTATTTTATTGATTTTTCACAGAAAGGAAGGGAGAGGGATAGAGAGCTAGAAACATTGATGAGAGAGAGAGAAACATTGACCAGCTGCCTCCTGCACCCTCCCTCCCCAACTGGGGATGTGCCCGCAACCAAGGTCCATGCCCTTGACCGGAATCAAACCCGGGACCTTTCAGTCCGCAGGCCGACGCTCTCTCCATTGAGCCAAACCGGTTTCGGCCGGCGATCCCCATTTGCCGGATGAGGGGAAGGGAGGCCCAGAGAGGTCAAGCCACTGGCCCAAGGCCGCCCAGCAGGAGGGCAGGCCGGCTCCCCTGGGGAAGAGCTGAGGCCGGCCTGGGATGGGAGGGTCCAGGGAGCGAGAAAGGCGCTGGGGCCGCACAGGGGGGACCCCCAGGGGGGGAGGGGACAGGAGGGGGCCCCCCCCCCCGCGGCCGGGAGAGGCCCCCGCGGCCGGGAGAGGCCCCCGCGGGCGCACCTGTTGAGGAAGGTGTTCCCGAAGGGGTTGAGTTTGCGGAAGGGCTTCTCGGGGTCCACGATGAGGGCGTTGCCAGGCACGGTGCCCTCGGTGTCGCCGTGCATGACGGCCACGAAGCAGTCGGTGGTGGGCTCGGGGCCCACGCGGGAGCCGGGCACCTCCTGCTCCAGCAGGTACTGGATGAAGCTGGTCTTGCCGGTGCTGTACTGGCCGGCCACCAGCACCATGGGCTTGCTGTCGAAGTCGGCGTCCTCCAGGGCCGGCGAGTGGAAGTCGCCGAAGCGGTAGTGCTCCTCCAGCGGCAGCAGCTTGGTGCGGTACAGCTCCTTCAGCGCCGAGGTCACCGTGCAGATGGCCTCGGGCCGCTGGCCCCGCGCCCCGCCGCGCTTCAGCCAGCTGAACATGGCGGCCGCGCGCTCGCTCGCTCGCTCCCCTCCTGGCTGGGCGCCACCCGCTGAGCGCTAACCACTGGGCTCGCCGGGCCGGGCGCTAACCACTGGGCCCGCCGGGCTGAGGGAGATGCGCGGGGCGGAGGGCTGCCTGCAGGAGAAGGAGAGGGGGTGGATGGAGGACTGCCTGGTGGAGGAGGGGAAGGAAGGGAGCTGAGAGGTGGACCGGGAAGAGGAGGAGGGGGGAAGGGGCAGAGGGAGGAGCAGCGAGCACGGAGGGTGCATGGGGAGGTGATGGCTGGAGGAGAAGGAAGGGGATGGTTCCGTTTTGACGGGGGATGACGGGGAAGGGGGTCGGTGTGGAGACCCAGGAAGGGGAAGGGGAGGGTGCAGAGGCCGCCCAGAGGGAATGGATTCCTTCGTGCTTTATAAAAAATATATATTTTATTGATTTTTTACAGAGAGGAAGGGAGAGAGAGATGGAGAGCTAGTAACATCGATGAGAGAGAAACATTGACCAGCTGCCTCCCGCACGCCCTCCACTGGGGATGTGCCCGCAACCAAGGTACATGCCCTTGACCGGAATCGAACCTGGGACCTTTCAGTCCGCAGGCTGACGCTCTAGCCACTGAGCCACACCGGTTTGGGCTCCTTTGTGCTTTTCTTCTCCCTTCTCCCCTCCCATGGCCTCGCACATGGACACTGACTTCCCTCCATGTGCCAGGAATGGTGGGCCCAGAATCCAGCCAGAGACCACCCCCCCACACACCTCCTCCCACCCCCACTCAGAGCTCCGTGAGGAGTGATGCCGGGAAATGCCAGGCAGAGGCCGTGTGGGCCCAGAGGGGGATGTGACAAGCCGGCCACGGACCCGCCAGCTCTGTCTGGGCTGATTTTAAAAAATATGTATTTTATTGATTTTTTTAATAAAGAGGGAGGGAGAGAGTTAGAAACATCGATGAGAGAGAAACATCCACCAGCTGCCTCCTGCACATCCCGTACTGGGGATGTGCCCGCAACCAAGGCACATGCCCTTGACCGGAATCGAACCTGGGACCCTTCAGTCCGCAGGCCGACGCTCTACCCACTGAGCCAAAGCGGCCAGGGCTGGGTTGACTGTCGAGCTGCTCCCTGCAGAGTGGGCCTGTCAGGGGCCTCTAGGCAGAGAGGGTGGTGTGAGAGGAGGCCCAAAGCTGTGACATGCAGGAGCCGGGTGGCTGGCTGGACCCAGGGGCCCGAGGAGGAGGAGGAGGAGGAGGAGGAGGAGGAGGAGGAGGAGTGGGAGAGAAAGCTGAGCCGACGCCCAGGTGTGCCCAGGTCGTGAGGGCCCTGGGGCGTTCGGAAGAACAGCTCAACATGTATGAGCCCTGCATGCCAGGCGCTGCTCCAGCCTCAGCTTCCTAACACCTGGGTCGGGTCCCGGGCTGTTATTATCCTCACTTTTCCGACCGGGAAGTGGAGGCTTACAACGGTAACACTAGCCGAATAAGCAAGAAGGTGCCCAAGCTGCGACTCCAGGCAACCCGACCTCAGAGCCTGCACTCTCATCACAGGCCTAAAACATGAGGAAGAGAGCCGAAACCGGTGTGGCTCAGTGGATAGAGCGTCGGCCTGCGGACTGAAGGGTCCCAGGTTCGATTCCGGTCAAGGGCATGTACCTTGGTTGCGGGCACATCCCCGGGAGGGGTTGTGCAGGAGGCAGCTGGTCGATGTTTCTAGCTCTCTATCCCTCTCCCTTTCTCTCTGTAAAACATCAATAAAATATATTTTTTTTAAAAAATAAAAAGTTAGGAAGAGAAATAGCTTCCAACCCAGCAGCAGCGAGCACCCCCGCCCCCGGACTGTGTTCTCTGCGCGCCCCTCCAGCCCCCCGCTCTCTGTGGGATCTGTAGTGATGTCCCTGCGTTCCTTCCCGGTTTCTCAGCCATCTGTGTCTCCGCCTCCGCCCCACTCCCGGGTCCGTCAGAGTAGATGCTTAGAGCGTTACTGGTCTTTGCACACAGCCAGCTGGAGCCGTCACACTGGAGCCTCTAAATCAGGGGTCTTCAAACTACGGCCCTCCGGCCACATGCGGCCCGCAGAGGAGTCTGATCCGGCCCGCCAGGTTTTTTGGGCAGTGAGCGCAGCCGAGGTGTTACAGTAGGAATTAGTAGTTCATATAGTCCGGCCCTCCAGCTCTCTGAGGGACCGTGATCTGGCCCCCACTTTAAAAAGTTTGAGGACTTAATTTAGAGTCTAAATTAAGGTGGCCAGACGTCCTGCTTCTGGCGGGACAGTCCCGATTTTTAACAATTTGTCCCATGTCCCGAGGCGTTTTAAAAAAAAGTCCCGGTTTTTGGAATCTGGTCGCCTTACTTTAAATATCATCTCCCTCCCGAGGAAAGCAGGGCTCCTTAGAGACACGGCTGAAGCTGGGGCCGGAGCAGGGCAAGAAGGATCAGACGGACGGTGGGGAGGTGCTCAGAGGCGGACGGACGGGGCATGTCACGGGGACACAGGCCCCAGCCCGAAGGGACGCCCCCCGGCTAAAGACTGGACAGTTCGAGCATCAGCAATAATTGCAGATCAGCCCGGCCCGGCCCCGCGGCTCCGTGGACGGAGCAACCTCCCAGGCACCGCGAGGCTGCCAGTTCGAATCCCGGTCAAGCTTGATCCCCCGTGGGGCGTGTGCAGGAGGCAACCAATCGATGTTTCTCTCTCATCGACGTGTCTCTCCCTCCCTCCCGCCCCCTTCTTCTCGCTGAGAAGCAACACACGTTTAAAAAATAACCGCAAATCAAGTATGTTTAACAACCCATAAACTCATAACGACTTTTCTTTTTTAAGGAGAAGTCGGGGAGGAGAGGTGGCGAAGAGGCCGGAGCTGGGGCCGGGCTGTCGCGGAGGGAGGGGGCCGGGGCGGGCGGGGCGGGGGGACGTGGCTGGAAGGGTGCTGGCGGCTGGACGGCGGCGATGGGGTTGGTGAGGAGGGAGAGGAACTTGGGGTGCCAGGAGGGCCAGGCTGGACCCAGAGGAGGAGGGCGGGGAGGGAGCCCCGTACGGGATCTCCCCTCTGGGAGGACGGGGAGGGGGACTGAGAGCGGCTGGTGGGGACGGGGAGCGGTGGGGGGACTGGTACAGACTGGGGGCGCTGGGGCGTGGAGGGGCCGGTGTCAGGGGGCCTGGGCCGCGGGGGACCGTGCCCTCTGCAGGCGGGGACTGGGGGTCTCGGGGGAGCAGGGGCTCATGGGGAGCCAGGCGGGCTCATCGGGGCTGGGAGTGGGGGGCACTCACCGAGGGGCGCGGCGGCCGGGCCGGGCTGGGGGCGGGGGTCCCGGGTCGGAGGCGCCCGCGGAGCGGCTGAGCGCGCGGTCGGTCCGGAGCGTCTGAGCCGGGTGGGGCCGCGGCCAGGAGGAGGGGCGGGAGGGCGGGGGCGGGACGAGGGCCCCCCCCTCCCCAAACCCGCGCCCGGCCTCTGGCGCCCCCTGGCGGGCAGCGGGAGGCGCCTTCACGAGGTGTTTTCATTCCCGTTCAAGTTCAAGTTCAAGTTCAGGTTCAAACTCTACCTCCCCCCGCGGGCTCCGGGCCGCACCCTGATCTCAGCCCAACTTTCAGAAACGTATATTTTTACTGATTGCGGAGAGGAAGGGAGAGGGAGAGAGGAACATCAGTGATCGGGGAGGATCCTGGGGGCTGCCTCCTGCCGCCCCCCACGGGAGGGAGGCCTCCTGGTTCACACTGAACCGCTGAGCCACACCGGCCGGGCCTGCGCCTTCCCAGCTCGGAATGAAAAGAACAGTCACAGCAGCAGCAGCAGCAGCGGCCGCAATAACGGCGATTAAAAGGTTTGAGCAGACCTGACCGGTGTGGCTCAGTGGATAGAGCGTCGGCCTGCGGACTGAAAGGTCCCGGGTTCGATTCCGGTCAAAGGGCACGTACATTGGTTGTAGCCACATCCCCGGCAGCAGATCGATGTCTCTCTCTCATCGGTGTTTCTAGTTCTTTATCCTTCTCCCTTCCTCTCCGTAAAAAATCAATAAAAATATATATATATTTCGGGTCTAGTATATATATATATATATATATATATATATATATATATATATATTTTTTTTTTTTTTTTTAAAGGTTTAATTGGCCCGAACCGGTTTGGCTCAGTGGATAAAGCGTCGGCCTGCAGATTGAAGGGTCCCGGGTTCGATTCCGGTCAAGGGCATGTACCTTGGTTGTGGGCACATCCCCGGTAGGGGTTGTGCAGGAGGCGGCTGATCGATGGTTCTCTCTCGTCGATGTTTCTAACTCTCTATCTCTATCCCTTCCTCTCTGTAAAAAAAAAAAATCAATAAAAAAATATATTTTAATATATTTTATTGATTTTTAACAGAGAGAAAGGGAGAGGGATAGAGAGCTAGAAACGTCAATGAGAGAGAAACATTGTCTAGCTGCCTCTTGCACAACCGCTACCGGGGATGTGCCCACAACCAAGGTACATGCCCTTGACCGGAATTGAACCCGAGACCTTTCAGTCCGCAGACCGACTGTCTATCCACTGAGCCACACCGGTTTCGGCGAATCCTTCGCGTTTACAATGTGTTTCCTATGGGCAAGCACCGCTCTAAGCCCTCTGACTTCTCGGCACATCCCTGAGACGCAGGGATGGTTATCCCCATTTTACAGGCGAGGCGACTGAGTCCGGGAGAAGTGGGTTCAGAACACCCAGAGGGACGGTTCAGGCTGAGCCGTGCCTGGTCCGAGGCAGGTGCTGAGGAAACATGGCTCTCCTGATGCAGGCCCCCAGCTCCGCTCCCCACCCCCAGGGGGGGCTCAGGCCTGCCTCCCAGAGCCCAGCTCCCCCTCTGTCTTCCTCCACAGGACCTCGTCCCTGTGCTGAAGGCACCTCCTCCAGGTGCCCCGCCTGGGCCTGCCTTCCCCACCCCTCCCCGTCCCCACCTTCTGCTCTCTTTTTTTTTTTAAAAAAAATATTTTATTGATTTTCTTATAGAGTGGAAGGGAAAGGGATAGAGAGCTAGAAACATCGATGAGAGAGAAACATCGACCAGCTGCCTCTTGCACACCCCCTACCGGGGATGTGCCCACAGCCAAGGTACATGCCCTTGACCGGAATCCAACCTGGGACCTTTCAGTCCACAGGCCGACGCTCTACCACGGAGCCAAACCGGCTTTAGCCTTCTGGTCCTTCTTAGCTCTTATCAACGTGGGCCAGAATATGTCTGCTACTTATTTTACTTCTCTTCTATTTTTTTTTATAAATATATTTTATTGATTTTTTACAGAGAGAAAGGGAGAGGGACAGAGATTTAGAAACATCAATGAGAGAGAATCATTGATCAGCTGCCTCTTGCACACCCCACACTGGGGATGTGCCCACAACCAAGGTACATGCCCCTGACCGGAATCAAACCCGGGACCCTTCAGACCCTCTATCCACTGAGCCGCACCGGTTTCGGCACTTCTCTTTTATTTTAAAAATATATTTATATTTTATTGATTTTTACAGAGAAAAGGGGAAAGGGATAGAGTTAGGAACATCGATGAGAAACATCCATCAGCTGCCTCCTGCAACGCCCCCTACTGGGGATCAAGCCCGCAACCAAGGTACATGCCCTTGACTGGAATCGAACCCGAAACCCTCCTGCAGTCCGCTGAGCCAAACCGGTTAGGGCTTACTTCTTTTCTAAAATGGGTTTTTATTTTTAATGTTAATTGTTGTTGTTAATCCTCCGTTGATTTTTTAGAGAGTGGAAGGGAGAGGGAGAGACACACAGAGAGAAACATCGATTGGTTGCCTTTTGCACATGCCCAGACCAGGGCCAGGGATCAAGCCTGCAACTAAGGTACCTGACCCTTTGACCAGACCCTTCAGACCGAAGGCTAACGCTCTACCCACTGAACCACACCGGCTAGGGCTCTGTTACTTATTTTTAATCGCCCCGAGGGCAGGGACTTGGGTGTGTTGTGTTCACTCTTGTTGCCCCAGCGCCTAGAATGGTGCCTGGCACACAGCAGGCTCTTGGGAAATACCTTATTGGCTGGATGCAGCGATGGCCATATATGTAAATAAGTGGAACTCAGCAGTAACTAACAATATTACCACCAAGAGGCAGGCCCTATTCCTTTCTCTTAGTTTTATTATTCACTAGAGGTCCGGTGCACAAAATTCGTGCATGGGGGGGTCCCCTCAGCCCAGCCTGTACCCTCTCCAATCTGGGACCCCTCGGGGGATGTCTGACTGCGGGCTTAGGGGATCGGCCTAAACTGGCAGTCAGACATCCCTCTCACAACCTTGGACCACTAGCTCCTAATCCAGGGGTCCTCAAACTTTTTAAAGTGGGGGCCAGATCACGGTCCCTCAGAGAGCTGGAGGGCCGGACTATATGAACTACTAATTCCTACTGTAACACCTCGGCTGCGCTCACTGCCCAAAAAACCTGGCGGGCCGGATCAGACTCCTCTGCGGGCCGCATGTGGCCCGCGGGCCGTAGTTTGAAGACCCCTGTCCTAATCACTCACCTGCCTGTCTGGTCACTCTTAACTACCCCCGCCCCCCCGCTGGCCTGGTCGCCCCTAACTGCCCCCTCCGTGCTGGTCCGGGTGCCTTAATGCCCCCTGCCTCCCCTGCCAGCCTGGTCGCCCCATACAGCCTGCTGTTCAGACCTTTGGTCATCCCTCACTAACCCCCCTGCTGGCCTGATTGTAGGCAGCCATCTTGTGAGGGCGTGAGGTTTAATTTGCATATCACCTCTTTATTACATAGGATTTTTAGAGGGAGGGAGGGAGGGAGGAAGGGAGGGAGAGAGAGAGAGGAACATCGATTTGTTGCTCCACTTATTTGTGCATTCATTGGTGGTTGCTTCTTCTTCTTTTTTTTTTTTTAAATATATTTTATTGATTTTTTACAGAGAGAAAGGGAGAGAGATAGAGAGCCAGAAACGTCAATGAGAGAGAAACATCGACCAGCCACCTCCTGCACATACTGGGGATGTGCCTGCAGCCAACGTACATGCCCTTGACCGGAATCGAACCCGGGACCCTTCAGTCCGCAGACCGATGCTAAGTGGTTGCTTCTTGTATGTGCCCTGGCCAGGGATCGAACCCTTGGCATAGGGGATGGCGCTCTAAGCACCTGAGCTGGCCAGCCAGAGCCCAGGCCTATGCCGAAAGCTTGTCACGGGCCACCTCCTCTCCCCGGGAGGTGCGGTCCTGTTCTTACATTTATGACGTTATCGATCTGATTTCTCAGACGGGGAAGCTGAGGTTTTATCAGAAAGGGAGTCTCTCTGGTCCAAGGAGTCCAGCCAGGTTGCCGGGCGGCAGAGCTCTGCTTTCATTTCTCCCCGGAGGCTTCCCGGCCTCAGTTTCCCCCTCTGTCCTCAGGTGAAACCAGGAGGGTCCGTGAACTTGGCCTAGGAAGCAGCGACCTCTGGACCTGACGTTCGGTCTGAGCCACAGGCCAGCAGCCTCAGCCGCCCCGGACCACGGCCCCGGGGGAAGCCGGTTTCCAGCCCTCTGCCATGACTGTTTCCTCATCACCACCCAGCCCAGCTCGCTGTCTATTTATTTATTTTATTTTTAAATTAAAAATGCATTTTATTAATTTTTTTACAGAGAGGAAGGGAGAGGGATAGAGCTAGAAACATCGATGAGAGAGAAACATCCATCAGCTGCCTCTTGCACACACACACCCCACCGGGGATGTGCCTGCAACCAATTGCCCTTGACCGGAATCGAACCCGGGACCCTTCAGTCCATGGGCCGATGCTCTATCCGCTGAGCCAAACCGGTCAGGGCACTCTGCCTATTTAATGTGCAATTCAGAACAGCCCCGTCGGCGTGTCACAGGTCATGGATTTCTTAACAAACAGATAACTGTATTTCAGTGGAATCGCTTCTCTTGTGATCCCGTGGGTGTTATTTCAGGCATCTGAAGACATTATTCTAGCCCTGGCTGGTGTTGCTAAGTGGTTAGAGCATCTGCCTTTGCATCAAAGGGTTGAGGGTTCGATTCCTGGCATGTATCTGGGTTGCAGGCTCAATCCCGGGGCAAGGGTGGGAGGCAGCCAATTGATGTCTCTCTCACATCAAACTCTCTTTCTCCCTCTCTCCCTACCCCTCTTCCCTCCCTCCCACTCTCTCTAAAAATCAGTGGGAGCCCTGACCGGTTTGGCTCAGTGGTAGAGCGTCGAACTGCGGACTGAAGGGTCCCAGGTTCGATTCCGGTCAGGGGCGTGTACCTTGGTTGTGGGCACATCCCTAGGAGCAGGTGTGTAGGAGGCAGCTGATCGATGCTTCTCTCTCATCGATGTTTCTAACTCTCCTTTCCTCTCTGTAAAAAAAAAAAAAAAAAAAAAAAAAAATCAATATATATATATTTTTAAATGGAGCCTGGCTGGCGTGACTCAGTGGTTGAGCATTGACCTATGAACCAGGAGGTCACGGTTCGATTCCCGGTCATGGCACATGCCCAGTTGCAGGCTCAATTCCCAGTGTGGGGCATGCAGGAGGCAGCCGATGGATGATTCTCTCTCATCACTGATGTTTCTCTCCCTCTCCCTTCCTCTCTGAAATCAAAAAAAAAAAAAAAAAAAAAAAATTGCTGAGACCGGTTTGGCTCAATGAATAGAGCGTCGGCTTGGGGACTGAAGGGACATGCCTTCCGGTCAAGGGCATGTACCTTGGTTGCGGGCACATCCCCAGTAGGGGATGTGCAAGAGGCAGCTGATCGATGACTCTCTCTCATCGATGTTTCTAACTCTCTATCTCTCTCCCTTCCTCTCTGTACAAAATCAATAAAATATATTTTAAAATAAATAAATAAAATAAATAAATAAAATAAAAATAAAAAGTTTTTAAAAAAATGGGGAAAGCAGCCAGTGAGCCTTGGAGTTTCTCAGTGAACTGTGGGCTCTTTGGTCTTGGGCTCCAGTCCTGCTCGGGGCTCTGGTTACCTGGGGCCAGATGGGGGACAGTGGGGCCCCACAGACACCCACCAGGCTGCCCCCAGCATCTGGTCCCCACGGCTCACTCTAAGGAACGGCGATCAGTTTGGGGCCCCTCTCCCGGGGTGGGGGTGGGGGTCGAGGTGGGGGGGGTCTCTCTATTGCCCCCTCGCCCCCCCTCCCTGGTAGCTGGTTCCCAGAGGTGAAGCTGGTGGGCTCACAGCCAGGCAGCCCGGCATGTACCCGGCCTGCCCCTGACTGCATCCCTGGGCCTCAGTTTCCTCATCTGTGCAATGGGGTTATGGACTCCCACACACGAGGACAAAGTAAGATACAGGTGAAGGGCTTGGAGCCACGCGCACGGGGAGTGCTCCCCACATGTTAGTCGTGTTCCTCTGCTCGGGGTGCGCGCAGCTGGAGCCCGTGGAAATCACCGGCCAACTTTTTTGCGTGACCACGTGGGGTCTTCCCGGAGCATGAGGGCCCTGCCGCTCTCCTTCAGCGCTTTATTCTGCACGTAGGGGAAGTGGGTGTGCATCCCGGCAGGGCGGGGTCACCCCCCGCGGGCCCCATGGATCAGCTTCCCCGCCACAGACACCGCCAGGGGCTTGCAGAGAACTGCAGTCCAGCTGCAAACCTCAGCCACCTGCACTCCTTCCTGCAGGGACCCGGCCGGGCGGATGCCTCCCTCGCGTCTGTTCCCTATGCGGCCACCAGAGGGCGCCAGCTGCAAACCTCAGCCACCTGTACTGCAGGGACCCGGCCGGGCGGATGCCTCCCTCGCGCCTATTCCCCATGCGACCACCAGAGGACGCCGGGGACCCTGTCAGCTCCCAGCCCTCTGCTCAGAATTGTCCGGAGGCTCCCTCCTCGCTCAGGGGAGGGCAGAGTCCTTCCTGTACCCCAAGCTCTTACACCACAGGCCCCCCCTCTCGCCCCCCCCTCCCCCGTTGTTCTCTGACCTTGCCTCTCACCCCACGCCCCTGCCCCCGCCCCTCGCTGGCTGGTGTCCTAAGCACAAGCCCAGAGAGGCTGCCTCCTGCCTCGCGGAGGAAATAGGGGTAGGAGGGATGAGCCTCCCGGGGTGTGACTCGGAGTGCCGTTGGTCGTGGTAATGAATCAACAATATAGATTAGTAAACTGTCTCTCAATAGAAACACACGTACAACGAGGGGGCACTCCGATCATTTGGCAAAAATGCTGTGACCAGAGGCTTGAAGTATCCGTTACTTTCATGTTTCAGGAGACCGAGGAACATTAACATAAGTCAGGATCTCGGAGAAAACAAAATAAACGAATAAACGAAACAGGACAGACACAGATCCATGAACGTGGAGAACAAACTGGTGGTTACCAAAGGACAGGGGGTGGGGAGATGGGAATTGAAGAAAAAAGAAAAAAAAAAAAGAATCGAATCCTGCCCTAACAGATTTGGCTCAGTGGATAGAGCGGCCGCCTGCGGACTGAAGGGTCCCGGGTTCGATTCCGGTCAAGGGCACATGCCTGGGTTGCGGGTTTGACCCCCATAGGGAGCATGAGGAGACAGCTGTTCAATGTTCTGATCCCTCTTCCTATCTCTAAATATCAACAAAATATTCTTTAAAAAAACAAAAAACGAAGAACAAAAAAAAACTGCCTGGCCTAGCTTGCGTGGCTCAGGGGTTGAGCATCGACCTATGAAGCAGAAGGTCACGGTTCAATTCCCAGTCAGGCAGGGCATGCCCAGGTTGTGGGTTCGATCCCCAGTGTGGGCATGCAGGCGGCAGCCGATCAATGATTCTCTCTCATCGTTGATGTTTCCATCTCTCTCTCCCTTTCCATTCCTCTCTGAAATATATATATATTTTTTAAATTAAAAGAAACACACACCTGTTGGGTTGAGCTGTTCAGCCTTCCTCCTTCATTAAGTTTGTCCCCAACCTGCCCCCCCCTCTCCCTCCGGGCAGGATTCCTGGTTCATGCTGCACCCTGTGCCCAGGACAGGGCCTGGCACCCAGTGGGTGCTCAACAAACACATGCGGGATAAGCCGTCCCCTCCTCCACTCCCTACCCGGGTCTCACCCCAACCTCCAGTCTCCAACCCCAAAGACACAAAAGCAAAGGGCTGAGGGGGGCGTCGGTAGTTTAAAAAAAAAAAAAGATTGGTTTTTAATTTACAAGAGTTCTAAATGTACAGAATTCTCCATTAAAAAAATCGTTATACACAATAAATACAGTACAAAAATTTATCTTACAGTACTAGTTTTGTCTCCGAGATTTCAGAATCTGGCGGGTGGCTGGCGGCAGGAAGAACGGAGGGAAGACTGGTGGGGAGGGGGTAGGAGGGGGACCCCGGTTCCTGTTTTGGAGGTGCTCGGATATCAGTGGCGGGGCGGGAGGCTGGGACTCTGGCTCACTGGACGGAGAGGACAGCACACGGGGAAGTGGCAGGTGCCCCGCAGCGGATCCTGCAAAGCGGGCTCGGGCCGCCCCTTCCCTGCGTTTCCCTTTGCGGCCTGTGGGGGGCGGTGTTGCAAGGCTGAGAGCGGCCCAGGACCCTCCCTCCCGCGGAGCGCCTCCAGGCTGGGACGGGTGAGGCCGCAGACAAGCCGGGCCGGACACGGTGAGCAGTGGGAGCGGAGCGCCCCATCCCTGGCAGACACACGCATGTCCGGGGCGCGGGGGGCGAAACGGGGAGTGACACACCGGGTTACCCCTCTCTGGGGGACAGGTTACATGTACAGCCCCCTCCCCCGAATCCACACCCCCACCCAGCGACCCCGCCCAAGCGGGTGGGGGAAGAGAGGCTTTTGTGACTCAAATAACTTAGGCAAGAAACACTCAGGGGACCCCGGCCCGCGCCCCCAGGGGGCTGAGGTCAGAGGTCAGACTCCGCAGGAGCTGGGGGGACAGGGAGGGGAGACCAGCCCGGTGTTATCTGTTCAACGTCCTGGCGCCCAGGCCGCCGTTGTGGCTGGAGGGCGGGTAGGGCTCGGGCCGGGGCGGCGGGGAGCGGGCGGCGGGCGCGGGCGCGGGCCGGCCGGGCGCCTGCTGCAGGTTCAGGATGCTGTCGATGGCGCTCTGCAGGTGCTCGGTGAGCGCGTCGTCCTGCGGGCTGTCGCTGGAGAAGCTGGCCTGGTCCACGTCGGGGGACTCGGACTTGCGCCGCTTGGTGGGGGGCAGCGGGGGCGCCTCCCAGCCGGGCTCCCTGCCGCCGCCGCCGCCGCCGCCGCCGCCCGGCCCCGCGCCCGCGGCCTCGGGCGGGGCCTTGAGCATCCGCTGGTACAGCTCGTCCTCCACGGCCGCCAGCTCGCGGATCAGGCCGCTCGTGGCCTCGTCCACCTTGGCGGCCGCCGGGCCCGCGCCCCGCGCCCGGCCCGCGCCCGCGCCCTCGCCGCCCGGCGCCCCCACGTTCTCGCGGTAGGTCTTGCGCAGCGGCAGGCGCGGGCAGTGCGGGGCCGGCGCGGGCGGCTTGCGGGCCGGCGCGGGCGGCGGGTGGTCCACGGTGCCGTTCATCTGGCCCGCGGGCGGCGGCGGCGGGGGCCGCGGCGGCGGCTCGGCCTTGGGCGGCGCGGGCGGCGGCTGGTGCACCGGGTCCAGCGCCGTGTTGTGCACCACCTTGCTGAGCCCCGCCTCCTGCTTGATCTTGAGCTTGAGGCCGATGCGGCTGCGGGCCTCGTAGGTCTTGATGGGGGGGCGGTTGCGCGAGGGCATGGGGCCGTCCTCGTCCGCGTCCGCGTCCAGGGCGGCGGCGGCGGCGGAGGACGCGGAGGAGGCGGCGCGGGCCCAGGTCACGGAGGGCGAGCCGCCGCCGTGCCGGATCACCAGCTTGGTGGGCAGGTGCAGGGGCGGCGGGGCGGGCGCCACGGGCGCGGAGGGCGGCGGCGGGCAGTGGCTGGGAACCCGGTGTCCCTCCGAGGCCACGGCGACCGGGAGGCCGAGGGAGCGCGAGGAAGACACGTACTCATCTGCACAGAGAGGGGGGGCAGGGGGCAGGGGCCCCGTGAGGGAGTGCCGGCGCCTGTGCAGACGCGCTCCGGGGCCTGTGCACGGAGCAACCGCTACCCACCCCCGGGGGGCCCCTCCCTGCAATCCCACAGCTCAGCGCGGTGCGGGTGGGGAGGCACGCGGGACCCCGGACTGCATGATGCCACCTCACATTTGCAACCCGGGTACCTTGCTTGCTTCCCCCCGGTCTGGCTGTGCTCCCTGCTTTCCTCTCCCCGGGAAGATGGTCCCTCCAGGCCAGGCCAGGGGTGGACAGGGAGACCAGCCACCGCAGGAAGGCGGGCTACGGCGCCGCCTGGCGGCCACGTAAGGGGAAGCCACCCCCCACCCCCCAGTCTAATTGGGGTACCTGGAGGGGGCACACCTCGCCCTCCCCTCGCCCTCACCAGGCTTCTCCTTGGCCAGCTGCTTGTCCAAGGCCAGGGTGGTCTTCTCCTCCTGAATGAACATCCGGTCGATCATCACCATCTCCGCCGACGGGCTCACCCTCTGAAGGGAGAGGAGACGGCCATGAAGAAGCCGGGACCGCGGGCGGGGATGCGAGGGACTGGGCTGCGGCCTAGCAGCCGCCTCCTCCCTCCGGGCCACCCTCCCGGCCTCCCTCCCTCCCTCCCGGCCTCCCTAGGCGGGTGAGCCCCTACCCGGGACTCCTCCAGGAGCAGGAGGCGGTACTTGTTGAGCATGGCCTGGGTGCGTTTGAGCAGCTGCGTGGACACCGTCTCGAACTCCTCGTCCACTGCGAGAGCGAGCAGAGGCCCCGGGCCCGGGCGTTGGGGGGAGTAAGGGAGGGCAGGTGCCCGCCTCCCCTCCCCTCCCTCCCCTCCGCAAAGCGGCGCGGCGGCGGGGCCTCACCTCGGCGGTGGTCGCCGGGGGAGGGCAGGGCGCCCTGGTAGACGTGGTAGGGCAGGAGGCGGTGCAGGGCGTCCTCGAAGGAGGGGAAGGCCGTCTTGTAGTCCGGGTGCAGGACGGAGCCCTGGTGTTTGTGCAAATGCTCCAGAAAGCTGGGGGCGGAGGGGCACACACCGCAGAGGCGGGGTGAGGCCGGGGAGAGCAGGGCCCAGCCCGCCCGGGCAGACAGCAGCAGGTGCGAGAGGGCGTTAGGACACGGGCGCGGGCGGCCTGGTCCGTCTCCCTGAGTCTCCGCTGACGGCCTGGTCCGTCTCCCTGAGTCTCCGCTGACAACCGCAGGAAGCAGGTGCTCTCTCTACCTCCAGGTCACAGGTGAGGAAACCGAGGCCCGGGAAGGGGAAGTGCCTCCACGCAAAACATACATAGCGGGGAAGCAAGAGGCAGAGCCTGCACCGCAGCCTCCCTGCTATGCCGTCTCCCGCCACCAGGGGGCAGCACGCCCCCACGCTGCCAGTGGCCCAAACGCAACCTCAGGAGCGCAGGGAGGCTGAGGAGCCGGTAAAATCCTCTCCTTCTCTCACAAGGCTTCCACCGGGGCTAAGTGAGTCATGTCTCTATGGAGTGGTATCCCCACCAGCACGCTGGTCCCCGCCCTGTGCTGAGGACCAGCGGTGCCCACACCATGGGGCAGGATTTGGTCTGTTTTGTTTCCAGAAGCTGCACAGGCGGGCAGGGAGCGAGCACCTGACCAGCAAACACTCTTGGTGGAAGGAGGGCAGAAGACAGGGCGAGTGCATCCACCCCAACACCTACCCCTCCACCCACCCAGCACCCATCTTCCCAGCACCCCTCCACCGCCCACCCGCCGGTCCGAGGGCCCAGGGCCCCCAGTGCCGCCCTCTGGGCCTTCTGCCTGGGGAGGCGCGGGGCGGGGAAATGAGGGCACACGGTCACTCACCAGGCTTCCTTGCTGGGCTGGAGGGGGGGTGCTTTCTTCAGGCCACTCAGCTTGCTGTCATACTGCGGGCAGAAAGGCACTCGAGTGGGGGATCCCAGGGGAGCTGGCCCCCCCCTCTGCACCCTGTCCCCCCCCCCCCCAGCCTGGGGCAAAGACAAGGCCCATCTCCCCCCCGGGCTCCTGCCCTGCCCCTCACACTCCACTCCAGGGGAGATCTGGGCAGAATCCGGGGGGACATGGACAGGAGAGGGGATATGCAGGCGTAAGCCTGGCACCCCAGCCAGGGACCCTGCAGCCCCCTCCCCGGAGGGCCTCGCCTGGCTGCTGTCTGGACTCCGGGAGCACTCCCCGCATCTCCCTCCTCCCTCCGACCTTCTCCCGCCCGGGTCCTCACTCTGCCTCCTGCACACACACACACACACACACACACACACACACCGCCATGCCCAGGCCTCCTGCATGGCTGTGGGGGGGTCTTGTCTCCAAGTCTCTCCAGCCGGCTCCCTCTCACTTCTACAGATGTGTCCTTGTCTTCCTGCCCCCCATTTCAAAGAGGGGGTCCCTGCCTCCGTTTACCCCCCCAGGTCTCTCCAGATCTCTTTGGAGTTCTCACTCACCTGTCCTGAGCTGCCACCTGAGTCTCAGGTCCCTCCTCCTCCCTCTCAGCCTCTCCCCTGCTCCCACCCCAGAGACACACCCCCAGGGGCCACACCGGGTCTCAGTCAGGCCCTTTCTCCCGCCTCGCCCTCGCCCTCGCCCTCGCCCTCGCCCTCGCCCTGTCACCCTGGTGTCTGCGGGTCTCACACGACCCCAGCCCAGACTGTCCCGCTGTCTCACCCACCGGCTGGGTGTGTCCCATCTGCCCGCCCACCCGCCTCCCTGCCCCGCTGGCCCTTCCCGGTTCGCTGGGGACATGCTCGGACCCCCCCCCTCCAATCCAGGGCCCCTTACCTGCGCCCCGGAGGGCTTCCCGGGCCCCGGGGCCGCGGCCTTGGCCACGCTCAGGGTCGGGAGGCTGCTGGCGAAGGCTTTGTTCTCGGCAGGAAGCAGAGGAGGGAGGCCTGGGGGAGGGGAGCGGGGGGGGGGAGCACAGGGCTCAGGGGTCACTGGCTCCTAGGCCCCGTCCTCACGTGTGACCCCCAAACCTGCGCCTCGCTGCCCGGTCCTGGGGCCTCGGGGGCCCAGCCAGCCCTCGGATCTGGGGGACAGCCCTTCCCCCACCTTCCCTGCCCCTGAGACCCGAGGGCCCCCTCGGCTCACCCCCAGCTCAGCCCCCCCACCGTCAGGCCCCAGCTCTCCTTCGAGGGCAGCCTGTCCCCTACCTGCGGTGGCCATGGGTGCTGGGGCGGGGGGGTGGCTGGGGGCAGCGGGGGCCCCGGGTGGGGCCTGGCCGCTGACCAGCACGGAGGCCGGGGGGCTGGCGAGGGGCCCCAGGCTGGTGGAGGTCTGCGGGGCGGCGGGGGGCCCCCCGGCCTTGCTCTGGAGAATGACTCCGGTCGGCACCTGAGGAGGGGACAGTGGGTGAGGGGTGGGGGGCAGGATCCGGGGCTGGGGGAGGGGGGCTCCGGTCACTAAGGTTACCTGGTGGAACCTCTCCAGGAGAGCCTTCGGCTGGGCCAGCGCCGCGAAGGGGGCGGTCACCATCTGGAAGGTCCGAGGTGGCGGAGGGGCGGGCACCGAGGGCTCGGGGACCAGGTGGAGGGCTGGCGGGGGCGTGGGGGACTTGTGGGGGCCCTGGCCGGGCGGGAACTGGAGCTGGAAGTCGGGGGGCGTGGGGGCTGGCAGGCGGGTGGACGTCTCGGTGGAGGCCACCGCGGAGGAGGTGGAGGCGGGCGGGAGGTGGGGGGCGGGGGGCAGCGGCCCCTCGGGGGGCTGGGGCTGGGGCGGGCCTGGGGCGGTGGGGGCCGGGGTGCTGGCGGGTGGGGGGACGCCCAGCTGGCTCTGGATGACGAAGATGCCGGGCAGGGTGGGGGCAGCCTGGGGCGGGGGGCAGGGGTGCAGGGCGGGCTCGGAGGGCGGGCGGGACAGGCTCTGGGGCTGGGAGGGCGGCCGGGAGTGGGGGCGGGAGGGTGGGCGGGAAGGGGGCCGGGCGGGGTGCGGGGAGGGCAGGTGGGGGCTGTCCCCCAGAGGGGCCTGGTGAGGTAGTGACGGGGACGAGGAGGGGCCTGGGCCCTTCAGGGGAGCCGCTGCTGGGATCTGGCAGGACAGGGAGGGAGAGGAAGGGGCAGGGTCAGAGCCAGCCGTGGCTCCCGCTGCCCCACACACCGGAGACCCCAGGCCCCCACCCCCCCACACACACACCACCTTCTTAGCAACCCCCTGTCCTGGAACACCTCCTCTCCTTCCCACCTCCCCACCTCCCCCTGCACCTGTCCCCCTATCCTCTCCAAACCCCTGCCCTCTGGTCTCTACCCCACACCCCTGCACCTGTGCCCCTCACCCCCCACCACCCCTGCACCCGTCCCCCTTATCCCTGCACCTCCCCCTCATCCCCTCCAGACCTCTGCCCTCTGGTCTCCCACAGGCCCGCCTCCCCAGTTCCCCGGATGAAGGCAGCTCTGCAGGGCGGGGCGGCAGCGGCGGAAGCAGCAGGGACAGGCCAGCTGCCAGCGGGGAGGGCAGGCCGGGAGCCGAGCGCAAGCAGCGAGGGGGAGGGAGGCGCCGCGTCCCAGCAGCCCACCCGCCGACGGCCCAGCTGACCGAGGAGAACAGGGCGGGACACACACACACACACACACACACACACACACGCCTCCGCTGCGGGCCAGGGTGGGGAGGGGGGCCGGGGCGGGGACGAGGCCCGGGGCGGGGGTGGGGGTGGGGGCCCAGGGCGCTGAGGAGGCAGCTGGGGGGCAGGCTATGACCCCGTTCTAAGGCCTCGCGTGCCCGCTATCAGGGCTGCGGGGACGGGCATACGTGTGCACACGAGTGTGGGGTGTGCACACGTATGACTTGCACCAGATCCGGCACAGTTCTGCTACATGGACACAGCGACCTGCCTGCACCGCCTCAGCCGGGGCGCCCACCCCCTGCACGCTCCTCCCCAGGGGTCACCTCCCCAAGAACCATGACCTCGGGCCTCTGTGTCACCCGTGTACCCGGCACCGGCACCGAGTCCTCACCCCGTGACGCTCCCCCGCCCGGTGTACGCTGGCGCCTGCGCCCTCCGTGTGGCCTCCCACGGCCCCGAGAGCCGTGGCCACGTTGGACAGGTTCATGGGGAGACACTGAAGCCGGGAGCGGAAACGACGGGCCAGACGCCCCGTCTGACCCCGCCCAGGACTCAGAGCTGGCCGAGGACTCGGGACTCGCTCGGGTCCCCCCGCCCTGCCTCCTCCAAAGCCGGGGCTCTGGGCTTCCAGCCCCCAAGGAGGTCTGACTCTGACTTCAGAGTCCCGCTCTGACCCTCCCAGCACACCCCCTCTTCCCCCCAAGCCTGGGCCTGGACGGCCGGCAATCCAAGACAAAATCCAATTCACACCAGCTCCCTCCGCCCCCAGGCCTGCCGCCGGGAGAGGTCGGAGGGGCAGCCTGGCTCTCACAAGGGGCTGATGAGACTGTCGCCTGGATTACCCCCCCCCCCGAAGGCAGTTTGCTCGGGTGACCTTTGACCGGGCTGCCCCCCACCAGGCATCTGTCATGAGGAGCCATCGGGCCCTTGCTCACAGGCTGTCCCCTGTGGGGGCATTTCCAAGAGAAAATAGGAAACCAACCCAAATGGCCACACAGGCGTGTGGCTGAGAGAGTCGGAGAGCTGGCCCCTTCCGCACCTCCCTGCACGCACTAGAACACAGAGTGAAATGACGACAACCCGTCACGTGACGCCGGACACTGGGCTAAACTACATTACGGACATCAGATCAGCGGGCGCCGACCGGGGCTCCGAGGACCACTCACACGGGGGTCCGCAAGGTCTGAGAGGCTGGCGGCCGCTGGATGAGACAACAGCGCTGTCTCCGGGCTACACCTGCTGAATCTGAGCAGCATCCGCCACGATCCAGAAAGAGAACATTCTTGCCCTGACCAGTCTGGCTCAGTGGGTAGAGCATTGGTCTGTGGACTGAAGGGTCCCAGGTTGGATTCCGGGACTCGATCCCCAGAAGGGGCCTGCAGGAGGCAGCCAGTCAACGATTCTCTCTCATCATTGATGTTTCTGTTCCTCGCTCCCTCTCCCAACCTGTCTGAAATCAATAAAAACATATAAAACAAAACAAAACAACCCTGGCTTGTTTGGCTCAGCGGATGGAGCGTCGGCCTGTGGACTGGGGGGGGTCCCCCCGGGTTCGATTCCAGTCAAGGGCACATGCCATGTTGCGGGCTGGATCCCCAGTGGGGGTCATGCAGGAGGCTGCTGATCAATGATTCTCATCATTGATGTTTCTATCTCTCCCCTTCCCCTTCATCTCTGAAATCAATAAAAATATTAAAAATAAATAAACACATAAAATAAAACCTTTGCTTGCTAGGCAAATACCGAAAAAAAATTTTGAAAACAAAACAAAACAAAACAAAACTCCCCCCTACCAGACTGGCCAAGCTGAATGTACGGCTGAGTGTGGGAAGGCAGGCACGGATAAAGGAGACACCGATTCACACTCCCCGGAGACGACACCTGTCAAACACCTGTCAAACCGCAGGCACAGCTGCTTAGAGGCAGCAACGTCCTTTCTGAGAGCGTGAGGGCTGAGCGGTCCCTCCTCGCAGCCTCGCTTACGCGGGAGGAGACCAGAGGGGACCGCGGCGCCCGCAGGGCTGCGTCAGACAGACAGCAGGACAGCCGCACCACAGAGCGCGCAGCCGTACAGAAGAGCAAGGCACCGTCTCCACAACAAAACTTTAGACCAGTGGTCGGCAAACTCATGAGCCCGCAGAGCCAAATATCAACAGGACAACGACTGACATTTCTTTGGAGAGCCACATTTTTTTAAACCTAAACTTCTTCTAACGCCACTTCTTCAACACAGACTCGCCCAGGCCGTGGCATTTTGTGGAAGAGCCACACTCGAGGGGCCGAAGAGCCGCATGTGGCTCTGGAGCCACAGTTGGCTGACCACGGCTTTAGCTGATAAGAGCAGGGCTCCGATGGGTGTGGGGAGCACGCTCCCACTTTTACAGAAACAGGAGAAAGAGGACCCTGCCCAGGGTGGGATCGCAGGGCCAGGGGAGGCCACGCTCAGGAAGGGGTTCCCGTCCGAGCCTTGTGAAACGGGAGCCATCGGAATGTTTATCAACCCAGACAGGAGAACGAGCGTTTTAACAAGCCGGCCACGTCCTGCTGTGTGCATCCGCCTCCTGCCTCGTGTGCAGCCCCACAGGCAGCCCTGGCCTCGGGGTCCTGGAGCCCCGAGGGAGCATCTGGGAAGCGAAGGAGCCAGCGAGACAGAGCAGCAGGCAGAGCAGCCAGGGGCGGGGAGCGAGGAGGGCGCGGGCAAGGCTGGTCTGGGCAAGGACAGCGGCTGCCCGGGTGCATCTACCTGGGGGGCCGGCGCCGGGGAAGCCTGGCCGTCGGGGGTGCTCGGGGCTGGGTCTTGGGCAGGAGCTGGGGCGCTGACTATGACCGAGGCAGGCACGGACAGGTGGGGGCCCTCCGCGGAGAGGGGCTGCTGGCTCCTCTCCTGAAACGGGCAGCCACACAGCGTCACCAGGCTGCCCTGCGGGCCTGCAGCCCCCCCGCCCCGCCCCCCTGACACCCCAGAGAAGGGGAGGTGGGGACCCGGTACGAAGGCACCAAGAGGCTGCAGCCCCGCCAGCTCCTTCCACCAAGTCCTTGGGGGCAGTCATCTGCTAGTTCCCCCTCTCCCCCTCCCCCTCCTCCCCTCCCTCCCTCGTTTGTCCACGTCCTGCCCAATGTTCCTGTGATCTCGCCCCAGCACTCCAGCAGGGCAGCCTGTCTGTCAGCCAGTCACTCGCTCTCCAACCCTGACTGTCAACTAGTAGCTCTCCTTGTCTGCCTGTCCCGCTCCCTGTCCTTCATGTCAGTCATCCCCTCTCCCTGTCCATCATGTCAGCCGGCCCCTCTCCCTGTCCATGTCAGCCAGCCCCTCTCTCTGTCCATCATGTCAGCCGGCCCCTCTCTCTGTCTATCATGTCAGCCGGCCCCTCTCCCTGCCCATCATGTCAGCCGGCCCCTCTCCCTGTCCATCATCATGTCAGCCGGCCCCTCTCCCTGCCCATCATGTCAGCCGGCCCCTCTCCCTGTCCATCATCATGTCAGCCGGCCCCTCTCCCTGTCCTTCATGTCAGTCATCCCCTCTCCCTGTCCTTCATGTCAGTCATCCCCTCTCCCTGTCCATCATGTCAGCCAGCCCCTCTCCCTGCCCATCATGTCAGCCGGCCCCTCTCCCTGTCCATGTCAGTCATCCCCTCTCCCTGTCCATCATGTCAGCCGGCCCCTCTCCCTGTCCATGTCAGCTGGCCCCTCTCCCTGTCCATCATGTCAGCCGGCCCCTCTCCCTGTCCATCATGTCAGCCAGCCCCTCTCCCTGTCCATCATGTCAGCCGGCCCCTCTCCCTGTCCATGTCAGCTGGCCCCTCTCCCTGTCCATCATGTCAGCCGGCCCCTCTCCCTGTCCATCATGTCAGCCGGCCCCTCTCCCTGTCCATCATGTCAGCAGGCCCCTCTCCCTGTCCATCATGTCAGTCAGTCCCTCTCCTTGTCCTTCACTTGTTAGCTCCTCTCCTTGTCCATCTTCCGGTCAGTCGGTAGGTCCCTGTCACCCTGGGGCCTCTTGGGGACACCGGTGCCCAGGGCAGGGGTGCCATCTCTGAGATGCTCTCCCAGCCGCCTGGCTGCCCTCAGCCCCTCTCCACAGCAGAGGCCCTGCCCGCACTGCCCCTCCCTCCGTCCCTCCCCCCGTGCCCACAGCCACCCCGTCAGCCCCCGGCGGGTACCTGGGGCAGGAACATCTGCAGGGAGTCCTGAGTGAGGATGGCCGTGGCCGTGGCAGTGGCGGGCGGGGGCAGCACGATCTTGTCGGGGCTGGACGCCAGGCCCGGGCTGGGCTGGGGGGTGGTGGCCTGAGGCGGGTTGGCGGGCTGGGGCGTGGGGGCCTGGGAGGGCGGCTGCGCCGGCGGCTGCTGGAGGCCCAAAGGCAGTGGGGTGCTGGCCGCGGGGGGCGCCGGCGGGGCCGCCTGCACGGCGGCGAGGACGGGCGCGGCCTCCCCGGCGGGGGCGGGCGCGGCGGGCTGCACCAGGCCGTCGGGGGCGTTGAGCATGGCCACGGCGCTGGGCGGCAGCGTGACGCCCTGGAGGACGGTGGCGGCGGCGGGGCCGGCGGGCGCCGGCTGGCTCTGCGTGGGCAGGCTGCCCGCGGCCAGCGACACGGGCATCTGGAAGAGCGCCGGCTGGCCCACCTGGATGGGCGCCGAGAGGATGTGGGCGGCGCTGTGGGCCCCCGAGTGGGGGGTGAGCACGGGGCCCAGGCTCAGCGGCCCCGCCAGGTTCTGGTTGGTGAGGATGGGGTTGGCGATGAGCTGCCCGCCCGCGTGCGGGGCCGCGGCCGCCAGGATCTGCCCCCCCACGCTGGCCGGCAGGGCGGAGAGCGGCTGGGGCAGCTGCACGGCCGAGGCGCCGGGCAGCAGGAACTGGTTCTGGCCGGGCAGCACGTGCTGGGCCGGGATGACGATGCTGCTGCCCTGGTTCAGCAGGTGCACGCTCATGGGCTTGCTGAGGGCGCCGGGGGGCGGCGGCGGGGCGGCCCCCGGGGTGGTGGCGGGCGGCGGCTTGAAGACGTTCGCGGCCTGCAGGGCGGGGGCCGGGAAGCTGGAGAGCACCACGTTCTGGCCGGCCTTGCCGGCCGCCATGAAAGTCAGGTTCTGGGGGGCCTTGGGCTGCTGCGGGAGGCCCCCCGCCTCGCCCTGGATGGTGAGGGTGGCGCCCGCGGGCGCAAAAGGCTTGGGTGTCAGCTGGTAGAGCTTGGGGGGCAGCACGCCGGCCGGCTTGGGCTGGATGGGCGTGGGCGTGCGGTGCAGGATCACGTTGGGCGCGGGCACCAGCGGCGAGGCGCCCAGGCCGGGGGCCACGGCCAGCGGCTGCCCGGAGGGGGTGGCCCCGGTGGCGGCCACGGTGGCAGCCCCCGCGCCGCCGAACACCGAGTTCCCGTTGAGCGTGGTGGCCACGGCGGCCGGGAGGCTCTTCTGGAGCACCAGGCCGGCGCCCTGCGGCGAGACGCCCGCCGACGCCAAGGTCACCGGTTCCGAGGGCCCGGCCGCCGAGGCCAGGTAGCCGCTGACGGGCACCTGCTTGGCCAGGAGCTGGGAGGTGGAGCCCGGGTTGAGCGCCATGACGGGCTGGCCCACCACCTGGATGGGGGCCAGGCCGAGGGTGGCGGCCGCGGCGCCCCCGGGGCTGCCGTTGGGCAGGCCCTGGAGGCCGGGGATGGGCTGCAGGGTCACGTTGCCCAGGCCCACGGGCTGCAGGAAGGGCTGGACGCTCAGGGCCTTGTTGACCACGTCCTGGGGCGGCACCAGGGCCTGGTGGGCCAGCACGGTGGGCGGGGCCTGCAGTCCCAGCAGGTCGGTGCCCCCCGGGAAGAGGGCCTGGGGCCCCGAGGCCACGGCGGCGGCCCCCGCCTGGCCGGCCCCGCCGTCCGCGGGCTGCAGTGCGGGCAGCTGGAAGGGGCCCAGGTCCAGCTCGGCCTCGGCCTCGAGGGTCTGCTCGGTGATGTTGGCCTCCTGGAGGCTCTGCTGCAGGATGTCGCAGGGCTGGTCAGCGCTGCCCCCGCCACCGCTGCTGCTGCTGCTGCCGCCGCCGCCCCCGCCACCGCCGCCCCCCGCGGAGGGCGAGCCCAGGATGTCATCCTCCAGGAAGTCTAGGTCCACGCTGGGGGCTGGCTGGCTGGGCTCCGGGTTCAAGTGGTTGCCAGAAGCTTCCTGCACGTGGAGCTGGAGGCCAGAGAAGATGGGAAAGGCCTGCGATGAGCCAAGGGCCGGCTCAGGGCGCGGCTGGGACAGACACGGGGTGCCGGGGGGCGGGGGGGCACAGCTGGAGAGAACCTCCTCTGGAAGAGGCTGCACCGGGTTGGCACCCCGCTCCCCAGGGCGTAGCTGGGGGCCTGCTTCACCTGCCTCACCTGCCTCTGTCCCCACTGCACACGTCGGTAGGCCAAACACCGTTTGCTAACCCGTCCTACAAGGCCCTTGATTCTCACCTGCAGCTCCAAGACTGAGCCACACTGGCTGGCTCTGACATTTCTTAAATACTTTCCATGCACAACCCACAACATGTGGGTATAAACATGTGTATGAGTATTGGAACCAATACTCCACAGGCAATAATTACGTTCATGGCATGGAATCCAGACACGAAGGTCCTGGGGTGAGCGGCCATGTGACCAGAGAGCTTCCCATTCACTGACATCAAGCACGGGAGGTGCTCGGGGCCCGACCGGAGGCCGTGTGGGCATTAAACCACGAGAGCAGTGATGGGAACAATGATCGCGGAATAAGAAGCATAGGCTCATGGTTCCAGGTCTATAAAGGCAATAACACGAAATGATGTTTATTTGTTGGCTTCTGGGTGTAATCATTTGTATTGCGAAAGAGAGCTTATTCAGAATATATTATTATAGCTGTGAGAACTAAATGAAAATTACTGTAAGGGTCTGGCATAGAATACATGTTCAGTGAATGACAGTTACGATGATGAAGAGGGAGGAGGAAAAAGGGCGGAGGGGAGAAGAGCAGGGAGGCAGAAGCAGAAGGGGAGGAAGAGGAGGAAGAGGAGGAAGATAAGGACATTCAGCAATGGGTCCAGCAGAGCCAGGCATACAGCAGGTGCTCAATAAATGACCACTATGGTGCCCAATCTCGGCCTTGTCCATCACCCACAATCACTTTTCAGATGAGCCTGAGGTCCGTGTCAGTTGGTCCCGTTCCCCCACCTGGTCACCCCCAAACAGCTGAGCAGGGACAGGCCTCCAGGACCTGTTCCCAGAGAAGTATTCCCCGGTGAACCCCAGAGCCAGCCTCTGCCTCAGCTCCCCAGCACAGCTCTGCATCGCTGACCCCCGCGGTCTCCGCCAAAGCCAGGGCCCAGCCAGGGTGCTCCACCGCCCCAACCCTGCTCTCTGACTGCCTCCCACCCGGCGCCCAGCACAGTGCATCATGGGGATGAGTGTCATGTGACCCCTCCCTCCTGCCTTCGGGGCCTCCCGCCCCCCCGGCTGCTGCTGTGGACGGCTGGGGATGCCTGGGAGCCTGCGGCCCTCCCGCCCCCGCCCGGGAGCCACTTACCCCAGGACCTTCATAGAAGGCACTTTGGGCCTCCCCAGGATTATCCAGGAGGTCGTCACCATCGAGCTGTAACAAGACCCGCCCCCACCCAAGGTCAGAGGTCAGCTGGACAGCAAACCAGCCGTGCTCAAGAACAAAAAGACAAAGACGAGGTGGGGGACAAGACGACCCCAACACTGAGTCCCTCAGCCTGGCTTCCGAGGCTCTCCTGACACCATGGCTGCCGCGAGGAGAATCCCACCTCCGCATTTGCCCAGGCCGTGCCCTGCCTTCCCCAGGGTAACTCATCCTTCAGGGCTGGTCCTGTATGCCACCTCCTCCCATCAGCTCTCGGTCCCTCCACACCAAGTCCCTCCAAGAAGCCGGCACGTCCCCCCGCCGGCCCTGTTCTACACGGCACTGCCCCTGGGAGGCAGCGGGACGGGCTGGCTTCCCGGAGCGCCTTCAGGACCTAGGACAGAGCCCGGGGCCACACGCGCCCAATGGCACTGGCAGGGGTGGCCTCGCCAGTCTTGCCAGCGGATGTCTCTCTGGAGCCACGGACTGTTCCCAACAGCCCTCCCCGGGTTCCTAGAACCCGCACCAACCCCCCAATCACAGAAACCCGTGTCACAGCCGCTCAGTCGCTCAGGCCAAAATCCAGGCGGCATTCTGGACACCTCTCTTCCCTGACATCGAGTCTAGGAGCTGCCTCTCACCCAGACCCCATGGCGCCCGGCCCTTCCTCACGCCTGCTCCGGGGCCCAGGCCCTCGTCATCCCATTGCACTCGCCTCCATTCCACCCTCCGATGCTTCTCCGTTCCCTCCCTACGGCTGTGGGCTGGCTCGGGGACTTGCTTCTGGCGAATACAATCTGACAGAAGTGACAGCGTGTGACCGGAGACGGGGTCATAAAAGGCACTGAGCTTCGGCCCTTGGGTCACTCACGCTGCCGAGTCGTGAGGACGCTTAAGTAGCAGCCCCAAGGAGATGTCCGCGAGGTGAGGAGCTGCGGCCCCAGCTAAAGCCACGGGAATAAGTTGTGGAAGCACATCTTCTGCCCCCGACAAGCCCTCAGATGACAGCAGCCCCGGCCGACACCTGTCTGCAACCCCAGAGAGACCCTGAGCCAGACCCCCAGCTAAGCGGCTCCCAGATGCCTGACCCTCACGAACTGCAAGAGCTCTAACGTGCTGGCTGAAGTCACCGAGCGTAGGGACAACTTGTTACGCAGCCCTCGGTGACTGATACAACTCCGCGTGGGTCAACAGACTTCCACGCTCCCCTGCTCTGTCCCACTCTCCGGGGTGATCATCGAGTATGGCTTCCTCCTGCTGGATAACACGCCAGAGCTGCCTGACGCATTCAAAATAAAACCTCAACTCCTTGCCCTGACGGGTTTGGCTCAGTGGATAGAGCATCAGCCTATGGATTCAAGGGTTCCAGGTTTGATTCCCGTCAAGGGCATGTACCTTGGTTGCGGGCACATCCCCGGTGGGAGGTGTGCAGGAGGCAACTAATGGATGTTTCTCTCTCATCGATGTTTCTAACTCTCTATCCCTCTCCCTACCTCTCTGTAGAAGGTCAATAAAATATATTAAAAACAAAACAAAACAAAAAAATTCAACTCCTGGACCCAGGTCTTCAGGGCTCTGCATGACCAGGTGACTTTTCTCACCTCGTCTCACCTCCTACCAGTCTCCCCTCCGTCCAGCCCCATCAACCTTCTCTCTGTTCCTCAACCATGCCTCCTTTCCCCACCTTTGTGCCTGCTCTTGGCCTGCCCGGAGCACCATGGCACTGCCCTCTGACCCTTCAAGTTCACCTTCCACATCACCTCCTTAGAGGGACCCGCCCTGACCACCCTGGTAAAGAAGCCCCCACCCACACTCATTTCCTTTCAAACCTCTTCTTCTTCTTTTTATTTATTTATTTTTAATATATTTTATTGATTTTCCACAGAGAGGAAGGGAGAGGGATAGAGAGCTAGAAATGTCAATGAGAGAGTAACATCAACCAGCTGCCTCCTGCACACCCCCTACCGGGGATGTGCCTGCAACCAAGGTACATGCCCTTGACTGGAATCGAACCTGGGACCTTTCAGTCTGCAGACCGACGCTCTATCCACTGAGCCAAACCAGTTTCGGCTCCTTTCAAACCTCTTCTGTTGTGCAAGTGACACTACTCTCCCTCATCCTATTCCACAGGCACTTTCCACGGTCCCTTTTACTGGTTCCTGGCTACTCGGTGGACCAAGGAAATGTGGGCGGCGTGAGTCAGGGACTTGCCACCTCTTTTGCTCTCCCGGCAACCACCCTCCCGGCTCCCGGAGGTCAAGGGGCAGGTCTCTCCTGCCTCAGGGAACATGTCAGCTCCCCATTCCACAGCCCCTACCCCGGACACCTCCTGCCCCACAGACACTCACCTTCTCGGATCCATGTAAGAAGTCATTGAGGGCCTGAGGGTCACTGAAAGAGAGAAGGGAAGAGGCACTGAGGAGGCCAGGGGCGGGCGGGGGAGGGGAGGGGGAAGAAGGGTGGGGGGAGCCAGTTACTCACCATATCACGTCTAGTAAGCATCTCCCATCCTCATCATCCATCGCCACTGGGTGGGGCGGGCGGGGCGGGAAGAGGGCAAGGGAGAGAGGTTAGACTTCAGAGCATGCCAGGGCTCCCGTCAGGGACCGTTCCGGGGTCAGGCCCCTGGGTGGGGGCAGGGGGCAGGGTTCTGCTCCCCTGGGCACGGGAGGGGTGGGGGCGCCCTCCCCGCAGAACCGCCTTTTCTTCCTCCCCTCTCCCTCTCGGTCCCAGCATCTGATAACGGCGATGATATCACACAAGACTAAGGAGCCTGAGAGCCTGACGCTGCGCAGCCCGGTGCTAAGCACTTCACACTCTCTTAGCTCATCCTCCCAGCATCCCTCCGGTCCTGTCACTCCCACTCTGCAGGTGAGTACATGGAGGCTGAGCCGGCAGCATGAGGATGAGGATGAGGATGAGGGTGCAGGCAGCTAACATGTGCTGAGCACTTGCACTGCTCCAGGCCCCGTCCCACGTGCTGCCCAAACGTTAGCTTGTCCAACGCCCGGGACAGGGACGGATGTCAGTCCGTCCTCCAGGTCAGGGCCCAGCAGTTCTCTGCATCCGCCCTTCCACCCCTAACACCCTCCCTCCTCCAAGGTCCGCCTGTCCACCTGGCCAAACGGCCCCTCGAACATCCATCATTCCCTCCTTCCAGCACAAAGGACCCAGCCTCCCCTGCCCACCCCTTCCCCCCGGGATGCTCGGAGGACAGGGAAGCCACCCCCAGTCCCCCCACTCTCCCAAGTTCAGCCCAGGGCCCTCTCTTCTCAGACTGCCCTGGACCCACACAGCTAATCTCACCCGCTCGCTCAGCTGGCCCCGCCCCTCACCCTCAGAGCATGCTCTGAACAACCCCCACTGAGCCTCCCAGGCCCACTCCGCTCCCTGAGCCCAAGTGCCAATCACTGTCCCTCCCAGAGCCCTGGGGCCGCCCAGGGAGGCCCAGCCTCGGCTTTGCTGCATTGAGTGGCTTCTCTCTGACTCCGTGTCCCAGAACTACCTGTCTGTCCCTCCCCCGCCCCCCGTGTCGCCAGGTCTGTGGCCTACGAGCCCCTGCCCTTCGCTACCAGCCACAGGAAGGGGGGCAGGCCCGGCAGGGATGGAAAGGCAAGTCTGCTGAGAAGCTGGAGAAAGCGGGGAGGGAGACCTCCCCGGAGCGGGGTGGAGGCGGGGGGACGGGGTGTGTGTGTGTGTGTGTGTGTGTGTGTGAGTGCAGGATGCCCACATGCCCCGGGGGCCCGGCTGGAGACGAGGGGCTGCAGGCCCAGCCCAGGGGCCTCGGGGGGGCCAGGAGGTGAGCTAGGGGTGCATGGGGCCCCCTCCCCGCTGGTTACCTGTGCTACCAACGAATCATGAAGGGAAGGAGGGGGTGTCCACTCCAGGTCTACGCGGGGCCCCCGGCAGGGGACTTGGGGAGTGTCCCTTCGGGAGCCAGCTGTGGAGAGAGAATGAGAGAGAGGCTGAGTGAGAAGTCAGCGGAAGGAGGGAGATGTAGCTGGGCGGGGAGTGACGGGCTGGGGGACAGGAGAGGGAGCGGAATGGTTGAAGATATGAGGTTAGAGGAGAGGTCAAATCCACTTTATAACCACACAAACCAGCACTGTGCATGATCACATACACACACACACTGTGCCGCACGTACATATGCTCAGGACAGGGTAGACACACCTGGCACATAATCTACAATAACAGAAGTGTAATATGCTAATGAGACCGGACGTCCTTTCGGACAACCTTCCAGATGAAGCCGGGGCTTCTGGGAAGGCTGGGTCCCGGGTGCCAGTGGAAGCCAGTGCCGGCAGCCAGGGGGAGGAAGGTCTACTCGTTTTAAATATATATTTGTTAATATATATATATATTTTATTAATTTTTTTTACAGGAAGGAAGGGAGAGGGATAGAGAGCCAGAAACATCAATGAGAGAGAAACATCGACCTGCTGCCTCCTGCACACTCCCTACCAGGGATGCGCCCACAACCAATGCACATGCCCTTGACTGGAATCGAACCCAGGACCTTCCTGTCCACAGACCGACGCTCTATCCACTGGGCCAAACTGGTTTCGGCTAAATATATATCTTTTTATTGATTTCAGAGAGAAAGGGAGAGGGAGAGAGGGAGAGAAACATCAATGATGAGAGAGAATCATTGATTGGCTGCTTCCTGCACGCCCCCTACTGGGGATCAAGTCTGCAACCCGGGCATGTGCCCTGGCTGGGAATCAAACTGGTGACCTCTAAGCCACACCGGCTGGGCAGGAAGGCCTGCTCTTGCAGGAATTTCATGCACGGGCCTCTAGCGGTATACGACTCTGCACAACGGCATTTACCGCCACATCAGCCACAACACCCAGCCGATCCTGGCGTCTGCGGGACTTCTGTTCCCACGCTGCCGGGAACGCTGGACAGTGCGTGCCAAATCCCACGCCCAGGAAACACAGCGGCTAGGTTCCTACAAGCCCCGTCACTCTCTCACCCACCAATCCGTGGGGCCGCTGTGACTCCGCAGGAAGCCCGATCTCCCATAAACCGCTGGCTGTTTACACTGAATATGCAGCCTCGATGACATAGTCCTTCCTGCGGGCGCACCCGCCTCCCTGGTCTTAGGAACACTAGGCAGGGCCTGTGCCCCCCGCTGGACACACGCGTGGTTTGCGTTTCTCACGGCTCTGCACACGTCTGCAAGTGCATGGAAGCGCTGGGGTTACCCATGGGAGCGAGCAGGCCGACGCACAAACGCAGAATCTGTGATCCAGGAGGTCCCACTGCCAGGGACTCCGAGTCACTGATGCGGGCCCACTGTGTGCTGGCACGGTTTTAGGCAAACCACTCTGTGCATTAACCCGCTTCCGCTCCTCCCAATCCCTATGGGCGGGGCTTTGTTAGCCCCATTCCACAGATGAGAGACTGAGGCTCAGAACGGCTATCAAAATGCCCAGGAGTGGAGTCCCCTTCTCAACCCCACTCAGCCGCTAAGACACAGAAGATGCTCTTCGCATGTTTCTGTTTTAAGATCTGACGCAAATATGGCAACAATGTCAAGATAAGAGGGGCAGGTCACTCACCCCCTCAGGCTTTTGTTATCGCTTTAGGAATGGGCTGAGACTGAGATAGATGCGATAAGACAGGGAGGCATGGAAAAGAGGAAGGAAGGTGAGCCCACTTCCCTCCTCCTCACCCAGAAAGGCCTAGAAAGCAGCGATCACAAGGCCAGAGTCCCACGGGGTTCCAGGTGCAGCCCCTGGCCTGGGGCTCTCACAGGCCCTCGAGGGCATTTCAAGAGAGCAGTTTCCAAAATCTCCCCTCCTCCTGCCTCCAGGCCGGGGCGAGGCGGGGCTTTGTGATCAGCCAGGAGGGGCTGTTACCCCAGCGGCCTCTCCAAACCCACAGGGGACTGTAGCAGGAGGTTCCAGACTTCGGGAACCTTTTTTAAAATATATCTTATTGATTTTTTACAGAGAGGAAGGGAGAGGGATAGAGAGTTAGAAACATCAGTGAGAAACTCTGGGGAGGGAGGGTATGTATGGGAGGGGAGGGGCAATGTTAAAATATGTACACAGATAATAATTTAATAAAAAAAAATGTTAAAAAATAAAAAATAAAAAAAATAAAACTAAAAAAAAAAAGAAACATCAATGAATGAGAGAGAAACATCGATCAACTGCCTCCTGCACACCCCCTACTGGGGATATGCCCACAACCAAGGTACATGCCCTTAACCAGAATGAACCTGGAACCCCTCAGTCCACAAGCCGACGCTCTATCCACTGAACAACACCAGCCAGGGATACTTTGTGTATTTTTTAATTGTCCCACAATAAAGAGAACAACATGTAATGATGAGCAGGCCTGGGCTCCTCTCAGATGTCCCCCTGTCAACTGGGCACCCAGGTTGGCATCTGTCTCCCATTGGGTTGAAGCCAAGAGGTCCAGCGTGGGGTGATGGTTCTGCGGTTAAGAGTCAGGGGGGCTCAACTCCCTGCTCCCCCATGCACAGGCGGGGTGACCTTGGGCAGCTGACTTCGCCTCTCTGGGACTCCGTGTCCTCAGTTTCCCCATCTGGAAAATGGGGATAACAGTATGTTTCCCCCATAAGTGTTTTACACCAGGGGTGGGGAATGTCCGGCCCTCGGGTTGCATAAGGCCCGTGAAATAGTTTGGTCTGGCCCTGCCAAGGCATTCGGAGTGAGCTAATTAAATGTTTGACCTACTATAGCAGGCTATTTAAAAAAAAAAAAAAAAAATATATATATATATATATATATATATATATATATATATATATATATATATATATATATATATATATATATTTCAGAGAGGAAGGGGGAGGGAGAGAGAGAAAGATCAATGATGAGAGAGACTCACTGATCGGCTGCCTTCTGCATGCCCCGCACTGGGGATTGAGCCTGCAACCCGGGCGTGTGCCCTGGGCAGGAATCGAATCAGTGGCTGTGCAGGGGGCATGTAGATGTATGCTGGCCAAGCCGGTAGCCACAGGAGGCTATATACATCAAAGTTCAAGTTAATTAAGTGAAATTAGGGCGAAGGACTTGAACAGACCTTCTCCTAAGAAGGTACACAAATGCTACAAGCACATGAAAATATGACCAAGGTCACTCATCAGGGAAAATGCAATCAAAACCACAGACACTGGCCCTGGCCAGGTAGCTCAGTTGGCTAGAGCATCGTCCCAATACGCCAAGGTTGCAGGTTCGACAACCACCCCCCCACCCCCACCCCGGTCAGGGAGCTTACAGGAATCAACCAATGAATGCGTAAATAAATGGAACAACAAACTGATGTTTATCTCAAATCAATAAATAAAGAAAAATAGAAAGTAAAAGTAGATTTTAAAAACCACAGGCACAGCCCTAACCGGTTTGGCTCAGTGGATAGAGTGTCGGCCTGTGGACTCAAGGGTCCCCGGTTCGATTCCGGTCAAGGGCATGTACCCTGGTTGCGGGCACATCCCCAGTAGGGGGTGTGCAGGAGGCAGCTGATCGATGTTTCTAACTCTCTCCCCCTCTCCCTTCCTCTCTGTAAAAAATAAAATATATTTTTTAAAACAAACAATCAAAAAACCACAGACACCACTCACACCCATTAGGATGGCTGCTGTCAATAAAACAGAAAATGGCCAGTGGTGGCGAGAACGAGGAGACGGGAGCCCTGTGCACGGCTGGTGGGAACGCCAAGCAGCACAGCTGCCATGCAGGACCGGCTGGCGGCTCCTCGGGAAGTTAAAAATAGCACCACCACGTGGCCCAGCAACCCGCTTCTGGGTGCACATCCAGAGGCTCCAGGGCCCCGAGGAGGCGTGTGCGCGCCCCCGTTCACGGCGGCCCAGATGCAGAACAGCCCGTGTCCGCAGAACAGCCCGTGTCCACAGAACAGCCCGTGTCCGCAGAACACCCTGTGTCCGCAGAACAGCCCGTGTCCACAGAACAGCCCATGTCCGCAGAACAGCCCGTGTCCACAGAACACCCCCTGTCTGCCCACAGATGAACAGACGGATGAGCAAGATGGGGTGTGTACACCATTCAGAGAGGAAACCCTGACCCGGGGTACATCGCGGGTGACCCTGAGGACATCGCGATAAGCTACAGAGAGACAAGTGCCACTGACTCTACTTTTGTGGTATACACACACACACACATACACAGAGGAAGCAGGATGGTGGCTGCCAGGGCGTGGGTGATATTGGGGGGTTTGGATTGGGGTTACTGAACGGGTGCAGAGTTTCAGTTCCACAAAATAAAAAGAGCTCTGGAGAGAAACGGTGGGGACGGCTGCACAACTTAATGCCCCTGAACTGTACGCTTAGAAACGGCTAAAATGCCCAGCCGGTGTGGTCACGGTTCGATTCCTGCAGGCGTGCAGGAGGCAGCCAATCAACAATTCTCTCTCATCATTGATGTTTCTCTCTCTCTCTCCATCCAATTGATAAGAAAAAAAATATTTTAAAGTAGCTACAATGGTAAATTTTGTCATATGTATTTTACCACAATTGAAAAGAAGAATAGCCGGGACAGGTTTGGCTCAATGGATAGAGCGTCGGCTTGGGGACTGAAAGGTCCCGGGTTCGATTCCGGTCAAGGGCATGTACCTTGGTTGCGGGCATATCCCCAGTAGGGGGTGTGCAAGCGGCAGCTGATCGATGACTCTCTCTCATCGATGTTTCTAACTCTTTATCTCTCTCCCTTCCTCTCTGTACAAAATCAATAAAATATATTTAAAAATAAATAAATAAATAAATAAAATAAAATGATGAAAATGAAAAAAAAGAAAAGAAAAATAATTAGGACTATCCAAGTTTTAAATAAAAATATTTATAGCCCTAACCGGTTTGGCTCAGTGGATAGAGCATCAGCCTACAGACTGAAAGGTCTCAGGTTCGATTCTGGCCAAGGGCACGTACCTTGGTTGTGGGCACATCCCTAGTAGGGGGCGTGCAGGAGGCAGCTGATCGATGTCTCTCTCTCATCGATGTTTCTAACTCTCTATCCCTCTCCTTTCTCTCTGCAAAAAAAAAAAAAAAAAAAAAAAAAAATTTATAAAATATATTTTTAAAATATTTATATAAAAACTTAATGAAATTACACTTTGTCAGCCATGGAAACCACAAGGCAAGGGCTCAACAGCAGCCACGAGTAGCCAGTGGCTCCCGTCTGCCGCTGGACACAGAACCCCTCCACGTAGCAAAGCCCCACTGGACAGTCCGGTCGGTAAGATTGGCGGAAAAGTAAAAACTGGTGGAGTTGGTTGATTTGGGGGAGATTGTCCCTGTTTTACTATTCTCCCTGCTTTGTACACATTTGAAATTTTCCACAATGAGAAAGTTTAACTACAAACATCGTTTATTGTCAAATCATCTCTCTGCTTGTTTGGTTATTTATTGTGCCTTCCCCAACAAATCAACACCCCCCACGAGCAGGAATTTTTGTCTGTTTTGTGCCCTGCGGGGCCTGCACAGTGGGTGGCACACAGTAGGAGATCAATAAATATTTATTTAAATATATTTCATTGATTTTTTTTTTTACAGAGAGGAAGAGAGAGGGATAGAGAGTAGAAACATCAATGAGAGAGAGAAACATCAATTAGCTGTCTCCTGCACACCCCCTACCTGGGATGTGCCCGCAACCAAGGCACATACCCTTGACCGGAATCGAACCTGGGACCCTTCAGTCCTCAGGCTGATGCTCTATCCACTGAGCCACACCGGTTTTGGCTCAATAAATATTTATGAAATGAATCTGCAGAAGTAAAACAAACCCGTCCGTTCGTTCATTTGTTCGTTCGTTCATTCGAGGGGCAGCCTGGTGCCAAGGGCATGTATGAAGCGCCCACTCTGTGTGAGCGCCGGGAGAGCCGAGGACCCTGTAATGAGCAGAAGCCGGTGCAGTCCTTGACCTTGGGGAGCACAGCCAGTGGTCTCAACCAGGAATGGCAATGGATGCCCCTCTCCTCAACACACACGTCCTCAAAAGCTTCCGGAAACGTGACTCACGGGGACACAACCGGTGTGCAAAGCTGCCAACCCTGAACTGTTCACACAGGAGCAGACACTTTAAGAGCCATCGCGTGGTTCCCGCCGGACTCCCAGAATGCAGTGGGCACACGGACAGAGCCACAGACAACCGACGAAGGGCACACACACAGCATGAATGAGAGTCTGCTGTTGTAAGCCACTGAGCTTTGGGGCTCACTTGTTACTGCCCATCACTCCGTCAGAGCTGACTGCTGCACCCTGGAAAGCCCACCAGGGCCCCCTGCTTCCTCCGTCTCAGGCCTCGGCTAACTCTGTACCCACCGATCCCTCTCCGGCCCCCGTGAGGCGGGAAGAACGCTGACTCAATGATAGAGAAACACCACATGACCTCACTCATTTATGGATAATAAAGAACGTTATAAACGGATGAACCAAAAGATAGATATAGAGACAGTAAAGCAACAAGCAGACTGTCAGATTACAGCGGGGAGGGGAGGGAAATCTGGGGGAGATAAGAGATCAACCGAAGGACTTGTATACATGCATATAAGTACAACCAATGGACACAAAACTCTGAGGAGGGAGGGTATGTATGGGAGGAGGGGGGCAATGTTAAAATATGTACACAGATAATAATTTAATTAAAAAATGTGGGGAAAAAAACAAAAACGCTGACTCACGTCTCACAGCTCGGGAAACAGAGCCTCAGAGGGACCAGGGCCACCCCACGGGGGCGGAATTCGAACTCAGACCCTGGGATTCTGAAGAGCCTCCTCCCTCACCACCCAGTATAAAAAGCAGGAGACGCCAGCCTGGAGACCACAGGCAGTTCCAGAGGACAGCGGTGACACAACAATGACAGCGTGTCCTTCCAGACGCACGTGTGAATTCCTCCGGCACCTGCGATGCCACAGGAGTTCTGCGCTGTCGCCGGGAGCTGTGCGGGGGCCAGGACGCTTACGGGACAGGAATTCAGGGCTCCGAGAGCTCCAGACACCGGCGGACTGCAACTCCCCGGTACGCACGTGAGTAACCCTGGGTCACTTACAAGTCATGAAAAGCAAGTGCACAGGGCTGTAGCGCTGGCTGATGGGAATGTCGGGACGAGAAGAGGCCACGTCTGGCTGCTGCTTTTCCAAACACGTGTCCCCACCCCCCTCCTCTCCCTCCCAAGCAGCCTGATGCTGCTCACGGTGACCCTGGCCAAGTCCACGGTGTCAACAAAAGGCGGTGGTTCCGAGTCCGTCTTTTGCAAACAATGGGCCAGGCCGCTGAGGGCTGCGAAATCAAATCAGCAGGCTGTGGCCAGGATTTTTTTTTTTTTAATTTGATTTTTATTCTTTTAAAATATATTTTATTGATTTTTTTACAGAGAGGAAGGGAGAGGATTGAGAGTTAGAAACGTCGATGAGAGAGAAACATCCATCAGCTGCCTCCTGCACACCTCCTACTGGGGATGTGCCTGCAACCTCTTGGTACATGCCCTTGACCGGAATTGAACCTGGGGCCCTTCAGTCCTCAGGCCGATGTTCTATTCACTGAGCCAAACCGATTAGGGCTATTGATTGATTTTTAGGGAGAGAGAAGAAAAGAGGGAGGGCGGGCTATTGATTTATGCACTCACTGATTGATTCTTGTATGTGCACTGACTAGGGATCAACATGATGCTCTAGCCAATTGACCTACCCAGTCAGGCCAGATTTTTTCTTTTTTAATTAAATGATATAGAATATAAAATGGAGTGGGATAGAATAGAAAGATTAAAAGACAACACATGTTAAGGATCAGCTTGTGACACTGGTTTCAATTAGGAGTGTCTGCAGGGGCACATATTTCCTACTGTGAGCTGTCGTCAAAACAGCTTTAAAACAATCAAGCGCCTACCCCTTAAGCAGTGGTCCCCAGGCTTCCCTGCAGCTCACTGAGGCGTGCTTTCTGCACTCAGGAAAAGACAGAGGGCACAGGGTTCTACTCAGCGAGGCTCTGGGGAAGGCTCTGGCAGACTTTGGGAGCGTGTTCCTTCCAGAGTATTCAGACAGAATTGCTCAGAAAGAGGCTTTTACTCCTTGCTATCCGCGTTGGACACAGTTGTGATGACCGGAGCTGTGGCAGCCAGTTTGCAACCATGAGGCAACCCGTGGCCGATACGGTCCCTTCCAAAGGGTGACCACTGAGAAGAGAGGAAAGGGCTGGGTTCTTAACACCTCCTCACGGGCTGCCTCCCTGGAGACTCTTCATCCGGACCATTTACGTTCCTATTAGGTGTTCCTTTATTTACAGTCAGATACAACCTGACATAAATGAGCTCACACTTCTGGTAACTTTGCAACCCATCCCGAGGACCCTTCTCTGGGGCAAGGACAGGACTCTGTGAGCCCGCTGGGCAAAGAGGCCTGGCCGAATGGAGGAGAGCTGATGGTGAGGGAATCTGAAAAGAGGGACCACCACGGTGACCGCAAAAGGAGCCAAAACTCTCTCCTCCCTCATCCCACTCGCTTTGCAGCTCCCCTATCAAGAGATGAGGTCTAGCCGAAACCGGTTTGGCTCAGTGGATAGAGCGTTGGTCTGCGGACTGAAAGGTTCCGGGTTCGATTCCGGTCAAGGGCATGTACCTTGGTTGCGGGCACATCCCCGGTAGGGGGTGTGCAAGAGGCAGCTGGTTGATGTTTCTCTCTCATCGACGTTTCTAGCTCTCTATCTCCCTCCCTTCCTCTCTGTAAAAAATCAATAAAATATATTTTAAAAAAAAGAAAAAAAAAAAAAGAATTAGTTCTTTAAAAAAAAAAAAGAGAAAAAAAAGAAAAAAAAGAGATGAGGTCTAGACAGTAAAGCAACAGGCAGACTGTCAAATTACAGCAGGGAGGGTAGGGAGATCTGGGGGAGATAACAGATCAACCGAAGGACTTGTATACATGCATATAAGTACAACCAATGGACACAAAACTCTGGGGAGGGAGGGTATATGTGGGTGGGTGGGGGCAATGTTAAAATATGTACACAGATAATAATTTAATAAAAAAATGTAAAAAAAAAGGAATATGCTAATTGACCATCACACCCACAACCAATAAGGAGGCAATATGCTAATTGACTATCACGCCCTCAGAGACAGTGGCGCCCACAACACAGGACAGCGGCGCCCAGTCCCCGCCGCCCTGCCAGGGCGGCAGGCACGTGGCATGGCATGGCTGCTCTGCACGCCTACCTCTGAAGTCCCCCAATCCCCTCGGCCCCCTGGCTGCCCAGGACCAGCCTGAGGCACAGGCAAGCCTTGAATGTCAGCTGCCCAGCAGCCCAGGGCCGCCCGATGCTCAGGTAACCAGAGCCGGCTGAGGTTTGCGCTGCCGGCAGTGGCAGCAGCAGAGGTGTGATGGGGGCATCTCCTTCCCCTGATTGACGGGTCACCTCCTGCCCCTGAGGGCTCCTGGACTATGAGAGGGGGCAGGCCCGGCTGAGGGACCCCCTCTTCCAGTGCATGAGTTTTCATGCACTGGGCGTCTAGTATTAGTATAATTGAGAGGAGATGAGATCATCCTAAAAGATCTCGACAAGCCCTACATCCAATGACTGATGACCTTTTAACAGAAGATACAAAGGACACAGGCGTGTGAAGACACAGGCAGAGATCAGACTGATGCGGCCACAATCCAGGGAATGCCTGGAGCCACCAGACGCTGGAGGAGGACACCCAGGGCCCTTCCCCAGCTCCTCAGCAACCACAGCTGGCTGCCCCGAGGGCCCGCCCATGCCTTGCCGTTGGGCTTCTGGCCTCCAGGGCTGAGAGGTTACATTTCTATGATTTTAAGCCACCACCTGGGTTGTCATTGTTACAGCCCTGATCAGTGTGGCTCAGTGGTAAAGCGTTGGCCTGCACACCAAAGGCTCATGGGTTCTATTGCCAGTCAAGGGAACGTACCTGGGTTGCAGGTTCGTTCCTGGCCCCAAGTCAGGGCACGTGTGGGAGGCCACCAATCAATGCCTCTCTCACACAGATGTTTCTCTCTCTCTCTCTCTCTCTTTCACCTTCCATTCTCTCTCAAAATCAATGGAAAAAATATCCTCAGGTGAGCATTATCAACAAAAAATAAAAAACAAATAGTGCTTCAGGTGAAGATTTTTTTTAAATAATAAAAATAAATAATTGAATGCAGGATGTAAGTTATAAGACAGACACACGTCACCTATATTGGTACATAATCTATATATACACAAAGGAACCCAGCCAGGGGGCCCGAGGGGCCTCAAATCCAGTGAGGTGCTGACACCCACCAGGAGAGAGGACCCCTCTCCAATCCCCACGAAGGAGACTCTCCCCGCGGAGGCCCACAGCGCTGCCAGCAGCGGGGGGTAGCCGCCAGCCTGCTGTGTCTATGGCAAAGCCAGGAAAGGAAAACAGGCAAGAAACTCTGGCTGCCTGCCCGCTCCCACCCCTCAGGGGAAGGGAGAGAAAGAGCAATTTGAAGCGCAATTAAAAGCTACCTCGTCTTCCCTCTGAGCGACCTTTAGAGCCAGATTCCTTACGACAGAAACCTGTGGCTATAAACCGGTGTTGCTCAGAGAGGCCTGGTGTCTGCCTCCAAACAGCCCAGCGTATGGCTACACACGAAACATGTTTGTGTGTTCTCTGGGTGTTCTAGACGCAGGCCTGCTGAGAAATCCAGGTACCTCAGGGGGTTTTAGGTTTCTTCCTCCCCCCCTTTTTTTTTTTAGAGGAAAAGAGAGAAAGAGAGAGAAACATCGATCAGCTGCCTCCTGCACACACCCCCACTGGGGATGTGCCCGCAACTAAGGTACATGCCCTTGACCGGAATTGAACCTGGGACCTTTCAATCCGCAGGCTGACGCTCTATCCACTGAGCCAAACCGGTTTCGGCAAAAAAAATATATTTTATTGATTTTTTTACAGAGACGAAGGGAGAGGGAGAGAAAGTCAGAAACATCGATGAGAGAGAAACATCAGTCAGCTGCCTCCTGCACACCTCCTACTGGGGATGTGTCCGAAATCAAGGCACATGTGTCGGACCGGAGTTGAACCCGAGACTCTCAAATCCACAGACTGACGCTCTGTCCACTGAACCAAACCGGCCAGAGCCGTTGGTTAATTCCTGCATGTGCCCCGACCAGGGATTGAACCCTCAGGCAATGCTCTAACCAACTGAGCTACCTGACCAGGGCTGGATTTTTTTCTTTTTTCTTCTTTAAGTATATTTTTATTGATTTCAGAGACAGGAAGGGAAAGGGAAAGATAGAAACATCCATGATGAGAGAGAATCATTGCTCGGCTGCCTCCTGCACGCCCCTCAGTGGGGATCGAACCTGCAACCCGGGCACATGCCCTGACCTGGAATCAAACCGTGACCTCCTGTTCATAGGTTGACACCCAACCACTGAGCCACACCAGCCTTGTTAGATTTTTATAAACTGAATACCAGTTTATAAAAACCAGGGAAACTCTGAGAAGGATTGACACAGGCAGGGGTTGGGTAGAGGAATGAAAGGAATGGACCCAGGGCCTCCAAGGCACCAGGCCACAGAGAAAGTGCCAAGTTCAGGAGGAAAGGAGCGAAGAGAAGCAAAGGGGAGAGAAACGCCGAGGCTGCACCCTGTGTGGGCCGTGGACCCCTCGGTGGGAAACCTGAGCCAGAACCAGCAGGCCCGGAGGGTGTGCCTCGCTCACAAGCTCCCAGGACGGCTGACATGCTGGTCCAGGCCCCACACATGGAGACCGCTGCTCCAGAAGCTTCTGGCTCTTTCGTCTTCCTTTGGGGGCTCCTGCTCTTAAATCGATCACAGGCCACAGTTCCTAGCCGGTGTCCAGGCCCCGGACAGAGCGGCCTCAGAGGGCCATCGCCACGGCTCAGAGGGTAAACAGAACTTGGATTTGCTTCGTTCGGCAACTGACCCTCCCGGGAGGATGAATCACGAGGGCAGGCCTTTGCCCCTTGGCCAGAATCGTATTTTCCCAGCGTCCTTTGCAGCCAAGTGTAGACACGGGGGAGACTTTTACATTTGGACAAAAGACCAGAGCCGTAACTCAGGAAGATCTGTCCCCGCCCTTCTCTCTGCGTGGGAGACGGGGAAGCTTGATGGCAATGGCCGGTGCCACAGCAGCCGTTTTGTGGTCCTGAGGGTGAGGGTCAAGACAATGAGAGACTGCCCTAGCCAGCTTGGCTCAGTGGATAGAGCGTTGGCCTGCGGACTGAAGGGTTGCAGGTTCAATTCTGGTCAAGGGCACATGCCTGGGTTGTGGGCTTGATCCCCAGTAGGGGGCATGCGGGAGGCAGCTGATCAAACTCATCACTGATATATATCTCTCTTCCTTTTTCTTCCTCTCTGAAATCAATAAAAATATATTACATATAAAAAAATAAAAAAGATGAGAGACGAGAGACAGACCTGACAGTCTGGCCACACTGAGCTGCCTTTTGCTAGAAGGAGCCATTCCAGAGGAGAATGAACGGGTTAACCGAGTTTAAACACACACCTAACTCCACGACCCAGCTATTCCATGCCCGGGTCTGACTTAGCGGAAGTGAAAGCATGTCCACAGCAGCACTGCACAGAACCCCCCACGGCAGCCGAATTCACAAACGCCCCGGACTGGGGCCGGCACCGCACAGGCGCCCCTGGCAGGCGAATGGCTAAGTGATCTGTGTTCCAGCCGCTCCATGGGACACAGCTCAGCAATGACAGGAAATAAGCTGCCAATACGCAGAGCGGACACGACGCATCTGAAATGAATCACGCTGAGCAAAGGAAGCCAGACATAAAAGACTACCTGCCTGTGGCCCCTTCAGGTAGAGTTCCAGTGAAACCGGTGGGGAAAACGCAGGGGTGGAGGAGGAGGGGAGCTGGGGGAGAGCTGTCAGCACTGACTAGGAAGGTCCTTCTGGGACGATGAAAGCGCTCTTGGTTGGTGGTTCTGTAGGCAAGGTCAAGTTCATAAAGCGGCGGTAAGATCTGTGCATTTTTGTTGTTAATTCTCGCCCAAGGATACTTTTTCCATTGATTTTTAGAGTGGAAGGAAGAGAGGAAGGGGTTTGGGGAGAGAGAGAGAGAGAGAGAGAGAGAGAGAGAGATGTGACATCCACATGGGGCCTGGGATTGAACCTGCAACCCAGATATGTGCCCTTAACTGGGAATTGAACCCGTGACCCTTTGATACGGGGCTGGCGCTCTAACCACTGAGCTAAACGGGCCAGGACAAGACCTGTGCGTTTTACTGTCCATCATTCTATCTCAGAAAAGCATAACTAGTCCTTTTTTTTTTTTTTTTAAGCCTACACACAATCCATTCTTGTTATTAGCAGCAGTTCTATTCCGTAATAATGAAAGCCTAAGGTGCAGACTGTCCCCTCAGGCAGGCGGCGGTCGTTGGACTGGGAGACCGGGAGTCCCACTGCTCGCTGTGAGGTTCGCTGACACCAAGGGGCACGCTCTGTGACCTCGCTGGCTACCTGGGGGTGGGGGTGACTGGGACAGAGGTGCGGAGGTGTGGTGAGAATGTGGGGTGTCCACCGAGCAAGCTCTCCCTCCTCCTGCTCCCCCCGCCTCCCCCGGGTCGCTAGGACTCGCACTGGGAAGCTCCTGCGCTCAGGTGCGGCCTCTCCCGGGTGAGCGGGGCCACAGCTGCCAGGACCACAGCGGCCGGGGGCTCCCATGGGTTCGTGCAGGGGCCAGCCTGCATGGCCAGCTGGGAGAGAGCGCGCTGCCCCCTAGCTGCTGTGCAGCGCCCTGGGCGGCCCAGAGGCCCACACTGCGCCCCGGCCCATGGCACCGGGCTGCGCTCACCACACCTCCACACGGGCCCAGGTGCTGCCCAGGGTCCCGAGGTCAGCTGGGCCTGCCCTTCCACACCAGATGCTTGTGCTGCGATCGCCGGCCAGGCCTAGGCACCGCACCCGTGCACGAATTTCGTGCACCGGGCCTCCAGTCTCCCATGGAGTTCCACCACAGAGTCAGGGACTAAGGAGCTGAGCTGACCCTGCGGGAAACACAGGTCATCCACCCGCCAACAGGTCATGATGTCCTATGTGTGCCTCTGTTTAAAGACACGTGACGCATGTTGCTGATCTGTTCACACGAAACCCACGGCCAACGCCACGATGACTCACACCGGAGGGAAGCTTCTGGAACGCATTTTCTCGGGGTGACACAGCAGAGCCTTCTCCAGCTCAGCGCGGCCGGCCAGCCGGCACTTCGGCATTGTGCGTGGAGAAGTGCATTTCAAACGGCTAAACCACCAGCAAAAAGACACAAAAATAAGCCCAGCAGGCATGGCTCAGTGGTTGAGCATCCACCTATGAGTCAGGAGGTCACAGTTACAATAGATTCTGGTCCAGGGGTTGTGGGCTCGATCCCCAGTAGGGGGCGTGCAGGAGGCAAGCCAATCAATGACTCTCTCATCATCGATTTTTCTAACTCCCTCTCTCCCCCTCTCCCTTCCTCTCTGAAATCAATGAAGATATACTTTAAAATAAACAAAATAACAAATATGTATTCTAAGTGCCTTTGTTAAGCCTGAAAAACTCTAAGAATCTATACTGCCGAAACCGGTTTGGCTCAGTGGATAGAGCATCAACCTGCGGACTGAAGGGTCCCGGGTTCGATTCCGGTCAAGGGCATGTACCTTGGTTACGGGCACATCCCCAGTGGGGGGTGTGCAGGAGGCTGCTGATTGATGTTTCTCTCTCATCGATGTTTCTAACTCTCTATCACTCTCCCTTCCTCTCTGTAAAAAAATCAATAAAATATATATTTTAAAAAATGTCCTCTAGTGAGGATTAACAAAATAAAAATAAAAGAAACAGGTGAAATGTGTACCTTAGGGGAAGCTGGGTGCAGGGATGTAAGAACCCGGGGCAGTGCCCTGTCTGCAGGCTTCTGCCTTTATCTCTGCTCTCCACTGTCCCCGGGCCAGTGAGACTCCCCGCCCCTCTTCCTTCTCTTCAAAAGGCCGATGTCTATCTGACACGCTGTAAACCTGATTTATCTTATCTGCGGCCTGTCTCCTCCACCGGGAGGGCCGGCGGCCGGGGTTCTGTGTGAACGCTGACCGCACGGCTGCCGGCTGCCGCTCTGACCACAGCTGAGGCTGAACAGCGTAGCCCCGACCCCAGACCCAACACGGGGACGGAGCAGATACACCCACAGGCTGACAGAGGACCGTGGGGCTGGGCTCAGGATGGGGCACCTGACACAGGCACCCCGAGAAAACCTGGAGGTGGGGGGGAGGAGGAGGAGGTGAAAGGTCGCGGGGTGAGGGTGAAATCGGGCCTCAGCACAGAAAGCTGCTCAGAGAAGGGAGAACGGAGCAGAAGTGCTGACGGGGCGGACGGCGCATGGGAAAGAGCAGTCAGAGAGAGAGGGCGGTGAGAGGAAGGGGGGAGGTGAAGAGGAGGTGGCCCAACTCTACAGAACCTGCCTTCCCTGCCTGCCCCCCCAATCCCCCCCTCCCCCCCTGCGCACCAACCTGAGGGGCAAATGCACCAGTCGGTCTACACCGGCGGTCCTGCCCACCAGTGCCAGGAGCCACCCATTGACAAGGAACCCAGACTCTAGGCAGAGGTGCAGACACCCCCTGGGGGCGGCACCCCCTTTGTGAGCCCCATCAAGCCCATCAGGACACCCCCACACAGGGCACAGGACCCTGAGGCAGCCACCTCCCCGTCCGCAGGGACGATGCAGACCTCTAGCTCATGGGCGCCGTGCAAACCAACGTTTCTCAAGACCACACAGCAGGTGTTAAAGAGCTGAAACCAGCAGCGGGACGAGGATTCTGGAACATTCTGTGTGTGGGGCACGCCTCCCTCAGTTTCCACCTGGCATCATACGCAGCCTGGGGCTACACTCTGTTACCTCCACCCTTGTGAACGGCGGCACAGACGTGGACCGAAGGACATATTCTGGAAGAGCGGCCGCTCACCGGCGGCCTGTGGACCGACCACTGGGGGCCCGTGAGGTCTGGGCGGCTGGCGACCGCTGTTCTAGAATGTTCACAGCATCCCCGAACTGGAAACAACCCAGGTGCCCACCAACAGGAGCATGCAGGAGCCCAGCAAGGGAAAACCACGCGATGGAATACTACACAGCGATGAAAAAGGAAGCAAGCCAAGCACGGACACAGGCCACGGGCAGGCACCTCAGAACAGGATGCTGCAGGGTTTCCCACGCCAGGCACCAGCCTGTGGAGTCAGAACCGGTGGCGGCCCCCTGGGTGGGGTGTCTGTCGGGTAGAGGCTAGGAAGGGCACAGGCGTCTGTAGGGACTGGCCATGCTCTGCTTCCTTCCCTCAGAGCCGGCCCGATGGGTGTGTCCTGCGTGTGGGAAACACCCAGCGAGGGGCTTCTGGGGAGCGCACTGTTGTGTGTGTTGTGACTCAACCAACAGTGATCAAAAGGGGAAGAAACAAAAACAAAGAACAACGGTCCCCCTCGGCGACGGCTGCTGGAGCGTAAAACGGTGTGACCGTGTGGGGAGCCGGCCAGCGGGTCCTCAAAAGTGGAACCCGGGCTGAAACCGGTTTGGTTCAATGGATAGAGCGTCGGCTTGGGAACTGAAGGGACCCGGGTTCGATTCCGGTCAAGGGCATGTACCTTGGTTGAGGGCATATCCCCAGTAGGGGGTGTGCAAGAGGCAGCTGATCGATGACTCTCTCTCATTGATGTTTCTAGCTCTCTCTCTCTCTCCCTTCCTCTCTGTACAAAATCAATAAAATATATTAAAAAAAAAAAAAAAAGTGGAACCCGGAGCCCAGCTGGTGTGGCTCAGGGATGGTCCACCTGGGAACCGGGAGGTGGCAGCTCCATTCGGGGTCGGGGCCCGGGCCCAGGTGCAGGGCTCGGTCCTCAGTGAGGGAGCGTGCAGGAGGCGGCCACGCAATGGCTCTCTCTCATGGTGGATGTTTCTATCTCTCTCTCTTCCTCTCCTTTCCCCTCTGCAATCAATAAAAATATTAAAAAATGAAAAGAGTGAGATGTTTTTTAAAAAGTTAAACATAGTTTTACCCTACAAAACCCAAGATAAATGAAAACCCATGTCCCCATAAAAACAGGTACACGGCCTTGGAAACACGCTGAGTGCAAGAAGCCAGCCACGCACGGTCACATGTTATGTGATGCTGTTCACGTGAAGTGTCCAGACAGACAAACCCACAGGGACAGAAAGGAGCTCAGTGGTCGCCAGGCTGGGATGGATAGTGGGGTGGTGGGGTGGGTGATGACTAAGGGCCACAGGTGATTAAACGTCCTAAGACCGACGGCAGTGATGGTGACACATCTGCGGACGTCCTGCAAACCACAGAGCCGTCCACTTCACATAGGTGGGCTGCACAGTATGTGAATTATCCTATCTAATAAAGAGGGGATATGCCAATTGACCCTCACGTCGTCACAAAGATGGCAGCGCCCATAGCCAATAAGAAGGGACTATGCTAATTGACGGCCCCACCCTCAAAGATGGCAGCACCCACAGCCAATAAGGAGGGAATATGCTAATTGACTGTCACACCCACAAAAGATGGTGGCGCCCACAGCCATAAGATGGTGGTGCCCAGTCCCCTCAGCCCAGCCGGGCATCTGCTTCCAGAATACCCCAGTCCTCTCAGCCCCCCAGCCGCCCAGGGCCGGCCTGAGGCACAGGCAAGCCTTTGATGGCGGTGCCCAGGGCCGCCCTAGGCTCAGGTAACCAGCAGAGGCTTGTGCTGCCGGCAGTGGCAGCAGCAGAGGTGTGATGGGCATTGCCTTCCCCTGGTCGCTGGGTCGCCTCCCACTTCTGAGGGCTCCCAGACTCTGAGAGGGGGCAGACCAGGCTGAGGGACCCTTCCGTCAGTGCATGAATTTTCGTGCACCTGGCCTCTAGTATCTCAACAAAGTTGTTTAAAAAAGACTGCGAGGACGTTGTTTTATACCTGCCAGGTGGAACATAGGTGTTTTATCCTTTTAAAAAGCAGCGCATATGTACTGACCACACCAAGACACCTGATCACCCCCATTTCACAGAGTGAAAACCGAGGCAGCACCTGCCCGGAGCTTGCCAGAGGCCACAGAGCAGGTGTGTCCAGAGCCCGGCTCTCAGCCCTTCTGCGGCTGGGCCCTCCCTCGGCCTGTCCTTCTGGGAGTCGGGGAGGAGGGACAGACCTCCCAGCCCACCCCACCCCACCTCCCCACCGCCTCTGCGGCAGGAAACGCATCCTCTGCTTCGATAAGATCGCTCGTTCAACCATTCACAATTAATGATTTCCTGAACCCGCTGTTAGCAGCCTCCTCACCGTCTCCCTGCCCCCGCCCAGGGCTGGTCCTCACAGGGATCTATCCAGTTAGCATGGAGGCAGCCGCTGCCCCTCTGGGCTCAGAGCTTGTCCAGGTGCCTGTCTCATGAGTCCTCACGGCTGCCCTCCAGGCCCCATAAGAGGGGCCCCTGTTCCTTCGGCCTCAGCCCCACCCTCAACCCTCGGCTTCAAACGCACGAGCATGGCCCTGCCTGCGGGCCTTCGCGCTGGTGGCTCCCTCTGTCCAACGCTCTTTCCCAAACACCCACAAGGCCTACCCTTCACTCCCTTCAAGTCTCTACTCAAACGTCACCCCCAAAAGTGCTGGGCCAACACCGGCGCCCTGGTCCCCTCCATCCTGCTTGCTTGGTGGTTAAGCACATCCCCCATGATCTGACACTGTAAACAGTTTACTGACGGATCTTATTCATTGTCTGTCTCTGAAGTGGCTGCTTGAGCGATGTTTACTAAACACGGGGTACCCGTGCACAGCTGCGCAGTCCTGACCGCCCCGCCCCGGGGAGAGCCATTCCCAGCGCCGACACTGTAGACCAGGGGTCCTCAAACTTTTTAAAGTGGGGGCCAGATCACGGTCCCTCAGAGAGCTGGAGGGCCGGACTATATGAACTACTAATTCCTACTGTAACACCTCGGCTGCGCTCACTGCCCAAAAAACCTGGCGGGCCGGATCAGACTCCTCTGCGGGCCGCATGTGGCCCGCGGGCCGTAGTTTGAAGACCCCTGCTGTAGACCCTACAGGACCAGAGCTTTTTGGCAGGGGGCATGAAAGGCTCGCGAGGAAGGGGCGTCCGTGTTTGGATCCACAGAAGTGCCGCCCTCATTTCAGCGTGGAGGCCGCCGTTCAGCACGGAGGCAAACTGCTTCTGCGGACCCAGCCGGGAAGCCCGCCACGTGCCCCGCTGGCCCGGGTCCACGCCCCGCTCTGAGCTAAGCCTAAGCAAGCGCTGTCTGATCAGACAGGTGACTTCCGTCCCGCTTCTGGGGGTTAAATGAACTAGTGCGTGTGGGGTACAGGCTCCGGGGCTCCCAGGAGGTGCCTGAGAAGCCGGTGCTGTAGCGATTTTTTCCAACCCCCCAGGCTCAGGCTTCAAAAGGCAGGACCCACGGGGGTCTGGGGGGTGTTCGGAGCTCTGGGGATGGAGCCAGCCCTGCTCACCCCGGGCCCCGGGCTCTGTGTCCTTGCCCGGGCCAGTGGGGGGCACTGGTGTCCACACAGCGGGGCAGGAACCCCAGTTCCGGGGCACAAGCCCTCCGTGGGCATTCTTCGCTCACCACGCACCCGCAGGCCCCTGGACTGAGCTGGACCTCCTGGGTTTTCCTCGTCTTGTCGACTGGGGCTAGATGCCCAGAGGGCAAGGGGAAGGGCAAACCGACTGAGAGGACCTGTGCCGCCACGCGAATAAGGCCGCACCCGCCAGGTGCACGAATTCACGCACGGGGCCTCCAGGGGCCTGTGTGTGCTCAGCAGTTCTGGGACTTGGTGTATTTCAGCTCCCACCCCCCTCCCCCACCTCCCCGCCCTTTTCCTCTTGCTCCTCCGAATGATCTCGTGTTACATTTTTAAATATATATATATTTTATTGATTTTTCACAGAGAGGAAGAGAGAGGGATAGTTAAATGAGAGAGAGAGAGACATCTCGAGACATCATGAGATGTCTCTCTATGAAAGAGAGATAGATGTCTATGAGAGAGAGAGAGAGAGAGAGACATCAATCAGCTGCCTCCTGCACACTCCCTACTGGGGATGTGCCCACAACCAAGGTACATGCCCTTGACCAGAATCGAACCTGGGACCCTTGAGTCCACAGGCCAATGCTCTATCCACTGAGCCAAACTAGTTTCGGCTCGTGTTACATTTTTATGTTGAGACAGATTTTCTTTAACTTTTTATCAAAATCATGTGCCTCCCCAAATGCACACAATTGTAACACACTGTCACAAACAACACACCAGCGGCCGGAACGGGAACAGGAAGATGACCCGCCCTCCCAAGGGCACCTCTGGAAGGGACAACCTCACAAGGTCAAGAGCGAGGGACCTGACAATGCCAGGCGGGATGTGTCCCCGGGACACCTGACTCTCGCCCACAGGCTGAGAACCGCTAGCTGGGTCGCCTAAGACCATCGGAAAACACAGACCGTGATCTCCTGATTCATAACGGCAGCAAAATTATAGTTCTGAAGTAGCAACAAAAATAATGTTATGGTTGGGGGTCACCACAACACGCGGAACTAACTGTATGAAAGGGTCGTGGCATGAGGAAGGTGGAGAACCACTGGTGCAGATGAATGTCAAAATCGGTAAGCTAGCCGAAACCGGTTTGGCTCAGTGGATAGAGCGTTGGCCTGCGGACTGAAAGGTCCCGGGTTCGATTCCGGGCAAGGGCATGTACCTTAGTTGCGGGCACATCCCCAGTGGGGGGTGTGCAAGAGGCAGCTGGTCGATGATTCTCTCTCATCGATGTTTCTAACTCTCTGTCCCTCTCTCTTCCTCTCTGTAAGAAATCAATAAAATATATTTAAAAAAAAAATCGGTATGCTGAGTGGCAGAAGCCAGATGCAAAGCAGCACACGCCGTGGGATTCCATCTACCCTGGTTTGGGTGATGGCAATGTTTTATGCCTTGAACTAAGGTGGTGGTTACACAATGTCACGCATTTGTCAAAACACTCCCAACAGCGCTCTTCAGATGGATGCATCACATCGTAAATGAATTACACCTCCACAAAGTTCATCAGAGGAGAAGGCCTCCGGGTTCCAATAAAATGAAAAGTATGACAATTTCCAAATGTACAATTTTTTAAATTGATTTCAGAGAGGAAGGGAGAGGAAGAGAGAGACAGAAACATCAATGATGAGAGAGAATCATTGTTTGGCTGCCTCCTGCACATTGGACCGAGCCCACAGCCCAGGGATGTGCCCTTGACCGTAATCGAACTTGGGACCCTTCCGCCTGTAAGACGACCCAGCTAGGGCATAATTTTTTTATTTTATTTTTTTTTAACACACGCAAACCTACCTCTGGGATTTTTTAAAAATATATATATTTTATTGATTTTTTTTACAGAGAGGAAGGGAAAGGGATAGAGAGCTAGAAACGTCAATGAGAGAGAAACATCGACCAGCTGCCTCTTGCACACCCCCAACCGGGGATGTGCCCGCAACCAATGGACATGCCCTTGACCGGAATCGAACCTGAGACCCTTCAGTCCGCAGACCGACGCTCTACCACTGAGCCAAACGGGTTTCGGCTGGGATTTTAACTTACAGCTCCATTACGTTCACACAAAGCAACAACTGTACATGGCTCCGAGGGGTAGCCTTGCTTGCAGCGGCCTGGAGCTAACCCAGGTACCCCCGGAAGGGGGCCCGGTTCACTAAGTTCGGGTCCTCCAATGCACTACTGTCCCGTCTGTTTCTACGCAGCTGTGAACGATGCTGAACTTGATAAGCTAGAACCTCCTGGATACATTGCTGAAAGGCTAAGGGCGGGATGGTGCTGGCGTGCCCTGTGATTAGCGCCTCACAAAGTCTGCGTGCGCTCACACCGCACAGAGCAGCCTCTGGCGGGGGCGTCCCTCTGGGGAAAGGCCTGCATGTGGACAGCTGGGAGCCGGGGAGGGAGGGAGAGAGGAAGTCTCTGATACCATTTGAGTTTCAAAATGTGCTTTCTAGTAAAAAATAATTTTTAAAAAAAATGTTTACTAATTTCAGAGAGGAAGGGAGTGGGAGAGAGAGAAACGTCAATGAGAAAATCATTGATCCGAGTGCAGCCCCACAATGGGGATCAAGCCCTAAACCTGGGCATGTGCCCTGACCAGGAATCGAACCGGGATCTCCTGATTCATACGTCAACGTGCAGCCACTGAGCCACATCGGCTGGGCTAAATATATACAATTTTAAAAATATATATATTTAATCGATTTTTACAGAGAGGAAGGGAGAGGGATAGAGAGTTAGAAACATCGATGAGAGAGAGACCAAGGGATGTGCTCGCAACCAAGGTACATGCCCCGGACCGGAATCGAACCCGGTACCCTGGAGTCCGCAGGACGACGCTCTATCCACCGAGCCAAACCGGTTTCGGCGTTATACGTACAATTCGTAAAGCCCCACAGAAAAGCTGTTAGGTTCTAAGTGTGGCCTGTCCAGCACGCCTCCCTGGGGCAGGATTAGAAGGATCAGGTTGTAGGTCCCTGGGGGGTGAGGCCTCCCTGCAGGGGGAGCAGAGCCACCCCACGGGCCTGCCCAGGGCTCCCTGGAAATGCTCTCCAGACTCCACTCCCTCGGCTGAGGCTGGGGGAGGGGAGATACAGCACAGAAAGAACAGGGGGAGGAAGAGGAGGGAGAAAACAGGGGGGAGGAGGAGGGGGGGGAGGAGGAAGAGAGGGGGAGGAGGGAGGCCTGTATGCTACGGGAACAAAAGAAGAGGAGATCTGAGCAGCAAGTGGCTGGAAAGGCCTCTTTGGCCGAAGAAATGGCCACCAAGTAGCTTTATCCATAACTGACCGAAAGTGGAAACCACCCAAATGTCCATCAGCTAATGAACGGATAAACCAAACGTGGCACATGGGTGCACTGGAGTAGTGCTCAGCCATGAAAAGGAATGAAGCCCTGACACACGCTACTACAGGGTGAAACTCGGAAACATTAAGGGAAAGAAGCCAGACACAAAAGACGCCACATTGTATGAGTCCATTTACATGAAACCAGAGGCCTGGTGCACAAATTTGTGCACAGGTGGGGTCCCTTGGCCTGGCCAGTGATCGGGGCCGATTGAGGCCATCTCGCGCATTCCCGATCAGGGCTGATCGGGCTGGCCAGCGGGGGGGACTGCAGGAGGTTGGCTGTGGGAGTGCACTGACCACCAGGGGACAGCTCATGCATTGAGCATCTGCCCCCTGGTGGTCAGTGCACATCACAGCTACGGGCGGGTTATCCGGTCGTCAGGTCATAATGGTAGTGTACGCTTTGATATATATATATCTCTCCAGAACAGGCAAATCCGCAGACAAAGAAGGTAGATGAGTGGTTCCCAGGGGCTGGGGGGAATAAGCGCAGGGTTTCCTCCTGGGGTGATGGAACTGTTCCAGAACCAGACTGAAGTGATGGACACCCAACATGGTGACTATACTAAAAACCACTGCACTGGACGCTTTTAGGGGGAGAAGTTTGAGGTATGTAAATTACCTTGATTTAGAAAAGAAGGAAAAGGAAAGGAATGAAGTAGTGACAGATGCTATCACATAGATCAGCGGTTCTCAACCTTCCTAACGCCGAGACCCTTTAATACAGCTCCTCATGTTGTGGTGACCCCCAACCATACAATTATTTTCTTTGCTGCTTCATAACTGTAACTTTGCTATTGTTAATGAACGGTAATGAGAATGTCTGTGTTTTCTGATGGTCTTAGGCTCTACGTCCCACAGGATGAGAGGGTCGCTAGAAGGAGCACACCATGATCAGTAATCACATTAACCTACGATGGTGTGGTTAGTAATAACAGTGGTAAGCGGCTAGGAGGTGGCCATAGGCAGGGTAAGGAAGGACAGGGAGGCGGAGATTCCAACACTAAAACAGCGGCCACTAGAGGTGACACGGAGGCAGAGACGGGAGTCAATCAGGCTTGTGGGGGAAGCGCCAGGCGGTGGGAACAGCCAGCACCAAGGCCCTGAGGCAGGAATGCATCTGGTTGGCTCCAAGGACAGCCAGCCCACTGCGAGGTGGGTGGGGAGCACGGGGAGTGACGCAGAGGGGTAGTTAAGGGAGTGGGGGTCTGGGAGGCGAGTGGGTTTGGTCCTGAGTGTTCTAACCTGCAGTATGGCTCCCATGCCTCCAGCGTGCTCCTCAGACTGGGGTGGGGCCGCGCGGGGAGCTGAGGGGGTCCTCGGAGAGGTCCGGCAGCTGCCCATTGCAGTTCAGATTTTCCCACAATTCCGTTTTCATTGTCAATGGTTCTCAAACCGTGGGTCGCAATAGCTGAGCAGTAATGAAATCAATGCAATGGGGATCAACCACCACTTCAACAAGTGAAGGAAACGGGAATTTTACAACGTATTACTGGATGACTCACAGGTAGTCACGCTTCCACAAAACTTTGGTTTCAGGTGTGTGTGTGCGCGTGTGTGTGTGTGTGTGTGTGTCCGTGTCTGTGTGTGTGTCCATCCGTCCTGGGTCATGGTGTAAAATATACGTCTCATTGGGAATTGCAAGTTAAACGTGAGGAAAGCAGGTAATCAGGATGCCCCTTCCTCCAAACTGAATCCTTCCCACCCACTCCACTGGCCATGCCAGCATCTGTGAACAAACACCTACTGTGGCAAAGACGGTCATGTGTACCCCCAAACTATTTTCTTTTCCTCCTAGGCTGGACTACATTTCCCAGCATCCCTTGTAGCTAGGTGTCACCATGTGACAGAATGTAAGTGGAGTGACACTCAGGTCCAGGCCTGTCATCTATATTAATAAAAGGGTAATATGCTAATTAGACCAGACAGACCAGACATCTTCTGGACATCCTTCTGGACAAAGCCATGGTGGTGGGGGCCGGGGCAGAGGCAGTTAGGGGTGATCAAAAGGCAGGCAGGCAGAGGGGTTAGGGGCAATCAGCCTGGCAAGCAGGTGAGCAGTTAGGAGCCAGTGGCCCCACATTGTGAGAGGGATGCCTAAGGGGTCCTGAGTTGGAGAGGGTGCAGGCCAGGCTGAGGGACCCCCTCTCATCCCCCAGTGCACGAATACTGTGCACTGGGCCTCTAGTTATAAAATATTCCTCCGCCGTTTTTTATCTACATGGACTCCAGACTTGGGGGAGGGCAGGGCCACAACAGGGTTTCCTCAGTGAGTTCACAAGAGGCTGCTCAACCAGAAACACCCTCACGGGTCAATGACAGGCGCAAAGCAGTTATTTTTATGGTGTTAAGCCACTGAGAATAAAGGGCTTATTTGTTACAGTAGCTAGCATGACCCCTGCTGACTCCCACTCCCACCAGATGAAAGCTGGTCGACTCAGCAGCCTGATGAACGATAAAACCTTTCGCAGAAGTTCCAGAAAGAGAGGAGAGGAGAGGGATCGAAGTCTGTGACGCCTCAGGGTACAACGGGCATGCCCAACGCGGAGGAGCTAAAAACCAAGCTGGAGGGCCGCGTCCAAGCCAGAGAAGGAGTGCCCGCAAAATGTCCTAAGCCGTATCAAGTTCAAGTTCGTGTTTGGAAAAGGAACTTAAGCTCCAGGATCGGGGCCAAGCTGCATCTCCAGCCTAACCCCACCCCAGTGACAAGAGCCTCCAGTCATAAATCACCGTCATCAAGCAGAGGTACCCGGCTCCGGGGACAGCCCTGCACGGCAGGGACTTCATGCCCCGCCCCCGACAGATGGGAAAGCTGAAGCCAAGGCTGCCCTGACAACAGGCATGGTGGCTCCCCACCCCCCACCCCGCGCTATGGGGTGTGTGAGTGCTTACTTCACACAGTGGCCCAGAATAGACCTGAGAGCAAGGGTGGGAAGTGTCCGCTGAATGAATGAGCATCGGCTTTTTCCCCTTTTCACAAATGAAGCAAGGAGGCTCAGAGAGGGCACGCCACTGACTCAAGGTCACCCAGCAACTGAGTGAGGGAACTGGGTTTCAAGTCAAGATAGGACCCCAGCCGAAACCGGTGTGGTTCAGTAGATAAGAGCGTCGGCCTGCGGACTGAAAGGTCCCAGGTTCAATTCCGGTCAAGGGCATGTACCTTGGTTGCGGGCACATCCCTGGTAGAGGGTGGGCAGGGAGGCAGCTGATCGATGTTTCTCTCTCATCGATGTTTCTAACTCTCTCTATCCCTCTCTGTGAAAAATCAAAAAAAAATAAATCAATAAAAACAGGACCCCAAAGCACCGCCCTGCCTTCTCCGCCAGCCTGCTCCTAGTGCCCCTCACGCCCACCCGGGACCCAATCACACCACCATGTGAAAAACCTCAGGCCCTTTTTTCTGTTCTTCCCAATTTTCTCTCCCCTCTTCCCCCCCCCCCCCCCCCATACACTTTCTCCTGGCTTATTCACAACCTCCGGAGTTTCCCACTCACTAATTCTTCATGCATTTAGCAGTTAAGGACTGAGACATATGCCTGTGCCTCTGTTCTAGATGCTGGGGGCAGGGGGGGGATGGGGGGGGAGCGGGGGAGAGAATCCCTGTTCATTTAGGCCAGGGGTCTTCAAACTACGGCCCACGGGCCACATGCGGCCCGCAGAGGAGTCTGATCCGGCCCGCCAGGTTTTTTGGGCAGTGAGTGCAGCCGAAGTGTTACAGTAGGAATTAGTAGTTCATATAGTCCGGCCCTCCAGCTCTCTGAGGGACCGTGATCTGGCCCCCACTTTAAAAAGTTTGAGGACCCCTGACTTAGGCAGTGGTTTTCAACCTTCCTCATGCCACAAGCAACCCTTTCATGCTGCTCCTCATGTGGTGGTGACCCCCAGCCATAAAACTATTTTCGTTGCTACTTCATAACTGTAATTTTGCTACTGTTATGAATCGTAATGTAAATATCTGTGTTTTCCAATGGTCTTAGGCGACCCCTGTGAAAGGGGTCGCGACCCACAGGTTGAGAACCGCTGTCAGGGGTCACCTAAGACCATCGGAAAACACAGATATTTTCATTATGATTCATAACAGTAGCAAAATTACAGTTATGAAGTAGCAACGAAAATAATGTTATGGTTGGGGGTCACCACAACATGAGGAGCTGGATTAAAGGGTCGCGGCATTAGGAAGGTTGAGAACCACTGACTTAGAGCTTACGTTTCTGAAGAGCATAAGGATGGAGACAAAAATAATATTACAGCACTGGCCGGTCTGGCTCAGTGGATAGAGCGTTGGTCTGCGGACTGAAGAGTCACAGGTTCGATTCCCGCCAAGGGCACATGCCTGGGTTGTGGCCTCAATCTCCAGTGGGGGGCATGCGGGAGGCAGCCGATCGGTGATTCTCTCTCATCATTGATGTTTCCATCTCTCTCTCCCTCTCCCTTCCTCTCTAAAATCAATAAAGATACATATGTTTTTAAAATTAATAATATTACACTAAGTATTTACAGGTATTTCATTCGCATGAATGTTATTTATACTGAGTGACTAAACGTTCGTATACTTTGTAAATCATATTTATAAATGTTAACTTAGAAATGCTGTTATATATAGAACTATTTATAAATATTAAAAGTACTTAGAGACACTGCTCCTTGCCTCCCGCGCCACGCACAGAGGGCAGAAGGCCTTTGCCTACACCCTTCGCCGGCTGCCCTGCCTCCGCCAGCCCAGAGCGGCCCCTGTGAGCGCTGCTATTGCCCCGAGGAGACAGGATGGAGGTGGTGTCCATCGCCATCACTGACTCTGCACCAGCACCCTCGCCGTCACTGACTCTGCACCCGCACCCTCGCCGTCACTGACTCTGCACCAGCACCCTCGCCGACACTGACTCTGCACCAGCACCCTCGCCGACACTGACTCTGCACCAGCACCCTCGCCGTCACTGACTCTGCACCCGCACCCTCGCAGGCAGGTGGCCCTGGCCCACGTGGGAGATGTCCTTCCGTTCGACCAGCCACCCCACCCGACACCACCGTCTGGCTTGGGTGGACAGAGCTGGCAGGGAGGCCTTCCAGGCTCCCCGGCCAGAGGCGCACGGGGAGAGCTCCGTGCCCACGGGGAGGGCCAGGCCCGGCACCTCGGTCCCAGCGGCACGGACTCCGGGCTCCTAGGATGATCTGTCCCCGCCCACACGACAGGCTTCCTGGCAGCCCGACAGCTTCTCCCTGGACGAGGCTATGAATAGAGCTGTTTTCCATCCCCACTCTGCTCGTTTATTAATTATTTATTAGCCGGTCTGATTCCACCAGGGACGTGCGGTCGCTCATAGGAGGCACATCGAACAAAAATGGCAAAACTAAGAAATAGCACTAGAGGAAATTAAAAAATAATAATAATAAAAAATAATATATATATATATATATATATATATATATACACACACACACAAAATATTTACATAAAATCAAGGTAAGTATAACATAAATGGTATGTCAGAAGTTGGTAAGTGCCATGGAGGAAAAGCAGTGAAGGAGAAGGGCAAGGGGTTTGCCATTTTATTTTATTTATTATATTTTTTATTGATTTTTTACAGAGAGGAAGGGAGAGGGAGAGAGTTAGAAACATCGATGAGAGAGAAACATCGATCAGCTGCCTCCTGCACACCTCCTACTGGGGATGTGCCCGCAACCAAGGTACGTGCCCTTGACCGGAATCAAACCTGGGACCCTTGAGTCCCCAGGCCGACGCTCTATCCACTGAGCCACACCGGTTAGGGCGGGTTTGCAGTTTTAAATAGAGCGGAAAAGCCAGGCGTGATGGAAGAGGGGAGGAGGGAGCCGTGGAGAAGGGGAGCCGCAGGTGCAAAGGCCCTGAGGTGCTCGTCTGTCTGTGGGGAGGAGGCCACGTGGCTGTTAGTGGAAGATGAGGTTACATAAAAAGTCAGGGACCAGATAATGTAATAAAATAATAACAGCTAGCCTCAAATTATTCCAAAAAAAAATCCAAGAGGAATGAAATACTTCAAGGCTTTTTACAAGGTCGGCATTATCCTAATTCCAAAACCACAGAACAACACTACAAAGAAAGAGAATTACAGGCCAATGGCCCTGATGAACATAGATGCTAAAACCCTCCACAAACGATCAGCAAATCCAATCCAGCAATATATGAAAAAGATCCTACACCAGGACCAGGTGGGATTTATTCCAGGGCTGCAAGTCTGGTTCAACATTCACAAATCATGCCGAGACCGGTTTGGCTCAATGGATAGAGCGTCGGCTTGGGGACTGAAGGGTCCCGGGTTCGATTCCGGTCAAGGGCATGTACCTTGGTTGCGGGCATATCCCCAGTAGGGGGTGTGCAAGAGGCAGCTGATCGATGACTCTCTCTCATCGATGTTTCTAACTCTCTATCTCTCTCCCTTCCTCTCTGTACAAAATCAATAAAATATATTAAAAAAAAAATTTCACAAATCAATAAATGTGATACATCACATAAACAAACTTAAAGATAAAAAAACGTCCGGCCGGTGTGGCTCAGTGGTTGAGCGTGGACCTATGAACCAGGAAGTCATGGTTCAGTTCCCCATCGAGGCACGTGCCCGGGTGGCGGGCTCGATTCCCAATGTGGGGGCGTGCAGGAGGCAGGCGATCCGTGATTCTCTCTCATCATGGATGTTTCTAGCTCTCTCCCTCTCCCTTCCTCTCTGAAATGAATAAAAATGTATTTTTAAAGATGATCATATCAACAGACGCAGAAAAAGCACTTAACAAAATCCAAAACCCGTTTTTGATAAAAACTCTCAGCAAAGTGGGAAGAGATCATACGTCAACATGATAAAGGCCACATATGACAAACCTACAGCCAACATCGCATTCAATGGGCAGAAACTAAAGCCATTTCCCCGAAGAACAGGAACAAGGCAGGGATGTCCGCTTTCACCGCTCTTATCTTATTCAACGCAAACCTGGAAGATCAGACGAGAAGTAGAGATAAAAGGCATCCAAGTTGGAAAGGAGGAAGTAAAGCTGTCATTTGCAGTTTTACTGGTGACATGATATTGGACATAGAAAACCCTACTCCACCAAGAAACTACTAGATTTAAAAAATGAATTTAGCAATGTAGCAGATACAAAATTAATACCCAGAAATCGATGGCATTTTAAAAAATATATATTTTATTGATTTTGTACAGAGAGGAAGAAAGAGTGATAGAGAGTTAGAAACATCGATGAGAGAGAATCATCGATCAGCTGCCTCTTGCACACTCCCTACTGGGGATGTGCCCGCAACCAAGGTACATGCCCTTGACCGGAATCGAACCCGGGACCCTTCAGTCCACAGGCTGATGCTCTATCTACTGAGCCAAATCGGTTCCGGCCAATGGCATTTTTATACATCAATGATGAACTCTCAGAGAAACTAAAAAAATAATCCCATTTACCATCGCAATAAAAAAAAAAAGAAGATACTTAGGAATAAACTTAACCAAGGAGGTAAAAGACAGGACATTAAATGTCCATACTATCCAAAGCAATCTACAGACTCAACGCAGTTCTATTAAAAAACCATCAGCAGCCAAAACCAGTTTGGCTCAGTGGTAGAGCGTCGGTCTGCGGACTGAAAGGTCCCAGGTTCGATTTCAGTCAGGAGCATGTATGTTGGTTGCGGGCACACCCCCGGTAGGGGGTGTGCAGGAGGCAGCTGGTCGATGTTTCTCTCTCATTGACGTTTCTAGCTCTCTATCTCTCTTTCTTCCTCTCTATAAAAAATCAATAAAATATATTAAAAAAAAAAAAAAAGAATGAGGTGATATCTCATTGTGGTTTTTAAAAATAAAATAAAATAAAATACCATCAGCATATTTCACAGATATAAAACAAATACTCCAAAAATGTATATGGAACCAAAAAGACCCCGTATAGCCACAGCAAACATAAAGAAGAACAAAGTTGGAGGGATCATCACACTGGATTTCAAGCTAAACTACAAAGCCACTGTGGTGGTACTGGCCCAAGAACAGCATAGAGGCAATGGAACAGCAGAACCCAGAAACCACCCCAAGCCATTACACTCAATTAATATTTGATAAAGGAGGCAAGAGCATACAATGGAATAAAGACAGTGTCTTTAATAAACGGTGTTAGGAAAACTGGACAGGTACATGCAAAAAAAAAAAAAAAAATGAAACTAGGCCACCAATTTACACCATACTCAAGAATAAGCTCAAAATGGATAAAGAGTTAAATGTAAGTCATGAAACCATAAAAATCCTTGAAGAAAATGTAGGCAGCAAAATATCAGACATCTCCCGTAGCAGAATTTTCACAGATACACAGCCTAGGGCAAGAGAAACAAAAGGAAAAATAAACAAATGGGATTACATCAAAATAAAAAGCTCTGCACAGCCAAAGAAACCAGCATAAAAACTAAAAGGGAACCCACAGTATGAGAGAAGGTATTTGCCAATAATACACCTGATGAGTTAATTTCCAAAATATATAAAGTACTCATACAACTCAACAAAAGGAAGACAAATGATCCAATTTAAAGACGGACAAAGGTGCCCTAACCGGTTTGGCTCAGTGGATAGAGCATCAGCCTGTGGACTGAAAGGTCCCAGGTTCGATTCCAGTCAAGGGCGTGTACCTTGGTTGCGGGCACATCCCCAGTAGGAGATGTGCAGGAGGCAGCTGATTGATGTTTCTCTCATCCATGTTTCTAATTCCCTATCCCTCTCCTTTCCTCTCTGTAAAAAATCAATAAAATGTATTTAAAAAAATAAAAACAAAATTGAGAGAGAGAGAGAGAGAGGAGTCAAGGATGATGTAAAAGTGCCTCGCTCTGGTCCCGGGGGAGGAGGCAGCCTGGAGAGGAGCAGGCCGTGTGTGCTGTGCTTTGCCTTTGGGGGAGGGGAGGGCCATGCTGTGCCTTGGAGACCCCCCTGGAGAGTTCAGCACATGGTTCAGGCTGCAGACGGCCTGCCTGTGCGGTGGAGTGAGCACCATCTCCTCGGCCCACTCGCCCCCGCTTCCCCTGCCTGACTGTCTACAGGGCCTGGCCTCTCTGGTTCCCTGACTCTGCTCCTGGCCCCTCCTGACGCCCCCCCGCCCTCATCACCAGCCCCCCTGCTTTTGGAGAACAGGTTTCCAGAAGCCCCCCGCCCGCTCCTACAGCCCACCCAGCTTCCCCCCTCAATCCCATCAAGGGTTGGCGCGGCGGCTCATTCTGAATCGTCCAGCAGGGAGCGGAGAACCTGGGCGAGCCACACGCGGCTCTTTGGCCCCTTGAGGGTGGCTCTTCCACAAAATACCACGGCCTGGGCGAGTCTATTTGGAAGAGGTGGCGTTAGAAGAGGTTTAAGTTTAAAAAATTTGGCTCTCTGCCGAGACCGGTTTGGCTCAGTGGATAGAGCGTCGGTCTGCGGACTGAAAGGTCCCAGGTTCGGTTCCGGTCAAGGGCATGTACATTGGTTGCGGGCACATTCCCGGTGCGGGGTGTGCAGGAGGGCAGCTGGTCGATGTTTCTCTCATCATCGATGTTTCTAGCTCTCTATCCCTCTCCCTTCCTCTCTGTAAAAAATCAATAAAATATATATATTTTTTTTAAATGGAGGCTCTGCCTACAAATTTAAAAAATTTGGCTCTCAGAAAAAATTTCAATCGTTGTCCTGTTGATATGTGGCTCTGTTGACTAATGAGTCTGCCGACCACTGTGCTAACCGGCGTGTGCAATCTGCAACCGGGGACGTGGGGAAGGGGAGACAGGATCTGCACGCACACGGGCCCACGACCCTTTATTCAAACTCCTCGGCGCAGATGTGAGCCGGCCGCAGCCGTGCCCCACGCCGTGCCAGGGGATGGCGCGCCCGCGTCTGTTACAGAACACCCACGGGAGGCCCGGGGGCGGCACCCTGTAACCAAACCCTAATATTCCCGCAGCCAGGCCCATGCCCATTCCCTGGCAGAGGGACACAGACCGACTATAAATAGCCTGGCTTCAGGTCTGGCCCTGCGGCCGGGCCCGGCGGGACCATCACTGCTGCCGGCGGCGGCGTTTTGATTGGGCAAACCGGCTTCCAGTCCCGGCTCTGCCATTTTCTGAGCCCGAGCAATTGACTTCGTACCTCCGGGGTCTGGGCCCTGGGGATCAGGAAGGACCTGGCTGCTGCCTGGAGGACGTAAACAATAATGGCGACAGCCGAAGCCGGTTTGGCTCAGTGGATAGAGCGTCAGCCTGCTGACTGAGAGGTCCCGGGTTCGACTCCGGTCAGGGGCATGTACCTGGGTGGCGGGCACATCCCCAGTAGGGAGTTTGCAGGAGGCAGCTGATCTATGTTTCTCTCTCATCCATGTTTCTAGCTCTCTGTCTCTCTCCCTTCCTCTCTGTAAAAAATCAATAAAGTGTATTTAAAAAAAAAAAAAAAGAATCCTACCCCCACGAGCGATGGGGAAAAATAAGGCATGTTTAAAGATAAATTAATAATAATAATAATAATAATAACAATGATGATGACAGAGAGAGCAGCAGCAGCAGCCATACTGGCCGCTAACCTCTCCGGGGCCTCCCTATGGTCGAGGGGTCCTCAAACTTTTTAAAGTGGGGGCCAGACCACGGTCCCTCAGAGAGCTGGAGGGCTGGACTATATGAACTACTAATTCCTACTGTAACACCTCGGCTGCACTCACTGCCCAAAAAACCTGGCGGGCCGGATCAGACTCCTCTGCGGGCCGCATGTGGCCCGCGGGCCGAAGTTTGAAGACCCCTGGTCCAGGCGGGTCCCGGGTTCTGTGCTGCCATCAGGTCGCTGACTGGAGCCCCGCACACGGCTGGGAGGCAGCCCTGCTGGGTAGTTTCCCTCTGTCCCCGAGGCCCGGAGCAGCTGGCCCAGGAGTTTATCTGACACGGGCCTCATACACCGTCCAAAACGTGGGTCAAACAGCCCCTAGGTCAGGCCGACCCGTTCCCGGAGCGGATCCCCTCCCCGCCCGCCGGCCGTGGAGATACTGTAAACAACCCCAGCGCTGCTCTCCCCGCCAAACAGGCCCAGAGGGAGGCAGTCAGTCACTCCCCGCACGGCCCGAGCCCACACGTGCCGCCCGCCTCCCCATCCAGCCTCTCTCACGCCACCCGAGCGGCCACCCTCCCCCGCCACCCGCGTGTCCTCTCGCCTCTCCCTTTTCAGTTCCCCTGAGACCTGGCCTTCCTCTGAGCTCACAGGCAGCTCCGGAGGCTGCCCGGGGCCGCGGGGACGGAGAGTTATGGAAGCAGGAGCCGGGCTGACTCTGGCCAGGTGTCCCCGGGGCCTGGCACGGGGCAGGCACTCCGTAAATCCCGGCTGCTGTTTGCAGGGGTGAGAGCGGTGCAGCCTCCGTGGAATGCCTTGGGCAGGGCCCGCCCACACCTTCCCTCTGCCTGAGCAAGTCCTCTTCCAGGAGTCTGGCTGGTGGTGGGAGCACTCTTGCACAAGCGACGGAAGGTGTGGCTGCAAGAATGTCAGGTGCCGCCACTCCCCGGCTCTCAAACCCCCCGTGGCTCCCATCTCCCCGTGGATTCCTAGTCCAAGATGCAGAATGGGACGCGAGGGCAGGGGTGGGGAATGTCTGGCCCGCGGGCCGTCTGAGGCCCGATAAATCATTTGGTCCGGCCCTGCCTAGGCATTAGGGGTGAGTTCATTAAATGTCTGACCAAATACAGCAGCTGATTTTTTTTTAAGTTGATAATTTTATGTGGCCCGTGAATGATGTTATAAATATCCAAATGGCCCTTAGCAGAAAATAGGGTCCCCGCCCCTGCTCTAGAGCAACAAAGAGGTAGTGTGAATCAGCTAACAGTGGGGGTAAGAGGGAACACTAAATTGCTCAATTCATCTAAGGGAGGCAGGAAATGAGAAAAAAGGAACAAAGAGCACAGCACGGGCCATAAACAGAAAACAAACAGCAAGAGGCAAGATTTAAATCCAGCCGCGTCAATAACGCCGTGAACAGCGGATGGGCTGAGCCGGCAAGTAGCTCCACTCCCGAGCACTTTATATAAAAAAAAAAAATGTATTTTTATTGATTTTGGAGAGGAAAGAGAGGGAGAGAGGAGAATCATTTATCGGCTGCCTCCTGCACGCCTCCTACTGGGGATGGAGCCCACAACCCAGACAGGTGCTCCTGACAGGAATCGAACCCGGGATCCTTCAATCCGCAGGCCAACGCTCTATCCACTGAGCCACACCGGTTTCAGCTCCCAAGCAAAACAGCAGCTCTTCACGGAGTTAAACACAGCATTGCCATATGACCCAGCCACTCTACGCCTAGTTTATATCCAAGAGAACTGAGTCCTGGCCTGTGTGGCTCAATTGGTTGCGCTTCCTCCCGGGCACTGAGGAGTCCCGGGTTCGATTCCCATTCAGGACATAGGCCTGGGTTCTGGCCCCCATCCCCAGTAAGGGGTGTGCAGGAGGCAGCCGATCCATGTGTCTCTCTCATCGGTGTTTCTCTCTCCCTCTCCCTTCCTCTCTCTCTGTAAAATTAATAAAAACATGAGGAGGGAAGGAGAGAGGGGGGAGAAGAACTGAAAGCAGGGGCCTGGACAGACTCTATGGCAATGTTCAAAGCAGCACCACCCGCAATAGCCAAAAGGCAGAAACAACCCCAGCGTCCACAACGAACAAGCAGACAAACAAAAGGTGGATGTACAGGCAACGTACTATCCCTCAGTCATGAGGAGGAACGAAGCATGGATACCACACGGCTGAGCCTTGAAGACATGACACTCGGTGAATTATCAGCCATACATGGAGGATGAATGCCGTATGATACCACTTCTACGAGGCGACTAGAGCAGCCAATCTTTAAGGTCAGAAAGCAGAACAGAGGTTACCAGCAGGGGAGGGCCTGAGAGGAGATGCTGAGTGGGTCGAGTTTCCGTTTGGAACGACGAAGCAGCGCCGGAAGTGGATCGCGGCGCTACGTGCACAGCATGGCAAATACACCTGCCACTGCATCCCTTCCCGGGAAAGGCGGACCCTGGAGAATGTCACGGTGTGTGTACTGAACCCACCAGAAGACATATCACTAATGATCTTTATATTGATCGCAGGTTGAGATGATACTGTGCTTCCCCGAAAATAAGACATCCCCTGAAAATAAGACCGAGCGCAACTTTGGGAGAAAAAAATTAATATAAGACACTGTCTTATTTTCGGGGAAACAGGGTAGTATTGTGGGTATGTTAGAGTCCATAGAGTAGACCCACATTAACTTCCCCGGCTTCTACTGTGGCTACTAAAAGAGTTCAAAGAACATAAATGATTGGTATTTTATTTCTACTGGGCAGCAATGATCTTAATAGTAATATGCTAATCGTCAGATGGAGACTGTCCGACTACATGCTATCTGCAAGAGACACACTAACTATAAAGACACGCCTAACGGGTTTGGGCTCAGTGGATAGAGCGTCGGCCTATGGACTGAAGGGTCCCAGGTTCGATTCCGGTCAAGGGCATGTACCTTGGTTTCGGGCACATCCCCAGTGGGAGGTGTGCAGGAGGCAGCTGATAGATGTTTCTCTTTCATTGATGTTTCTAATTCTCTATCCCTCTCCCTTCCTCTGTAAAAATCAATAAAACACACACACACACACACACACATATATAAGCTCACAGCAAATACTGGAAACAAACTTTAAAAAATCCATAAGGTAGAGGGTAAATAAATCATGGACGACTGCCCCTACTGGGTGGCTCAATAGGTTGAAGCGTTGTCCCATACACCGAAACGTTCTAGATTGCTGACATGGAAATAATCCGAAGACATTTGTTCAAGTTAAAAAGTAAGGATAGAAGAATTCATAGGGTATGTATGCTCAAAGGAAAAAAAAAAAAAAATGTATGCCTAGAAAAGGGGGTTGAAAGAATACAGTGCAATTGGCCCTGGCCGGGTAGCTCAGTTCATTAGAGTGTAATCCCAATATGCCAAGGTTGCAGGTTCGATCCCGGGTCAGGGCACATACAAAAATCCACCAATGCCCTAGCTGGTTTGGCTCAGTGGATAAAGCATCAGCCTGTGGATGGAAGGGTCCCGGGTTCGATTTCAGTCAAGGACAAGTGTCTGGGTTGTAGGCTTAATCCCCAGTGGGGGGAATGCAGGAGGCAGCCGATCAATGATTCTCTCTCATCACTGATGTTTCTCTCTCTCTCCCTCTCCCTTCCTCTCTGACATCAATAAAAATATGTATGTTTTAAAAAGCCACCAATGAATGTATCAATAAGTGGAACAACAAGTGATGTCTCTCTCTCAAGGCAAAAAAAAAAAAAAAAAAGATACAGCACAGCTGAAAACAGTTTGGCTCAGTGGATAGAGCGTCGGCCTGCAGACTCAAGGGTCCCAGGTTCGATTCCAGTCAAGGGCATGTACCTTGGTTGCGGGCATATCCCCGGTAGGGGGTGTGCAAGAGGTGGCTGATCGATGTTTCTCTCATGGATGTTTCTGACTTTCTATCCCTTTCCCTTCCTCTCTGTAAAAAAATCAATAAAATATATTAAAAAAAAAAAAAAAAAAGAATACAGCACAAACTTCCCACAGAGGTCCCCTCTACAGAGGGAGGCGGGGACAGTGAAAAGAATTATAGTGTTTTGTGACTCTTTTTCCTGTGTAATAATTAATACAGATCTTCCCTCAAATTAGCAAACCGGAAGCTAAGAGCTGAGGACTCCTACTTTAGCCTGGGCACCCGCAGTCTCAGACTGGCAGGGCACCTGAAGCAACTGGAAACCCCGGGGAAACCACGTTTGCAATTCAACTGTGTGGTCAGGGGCGGCGGGAGCCTCACCTGGGAGCCTCAGAAGCGCTGAGCCACAGGTCTACTGAGTCAGAACCCACACGTCCACAGGCCCCCAAGGACCTGTGGCCAGGTCAGGTTTGAGAAACTGTTGGCGGCTGTCTGCACCAGTGGGCACAGACTAAAAGCTGGTTAGTGACAATAATAGCAATGACAGTGAGAGTGATCAACGACCTTTTTTTTTTTTTTTAAAAGTGCGTTGTCTTTTTCTTAACATATTTTTATTGATTTCAGAGAGGAAGGGAGATGGAGAGAGACAGAAACATCAATGACGAGAATCATCGACCGGCTGCCTCCTGTATGCCTCCTTACTGGGAATCAAGCCCACAACCCACGCATGTGCCCTTGACCGGAATCAAACCCCGGACCTTTCCGTCCGCAGGCTGGCACTCTATCCACTGAGCCACACCGGCTGGGGCTCAACTCGCATTTGTAACGTGCTTATATGCCAGGCACCTGACAACACATTATCTCAAGTAAGATCCCACAACATTCCCATCGTTAGGTGATTTAGGTCAATCGAAGACCTCCCATCTGCCGTCCCAGCCTCCACAAATCTCTAAAATCCACCCTTTCCCCTCGGTCTTTAAAAATCACTGGCCCCGCCTGCCATGACCATCTTTATGTATCCCTCCCGGCGTCCACAGCCACAGGCCCGTCAGCAGCAGAAACATTCGTTGTTGACGAAACCGGTCTGGCTCAGTGGGTAGAGCGTCGGCCTGCGGACTGAAAGGATCCAGGTTCGATTCCGGTCAAGGGCATGTACCTTGGTTGCGGGCACATCCCCAGTAGGAGGTGTGCAGGAGGCAGCTGGTCGATGTCTTTCTCTCATCGATGTTTCTAGCTTTCTATCCCTCTCCCTTCCTCTCTGTAAAAAATCAATAAAATATATTTAAAAAATAAATTAATTAAAATATAATAAAAGTTGTTAGGCTTATTTAAAGAAAAAAATAAATATTCCTGTTGCAGAAACCCTGCTTGCTAAGGCATTCCCCACCATCATGTGCCGAAACAGTCTGACTTCTGAAACACGGTCCTGGTTAGTGCCATACATGCAGCACGTCTGTTAACCCGCGATGTCACGTAGCTGACCTGCCAGAGGAAGGGAGTAGTCCCCTCTCGCTGATGGGGAAACTGAGGCTGAGAGAGGTGGGGGCCCTTGCTCTGGGTCCTCAGCCGGCTGCAAGCCAGATGCGAGCCATGGGACCCTGACCCCTCCACCCCCCATCCTTTAGGTCTTGCTGACTCATACCAGCCTGTCACACACACACACACACACACACCCGCCCTGGCTCTCACAGTCTCACACACACACACACACACACACACAGCCTCCGTCTGGGGGAAGCTGGGCGGCCAAGGCCACGGTTATGCTAATGAGGACACCAAGGAGGGTGAGAGAGAAAGGAAGGAGGGACCGCACCCCGCGGAGCCGGGCCTTCCAGAGGCTCAGCCGAGACCCAAGCTGGACCCCAAACCAGAGTGGGGGTGGGAGGGTGCGGGTGGCCTCCAGGCTGAGGGCTTTCTCATGGTGGCTCCGGGAACGAGGAAGTGGAGAAGTTTTATAGGTTCTGCCTGCGGCCTGACCGTCACTGAGCAGCTGTGCGGTTCTGGGCAAGCCACTGAACAGCGCTGTGCCTCAGTTTGCTCATCTGTAAAACGGGGATGCTCACTGCACCTGCCCCTGAAGGTCCTTCTGTGCGAGAGTGAGTCAGTGCTTAGACCGGCGCCGGGGCAGTGCTAGCTGTTGTTATTGTTCTTATCGTCGCCATGGTCACAATCTATGCAAAGCTCTCAACCGGATCCACAAGCGCCCCGAGATCCTTGGCCAGATTTGGGGAGAGCCAAGTGTGCATTTCTCTGGGGAGGAGGTCTGTAGCCTCTGGTCAGGTTCCCCAAGGACCTGCCACCTCTTTTCCTCAAACGGTGAACCCCAGCACACTCTTACCCCCTGGCCGAAAGGGGGAGGGCTGCAAGCTCCCCTGCCCCGCGGCCCCCACTGCCCGGCCCCCGGCCCCTCTCTTCCTGTCTCCAAGCCGGTCCGCGCTGGCTCCTGACCTCCTCCCCAACCCCACAAACACCTTTCCTCCACCTTCATGCCTCTCCCTTTCCCCCCTGGCCTCTTCTCCCTCCTGGGGCCAACCTGGTAATGCCTCTTCCAGAACTTTCCTTCACTCCTTTCCTTCTCTCTCCTGAGCCTGTAAGCCTGCTCTCAGATCCCGAGAAACCAAGCTCCTGTGCTCTTCTCCTCCCCACCTGTGCTAGGCCGCCTGGCCCCTCGTTTATGCACCAAATTCCCGAGATTGCGAGCTTATTCCAGGCCAGATCCTGGGGAGGAATTCTGTCTCGGGAATAAACTAAGGCAGAGGTCGGCAAACTGCGGCTCGAGAGCCGCATGCGGCTCTTTGGCCCCTGGAGTGTGGCTCGGCATTAGAACCACTTCTTCAAAATAGACTCGCCCAGGCCGAAAACCAACTTCAAAGTTTCAATCGCACTGTCTGTGCGCGCCCGCACATGGTATTTTGTGGAAGAGCCACACTCAAGGGCCCAAAGAGCCGCATGTGGCTCTCGAGCCGCGGTTTGCCAACCACTGAGCTAAGGGACGCGAAGGAGGCTGGACAGGGCCAACGAGGACGGCTCCCGGGCAGAGGCCTGTGGGACGGGGAGGAGCTGGGGGAGACCTGCGGGCAGAGGGCACTGCAAGGACAACCATGGGCGGAAGGACCAGCCTGGTGGGTGGAGAAGGCAAGGTTAAAGATGAGAGGTGAGGTCAAGGAGATGAGCCCAGGCCAGACTGGAGGGTGCTGCCTGAGAGGTGAGGCTTAGATGTTTAGTTGAGCATGAAGGAACTATAGAGGACAGCAAGGTATCCTCCTTCCTTCTTTCCTTCCTCCCTCCCTATCCCCCTACCTCCTTCCCTCAATCTCTATCCCTCCCTCCCATCCTTCTCCCTCTTCCCCTCCCTTCCTCTCTCCGTCCCTATCTCCTTCTGTCCCTTATTTCTTCCCTATCCTCCCTTCATATTTCTATCCCTCCTGTACTTCCTCCCTCCCTTATTTCCCCTCTACCTTTCCGCCCTTCCTCCCTCCCTCTTTCCCTCCCTCCTCCCTTCCTCCTATCCTTCCCCTCTCATGGCTCTTCATTGCGTTCCAGTCTGGCTCCCGCCCCCACTACTCATCAAACCCAGGATGTCTTTGCTTCCAGAACAGCTGCTTCCAACCCAGGAAGCCCGACCTCAAGTCCATTTAAGCTACAACTCCCCTACGATGTCCCTGAGATGCTGACCGTGCCGGACCCGGACCCGGACCCGGACCCTCCTCCCTCTCTGTCTCTGTTTGGGTCAAAGAAACTCCCGCTCTTCACGTGGGCGGCCCTGTCGGTGGATCCTCACCCCTCTCCTGTCCTCTCCCTGGGCTCACTTATCCCTCAGTGCCACCGTCCCTCACTGAGACCCCCCCACAGCTCATTCACTCACTCTCCATCTCTCTCCTCTCCGCATTCCTCCACCGGCCAAGAGGTGCTAGAGCTTTGCCCTCTGGGGCTCCAGTTCCCCAAACTACCAGCGCTTCATCTCGCCCCAAGACAGGGCAGCTGTTCCCAGCCTCCGTGTCTCAGGCCCTCCTTCCCCATGAAGCTTCGGCTGGCTTGGGCGGAGCATCCCACGCTTCTCTGCCAGAATGGGCCCCCTCCTCCAGGAAGCCCGCCCTGATGCCCCAACATACCTCAGAAGTCATGCCTCCTCCCAGCATCATCCACCAGCCCAGCTGATCAAGATACTGATCTCAAGTCCCAGGGAGGATGGGTGTGTGCTCGGCTTACCTCCTGCCCTGGCCCTGAGGGCAGAGCACTAAGGCCAGGCACAAGGAGGCCCGCCGCTGTGTGAGTCTGAATTAACCAGATTTCGAATCCACCTGGATTCAAATCCTTGCTCTACCAGCAGCTAGCTGGGTGACCTTGGACAAGTCACTTGACCTCTCTCTAAAGCAATCAGTAAATTTTTATTTTTTAAAATATATTTTTAATTGATTTTTTTACAAAGAGGAAGAGAGAAGGAGAGAGAGAAACATCGAGAGAGAAACATCAATCAGCTGCCTCCTGCACACCTTCTACTAGGGATGTGCCCGCAATCAAGGTACATGCCCTTGACGGGAATTGAACCCGGGACCCCAGTCCCCAGGCTGACGCTCTATCCACTGAGCCAAACCGGTTTCGGCAATCGGTAAATTTTTTAAAAGTTATCTTTAAAAATAGAAAGCTTTCCACATCTTGACTCACTTAAATCTCAGAACAGCCCCGGGAGGGAAGTTCTGTTGCAGATGAGGAAACGGAGACCCAAAGGGAATCTGATTGGCTGGGACCTCGCCTCCATTTAAAATGCCAACACTGAGCCCTTGCCGGGTGGCTCAGTTGTTAGCGCATCATCCCGATACCCCCAGGTTTCGGGGTTGATTCCCAGTCAGGGCACATACGAGAATCAACCAATGGATCCATAAATAAGTGTGAAGAGCAAATCAATGTTTTTCTCTCTCGCTCTCAAAATCATTAAGAATCAATAAATAAAATGCCAACACTATTTGCCTAGGGCCGTGGTTGGCAAACTGAGGCTCGAGAGCCACATGTGGCTCTTTGGCCCCTTGAGTGTGGCTCTTCCACAAAATACCACGGCCTGGGCGAGTCTATTTTGAAGAAGTGGCATTAGAAGAAGTTTAAGTTTACAAAATATGGCTCCCAAAAGAAATTTCAATCATTGTACTGCTCATATTTGGCTCTGTTGACTAATGAGTTTGCCAACCACTGCCCTAGGGTTTTGTTGTTGTTGATATATATATATTTTTTTTTTTTAAATTACAGAGAGGAAGGGAGAGGGATAGAGAGCTAGAAACGTCGATGAGAGAGAAACATCGATCAGCTGCCTCCTGCACATCCCTACTGGGGATGTGCCCACAATCAAGGTACATGCCCTTAACCTGAATCGAACCCGGGACCTTTCAGTCCGCAGGCCGATGCTCTATCCACTGAGCCAAACCGGTTTTGGAGGTTTTTTTGGGGGGAAGCAATAAAAGCGTGGGTCTGATCTCACGTGGGAGACTTTGCTACTTCTCTTAATAATAATAACAATAACAACAATAATAATCATCATCCCACTAACAGTTTCTGAGCCCTGCTACATGCCAGGCCTTGCACACCCGTGAGCACATCTGAGGTGGGTCCCTGTTATTCCCATGTTTTCCAAATGAGGAAACTGAGGCACAGAGCAGGGAAGCCCTGTCTGTTTCAGAGCCGCGCCAGAGCAGCCTGCTGTGTGCCGACCCGTTCAGAATGCCGGCATTGTTCCCATGGGCCTTTGGGGAGGACAATGGGGACCTTTCAGAGTGGAGAGGTCAGCCTGGTCCCACGGGAGGACAGCAGTCACAGAGGAAACAGCAGTGAGCTCGATGCAGGCCCGGCCCGGAGGGCTCTGCCTCGTTAGGCCCTCCCAGCAGACCCTCCAAGGGAGCCGGCCTGCGCCCATTCTACAGACAAGGAGACTGAGACCCGGAAAAGGCACCCCTTGCCCCGGGTCACGCCGTGATGAAGTGGGAGGGCCAGCGTTCCCTGCCATGCCTGCCAGTGCAGGGGGGTCACGCGGCAGCTGAGATAGAAAGGCCGCAGGAGAAAGAACGGACAAAGAATGACAGACAACACCAGCATCGCTGTATGGCTACCTATGAACTTTTTAAAAAACATATTTTTAAAAATATATTTTATTGATTTTTTTTTTTTTTTACAGAGAGGAAGGGAGAGGGATGGTTAGAAACATCGATCAGAGAAAAACATCGATCAGCAGCCTCCTGCACACACCCTACTGGGGATGTGCCTGCAACCAAGGTACATGCAGGAATCCAACCTGGGACCCTTCAGTCCACAGGCCGATGCTCTATCCACTGAGCCAAACCAGTTTAAGGGAAAAAAAAATTATATTTATATTTATATTTATATTTATATTTATATTTATATATATTTTTAATTGATTTCTGTGAGGAAGGGGGAGAGAGAGAGAGAGGAACATCAATGAGGGAGAATCATTTATCAGCTGCTTCCTATTTCTACTGAGTCCCACACCCCGCACTGGAGTTGAGCCCACAACCCGGGTGTATGCCCTGACTGGGAATCGAGCCGTGACCTCCTGGTTCATAGGTTGATGCTCAATCACTGAGCCACACTGGCCAGGCTACTATGAACTTTTTATAGATGTTAGTAAACCCTCACAACCACCTTCCAAAAGCAGGTGCTGAGGTGAACCCATTTAACAGAGGGGGAAAACCGAGGCCTAGGGTAAGCAAGCCTCTTGGCCGCAACCATTCAGCTAGCAAGTGGCGGAGCCTAGATTCGAACCAACAGACAGGTGGCTTCCCAAGCCCACGCCCTTGACCTCCACACCAACCGGCAAGCACATGAAGCAGGCCACAGGCAGGAGGACGAAAACCCCCGGCCTCAGGCAGGAGGAACGAAGACCCCAGGGAGGGACAGGTGGGATGAACTGAACAGGAAGGGGAATGACTTTAAGATCCGGCTGCTTCGGGACCTCCTCAGAGTGACCAAATGACAGGTGGCAGGTTAAGAATCCAGCAACCCCGCTTCCAGGAGCTGACCCCACAGGTGTGTCCATTTCCCAATAAGACGCCTGGAAGCACGCCTCCCCTCTCTGTGCGCGGGGACTTCTGGGAACATCTCCACGTCCGTCCGCGTATGCCAAGTCAAGGAGGACCCCCCCCACCCGCGGAATACCACGCAGCCAAGAAAAAGACGCGGAAACCCTCCGTGTAAGCACAGGAGTGTCTCCCAGGCAGCTCAAGTGAAAAAATCCGCCTGCAGGATGACGGGAAGAGTGTGCCACCGTCTGCGCACAATAAACATTTTTTAAAAATATATATTTTATTGATTTTTTTTACAGAGAGGAAGGGAGAGGGATAGAGAGTTAGAAACATCGATCAGCTGCCTCTTGCACACCCCCAACTGGGGATGTGCCCGCAACCAAGGTACATGCCCTTGACCGGAATTGAACCCGGGACCTTTCAGTCTGCAGGCCGACGCTCTGCTCTATCCACTGAGCCAAACTGGTTTCGGCAATAAACATTTTTAAAGATAGACACACAGGGGAACGTGTGTGTGCGGAGCATCAGAATGAGGAGCTGCGTCTGGGGAGGTGAGCCGGGTCCCGGGGACGCCAGCGGAAACGGAGGAGACGTGTTCCTTTGAATGTGTCCCATGTGCCTATGTCGCTTAGAGAGAAAAAGAGAGAGAGACACGGGGAGAGAAAGAAGTTGCTTCTCCTCGGGGACTCCCCGACAGACTTTGTCAAATCCCACCCAGGGAATCCAGCCCTGAAAACACCCCTTCACTTTCTCCTCCTCCCTGACAGACGGGGCCCTGGCACACAGTAGGCCGCCCTGGCACACAGTAGGCCCTCAGGAAGTTTCACAGGAAACAATTCAGAAAACAAAGGCAGTCTCCCCAGCTTTCTCCTGCCAACAGACCCCCCTCCCCCATGAATACACAGGCTGCACAAAACCAACTGTCAGCACAACCAGAAATGTTCTTGGAAAACATTCTCTCCCCCTTGGGGAGACTCTCCTGGCCCCGAGACACAAAGGCGTCAGTCCACGGGGACAAGCCTCTAATGGGGGGACTCCAGGCAGGGGTGACGGCAAGAGAAGGAATGAGGAGGGGCCCCTTGGGGGACAATCAAGCCAACATTTCCCATGAGCCCCTCGTGTGAGGCATCCCAGGCTGGGGAGCCAGGTCCCCGGCAGGGGAGGGGCAGTGACTAAGTGAGGGCCCCCCTCCTTTCGGAGGGAGGGGGAACACTGACAGCCACCCTGGATGTGTAGCTCAGGACTTACTATAATATTTCTACTAAGAGCGGGAGTGCCTGGTGGGGGAGGGGGGAGGCCCCAAAGAGCCCAGAGCCAGACAACCACGCCCCCAGCCCTCTCCCCTGCGGGGCGCGGGGGGATGGAGCCCCTCGGTCGCTCTCCAGGCCGGGCTGCCTGGAAGGAATGCCAGGCTTCCCTGTTTCCAATTAGCTTCCCCACCAGCAGCCCTCCGCATTCTTGAGACCAGGAGTCAAGGCAGCCACGGGAGAGCCGGGAAGGCTGGCGGGAACTCGGGACCTGGAGAACCCTCCCACACCTGGGGGGCACCCTCCCCCCCCCGCCCCCCACTCTCATGCCCACCCCCACCCCCACCCCCACCCCAGGGCTTGGCGCTGACCTCTTGGCCCCTCCACAGACTCTGGGAGCTGAGAAGGGGAAGAGGACCCCACATCCCCAGGGGATGCCCCAGAGGCCTCTGGGAAGGAAGTGAGCCAGGAGGCTGGCAGGGCACAGGCCTGTCCCTCTGGGGCTTACGCCTGCTTCCACCTCAAAACGAATCTATTCCTCCTTCAGGAAACACACAGCCCCCTCCTGCTGCCCACCCAGAAGTATTTCTACTTCTGCCCGTCATCTTCCGGAGGAAGGCATTTGCACATCAAGGAGAGGACAGCAGTTGGGGGGCAGGGGCGCCCTCAAAATGTGGTCCTCCCAGCTCTGCTGACAAACACGCAGCCCGCTGGCCACCGCCCCAAGCCATGGCCCAGGCTTCCCCGGAACTCAGCTTCTCCATCTGGTGAGGGAGGGGACACAGGACCCCCCAAAGGTGGACTCAGCACCGGGGAAGGCTGAAGGGAGAGGGTCAGACGGGTGAAGGGTATGTCACCGGAGCGGAACCATGTACAGGCGGGCCCCACTGGCCACGGAACATGCTCAGGGGTGGACACCTTCTGTGATCTCCGTACCGCCCCCAGCACCAGGCAATCCTCCCCATCCTACAGGCGGGCCACATCCCACCCACTGAGTGAGAAATAATAAAACGTCTTGCCGAAACCAGTTTGGCTCAGTGGGTAGAGCGTTGGCCTGCGGACTGAGGGGTCCCAGGTTCGATTCCGGTCAAGGGCATGTACCTTGGTTGCGGGCACATCCCCAGTAGGGGGTGTGCAGGAGGCAGCTGATCAATGTCTCTCTCTCATTGATGTTTCTAACTCTCTATCCCTCTCTTCCTCTCTGTAAAAAATCAATAAAGTATATTAAAAAAATAAATAAACAAACATCTGGATACACGTCCACCCCCTCAAGGTCAGCGAAGGGAACTGTCATTGTCCCCATCTGCAGGTGAGGAAATTGAGGACGAGGGAGGGAAATGGCCTCCTCGAGGTCACAGACTGGGAGCAGGCGTGTGCCACCAGGCCAGGCAGGGAACGGGCAGGAGAGCTCTCTGCCGGCTGCCTCGGGTGCCAGGGAGGGCCATGGGGCAGAATGACAGCCAGGTGCCCAACCAACAGCTCAGCTGCCCTCCCTGCAGGGTTGGGGAGCAACAAGCCAGGGCAAGTCCCCGCTCAGGGGGAAAAGAGGATGACAGCGGGGCTGGCTCCTCGGTGACCTCAGCCAGGCCTGGGCCACCCCTTTCCCCTGACTCACACATCTCCAGCTCCCAGCTCCCACGGGCACACGCTGGGCCACAGGTGACATGACCCTGCCCTCAGCCCCGCGGTCCGGGTGCCCTCTGACAGCTCTGTCCGGGGATTCACTACATCTGAGACCCAGGTCGACGGAAATCAAAGGGACCAAGTGGCAAAGAGGGGTACAGCGGGACCTAACGGTTTTTTAATGCAGTTGGAGAAACCTGAGAGGGTTACAAATTGGGGCTGTGTGACCTTGGGCAAGTCACTTAACCTCTCTGAGCCTCCATTAAGCCTGCCTGCAAAAATGGACGAATAGCAGTCCAACTTCCTCCTCCCATGGTGGCCACTTTGCCCGCATGCTCCCTGGGTAGAGAGACGAGCTTATTTATCTCCAACTCCTAGGAGTTGGGGAGCTAGGGTGGTGAGGGAGGTCAATGAACCCCCGTAAGTCCCACCTGACACCAGCACAGGGGCAGGGAGTAGTTCCTGAGCTGTGTCACCTCCCCTTTCTCAACCACCATCCCCAGGTCAAGAACTGACTCAGCCTCACCCCCACCCCCGCCGCACGTGAGGGTTGGAAAGCGCTCAGCACTTACAAATCTCAGGCCTTGGTGTCTCGGTGTTTCTACAAACTGTTTCCCAGACAAGCGCCCTCGGAAAGAGGTGAGGGAAGTGCAGGCGCTGGGTGCAGACCCAGATCCTTGCAATACTATTGGAGGGCCGTGACAAAGGGGGCTGTCAGTCCCCACGGGCGGACGGACGGGCGGACGGGAGGACGGCAGCCTCTGTCCGGGACCTGTCACCCCCGCCTCCCCGAGGCGCTGCTGACACGGCGGCCCCTGACCCCACCTCCCGGGAGGCTCAGCTGCTCGGAACCACAAAGCACAACAAAGGGGCGCGGGGAGGAAGGAGCCGCAGCGCCTTCCAGTCCCCGCGGGCGCCGCGCCCCCGCCCGCGCCCTCCCCCGCTGGCCGCGGACCAAGGCCCGGCCGCCCGGGTCCCCTGTCTCCCCGCGGCCGCCCGTGACAGCAGCCGGAGCGGCAGCCCAGGGGCAGCCAGGGACGGGGAAACCAGATGGCTCCGTCCCTCCTCCCTCCTCCATCCCGCCCTCCCTCCGCCCGGTGCCCGCGGCCAGGCGGCCCTCCGCGGGCCCGGCTCGCCCGGCTCCCCCCAGGGAGAGGCCTGCCTTTGTCTAAAGGTCACCACCCGAGCGCGGTGCCCGGGCCGGGCCGCTGCCTCCCCTTCCCGGGCCCGGGGGGGTGGAGGTGGGAGGCGGGGGGCCGCCCCAAAGCCCGGGAGGTGACAGGGGTGAGACCCCCTCCCTCCTCCCCCCTCCCCCTCCGCGGCCCCCTCCGGGACCAGCCGGCCCGCTGGGGAGGGGTCCGCTCCCGTCCTTTCCCCGCCGGGGGTGGGGGACCAAGTCAACTCGTTTCATTGTTTAGGGGCGACGGGGAGGGGGAGACCCAGTGGCCTCCTTCCACATCCATCCCTCCCCAGCTGGCCGGGGGCCCCCGTTTCCCCCCCCCCGCCCCCGGCAGCCCCGGGAGACATTTGGGGAGGGGGCGCCGGGGACGGGCGAGAAGGGGACGGGCGAGTCTCGAAGCCTCCGGCCGGGAAACCGCCGTCCGCTGCCCCGCTGCCCTCCTCTTCCCCCCGAAAAGGCCGGGGAGGGCGCGGGGGGCGGCCCGCGGGCCGGGGAGGGGGTCTCCCGCCCCTCCCCCCGTGGAACGTTAGGTCTCGTCTCCCCGCCGCTCCATTGTATCCCCGGCCGCCGGCGGGAGGGCCGGCGGGAGGCACCGGGCGCCGGGTCCGGGCAGGGAAGCCGGGCTGGGGGGTGAGGGGGGTCCCCGCAGGATCGGGGCGGCGGTGGCGGGAGGAGAGACCGGGGGGTGGGGGGCTGCCGGGGGCGGTGGGCGCCGAGCAGAAGAAGAAAAAAAAAAAAGGAGGCAGCGGACGCTGCGCCCCGGCTGGGGGGCTGAGTGTGTGGAGTGTCGGGGGGGTGGGTTCGGCCCCGGCTCCGGCTCCCCACACACACACCCTCGCCTCCAAGCCCCACTCCCCCCTCGCTTTCGCGCCCTGTCACAGCCCCGGCTCGCAGGTAGAGAGAGTTAAGAGATTTAAAGAGAAATTGCTACATTGTGAGAAACTCACCCTGATGTTTGAGCAGCCGTCGGCGCGGGGTCTCCGGGACGGCCCCGCACGGGCTGCACAGGGAGGACCCAGAAGGGGCCGACCGGCCGGGCCGGTCAGCGCACTGCCTGATCGCATGGCGGCCGCCCGGCAGCCTCCGCCGGGTCCCCGCCGCCGCCCCGCGCCGCGGCCCGGGCGCCCCGGCCCCGCCGCGCCCGCTCCGGGGAGGACCCCCCTCGGGTGTACAAAAAAAAAAATTATTTTTAATGAAATGCAAAAGAAAAAAAAAAAAACCTTTACAGGTTTTGTGTTCCGCCCCCCCTTCCTCGTCCTCCTCCTCCGCCTCCTCCCTCCGCCCTCGCTGGGGGCGGGGCCTGGGGAAGCCCCGCCCAATCCCGGAGAACCGGCCCGGGCTCCCGGCGCCGAGCGGCGGGCCCGCCAGCCAATGGGAGGCCGCGGCCGCCCGGGGAGGGGGCCCTCTGCTCCGGCTCCGCCCCCTCCTCTGCCCCGGTCCCGGGGGTTTGGGGGCGCGCCTCCTCAGACTCCGGTGGAGTCCGGCGATGGCCTCTCACGGCGCTTGGTGTGGCCGGAGAACGAAAGGGATTCGCGCCCCCAGATCCCGGGCGCCCCCAAGCCCAGCCCGGCTGGGAAGGGGGCGCCATTTGCCCGGGGGCGCGCCCCGGTTCGGGCGAGGGTCGCCGGGCGGGAAGACGCGGTGGTTTGAAAAGGTAGCGGGGGTCGCGTAGGGAGAAGGAGGGCAGGTCTCGCCTGGGAAGCCGCGAAGGAGCGGAGTCCTAGCCTTAAGGTGGCGTGGGCTTTGGGGCGACTGGCCGAGAACCCCGGGCTGGCTGATCGCTCATCCCAGTCGGTGTTGGCCGAGCCGCGACGGCCTCGCGGCGGGCGCTGGGGACGGGGGTTCGTCGTGCTGCAGAGCCGGCCTGGAGGGACTCCCGGGGCCCCAGGTCGCAGCGATAAGAGCTGGGTCCGCTTCCTCCGCGCCTGGCCGGAGAGACTCACACGCTCATTCAGGGAATGCATGGTGCGATGAGCGCCTACTGTGTGCCCTGTGCCGGGCGGAGGGCCCCGCGGAGACCAGCCAGGCCTGCCTTCCTGGGCGCCCAGGGGGACTGATGGTCCCCTAGTGCCTTCTGTCTCCCCGATGCCTAGCACAGCTCCATGCACACAGAAGCTGCTCAAGAAATGTGTTCAATAAGTCAGTGACTGAAACGTATCTCTATTTTTTAAGCTTTAGCATTCACCTAGTGTTTTTGTGGCACTTCATATTATTTAAACCTTTTTTTTTTTTTCCTTTAAAAAATTTTTTTGTGAAGGGACCACAGTGGCCCGGCCGGTGTGACTCAGTGGTTGAGCATCCATCTATGAACCTGGAGGTCAGGGTTCAATTCCGGTGAGGGGCGTGCAGGAGGCAGGCGATGCGTGGTTCTCTCCTTTCCTCTCTGAAATTAAAAAAAAAAAAAAAAAAAAAAAAAAAAAGTAGATCTTCTCCTTGAAGAAAGCAAGGTTTTGGGAAGGAAACAAAACAAAACAAAAAAAAAAACACGAGAGAGGCCACAGTGGTTAAGGGCCCTGACCCAAGTCGGGGAGCCCCAGTTCACATCCTGCCTCTGCCACTTCCTTGCGTCTGACCTTGAGCAGATTCACTTTTGTTTGACCTTGAGCTGATTCACTTGGCCTCGGTTTCCTCATGGGCCTCACTTCATAGGGTCATTAGGAGGGAAGGAGCTGCACCTCGCAGGAAGTGCCCGATAAAGTGTTGGCTGTTATTATTATATAAAAAACAAACTATCAGTTTCAAAGGTGAACACATGGTCGCCCCCAAAGGAGAGAGTGGTGGGCCACTGTTATAATTGGCCATGCACTGCGTGTATGTGACCCTAGGGATGAATAGCAATAGATACACTTTCGCTTTTTGTGTAGCTTGCCCTTCCGTTGGCTGTGATTGAACTACACCTTGAGCATTCATTAACTAGTGCCAAGTTCAATGTTTCCAACCCTCAGTGCTGCCTACTGGGAAGAGACCTCTGATAGGCCCTCCTCTGAAGGGCCCCTTTGCCCTTTACACCCCACCCCACACCCTTCCCGCTGGTAACCACCACACAGTTGTCTGTGTCTATACGTTTCAGTTTCATACCCCATATTATAAAATTTTTTAAACATAGCAAAGTTAAAGAAATATAATGAAACCTATATAGCCACCATCCAGGGTTGCCTATTACGCTATTTGCTTCCTCACATATGTGCGTCTATCCATTCATCAAATCCATTTTATTCTCAGACGCCTTTAAAAGTAAGTGGCACAGCCAAAACCGGGTTGGCTCAGTGGATAGAGCGTCAGTCTGCGGACTGAAGGGTCCCAGGTTTGATTCTGGTCAAGGGCATGTACCTTGGTTACAGGCACATCCCTGATAGGGGATGTGCAGGAGGCAGCTGGTCGATGCTTCTAACTCTGTATCCCTCTCTCTCCCTCTCTGTAAAAAATCAATAAAATATATATATATTAAAAAAAAAAAAAAAAAAAGTAAATGACACAGCTGGTGTGGTTCAGTGGTTAAGCGTAGTAGGCCCATGAACCAAGAGGTTGGCAGATGGATTCCCAATAACGGCACATCCCCAGGTTGATCCCTAGTAGGGGGCATGCAGGAGGCAGTCAATAGAGCAGATCGATGTTTCTATCTCTCCCTTTCTCTCTAAAATCAATAAAATCTCTTTTAAAAAAATATATTTTATTGATTTTTTACAGAGAAGAAGGGAGAGGGATAGAGAACTAGAAACATCGACCAGCTGCCTCCTGCACAGCCCCCACCGGGCACGTGCCTGCAACCAAGATACATGCCTTTGACCACAATCGAACCCAGGACCTACCAGTCTGCAGGCCGACGCTCCATCCACTGAGCCAAACCGGTTCTGGCAATAAAATCTCTTTTTTAAGTTAAGTGGCTGACTTCTGTTTACCTCCCCCTGAATACATCACCAAGCCCGTAACCCTAACTCCCTGCTCTGAAAAACTCTGAGGCCTGTAATCAGAACCCCCTGGGGCCAGGTGCTGGCTTTTATTTACATTTCAATTCTATTCTCCTTCTGTGAAAGAGAGAAAAGTTCAGAGGGGTGATAGAGTAGGATGGAAGAAGATGCGTCCACCCTTCCAAGGCCGGCAATCATGCTGCCACCCTGGGCTCCTGGCACAGGATCCTTGTCCGCCAGTTTGGGACTTAATCCCACAGGAATCACAGTGGGTGATGGGCACCTCACAACTGTTTGCTGGTGGAATAAAGGGCTCCTGAAAAACTTGCTGTGAGGCAAAGGACTTCTCCTCAAGGCCCTTGGCGCCACTCAACAAGCATAGCCCTAGACATTGCACCTAGGATTACGAAAACCCCTGCTCTCAACATGACCTTGGATTCCTGGGTCCCTCAGCTCAACCTTTAATAGACTGTTTTAACTATAACTGTGCAGCTGAGAAGGAGAGTCAGGAAAACCCTATTTGCTGTGGGAGGGTCCCCAGTACCTTGCAGAACTATCCTGCTTGTCCCATACCCGACGCACGGGCTCCGAGTCCCTCTTCGGATGTTAACGCTGCAGCGGGAGCACTCCGCTCCCCGCAGGTGCCACCGCATTTCCGGTCTGATCCAGGCTGGCTTCGGCTCCTCCGCACCCCACCAACTACCCAACCAGATCCCTTTACTTTTAAGGGCGCCTGGCACCTCCTACCCGCCCAGCAGCCCAGCTCCTACCCTGCAGGATCCTCCTTAATGTCTAGCAGGATCGCCCTTGCTTTACAGAGGAGTGTTTTTGGTTGTTTGTTGTTGTTGTTGTGCGTTTTTAATAAATGGGTTGGGCCTCTGAAAGTCTTAAACAATGCCCATCGCGGTCCTCCCTCGCACCGGCCACTGCAAAGTTGAAAATTTCTGCAACCCGTTGTTTCTTTTCTTTTTTCCTTTTTTTTTTTTTTTTAATTGTTTGAAGGATTACAAATAGTAGTACATGTCTCCTTTTTTTCCCCCCTTGACCTCCCGCCAGCCTCCCCTACCCCTGCCCCCCAATATGCCTTCACCTCCCCCATCATCCCCCATGTCTTGTATCCATTGGGTATGTTTATATGCACCAAGTTCTGTTTCTTGACATGGGAAGGGTGCCGTGTTCAGTCTAGCAGCACACGTGAGATCCCGTGTGTTTTTCTAATATGCATGTACTATTTCACTAACAAGGGCGAACAAAGCAAGAAAAAGCCTTGCCCAACCCCAAAAATACACCTGGCGCCCTTCCACGCTTCCTTCAACGGGGCCTGCGCGGAGGAGAAAGTTTCCATCCGAGACTTCTCCGCCATCCGAGTTTTAGCGCCGGGCGCGGGAAGAAAGAAGGGATCAAAGGGCACGGATCTCGGGGCGACCTCCGCCCTCGGGCCGCGCCCTTTCCATGGGACTGGCAGAGCCGGAGCGCGCAGCCTGGCTCCCAGCCCGGCTCCCGGCTCGGCCGCCCGCTCCGGGGACCCAGACCTGGCGCGGCGACCGAATCAGGCATCTGCGAGCCCAGCCCGGCCTCGGGTCCTCAGCGCGGCAAGTGCGGGGGGCGGGGTCTGACCGCCCATTGGTCCGGGCCTGGGGGCGTGGCCACCTCTAAGACCCGCCCCCAGCCCCCGCGGGGTCCTGTGAGCGTCGCGCCGGCCCGAGGTCTTACTCATCGGGGGCGGGGCCCGAGTTTGTTTACACGTCGCCATTGGTTGGATTTGAATCGCCCCGACCCGGGCGGGACTCGGAGGGCCGGGGCCCTGCCTGACAGCTTCGGGGATGCCCATGCCCGCACTCCCTGCACCGCCTGGGACAGTGCAGATCGGAGTCCCCTCGGCCGGCGGATGCGAGCAGTGGGGGGCCGGCAGGCTGAGGCTTCCGCCCGTTACGTGATAAACACTAACCAAGGGATGAGGAGCATGGTTTTTGTTGTTGTTGTTTTGTTTTCATAAAAATGCATTAGGCGCTGAAACCGGTTTGGCTTAGTGGACGGAGAGATCCCAGGTTGAATTCCAGTCAGGGGCACGTACCTTGGTTGCGGACACATCTCCATTGGGGGGGGGCGCGGGGCTGTGCAGGAGCGGCTGGTCGATGTTTTTTCTCTCTCATCGATGTTTCTAACTCTCTCTCCCATCCTCTCTGTAAAATATAATTTAAAAAAAAAAATTTTAATGCAGGAGGCAAAACAAACTCGGAAACAACCTAGCTGTCCGCTGGGGGATGAGGTTCTCGAGTAAGTTGTGGTCCGACCCACAATCGGACACGAATTAACCGTAATATGAGGGAGCAACACGTGAACCCACACGAAATGAGCTATGGATCCAATCAAGGGGGGGAAAGCAGAGAAGGGAGCAGAGTATTAATGTGAAAGGTGCGGAGTGGGGGAAGGTGTGCTGACAAATATTTAGATATTAAATGCTCAGAATATCTATCTTTGAAAGAAGAAGAAAAAAATGGTAACAGCAGCTGTCTGTGGGGAAGGAAATAGGGTAGGTGGAGGGTAGATCTTCTTGCACTTTTGTAAGTTTGAACCTTGTATCATCCACTCAAAGAAATATAAAACAACGTAAATAAAGTGGATAGAGCATCTGCAGGAGGACTAAAGGGTCGTGGGTTCCATTCCGGTCCAGGGCAAGCGCCTCGGTGGCAAGCTCAACCCCCTGCCAGCCCCAGTTGGGTGCATGCAGGAGGCAACCAATAGATGTGTCTCTCTCGCATCCAAGTTTCTCTCTCTGACTCTCCCTCTCCCTTCCATTCTGAAAAATCAATGGAAAAATATCCTCGGGTGAGCATTTAAAAAAAATAAATATAAAAATATGAAGTTATGCCCTTACCGGTGTGGCTCAATGGATAGAGCGTCAGCCTGCGGACTGAAGGGTCCCAGGTTCAATTCCAGTCAAGGGCATGTACCTTGGTTGTGGGCACATCCCCAAGTGAGGGGTGTACAGGAGGCAGCTGATTGATGTTTCTAGCTCTCTATCCCTTACCCTTCCTCTCTGTAAAAAGTCAATAAAACCTATTAAAAAAAATATGAAGTTATGAGAGCTCTCCCTTTGCATCCATGCCACTAAGAAAACTCAAAACCCCGACTTGGTTATGAAGGTCAGTGGCCTGCGCGGGGCCCACCCCCTCCACTTTGAATCTACCAGTGGGTCCGAGCTGCCTGTCACTACTTGAGCCAATGAAGCAGAGTCAGGGTTGAATCCTATATGAGCATGTATTCCCATAATGCTGGCAGTATGGGAGAGCAGCAGGTCACCCACGAAAATCTGCTCTACCTCCCCTTCCCATAAACCAGCTGCTTTGGGTGGGACAAAGATTGCATGGGGAGCCCTGTCCAGTGTGGCTCAGTGGATAGAGCATCAGCCCATGGACTGATGGGTCCCGGGTTGGATTCTGGTCAAGGGCATGTACCTTGGTTGCAGGTTCCCTGGCCCAGGTTGGGGTGAATGCAGGAGGCAACCAATGGATGTGTCTCTCTCACATTGGTGTCTCTCTCTGTCTCTCCCTCTCCCTTCCACTCTCTCTAAAAAATCAATGGGAAAATATCCTTGAGTGAGGATTAACAACAACAAAAAGATGACGTGGGGAAGTGGGCAAAAGGAATAAGAATGGGTAGAACGGTTACAGGTTACAGCCGACTCAGGCTGGGGGGAGGGAGCACAAAGGGCGGGTGCCTCCAGGATTGCTCCAGGTTGCTTCAACAACAGGTTGTTAATCTTTCCGCGATGATAGACAGCAGGAAAGGAGAATGGACTGCATTCGGATGTTTAACTCCCATGTCTCGAGGCATACAACTCTCAGCCAGGTTGGAATGTGCTTTCTCTAATCAGAACATAACAATCATGTTAACAGAGCATGATTCATATCTACAATAATAAAAGAGAAATATGCAAACTGACCATATCTCTGCGACACCACCCATAAACCAATCAGGAGTGAGTATGCAAATTAACCCACCAAAGTTGGTGGGTTAATTTGCATATGCAGGGGGCCTGCTATGAGGAGGAGAGGGGGCAGAGAGGACTGAAGGCTCCTGCAAGAATGAAGGCCTGGGTCGCAGGTGCTGGAGGAAAACCCGTGCTGGCAGCCAGGGGAAAGAAGGCCTATTGCACAAATCTTCCTGAAATAGGCTTCTAGATTCTAATATGGCTAGTCCCCACTATTCTATTTCTGCCCCTGACAAGTGCAATAGCAGTGGTGGGGGGGGGGGGGGGAGACACGACACACTGAGAATGAATTTCCTCACCTCTTCACCAGATATCCAGGCCCAGATCCAGGGAATGGTTTTATTTGTTGCTCTGACATCCCAGGTGCTGCCAAAACCGGTTTGGCTCAGTGGATAGAGCGTCGGCCTGCGGACTGAAAGATCCCAGGTTCAATTCTGGTCAAGGGCATGTACCTTGGTTGCGGGCACATCCCCAGTAGGGGTTGTGTGAGAGGCAGCTGATCAATGTTTCTCTCTCATCAATGTTTCTAACTTTCTATCCCTCTCTCTTCTTCTCTGTGAAAAAATCAATAAAATATATATATATTTTTAAAAACTGTAATATAACATCCCAGGTGCCAGGGAGAGAGGGGATCAGGGGAGAAGACTTTCTGGGCAATGTTTGTGCAGAGGAGGGGGAGGAGGGATAGGCCTGTCTTCTTAGGAAAGAGAAGAGAGAAGTCAAACCTCGGAGAAGGGAAGCCAGCCTCCTGGGGAAAATGACACCAGGGTAGAAGGGAGAGCTGTCTGGCTTTGACGCTTATTGTTATGCTTTGCTCCAGGAGATCTGCAGAAGAGGATGCAAAGGGCTTCCTGCAGCTGATGAGTTTTGGGCCTGTTACGGAAATTACTTGTGAGGGCTTTCTCTGGGTAAGTACCCCATAGGGCTGGTGAGACATGCTTTAGACAGCTGTGCAAGCCACACGGGCCTAGAGTGAAAATGTACTGGGCCATGAGATGATGGAGTTACAAGCAGTATTTACCAGTGAATGCTCCGATGACCCTAGCAAGTAGTAGGGTCTAATCTCATCCCTGGTTCACAGATGAGGAAACTGAGTCACAGAGAGGTTACAGCGTTGCCAAAATCAGGAGCCACATGGATTCAAACTCAGGCAGCCCTGGCCCAAAGTTTATACTTTAACCACCATATTACACTTGCCCCTAAAAAGTTTCTGGTTCTTGTTGACTTGTTTAAAAAGATATATGAAGTTTTGTACACCTGAAACCTACATCATTTTATTAACCAGCTAGAGGCCCGATGCATGAAAATTCATGCACTGGAGGCGGGGGTGTCCCTCAGCTCGGCCTGCCCCCTCTCACAGTCTGGGAGCCCTCAGGGGCAGGAGGCGACCCAGTGATCAGGGGAAGGCAATGCCCCCAACACACCCCTGCTGCTGCCACTGCCGGCAGCACAAGCCTTGGCCCACCCTGGTTACCTGAGCCTCCGGCGGCCCTGGGTAGCTAGGGGGCGGAGGGGACTAGACACCACCATCTTGTGACTGTGGGCACCTCCATCTTTGAGGGGATGGTAGTCAATTAGCATATTCCCTCCTGATTGGCTGTGCATGCTGCTATCTTTGTGAGGGCATGATGGTCAGTTAGCATATTCCCTCATTATTAGATAGGATGTCACCCCAATCAATTCAATACAAACGGAAAAAAAAGCTATATGAAGCTTGATGCAGATTCTTTTTTTGTGGGTGAAGGCTGGAGAATTTATTTATTTATTTATTTAAATATATTTTATTGATTTTTTACAGAGAGGAAGAGAGAGGGATAGAGAGTTAGAAACACTGATGAGAGAGAATCATCGATAAGCTGCTTCTTGCACACCCCCTACTGGGGATGTGCCCGCAACCAAGGTACATGCCCTTAACCGGAATTGAACCTGGGACCTTTCAGTCCACAGGCTGACGCTCTATCCATTGAGCCAAACTGGTTTCTGCTGGAGAATTTTTTTAATGTATTGATTTTAAAGAGAGAGGGGGAGGGAGAGAGAGAAAGAGAAAGAGAAAGACAAAGAGAAAGAGGGAGAAAGAGAAAGAGAGAGAGAAACATTGATTTGCTGTTCCACTTACTTATGGATTCATTGGTTGATTCTTGTTTATGCCCTGATGGAGGGTAAAACCCTCAACGTTGGCGTATCGGGAGGACACTAGCCACTGAGCAACCTGGCCAGGGCAAGAGGATTTCTGGTGGTCCTCCCGTATTCTCTACCAGGGCAGGTTTAATTGTGTGAAGTGCCTCCCACAAAGGCCAAGTTTTGTCCTTGGCCCTCCTGCCCCTCTCAGCACGGAACACGTTTCTGGTGCTTCCTGTGTGCCTGACACAGTGCTCGGCCTTTCCCAGACGTGAGCGCAGTGACACCGTACAACAGCCCTGACGTCAAGTCATCATTCTCATTTCACAGACAAGTTACATAGTGGCCCAAGATCCCACATCTCCTCGCAAAAAAGAAGATAAAGTCCAAGAATGGGTTCGGCCGCTGTGGCTCAGTGGTTGAGCATCAACCCATGAACCAGGAGGTCACGGTTCCATTCCGGGTCAGGGCACAGGCCCGAATTTAGGTCTGGATCCCCCGTGTGGGGCGTGCAGGAGGCAGCTGATCAATGATTCTCTCTCATCGTTGATGTTTCTCTCTCTCTCTCTTCCTCTCTGAAATCAATAAAAATGTATTTAAAAAAAAAAAAAAGTCCAAGAATGGGCCGATCATGGGAGGAGAGGGCGGCAGGTGTCTGAAGTTGAGAACCACATGAAGGGAGTTCAGCTAACCCACTAGGCTGGACACGTGACACCGTGGCTGCAGTGAGGTGGCGGTGCGGAGGCCGGTCCGCTAGTCATTAGGGAAATGCACATCAAAACCACAAGGAGAGCCGAGACCAGTTTGGCTCAGTGCATAGGGCGTCGGCCTGCGGACTGAAGGGTCCCAGGTTCGATTCCAGTCAAGGGCATGTACCTTGGTTGTGGGCACATCCCCAATGGGGGGTGTGCAGGAGGCAGCTGGTCGATGATTCTCTCGCATCGATGTTTCTAACTCTCTATCCCTCTTCTTCTCTGTAAAAAATCAATAAAAAATATATATTAAACACCACACACAAGGAGAGAGACACAACTGCCCACTCACCAGAGTGGCCATAATCCCCAAAGGAGGAATGACATGTGTTGGGAGAATGTGGAGAAATCAAACCCCACACACACTGCTGCCGAGCGAATTGGTGCAAGGGATGGAAACCGATTTGTGTCTCCTCAATATCAATAAGATGCTTGTTAATGAAAAAAAACATTGAAACCTGTAAAGAATTTTTGTGAGTTTATTTGAGCCAAACTGTCGACATATGCCGGGAAGCAGAACCTCAATGGATTGAGATAACGCTCCGAAGAATGGAGGATCGCATTTGTATTTATACACTACAATCAAAGGAGGGACATAGGTGGGTTACATGAAATTCATTGGTGATGGAGTAAGGAGGCGGGAGAAAGCAAAGCAGTGGGAAACCCCTGGGATTAGATAAAAAGTAAAATGATGGACGTGTACTCAGGTGAGTGCAGGAACAATTAACATGATAACGAAGGAATCTGAGGCATCGGTCCTGGCGCCCACCACATCTGGTTGTGCCCCAGGGGCTCCGGAAAAAGGGAAGTTACAAGTTACCCAGACATCTCACAGATGTGTTATCTTAGAGGCGGGAAGGCAGATGGGCTCAGTAAAGAAGATCTAAGTGGATCTTTGTCAGGTGAAATATCAGCCTAGGACATGACTACCCACTATAACCTGTTTGTAGTTAGATATTTAATTTTCACACCATCCTTTGTGGTTATTTTAGGTCTCTGAGTTTGCAAGACCGCCATGCAGGCCTTCCCTGAGCTTGTCAGGTTAGCATGTGGCTCCTTTCCTTCACATGCCCATAGAGCTACTATATGACCGTTCCCAGGTATATACCCAACAGAATTGAAAAGATGCATTCGAACATTAACAAGTACATGAATGTTCACAGCAGCACTCTTTACAAGAAGCAATCGGTGGAAATGAGCAAAATATCCATCAATGGATGAATGAATAAACAAAACGTGGGAGAGCCATACAATTCAGGAGTAAAAGAACTACTGATCCATGCTATAGGAACCTTGAAACATGATAAGTGTAAGATGCAGATACAAAAGGCCACACATTGTATGATTCCATTTATTTATTAATTATTATTATTATTATTATTATTATTTTAATCCTCACCTGAGGATATTTTTTCCCCATTGATTTTTAGGGAGAGTGGATGAGAGAAACACATCGATTGGTTGCCTCCTGCATGAGTCCTGACCAGGCCCCGGGCCAGAGGAGAAGCCTGCAACAAAGTACCTGTCCTTGACTGGAATCGAACCCAGGATCCTTTGATCCGCAGACTGACACTCTATCCACTGAGCCAAACTAGCTGGGCCCATTTACTATTTTTTAAAATACATTTTTATTGATTTCAGAGAGGGAGGGAGAGGGAGAGATAGAAACATCAATGATGAGAGAGAATCATGGATTGGCTCCCTCCTGCAAGCCCCCTCCTGGGGACCCAGCCCACAACCCAGGCATGTGCCCTGATCGGGAATTGGACCTCTACCTCCTGGTTCATAGGTCAACGCTCAACCACTGGGCCATGCTGGCCAGCCTATAGGGTTCCATTTGCATGAAGTGTCCAGGATAGGCAAATCCACAGAGACAGAGAGCAGATTAGTAGTTACTGTCAGGGGCAAAAATAGAATGCTGGGGACTAGCGATAGTTCTGGGGAATATTAATCATGCTCTGTTGGCCACGATTGCCTTGTTCTGGCTAAGAAAGGACGGTCTAAGCTGGCTGGGAGTTGTATGCTCCGAGGACCTGGGAGTCAACCTTGTAATGTGGTCCATTCTCATTCGAGAACTGCCTGTTACCATGGAAAGATTAACACATTTGCCGAAACCAGTTTGGCTCAGTGGATAGAGCGTCCCAGGTTTGATTCTGGTTAAGGGCATGTACCTTGGTTGTGGGCACATCCCCAGTGGGGGATGGGCAAGAGGCAGCTGAGCGATGACTCTCATCGATGTTTCTAACTCTCTATCCCTCTCTCTTCCTCTCTGTAAAAAATCAATAAAATATATATTTTTAAAAAAGATTAACACATTTGCTGCCCAAACAATGGAGTCCTACTCCAGCCGCCTATTCCCCCAGCCTGCAATCCCTGCTTCCCCATGGAATCCTGTCCCACCCAATGTGAGCAGCCGACTTATGGGGGCTGCGGAGCAGATGTTTGTGGGTGACCTGCTGCTCCCCATGCTGCCGGCGGGATTGGAATAAACTCTCATTTATGTTCAACCCTGTCCCTGCGGAACTGGCTCCAGTATTGACAGGCAGTCCGGACCCATTGATGGTCCAGTGACATCACCAGGGGCTGGGGAAGGAGAAAGGAATGAGAGTGTTAAATGGGCACAAGGAACTTTTCGGAGTGACAAAAAAGTTCTGGAATTAGAATCCCCTAATGTCACCGAATTGTACACTTCTAAAATGCTTAAAATGGTAAGTGTGATGATGTAAAAACTTTAAAGTTAAACATGTTTTAATTTTTAAAAGGTGGTGAGAAAGCAGAGGTGTTGATTACATACGACTTAAAAAAAATAAAAATAAAAATATATGCCAACATATACAAAGAGAGGAGCCAAAAATAGCTGGCGGGGCTGGTGGCGGGAAGGGGTCTGGGGAGAGGGCAGTCAGTGAGGTCCACTCACTGCACCTGCTCTGGAGGGAGGGGCTCCTCAGAGCCCGGGCAACCTCGGGAGCGCTCACTGGTCTAGAGGGGATCCAGACCCAGCCCATCCCCCAGGGTAGACAGGGTTAGGATGGGAGAGCCAGGGAGCTGTGGAGCACAGAGCAGACCCCCACCCCCACCCCCAAAACCAGCCTGAGGTTCCAGAAAGCTTCCTGGAGAAGGAAGGAAGGAAGGAGGAGGAGGAGGAAGAGGAGAAGAGGTGGGGGAGGAAGAGCAGGAGGTGGAGGAAGAAGAACAGGAAGAGGGGGAGGAGGAAGGGGAGGGGGAAGAGGAGGAGGAGAAGAGGGGGGGGGAAGAGGAGGAGGAGGGGGGAAGAGGAGGAGGAAGAAGAGGAAAAGGGGGAGGAGGAAGGGGAGTGGGAGGAGGAGGAACACAAGGAGGATGAGGAGAAGGAGGAGGAGGAGGGGGAAGAAGAGAGGGTGGAGGAGGAGATAAAGAGAAACTTGTAGCAGAAGTTGCTGTGGGCAGCAGTGTTGTGGATATCCTGGGCCTAGAGTAGAGACAGCCTGGAGTTTCCAAATCACAGATCAACCTTGGCACTTCCCTGATGGAACCTTCCTGTGGCTCCCCCGTGCCCTTGGGGGAAAGCCCACACTCCACAGCTTGGCATCAGTTCCTTCTACACCCCCTGAGCACCTGCTCTGTGCCCGCACAACGCTGGGGCAGAGTGTCGGTGAGACAGGCCCAGCCCTGCCCTCCTGGGGCACCCCCCCCAGGGGCAGAGACAGGCATAAAACAAAGCATTTCCGGGGGCTGCTAGGGGAGGTCAGGCAGGGGTAACTGAGCCCCTGTGGGCTTTCCAACTTCTTCAATTCCTAAAGGACTATTTCACAAGTTTTGCTTCTCTACCACTTTGTACCTTTAATTTGTTCTTACAATCATTTCCCCCCCCTTTTCCTTAAATGGGTCCCCAAGGGGCTCCCGTAGGCTTACCATAAACAAACATAGTCATGAAGTCACAGGTGTGATGCACTGCTCACTTCTCTCCGCTAACAGGCATTAAATACAAGCCTGGCCACCCTGGCTGGTGCTGCCCAGTGATCAGTGTGTAAGCCTGCACACCAAGGGTCTCAGGTTCCATTCCCTTTCAAGGGCATGCACCTGGGTTCAAAATTCTATCCCCGGGCACCCGGGGGGCAACCAATCTATGTATCTCTCTCACATTGATGTTTCTCTCTCCCCCCATCACTTTCCACTCTCCAAAAATCAATGGGAAAAAATATCCATGGGTAACGATTAACAAAAATAAATAGAAATAAATGCGTGACCAGTAAAAGAAGCCTCCTGGAAATCATCTCAGAGGCTAATTTAGGAACCAGTGACCCCAAATTTGGGGGTTAGGGGGGGGGTCTTCCAGAGGGGAGTCAGCTTTAAGCTATGACTTGCAAGGTGAATAGAGCTAGTCAGACAAAGGTGGACAGGGCCCTAAGCCAGTTTGGCTTAGTGGACAGAGCGTCGGCCTGTGAACTGAAGGGTCCCGGGTTTGATTCCAGTCAAGGGCACATGCCCAAGTTGCGGGTTCAATCCCTAGTAGGGGCCATGCAGGAGGCAGACAATCAATGATTCTCTCTCATCATTAATGTTTCTATCTCTCCCTTTCCCTTCCTCTCTGAATCAATCAACATATATATATGTGTGTATGTTTTTATATTTATATATATGTATATATATTTATATTTATATCTATCCTATATAATAAAAGGCTAATAAACAGGAACAACTGCTTGCTAAGATGCTCACTGACCACCAGGGGGCAGACGCTCAACACAGGAGTGGCCCCCAACCGGCATTCCCCAATCACTGATAGGGCCTGTTCACCAACCTCCTGGTCCCTCCCCTCAGCCAGCAGGCCCTGGGCTGGGATGGGAACCAGGGATGGGTGGCAGCAGATGTGGCCCCTTTCCCAGGGGGACCAAGGGCCAGCTCCCTCCTTGGGGCTAGTGGCCAGCCTCCCGGGTCCTTCTCCCTGGCCAGCAGGCCTGGATCACCCACCACCTGCCTGCTGTGGTGGCGGTTAGCCTCTCCCTCCAGCTGGCAGGCCTCGATCGCCTGATCAGGGCCTGCCAGCCAACCATCCAGTCCCTGCCCCACAGCCGGCAGGTCCTGAGCTGGGATGGGGAACCAGGGGAGGGTAGCGGCATGCGCAGGTGGCGTGGGAAAAAGGAGGCGGGAGGTGGGAGGCGGGGAGGCGTGGAACATGATTGGCAGGCCAGGCCTAGGGACCCCACCCATGAACAAATTGCATGCACTGGGCCTCTGGAAGATATATGAAAAGGTGGACAGGAAGAGTAGGTGCAAAGGCCCAGAGGCACAGCTTCTGAGAAAGCAGGCAGGCCAGGCTGCTGGCGTGGCAGGAGTGTGGCTGAGGAGGCTGAGAGGTCAGGAGGTCGGGAGACCAGGCAGCCTTATAAACACACCAGGTACTTGGAGGTCGATCCCAAAAGTCATAGGAGGCTTTGCTGTCATCGTTGTTGTTCCTTTTGGTTATTGCACAAATCACATACCACAGAGCTCACTCTCAAGGTGTACAATTCAATGGTTTTTCATATATTCTCAATACCTCTCAGCCATCACCCCTAACTAGTCCCAGATCATCCTTGTGCTGAGTCGTGTCCCCAAAGGATCTGGGGAAGGGGGAGACTTGATCAGCCTTACCCTTTCCGGCATCCCTGGGGCTGGCGTGGGGAGAAGAGGTTGGGGGAGCCGGGACCGGTTTGGCTCAGTGGATAGAGCGTCAGCCTGCGGACTGAAAGGTCCCGGGTTCGATTCTGGTCAAGGGCATGTACTTTGGTTGTGGGCACATCCTCAGTAGGGGGTGTGCAAGAGGCAGCTGATCAATGATTCTCTCGCATCAATGTTTCTAACTCTCTATCCCTCTCTCTTCCTCTCTGTGAAAAATCAATAAAAATATATTTTAAAAAAAAGAGGTTGGGGGAGGGGAGGGGAGGAGAGGGGAAGCGAGGAGAGCAGGGGGAAGCTGGTGCTCACGGTCAGAAAGGGGAACTGAGGAATCAGACAGCTCTTGGTTCAAATCACGGCCCATTGATGTAGTAACTGCAGCCTCGGGCCAGTGACCGAACCTCCCTGCGTCTCAGCTGCTCCATCAGGAAAATGGGGCGGAGTCCTCGGGCGGCTGTGAGGCCTGGGACGTGCTGGACACAGACCTGGCACGTGGGACGGAACCAATCTCCCCACGTCCTGTCATCGTCACCATTCCCATCAGCTCCCAGGACCCCAGCAGTCCCGAGTGTTTCCGGCCTTCAGCTGCGGCTGCTTTTTGAATTCTAAAGACAAGCAGCCTTAGAAGCAGGTGTTGCCCTAGCCAGTTTGGCTCAGTGGATAGAGCGTCGGCCTGCGGACTCAAGGGTCTCAGGTTTGATTCTGGTCAAGGGCATGTGCCTTGGTTGTGAGCACATCCCCAATAGGAGGTGTGCAGGAGGCAGTTGATCGATGTGTCTCACTTTCTCACCCTTCCTCTCTGTAAAAAATCAATAAAAAGTATATAAATATATATATTTTTAAATATATTTTCTTGATTTTCCACAGAGAGGAAGGGAGAGGAATAGAGCTAGAAACATCGATGAGAGAGAAACATCGACCAGCTGCCTCCTGCACACCCCCCACCGGGGATGTGCCCACAACCAATGTACAATACATGCCCTTGACCGGAATCGAACCCAGGACATTCCAGTCCGCAAGCCGACGCTCTATCCACTGAGCCAAACCGGTTTCAGCAAAAAGTATATGTATTTTTTTTTTTTAAAAAAAAGAAAGAAACCCTTTCCCCGCGGAAGATGGAAGGAGTAAAGAAGAGGCGGAGACTCTAGGACAGGCCTGATCCAGAAGGGAGGGGGTCATCAGGCTCTGTGGGTGGGCGAAGGCGGGGCTGGGGAGTGGATAAGGAACGGGATAGAGAATCCCCCCCAAAATATCCTAGGGACCCACAGAAAGAAGAAGAACAGACGGAAGTCAGAAAACAGGGTGTAGAGCAGGTGGGGCAGCAGTGGCCACTGGGACCAGGCTTTCGCCGACTCGAGGGAAAGAGCAGCTATAGTGAGCACCACTCTAACCTGCCTCCTGCCCACCACCCCCACTCCCGCCCCACCCCCCACCCCCGCGCCTGGATGCAGGCCTTGCCTTGTGACTTCGCAGCTCCTTCCACAAGAGATGGAGTCTAGCCCTGGCCGGTGGCTCAGTTGCTTGGAGCATCGTCCTGTACAGGAAAAGGCTGCAGGTTCAATTCCCAGTCAGGGCTCATACCTAGGTTTTAGGTTCGATCCCCAGACGGGGACGTATAGGAGGAAACCGACCAATGTTTCTCTCTCACATGAAATTCCTCTCTTACATGGATGCTCCTCTCCCTCTCTCTCTCTCTCTCTCTCTCTCTCTCTCTCTCTCTCTCTCTCTCTTTCTCTCTCTCTCTCTCTCTCCCTTCCTCCCCTCCCACCTCCCTTTCCTCTGTCTCTAAAAACAATAAACATGTCATTGGGTGAGGATTTTAAAATTCTTTTTTTTTTTTAAATATACTTTATTGATTTTTTTACAGAGAGGAAGGGAGAGGGATAGTTAGAAACATCAAGGGGAGAGAAACATCAATCAGTTGCCTCTTGCGCACTCCCCACTGGGGATGTGCCTGCAACCAAGGTACATGCCCTTGACCGGAATCAAACCTGGGACCCTTGAGTCTCTATCCACTGAGCCAAACCGGTAAGGTAGGGGTGTCGAACTCAATCAGAGAAGGGGCCAAAATCTAAAATCCAGCCTAAATCGCGGGCCGAATGGTTTACTGAACAGTCATAAACTGACAATGTCATAAACTGACAGCGGAGTGCAGTGATGACAGCGCGGTGCGGGCCACATTGCAAGGCCTGGCCGGCCGGATTTGGCCCGCGGGCCTTGTGTTTGACATATGTGCGGTAAGGGCTTAAAATTAAAAAAAAAAAAGGGGGGGGGGTTAGCCAGTTTGGCTCAGTGGAAAGAGCGTCGACCTACAGACTGAAGAGTCCTGGTTCGATTCTGGTCAAGGGCACAGGCCTGAGATTCAGGCTCACTCCCCAGTGTGGGACGTGCAGGAGGCAGCCGATCAATGAGTTTCTTGCATCTTTGATGTGTCTCTCCCTCTCCCTTCCCCTCTGAAATCAATCTATCTATACATTTAGAAGGAAGATGAAGGAACTTGTGCTCTGGGGATGGGCAGCCAGGGGCTTCCTGTCTGCCGGCCTTGGTGTGCCAGGGAGGCACCGCTTGGGACGTGATCCTCAGCCCGAGGCAGGTGGGTGAGGGCTGGGAGCCTGGAAGGAAATAGCCCGCTCTCCATCCAGCAGCCGCCAGAGACTCCGGGAGCAGCCCTGTGCCCTTCAGAGGACTGCGGGTTCAGGTCAAACCCGTGTGGCTGGCTGGGTGGTTTCCTTCTGCAGCGTTTAGCTGGCACCCAGGAGGCCGGGGGGGGGGGGGGAGGGGGGATGTGGTGGTGGTGGTGGTGGTGGTGGTGGTGGTGGTGGTGGTGGTGGTGGTGGTACTGGAGTTCAGCCAGGTGTGTGCCTTGGAGCATGAGAGAGAGGAGTGGGCGAGGGTCTGAGGGTGCTTGAGGGAAGTGACTCAAAGGAGGAATCACACTGAGTAAGTGAAGAAGTGAAGAGAAGGCTAGGAGAGGAGAAACGGGTGGCAGAGTGGACCCTCCCTCTCTCCATCCCTCCCTCTTTCTCTCCTTTCCTCCCTCCTCTCCCTCCCTTCCTCCCTCTCTCCCTACCTCCCTCCTTCTCGCCCTCCCTCCCTCCTTCTCTCCCTCCCTCCCTCTCTCTCTCCCTCCCTCCAGAGCATCCTTGCCCTTTTGCTCCTCTGGGGCTTCCCTTTTCATGGTTTTCCTTTCACTTCTCTGGTTCCTGTTTGCTCAGTGTCCTCACTGGCTGACTTCTCCAATGCCTGCCCTTTTCAGAGTGTGGATTTGGGGCCCCCTTGCCTCTCCTCTGCAGCCGGGGCTTCCTCAGCACCCTCACCCCTTCCAAAGTTTTGGTGACGGCAGTGAGCCTCCATCCCAGTGTGAGACACATGCTCCCAGCGTGCGGCTCCTGATTCAGAGGGAGGCCCTCCCGAAAGCCTTCCTCTTCCCTCCCCGTGACTTCCCGGAGGGGTTGTGGTCCCCAATCCTGGTGCAGCTGCTGAGGTTCGCCTGCTGCCCTGCAGTGTGTGGGTTGGGGGGCAGGTTCAAGTTCAGGTCTTTGGATCCTAACCCATCCAGTGCCAAGGTTAGTCTCTCTGCGCCTCAACTTTCTCATCGGAAACATGGGCGTAATACTGGCAGCTGCCTCCCAGGCCACGTGAAGGACCCAATGAGTTTATGTGGATGGAGTGCTTCAAACAGCGCCTGCCACGTAGTTTGGTGACGCATATACATGTCCCTTTAGTTGTAGAATTATAACTATAAAGCATAATATGTAGCCAAAACTGGTTTGGCTCAGTGAATAGAGTGTCAGCCTGCCAACGGAAGGGTCCCAATTCGATTCCGGTCAAGGGCATGTACCTTGGTTGCGGGCACATCCCCAGTTTGGGGTGTGCAGGAGGCAGCTGATTGATGTTTCTCTCTCATGTTTTTCTCTCATGGATGTTTCTAACTCTCTATCTCTCTCCCTTCCTCTCTGTAAAAAAATCAATAAAATAAATTTTAAAAAATGTAATATGTAGACAATTAAAATTAACATTTTAGTTTATTTTAAAAATATTTTTATTGATTTCAAAGAGGAAGGGAGAGAGAGAAACATCAGATATGAGAGAATCAATGATTGGCTGCCTCCTGCACACCCCCTACTCGGGATCCAGCCCGCAACCCAGGCGTGTGCCCTTGTCTGGAATCAAACCCAGGACCCTTCAGTCTGAAGGTCAAATGCTCTATCCACTGAGTCTAACCAGCTAGGGCTTAGTTTAATTTTAATTACTAATTTTTAATTTAATTTACTAATAGACTTGAATATAATCATTTAAGTTTAATCCAATCAATAAACATTTTTTTCAGTTTATCCTTGCCTGAGGATATCTTTTCCATGGATTTTTAAAGAGAGTAGATAAGAGGGAGAAAAGGGAAGGAGCAAAAGAGAAAAAGAAACCTTGTGGTGAGAGAGACACATCCATTGGTTGCCTCCCACATGCGCCCTGACCAGGGCTGGGGATTGAACCTGCAACCCAGGTACATGCCTTTGACTGAAACTCAAGCCCAAGGCCCTTCATATATGGGCCAACGTTCTAACCACTTAGCAACACCAGCCAGGGCCAATCAATACTTTTTAATTTTGTCAGCACATTTAAATCAATGCACTTCAATTTTAATGACTTGTTTTGTTTGTTTTTTGTTTGTCCTAGAGGGGGCGCACCATTCCCAGAGGTACTGCCATTCGAGTGGATGGAGCAGGCTCTTGTCCCATCTCCCTGCTCCAGAACCCATGGAATCTGTATCCATTAGAGGACGTGTCAGATGTTACACAGATCAGGACAGATATCTATCCTTCATCTTAGCCAAAAGGCCGAAACGCGATTAATAACTACTAAGTTTTAAGGTGATTTTAATTAATAACTTTTCTTTTAATTAAGTTTTAATATAAAAGCAGCTTGAATGCAATTTTAGTTAATCAGTTTTCATTTGATCATGTTTTCATTTTAATTAACAGATTTTCATTTACTTAGTACATTTACATTTTTTGATTTTGCAGAAAATTAAAGCCCTCACTGGTAATGCTGAGGTCCTCCCTGACCCATCGCAAGCCCCTCCCTGGGGTCTGCATTTCCCAGGCTCACTTCTCCTTTCATGCCCTTCATTGGGGAACATTTCCTCACACACACACACACACACTCACACACACATACACACACACACTCACACACACATACACACACTCACACACACACACATACATACACACACACACACACACACTCTCACACACACGCACACACACTCACACACACACACACATTCACACACTCTCACACACACACACACACTCACACACACACACACTCACACACACACATACACACACTCACACACACACACACATACACACACACACACACTCCTGTGAAACTTTTCGGCCGTACTGATTATTATTATAACCAATGATGATGTCTTGTTAAGTACTATGGGAGATAGACTGTTTAATGAGGCCAGACCACATGGTCAAGAACATAGCCTGGAAGGCAAAGCAAAAGCATTACCAAAATAACCAAAAATAGAATTATGAAATATGTTTTATAATGTATGATATAGAAGGGGTACTCTAAATACAAACACATACCCTAGGACCGTGGTCGGCAAACTGTAGCTATCGAGCCACATGTGGCTCTTTGGCCCCTTGAGTGTGGCTCTTCCACAAAATACCACTGCCTGGGCGAGTATTTTTTTTTTTTAATCAATCTTTATTGTTCATATTATTACAAAGGTTCCTCATTTCTTCCCCCCTCCACCAGGTTCCCACCCCACCCTCTGCCCCCTCCCCATCCCCCATTGTCCTCATCCATAGGTGCACAGTTTATATTCAGTCTCTTCCTCCCTCCCTTTCCCCGATAGTAAATCCCTTTTCAGATAGTAAATCTGTTACTTAGCATTTTCTCATATCAATAATACCTCCACATGCCCAATGATACATTTCACACAAAAGACATTTCCAAATAGGTCAACCAGCCTCATCCAGGCCCCACCCAAGGCACTCACAGATCAACACCCCAGCCCTATACTAACTCAACACATCCAGATCTAAGCCTTCATCACTTGATTCAGCAGACCCTCAAGTTCCCACAAAAGTTTCCAGCCATGTCTGAGAGGCAGCCGTGGGCAGGGACAGGCGAGGAGTGAGCTGTTTCGGGCCTGGCTGCTCCGGGCCTGGCCTCTGTTGCTCTGGTTCGTTCCACAACCAGCTGCTCCGGGTCTGGTCACTGCCACTCCCGACCTAGTTGCTCTGGACTTGGCTGTTGCTGCTACAGGCCTGGCCGCACCCAACCCGGCTGCTCTGGGCCCGGTTGCTCCGGTCCCGGCCGCTCCGGGCCTGGCCGCTCCCAGCCTGTCAGCCGCTGCTCCGGGCCTGGCCGCACCAGACCCGGCTGCTCCGGGCCTGGCCGCTCCCAGCCTGGCAGCTGCTGCTCCTGGCCTGGCCACACCCGACCCGGTTGCTCCGGGCCTGGCCGCTCCCAGCCTGGCAGCCGCTTCTCCAGGCCTGGCCACTCCCAGTCTGGCAGCCACTGCTCCGGGCCTGGCCGCACCAGACCCGGCTGCTCCGGGCCTGGCCGCTTGGGCGAGTATTTTGAAGAAGCGGCCTTAGAGAAGAAGTTTAAGTTTAAAAAATATATTTTATTGATTTTTTACAGAGAGGAAGGGAGAGAGATAGAGAGCCAGAAACGTCGATGAGAGAGAAACATCAACCAGCTGCCTCTTGCACACCCCCTACCAGGGATGTGCCCGCAACCAATGTACATGCCCTTGACTGGAATCGAACCCGGGACCTTTCAGTCCACAGACCGATGCTCTACCACTGAGCCAAACCGGCTTCGGCAAAGAAGTTTAAGTTTAAAAAAACGCTCTATCCACTGAGCCAAACCAGTCAGGACTGACCTGTATTTTTTAAAAAAATAGCATCTTCTAACACTCTCTATCCTCTTCCTTTTATTTATTTTAAAGAAGCTTTAAAAAAAAAATTCTCACTCAAGGATGTTTTTTTTTTCAATTGATTTTTTTTTTTTTTTTTGAGAGAGAGAGAGAAATAGTAATTTAAGAGAGAAACATCAATGGGTTGCCTCCTGTACATACCCCAACTGGGAATCAAACTCGCAACCTAGGTATGTGCCCACCTGGGAATCAAACCACAACCTTTAATGCACAAGATGACATCCAATCAACTGAGCGGCCGGCCAGGACTCCCTTTATTTTTCATTGAAGTATAACCACTTTGCATCATAAATGTATTTGCCTATGTCTCAGGACAGGTGTGCTGTCCAGTTCCTGAGCCACTAGCTACATGGGGCTTATGGAGCCCTTGAGAGGTGGCATGTAAAACAGATACCAGATTTGGAAGAGATCAAAATAGTCAATTATCACATGAAACATTTTTTTTTTTCATTGATTGCATGTTGAAATGACATTTTTGGTTAAATACAGTATTGTTTAGTAAAGTTAACTTCATTTGGGTTTTTAACCTTTCCTTATGACTGGCTGCTAGGAAATGTAAAATGATGTGGCTTGTATTAGGTTTCCATCAGATGCACTGCTCTTAATGGAGGGAGGCAAGGGCTGGGGGTGTGTGTCCGACTTCAGACCCTGCTGTCTCCGCTAAATAACATTTCCTGAATGACGGAATCCAAACGTGGGATGCCAGTCCTCCTCCTCCACCGCCTACCCCAGGGATGGATGAAAAAACAAAGACTTCAAGTAAAACAAAAACAACTTTATCGAGGTACAATTTCAATAAATGAAAACGTTTTGCATGTACAGCCCAACAACGTTTAGTTGTGTGACCCCATAACCTAATTTTTACACGATTCCCATCACCCTAAGCAGATGCCTTGCTGCCAGTTTACAGTCCACCCCCAGGGAACCCACTAATGAGCTTTCGATCACGTGTTCAGTTTCTAAGGAGTGAATTCCCCGTCCTGGGGTGCAAACTCCCTGGCCAGCCGGCGCCCCGGGCCATTGCTCCCCCCCGTGGCTTCTGTCTTTCGCTGGGACCCACCCACCATAGACAAATGGGGGCAGCTCAGGTCCCGTTTGTGATTCTCCAGCCCCGCATCCTCCCAGCCACTGCTGGGCAGGTGCCTGGGGATCCCTTCTGGGAACACGCAGGACTGCCTCGCTGCCCCCCACCACCCTGTGAGCACGGCCTGGGGGCTCTCACCTCCCTCCATCCCCCCATCGCGGAGCCTGCAGCCCTGCGCGGCCCCCAGGAGTCGGGTTCCCCGCGCTGCGTTCCAACGTCGCCCTCCAAGAACAATGGCCAGGGCCGCGACGCCAGCGCCAGCCCCGGTGTGGGTCGGGAGGGGCCCCCTGTGCCCCCAAGCCGTCCCCGAGCCGCTCCCCCCAGCTCCGCCCTCATCGCTCCCGCCACTAACCGCCCTCCCGCCCAAACAGCGACCAACCGCCTCCTCTCCCGCCGCCGGCCGCGGGTCACCTGACCGCGCCAGACCCCGCCCCCTCGCGCGGCCCCGCCCCCCGGAGGCCGGGCCCGGACTGCGCAGCCGCAGCCGGGCGGCAGGCACGCGGGGAGCCCGGGCGGCGCGAGGCGCGCGCGTGGCCGCGCTGGGCGGGCGCGAGGCAGCCCGAGGCCGCGCACGCGCACGTGAGCTCGCGCCGCGGGGCCGGCGGGGCGCTCCGGGGGGCGAGCCGGGGCTGCGCGTGCGCGCCCGGCCGGCGCGGGCGGCGCGTGGGAGGCCGGAGGCCGCTGGGAGGCCCGCGAGGCGCGAGGCCCGGCGCGCGAGCCCCCGGGGGCGGGTAAAACCCGGTTGCTGCTGCCCCTTCCCCTTCCCCATTCTTCCCCACCTCCCCTGTCCCGCCCTTCCTCGGTGTTTAACGCCTCCTCCTCCTCCCTTTTAAAACCTAATTCGTCTCTATATTTCTTTGGGGGGGGGTACCCCCATCTACCTTTCGAAGGGCGCAGCGGGTGCGGCGGGCGCCCCTGACCCGCGTCACGCACGCATCCTCTGCACCCCAACAGCTCAGGGCCCCGCTGCACCCCCGCAACCGCCTCCGCCTTGGAGAAGACTTTCCTCGGGGGCTCCCGGACCGCTGCACCCCGCTTTTGTCCCACCCCGCCCCCCCAGGCCCTAACTGCTCCCTCGCAGCTCCCCAGCTCGCGCCGCGAGCCCTACCCGACCTCCGCACTTTCTGCATCTCGGCCTTGCATTCGCTCTCCGCTCCCAGGCCCCTTCTGCTAAAAATCCCTTTCATCCTACATAGCCCCACCTCGGGGGACCCAGATTTGTTTCCTTGGGGGATCTTCCAGCAAAACCAAACGTCTCTCCCGTCTTCCCTGTGTTACTCCCCTCCCCCTCTCCTTTTAGGACCTTCCCCTAGCAAAAGATTACTTTTTCGTTCTCAGATTTGTCCTCCATTCAGGACTACTTTCCAGCAAAAATCCTTCCTGCCCACCAAGAGTCCCCTTTTTGGAGTATCTTTTCATTGAGAACAAACCAACTCAGATCTTCCATTTTCTCTCCCATCTAATATTTTTTCCAACCCTCTTTCCCAACCCCAGCTGGCTTCTCCCAGCAAAACCCTTCCGTTCCCTCCAGGGAGGGGGGCAGTGAAAGTAAGGAAAGAAAGAAAAGAAAAATGACTTTCCCTTAACAACAAAACTTCTTTTCTCCAGTTGACTATTGCTTTCTTCCTTCTCACAATTGCCCACTCCCTCCCACCCCCCAATTTCACGCCTGTGTCTTTGCTTTGGGGATACACCATCTGACGGCTCCTTCCTTTCCACCCCACCACCTGCTTTCAGGGTGAAAGTCGTTGGCCGAGGGCCCTGTATTTACCACCCAGTGTTCCAGGAGGAAATAGCCAATGGTCTGACTGTCACCCGGACTCCCCTCCCTGTGGGGCCTCCCCCGGGCCCCCCTGTGCCCCGGAGATTTCGCTCCTCTCTTGGTGAGTTTCCTCCCTTCGCACGTGTCCGCAGACACCTCCTTTCTCCCAAGGATTTCCAATCCCCCCGGAGACTCTCAGGACCAGCAGGGAGACCATTGCAAGTTGAGGCTTTGGGAAGTTAAGAGGAGAAGGGTGACTTACCCTGAGGGCTGACTCTCTGGAACAGTGCAGACACTTCCTAGATTGGTGTTTGTTTCATTGTTGATTGCAACGCAACTTAGATACCTACAGGGGACAGGCAGCGAGAGAAAGACCCGTTGTGTGATGAACCAACGATCCCCTGGCCTGTCCAGGATGCCAGCCAGTGGAAAAGACTGTGCGGACATGCCAGGACAGTGTTGCTAGAACTGTGTGTGTGTGTGTGTGTGTGTGTGTGTGTGTGTGTGTGTGTCTGTGTTTAGAAGAGACCAGAACACTGTCCTTATGTGAAACCTTTTGAACTTTATTTTATTTGTTAAATATATTTTTATTGATTTTTTTTACAGAGAGGAAGGGAGAGGGATAGAGTTAGAAACATCGAAGAGAAACATGGATCAGCTGCCTCCTGCACGCCCCCTACTGGGGATGTGCCCGCAACCAAGGTACATGCCCTTGACCGGAATCGAACTTGTGTCCGCAGGCAGACACTCTATCCACTGAGCCAAACCAGTTAGGGCGATCTTTATTTATTTTTTTTTAATACGTTTTTACTGAATTCAGAGAGAAAGAGAGAGAAACCTCAATGATGAGAGGCAATCACTGATCAGCTGCCCCTGCAGGCCCCCCTCCTGGGGATGGAGCCTGCAACCTGGGTATGTGACCTTGGCCTGAATCAAACCGGGGACCCTTCAGTCCACAGGCTGACGCTCCATCCACTGAGCCAAACCAACCAGGGCAACTTTTTCATCTTTAAATGCTGACAACGAATTTAATACGTACTTAGAGATAGCGTAGGGTCCTTACAGAGCCTGCTGGCCACCAGATTGGGATTTTTGGTTTAGGGTTTCTCTCTGTGGTAGGCACACATACAGACTGGTACACTCCTGCTGTGCACATGCAGGACCTTTTCTCGTGAGAGCAGCAGTTCTCAAACTGTGGTCTTAGGGCCCCTTTACACTGAAATCACTGAAGACCCCAGAGAGCTTTTGTGCTTGCAGACTATATCTACTGATACTTGTTGTGTTAGAAGTTTAATTCATTTTGAAAATATTAATTTAATTTAAAAGAGCAATAATAAGTCCATTATAGAGTAAGATCATTGACAATTTTATTAAAAAGAGTATATTTTAGCGCAGGCCAGGTGGCTTAATTGCTTGGAGCATTGTCCCGTATACCAGAAAGGTTGTGGGTTCCATTCCCAGTCAGGGCACATACGTAGGTTGCGGGTTCCATCCCTGGTCGGGGTGTGTACTTGGGGAGGTAACTGATAGATGTTTCACTCTTGCATCGCTGTCTGTCTCTGTCTGTCTCTCCCTCTCTCCTTTCCTCTCTCTGTAAAGTCAATAAACATATCCATAAGTGAGGATTTTTTAAAAAGAGTATATTTCAGAACACAAAAAAAATTTAATGAGAATTAAAACAAAAAGATGATCAAAAAAGTAAAAATAAAACCACAACATTTTGTGAGAATAGTGGCATTGTTTTACATGGTTAGGGTCATCTGGATTCTCAGATCTTCTGCACTCAGCCTTGTCCTGTAACTTCTGGAAAGTTTTGCTCCGAATAAAAAGGCAGATAATATCTGAATATCACTATGAGGACCCCACGACTCGCCCCACATCATCGCCCCGTGACAAACGCTATTCTAGATTTTATTTATTTATTAACTTTTTAAAAATATTTTTAAATTGATTTTGTACAGAGAGGAAGGAGAGAGATAGTTAGAAACATCGATGAGAGAGAGTCATCGATCAGCTGCCTCTTGCACACCCCCTACTGGGGATATGCCCGCAACCAAAGGTACATGCCCTTGACCGGAATCCAAAGGTACATGCCCTTGACCGGAATCGAACCCGGGACCCTTCAGTCCCCAAGCCGACGCTCTAACCACTGAGCCAAACCGCTCTCGGCAAGATTTTAATGCTTATTTGCATTTCCTGCTAGGATCAGCTTTTGGAGTGAGACACTTTGGCGTCTCTTTTCTCATTTAGAAAATTGTGTGCAAGAACCTTCCCTGGACAGCACAATGGCAGCCTTCTCATTCCTCCAGGCTTTCTCTCTCCCGATGTGAGCTTTACATTTGCTCTTATAACGGTCTGGTTGGAAGTCTGATGGGACGAGGGATTCTTCCTTGAGGGTTCAATTTAAGAATGTAAGCGCAAGGTCTGCACAGTGACAGTTAGTGTAGCCAATTAGGTTTTACCTGAGGGGAAGTGATTGCCAATTGAAATTAAAAAAAGAATGTAGGTTCTTTTTTTATTTCAATAAACTTTTTTTGTTTTGTTGGACCTCAAAGGGAGGGTGGGGATAAAAGGGAGAGATCAACCAAAGGACTTGTGTGCACACATATGAGCCTAACCTATTGTCAAGGACAGTAGGGGGGTGGGGGCATGAATGGGGGGTGGGGGATTGGAATTGGGGGGGGGGTTGAGGACAAATATGTGATACCTTAATCAATAAAGAAATTTTTTTTAAAAAGAATGTAGGTGCAGAATTAGGGCAGGAGTCCACTCTCACCTGTGGGGTCAGAGCAAAATGGAGTGGTTAAACGTGAGGGTTTAAAAAATATATATCCTCACCCAAGGAGTGAGGATATTCTTTTCTTTAAAAAAAAAAAAAAAAAAAAAAAAAAAAATATATATATATATATATATATATATATATATATATATATATTATTGATTTTTTACAGAGAGGAAGGGAGAGGAATAGAGAGCTAGAAACATCGGTAAGAGAGAAACATTGACCATCTGCCTCCTGCACAGCCCCCACCGAGGATGTGCCCGCAACCAAGGTACATGTCCTTGACCGGAATCGAACCTGGGCCCTTCCAGTTCACAGAGCCAAACTGGTTCTGGCCAGGATATTCTTTTAGAGAGTGGAAGGGAGTGGAGAGAGGGAGAGAGAGAGTGAGTGAGAGAGAGATGTGAAAGAGACACATCAATTGGTTGCCTCCCACACATGCCCCGAGGGGGGGGGGCGCTAGGAGAGCATGATCAAACCTACAATCCCAGTATGTGCCCTTGACTGGAAATCAAACTTTGGACCTTCTGGTGTACAGGCTGATGCTCTAATCAGTGAGCAATACTGGCCAGGGCAAGTGTGAGGGCTTTGAAGTCAGACTTCTTGGGGTTGAATCCTAACCTTGGTTTTGAGCAAGTTACTGAACTCCTCTGGACATTATCTACCTCATCAGTAAAGTTGGGCTAATAATACGGAATGGCCAGATAATTATGAACTCTGAACACATAATAATCTGGCTACTCAGTGTATGTGTGTGTGTCTCCTATATAATAAATAGGGAATATGCTAATTGACCCTCATGCCATCGCAAAAGATGGCAGCGCCCAAGTCAATAAGGAGAGAATGTGCTAATTGACTGCTCCCCCCTCAAAGATGGTGGTGCCCACAGCCACAAGATGGCAGCACCCTGTCCTCTCAGTCCCCCCACCTCCCAGGGCTTGCCCGAGGCTCAGGCAAGCCTCAGATAGCAGCTGCCCAGCCACCCAGGGCCACCTGAGGCTCAGGCAACCAGGGCCGGCCGAGGCTTGTGCTGCCGGCAGTGGCAGCAGCAGGGGTGTGATGGGAGTCACCTCCCACCCCTGAGGGCTCCTGGACTGTGAGAGGGGGCAGGCTGGGCTGAGGGACCCCCTCTAGTACATGAATTTTCATACACCGGCCCTCTAGTATACACACATATACCTATACCTATACCTATACCTATACCTGTACATATACATATACATATACATACACACATATATATGTATATGTATGTATGTATGTATATATGTGTGTGTGTGTGTGTGTGTGTGTGTGTGTATACTAGAGGCCCGGTGCATGAATTCGTGTATGGGTGGGGTCCAGCCAGCCTGGCTGGGGGGTGGAGGGGACATGGGCAGTTGGCTGGCCTGCCTGCTGGTTGAACTGGTTGAGGGGACAATTTGCATATTAGCCTTTTATTATATAGGATATACACTGAGTAGCCAGATTATTATGCGTTCAGAGATCATCATCATCTGGCCACTCAGTGTAGGTAGCTCCTTGTGGCTGTACCTGTCATTAGTGCAGATTTGGAACATTTCCATCAGCACGGAACATTCTTTGTGCCTCAAGGGGTATATAAGTGATTGCCTGGCTCGTGATAAAACCTCGGTAAACGTTTGTTGCCACTGTTATTATTATCATGATTATGATAGGGGCCATGCAGGAAGACAAATGAGGAAAATGGGAACTGGAAGCCATAATCCTCTCCAGAGATGGCAGTTGTCCTCATTTCTATCTATGGATAACTGTTGAGCAATAGCACGTCTACTGCTTTTCAAGAGAAGCCAGAAATCCACACATTTAGTTGAATTGTCTCCATTTAAAAGAAGTGTTGATGACTAATGCATTTTTTTTACAAAACACTGTGTAGGCCAAACACAACAGGCCTGCAGTTTACAATAATGTTCGGAGTGGGAAAATAAGGAAAGAAAGTAAAAGCTGCGAGTCTCCCAGCTCCCAACAAGCTAATGTCACTCAGGCGTGTTCGTTCACTCTCTCCCTGGTAACGTCGATGCAGAGAGGAACAGAAAAGGTGGCCCTGGGGGCTGGGGCGGGGGTGCGAGGACAGGGAGACTGATAGAACAGGAGGTTGGGGCCTTTCAAAGAGGAAGAGAGGTGACCCAATGGAACCCTGTCCCTCGTCCATGAGAGGGATGCTGAGAGCCTTTGGCCAGAGTTCTGTGCCAGGCAAGATGTTGTGGGAAGTAGAGATGCATGAGGCAGATTCACAGCCATCCTAGAGCTGTGGCCTGGGTGAAATGGGGAATCTGAAAGGTCCCTAACTCCTGGGGCCACTGGAGAAAGCGGGAAGTGGATTATCAGGCACGTGCTTCTCAGAGTTCCGGGCAGGGCACCATAACCTCGGACTCGGTGATGTTGGGAGTGTTCTTGGTGGCAGAGGGGGCATGTAGGCCTGATTTGGCAAAGCTTGGTAAAGCTGAGTAGAGAGAGCTGGGTCAAGGGAAACCGATGAGGGAACTACACTCAGATGTCTCCAGGGCATGTAAACGAGCGACGTGGGAAAGTGTGAGAGAAAAGGGAGTGGTGGAGACTATGGCGAACTGCACAGTCCGTGCTCTGTCTCAAGGCAGCTGCAGCTTCTCGGCTCCAGCCAGTTCTTGCTTTGCAAGACTGTGGACTCAGCCCTGGCCGATATGGCTCAGTGGATAGAGCGATGGCCTGTGGGCTGAAGGGTCCCAGGTTTGATTCCACATAACAGAGTTGTGGGCTCAATCCCCAGTGTAGGGCATACAGGAGGCAGCCAATTGATGATTCTCTCTCATCAGTGATGTTTTTATCCCTCTTTTCCTCTCTCTTAAATATGTTTTTTTAAAAAGAATTTCGTAAAAAAGAATGTGGACTCAGTATTGACCAATCCTCAAATATCTCTCCCCTCCCTCCATTTTTACATAGAAATTGGAAAGTCTTACTTTAAAAAAAAAAAAAAAGTTTTTTTTTTTTGTTTGTTTGTTTTTAATTTTTAGAGGAAGGGAGAGAAAGAGAAACACTGATGTGAGGAAACACTCCACCCGGTCTTCTACAGAGTACTGATGACACCCAACCGATGGAGCCATATTGGCCAGGGCTGGAAAGCCTTATTTTAATGAGAAATCTGTAGAGCCTGCCATGTCCAATGTGGTATCCACTATCATTTGTAGCTATGCAAATTCATATTTAATGAAAATAAAACAATATAATTCCCAGTCACACCAACTGTATTTCTGGTGCTCATTAGCTACTTGGGACTGGTAGCTATCGGTAGACAGTACCGATTTAGAACATTTCCATCAGCACGGAAAATTCTTTTGGACAGTGATGCTCTGGCCAAAAGAATTCTGACAGGGTTTTCAACCTGAAAACGAATTGAAAAATGTTTAAATTCACTGCAAGCTAAATAAAACAGCTTTGTAGAACAGGTACATCCTATATAACAGAAGCCTAATTGTCCCCTCTGGTGGTCGTTAGACCGAGTTCAACCGCTCACTATGACGTGCACTGACCACCAGGGGGCAGCATGGCACTGGCAACAAACCACAGTGGAGGCGCTGCCAGCCCTGATGGGCCCCAATGAGAGTAGGATTGTGGCAGGATGGTGTGGCAGGTTGGTGTAGCAGGTGCCAGGCCAAGGCGAATGTGAGCAGGGGCCCAATCGCCATGCCAATTCCCTCCCCCCCGCCAGACAGCAACCAGCAGCAGCAGTGGGGGGGCCTGCCCCTGATAGATCATCCCACAGGTGGGATGCTGGAGCAGGTTAGGGGGCAGCACCAGGCCAAGGCAGGGTGCCAGGCAGGGCTGTGAGGCTGGGGGCGCAAGCTGGGGCCCCATCTCCGCAGGCCACCCCGAGGGCCACCCGTGTACAAATTTGTGCAGTGGGCCTCTAGTGTATTCAGATTGTCCCCTCCCCTCCAAACAATGCCTCAGTAAATATCATTTATCTAATGTGACCTAAGGCTACAGTCTAGAGCTGAATGGCAGGTCACTTGCCTAAGAGGTGGTAGCGTTTCCCAGGAGAATCCCTTTCTTTTCCTACCTTACCAGCCCTAGAATGATGGGCCTTTTTTTTGTTTTGTTTTGTTTGTTTTTAAAAAAAAATATATTTTATTGATTTTTTTTTTTTACAGAGAGGAAGGGAGAGAGTTAGAGAGCTAGAAATGTTGATGAGAGAGAAACATCGACCAGCTGCCTCTTGCACACCCCCTACTGGGGATGTGCCCGCAACCTGACTGGAATCGAACCTGGGACCTTTCAGTCCGCAGACCGACGCTCTATCCACTGAGCCAAACTGGTTTGGGCGATGGGCCGTTTTTAAAAGAAAGAAAGTTAAATTGGCTTTGGTTCCCAGTGTTAACTTAAATTGGTCATTAAACTATGAAATGAGGCATAAATGATACATGTGTTCCTAAAGCTTACAGTTCTTGTGCCTCCAGAAAGCCCAAATCAATTTGCAAATTAAATATAAACAAAGCAACCAGACCAATATAATTCAAATTAAGGAGAGAGTTGCTCTCAAGTGCTTCCTAAAGACAAGCATATTCCAGACTGCCACACTGGCCCTTTTGGGTTTAGCAGGCCCTGTGATGTCTTATTCCTCCCCTCCCTCTTCTCTGAACTGCAGCAAAACCTGTTTGTGCCGTGATGTCTGTTGGCTTTTAGTTGAGCCCAAAGGCCTCATTATGAGCTAAGGCCACCTGTTTCCTCTTCTCGTTGGCCCATGGCAAGCAAAACAGTCCTTTTTGGCATTCGTGCAATTACAAGCATTCCCTGGGCATGGAAGCCAAGTAGTACTGGATAATCCAGTAATCCAAATATACTGATTCCTTCTTTTACCCTGTTTCCCCGAAAATAAGACAGTGTCTTATATTATTTTTTGCTCCCAAAGATGCGTTAGGTCTTATTTTCAGGGGATGTCTTATTTTTCCATGAAGAAGAATACGGTACGCATTTATTGTTAAATGAAAATAAAGGAAATTTATTACCTGTATATGGCACAGTAGTATAGTAGTTGTCAACACAAACCAGACAAACTGAGAATCCTACAGTATCAAGAATTTACTCATTTATTCAATGACAATCATGTCATCATCTTCTGGAACATCATCATAACAATCCAGTTCCTGAATTTCCTGGTGAATTTCTTTGACTCCATTTCTTTCAGAATCAGTGGACCAAATCTCTCATGTTTAGCCTAGGGGGGCCTTATTTTCGGGGGAATGCCTTATATTTCACTTAGAAGGAAACCTGTAAGTAGGTCTTATTTTCGGAGGATATCTTATTTTTTGGGAAACACAGTAGCTTATTTTCAAAATGAAAATACAGCCGGAACTGGTTTGGCTCAGTGGATAGAGCGTCGGCCTGTGGACTGAAAGGTCCCGGGTTCGATTCCAGTCAAGGGCATGTACCTTGGTTGTGGGCACATCCTCAGTAGGGGGTGTGTAAGAGGCAGCTGATCGATGATTCTCTCTCATCGATGTTTCTAACTCTATTCCTCTCTGTAAAAAAAAAATTAAAAAAAAAATCAAAATGAAAACACAAAATAAAAAATTCCCCACCCAAAAGAGTATTTGGGTGGGGAATGCCTACAGAGTTCCATGGACCACAAACCCAGCCCCACTAGAGCTAGCAGGTAGCTATGTACACAGAAGGCACCAGCCCCACTAGGGCCAGCAGGTAACTGTGTACACAGAAGGCGCCAAAGTTTGTTGACTTGAATTTATCTGTTGACAGAATAAGAGCAAGTTCGAGATTGGGTTGCTTTGCTTTCTGGTAAAGGATGTAAATATTAAGTGTGGCCTTTGGACTTCTGGCTGGCCCGCGGAGGCTGTGACCGGACCAGTGTGTCCTCTGGACTATGGAGCGTGTTGGAAAGCAAGCGAATCCAGAGACATTCTGCCCACCTCCCGGCTGCACTTTTGTGTTTTTCGCTGACACGGGGCGTCCTGCAGTGTAATTTATGGGCAGTCAGTGTTGTGCCGGAGTAAGAACACAGGCTCTCAAGTCAGAGGATCTGGGCTTAAGACCTCGCTCAAATGCTTGTTAGTACGTGACTTTGAACACATTACTTAGCCTTTCCTTCTCTGCAGTGAAAGTGATAATAGAACCCACCTTGGGGTTGTTGTGAGGGGTGAATGAATGCATGTGAAGTACTTGGCGTGATCCCCGATGAGGAGAAAAGGCTTAATATTTTATTTCAAATAATGCTATATATATATAAATAACATAATTTTTAGATCCTCACTGAAAGACATAAGGACATGTTTATTTTTAAAAAAATATTTTTATTGATTGCAGAGAGAGGAAGAGAAAGGGAGAGAGAGTTGAAATATCGATGAGAGAGAATCATTGATTGGCTGCCTCCTGCACGCCCCCTACTGGGGATCGAGCCCACAACCCTGGGTGAGTGCCCTTGACCGGAATTGAACCTGGGACCCTTCAGTCCGCAGGCTGATGCTCTATTCATTGAGCCAAACCGGATAGGGTAGGATATGTTGCGGGGAGAACGAGAAAGAGATGAGAGAGAGAGAGAGAGAGAGAGAGAGAGAGAGAGAGAGAGAGGGAGAGAGAAATGTGAGAGAAATATGGATCAGTTGCCTCCTGCATATGCCCTGACTGAGGGATTGAACCCGAAACCTGGGATCGAACCCGCAGCTTTTGGTATGGGTAGATACTCCAACCAACTATGCCACCTGGCCAGGAAATAATGCTTTCTATTTTGTTAGCTTGTTTTTATTGGGAGAGGAGGAAAGAGATGGGTTCTGCACTTCGGAGTACTCAACCGGTTTATAGCAGTGCTCCAGGAGAACGTTAGAATTGGAGAAAGTCATTTTGCCTCAGAATATACACTTCTATAGTTCACATCCCCTTCTCTGTAATTTAGAAACCCCAAAATATCTTTGAGTGCCCAGACGTCTCAAACCTCATTTTGGTGGCCAAATCTGCACTTACACATCGCTCTTTATTTTTTCCCATTGCTCTAATCACAGGTGTCCGAGCGGAAATAGCAGTTTGGTTAGGATGTGCTGCCCCAGACCTATGTGGGTTATTTAAATATGGCACATACATGGATTCACCTTTCTAAATCCCCCACATTTTGAATTCTGAAACTCATTTAGGCCGCAGAGTTGTGGTATGGGTTTGTGGACGCGTATTCAACTTTCATTTGAGCAACCTCAGTAGGCTCCAGACACAGACAGGCAGACAGGTGCATATGTGAAATGCAGGTGTCGAGGGCTCAGCTGTTCTATTACATCTCAACATGGGCAGTTTGAAAACAGTAGACACTGACAGCCTAGGAACCCAGGCCTGAACTCCGGTTATTCTAAGGTCCACTAGATTTGCTCACAGGGAGTCATTAAGCATTTTTTTAAAAATACATTTTATTGATTTTTCACAGAGAGGAAGGAAGAGGGATAGAGAGCTAGAAACATCGATGAGCATCAAGCATTTTTTAAATGTCCAGGTATGGACAAAATTATTCATAATAGCCAAAATGGATACAACCCAAATGCCCATCAAAAGATTAATGGTTTAAAAATGTAGCATAGCCAAAACCGGTTTGGCTCAGTGGTAGAGCATCTGTCTGCGGACTGAAAGGTCCCAGGTTTGATTCCGGTCAGGGGCATGTACATTGGTTGTGGGCACATCCCCGGTAGGGGGTATGCAGGAGGCAGCTGGTCGATGTTTCTCTCTCATTGATGTTTCGAACTCTCTATCCCTGTCTCTTCCTCTCTGTAAAAAAAAATAAAAATAAAAATAAAAATAAATCAATAAAATATATTAAAAAATAAATTTAAAAATGTAGCATAACTAGACAATGGAATATTATCTACATTAATAAAAGTATAATATGCTAATTAGACCAGACAGCCAAACAACCTTCCAGATGTCCTTCCGGACAAAGCCGGGGCTGCGAGGGCCCAGCCCCTTGCATGAATTTCAAGTTCAGCCATAAAAAGGAATGAATGGTACATGCCACAGTGTGGATGACCTTGAACATGCTGCGCTTAGCGGAAGAAGCCAGACATAAAAGGCTGCATGCTGTTTGATTTCGTTTGTATGAAGCGGATGGCTCTCTGAATGGCCATGCTTTGTTTACGTGCCTTGTAATTGTTTCTTGGAAAACTGAACATGTTGAATATTATAATGGGTCACTCTTGGAGTAGATTCACTACTCCCCACCCCAGGGTTTGGGTTGCAATGATTTATTTGTTTATCGACTTTTCTAGACTTTTAAAATAAAGACTACATTCTTTGCCATGCGGGGTCAGTGGTTTGACAGGGAGGTCCTTAACTGCCCAGAACGTAGCAGAAATTGCCCAGTGTTTGCAGGTGGGCTCTGTGGGTGTCGGGACACGCTTTCAACACTCAGTGGGCAGCTCACAACCTTCACCTTCACTTCCTGGTTGCACAGAACGGAGGTCAGCCAGAGGTGCGAGCTTAGAGCCTTTTCCGGTCTTTTCTGAGCATGTGCCTACCCTGGGCACATGGTCTAGGTTCCCTGAAATAAGGTTTTTAGATTTTTATTTTATTTTTTAATGAACTAAATTCTACAGTTTAAGTTAGGGTTCACTCTCTGTGTGGGGTAGTTCTATAGGTTTTGGCGAATGTATCTGTCATTGCGGTATCACACAGAGTCATTTCACTCCTCTAAAAATCCCTCCACGTTCCACCTGTTCACCTCCCCTCACCCCCACCCCCAACCCTTCTTTTTATTGTCTCTATAGTTTTATATTTTCCAGAATGTCCTATAACTGGAACCATACACTACATAGCACTTTCAGACTGGCTTCTTTCCCTCGGCAATATGCACCCATGGTTCCTCCATGTCTTTTCATGGCTTGAGATCTCCTTGCTTTTCATTGTATGAATGTAGCACTTGTTTATCCATTCTCCTCTTGAGGGACATCTCTGTTGCTTTAAGTTTGGGCAGTACGAATAAAGCTACTATAAGCATTTGTGTGCAGGTTTTGTAGGGACGTAGGTCTTTAACTCATTGAGATAAGTAGATACCTAGGAGTGTGCTGGCTGGATCGTATGGTAAGACCCTGTTTAAACTGGTAAGAAGCCGCCAGAGGGGAAGCTTTCCGTGCCCTTACTCCTCAAGCGTCTCAATCTCCAGCCTTTCCTCCCAGCTTTCTGTGGCTGGTCTGTTGTTGGCCCCAGATAATATCCTTTGCCCCAAGCTGTAGCAAATGGTTCATTGTTGTTGTTTTTTTATGTTTTAAGCACACCCACCCCCTCTCCCACCTCATAGCTACTCTCTGCCTTGAGAGAATTCCAAAGTGGGCAAGATCAAGGCAAGACCTTCGAGTTAGACCTTCAGGAGCCATTCCACAGGGGGAGACAGACAACTTCAGTTCTTTGAGAACAAGGTCCTCTATGCTGCCTCCACACCAGGAACCCACACCAGAACAGTCTAGGGAAGGAGTGGGACAGGGATGAGTTACAACGACACAGGCCTCTCTGCCCAGGCATCATCTGCCTTTTTCTTAATGAGGGCTCACTTAGTTGCTCTACTGTTTTCCAGAGTTGCAATAGATGCCACAGCTGGGAACTTTTAAATTCACTAATTCCTCTACTTCCTACAGAGGTCTATTAGATAGTCTATTTCCTCTTGAGTCAGTTCTGGTCATTTGAATCTTTCTAGGAATTTGTTCTAACCTAATGTACCTAATTTGTTGGCATGCATTTATTCATAATATTCCTTTATAATCCTTTTTTATTTTTATAAGGTCATTTAGTGATATTTTCTCTTTCATTTCTAATTTTAGTAATTTGATTGGTTTTTTTTTCTCTCTTTCTTTTTTGGGGATAAATTCTGCCAGTTTAGATGTTCCATAGTTAGATTCTCTTAGCATGGATACTTAAAGTGTGAATTTAATCATTATCTCTTTCTTTTATCCAAATGATTCAAAACTTGTAGTAGTTTTTGAGCCAGAGTCTATGAGGTAGACTCAGACTTTGTCTGAAAGTCTATATTGCTCCCTCGTGAACAGTAGTTTTCCCACGTTGAGTTCTGTGCTGACTCTCCTCCTCACTTCCTCTGCTGCTGTTTCCCTTGCCCTTCAGCCTTGTTTCTGTTGGGAAGTTTGCCACATCAACCTAGTCATCATCCCATGTAGACTGTTTGCCTGTTTGCTTTTTTCTGGTAGTTTTCAGGGTTTTCTCTTTGTCTTTAGTGTTCTGCAGTTCTGCGTGTCAAGGAGTGAACTAGTATTTATTTATTCTGCTCTAACCTTGCAATGCTTGATTATTAACCATATATCTTCCAAGAATCATAACTTTTAAGTTTGGATTCACGTATTCCTGTAGCTCTGGAAATTCCTGCACCGTCATCTCTTTAATGTCTCTCCTATGATCTCCCCTCTTTCCTTTTAGGCATTTCCTGTTAGGCATTTGCTTCTTCTCCATTCATATTTTCTCAACTTCTCATTCATACATTCATTTATTTATCTCTGTGCTGCCTATCTCTTTATTTCCTTGGTTTGCTCTGCCAGTTCATTGTTACTCTCTCAGCACTGTCTAATCTGCTGTTTAACCTTCATTGAATTTTTAATTTGAAAGTCTTGCAATTCTAGAAGTTCCATTTGTTTCTTTTTTTAAATGTTTGCTCTTGTCACATACTGACTTCTTTTCTTACACTATGTTTTGTTGTCTCCCGTGTCCTATTTTTGGGATGTTTCTCTAGGCCTGTGCGCCATTTTTCTCTTTAGTTTTCCTGTGAATGGCACGGCTCCTCTGGGGGCCCAGAGCTGCGTTTCCTGTCACCTCCAGGTCCCAACCTCCAGTGTAATGCTCTTTTTTTTTTTTTTTTTTTTTTTAAAGCCATGAGCTTTTTATTTTATTTTATTTTATTTATTTTTTAATATATTTTATTGATATATTTTATTGATTTTGTACAGAGAGGAAGGGAGAGAGAGAGTTAGAAACATCGATGAGAGAGAGTCATCGATCAGCTGCCTCTTGCACACCCCCTACTGGGGATATGCCCACAACCAAGGTACATGCCCTTGACCAGAATCGAACCCAGGTCCCTTCAGTCCCCAAGCCAACGCTCTATCCATTGAGCCAAACCGGTTTCGGCTGTAATGCTCTTTAATAGAAATATACTCTGAGTCCTATGTATAATTTTATTTTATTTTATTTATTTATTTTTAATTTTCATTTTATTTTATTATATATATAATTTTAAAATTTCTAATAAGCCACATTGAAAAATAAAAGAGGCAACTGAATTTAAATAACAATGTATTTAACCCTCTAGGTACAAAGTATTCTCACTGTAACGTGATCAATATAAAAAGTTATTGTTTTTCTGAACTAGGTCTCCCAAACCCAGTGTGTGTTTTACACTCACAGCACATCTCAGTGTCAGGCCAGGCCCGTTTGAGTGCTTTGTAGCCACATGTGACTGGTGGCTGCCGAGCCGGACAGCGGCTCCAGCCCATAAGGCTGATTTCCCCTTGTGCTCACACCTCTGGCTTTGAGTTTTCTCACTGCTGCTGGCACTTGGGGTTTTAACTGTCTCTTGAGCTTGGCTGTGTATTAAAAATCATCTTTTCTCACATTTCGATGCTGTTTATAGCTGGAAAAGTCAGTTCAGCCCACCGTGTTGCTGGGAGTCCTTCCCTTTACTCCTTATAACCCCTTTATGATGGAAGCTGTTCTTAAGCCCATTTTACAGATGAGAAAACTGGGTCTCGTGGAGCTTAAGTGCCTCCCAGGGTCACGTGGCTATTAAGTGTCAGAGAACAGACCCAAATACAGGTCTGTTGGAATTCCAAGTCCAAGTTCAATCCACTACACTGTGTTGCCATCTTATAATTTTGATCCCGCCCTGTTCATTTTTAGGAATTAGAGACCAAGAGTTCTCTCCTCCCTGGATCCTTCCACAGCTGTGCTCATCTGGGGAGTAATTCTTGGCCAAATCCTGGCAGCAGATAACCATGGACCAGTACAGCCTTGGGGATGACGGCGCCCTTCCATCCAAGATGCACCTCCCTTCCTTATCCGAGGGCCAGGGGCTCAACTGCAGCGACACCCTCAGCCGGGACCTGGGCCCCAGCGCACGAGACCTGCTCTACGCTGGCCTGAGTGGCCTGGACCTGGACCCCAGCCTCCCAAAGCCCGGCGTGCCCAGCGAGGCCCTGGAGGACAATTTAGACGCAGCGTCCCTGTACTCGGGGAAGGACAGTGACTCCGCGAAGGTGCTGGAGGAGTACACAGACCCGGAATCGCAGGCCTCCTTACAAGGTAACGCTGTCCCTCTGGGTCCCGGGGCCTGGCCCCCAGGGGGCTGGCTCTGCATGACCGGTTATGGAAATGTCTCTCCACAGATGAATAGGGAGCAATACCCTATTCCCACTTGGGAATTGCTCCCAACTTCCTAGTGGAGAACACGTGTCACTGGTGCCAGGGAACGATGCTGAGAAAGGGGCTGGTTGGGGATCTCCTGATCTCCCGAGTGGTGTGGGCAGACCTTTGCTTGCATGGGAGGCGTTCCTCTCCGTCGCCACTTCTCAGAGGCTCTTCCCACTTCCAGAATGAGCCGGGAGCCTGCCCACCTGCTGCTTCGAAACTTCCCACACCCGGTGGCTTTACCCGTAAAGTGGGGGGACAGTGACACCCTCTTCCCCCAGAGTACCAGTGAGAGAAAGCAACAGAAGCAGCACGGCCGACTGTAAAGCTCTGGGCAGAGGAGAGTCGTTTTGTTATTTTACCCACATGGTTAGAGTGCATTTCAGACAGCCCGTCCGTTCGTTTTGAAATCTTTCTCTTCAGAGATGGAGGAAAAAGGAGAACTGCTGTGATGAGTGGTTAAAAGATCCCAACAGTTTAGATGAGGAGAAACAGGCCGTCATTGAACCTCCTTTTGCCTTGCCTCCAGGCTTCCCCGCAGGATAAATTCTGTGTTTGTCTCCCATCCTCTTTATGGTCGAGGGAGGTTGCTTCGACGGGTTGACTGACCAGAGCGCTCTGAGGTTTATAGCCACACTGTGCGCCTGGAAGGCACATCTGACACAGCCGCCCTGCGAGCACGTCAGCCTTCATTGGAACGGGCGGCTCCCACAGGGTCCCGGAGACTTGCTGAAGTGAAAGCCTTCTGAGCCCCCACCCCGCATGCACTGTAGAAGGCGGGGCTTGCACCGTGTGGGAACAGTGGCTAAACGTGGCGTCTGAGTGTTGTAGGCAGCAGGCTAGGCCTGGGGTACAGTGATGAGGGTTTTTCAGTGCAGGCCACAGAAATGACCTGTAAAGTGCTGGTAAGTGCAAACATGTGTGCATTATGCTGGGCAGGAACGCTTTAGCTTTCCCCTGGTTTTCTTTTTCTTTTTATAAATATGTCTTATTGATTTTTTTACAGAGAGGAAGGGAGAGGGATAAAAAGTTAGAAGCATCCATGGGAGAGAAACATCGATCAGCTGCCTCTTGCACACACACACACACACACACACACACACACACACACACACTGGGGATGTGCCCACAACCAAGGTACATGCCCTTGATTGGGAATTGAACCCGGAACCCTTCAGTCCACAGGCTGATGCTCTACCCACTGAGACAAATCAGTTTCGGCTTTTCCCTGGCTTTCATAGGGGTCTATGCACCTCCTCCCCTGCAGTGTTACAAATCATTAGTCTAACTCAGCTTTTCCTAATTTGTTTTAAGTATATACATATTTTTTATTGATTTCAGAGAGAAAGGGAGAGGGAGAGATAGAAACATCAATGATAAGAGAGAATCATTGAACGACTGCCTCCTGCACGCCCCCAACTGGGGATTGAACCCTCAACCCGGGCATGTGCCCTTGACTGGAATCAAACCCGGGACTCTTCAGTCCCCAGGCCAACACTCCATCCACTGAGCCAAACCAGGTAGGCCCTAATTTGTTTTAAACTTGAAGTTTTTTATCTCATTTTTGAAAAAGGGATCTACTGAACATTAAATTTTTATTCTTTACACTTCTCTACCATAAATTTAGGTCCATATAAATGCATATACTTACATGAATCTTGTGTTGTTTGGCCATATTCTTGTCTTTAGGTTTCTATAGTCTTTGTGAACAACTCTGCACATCAAGTTTTGCTTTTAGTTAGTTCTTTGGACATCTTTTTTTTTTTTTTTTTTAAATATATTTTATTGATTTTGTACAGAGAGGAAGGGAGAGAGATAGAGAGCTAGAAACATCGATGAGAGTCATCGATCAGCTGCCTCCTGCACACCCCCCACTGGGGATATGCCCACAACCAAGGTACATGCCCTTGATGGGAATCGAACCCGGGTCCCTTCAGTCCCAAAGCCGACGCTCTATCCATTGAGCCAAACCGGTTTCGGCTGGACATCTTTTTTAAAAAAATGTTTATTGATTGATTTTAGATAGAGAGAGGAAGAGAGAAAAATATCGATTTGTCATTCCCCTTGTTTATGCATTCATTGGTAGCTTCTTGTATGTGCCCCGACCGGGGATCAAACCTGCAGCCTTGGTGTATCGGGACGATGCTCTATCGACTGAGCTACCTGGTCGGGGCCCGAACATTTCCCTCCAAGTCAGTTTGCCGCCAGAGAACATACAGTGTTAGAGCTTCTGCAACAATTGCTCTCTGGGAAGAGCCAGTGCCTTCCCGGACCAGTGACTCTGCCTATTTTTCCATGTCCCTGCTAATTTTTCAAAACTACAATTTGTTTTCTAATTTAATAGTTGCTTTAATGAGCATTTGTTTTAAAAGTAACTTAGCAAGGCCAGAGCTTTCCCCTGAGGGAGGCCTGTTTTTCCTCATTTAAACTGTTGGAACCGTTTAATCACTCATCACAGTAATTCTCACATGAAGAAGATGTAAACCAGGCAAGTTAAGTGACAGATGGTCCACCCCAGAGGCACAGTTGGGACAAAAGTCTGGCTCCTTCCCGCTGTGTTTCTCACAGAGACTGCCATCTGGGGTCCTTTAGTGCCGCCCCACCCCCTCCCCCGTGCCCTGGCCTGTGGCATTCAGGGGTCCTGCCTCTGAGCTTCCTAGCCCAATGGTGAGTTCTCAGCTCGCTCTCTCATGTGGGCCATTCCATCCTGAAGACCCTCCAAGGGGCAGAAAGACCTCCCGTGACTCAGCCATCCAACAGATGGTTACTGAGCGCCTACGAGTGCCCGGATGGGAAGACCAGAAGCTGGAGCAGGGAGCCCTCGGAGGCCTGCGTCCATGCCCTGAACAGCTCTAGTGAAGTGACACCAGCTCCCTTTCCTCTTTATATATATATATATATATATATATATATATATATATATATATATGTGTGTGTGTGTGTGTGTGTGTGTGTGTGTGTGTGTGTGTGTGTTTCGTTGATTTTTTTACAGAGAGGAAGGGAGAGAGATAGAGAGTTAGAAACATCAGAGAGAGAGAGTCATCGATCAGCTGCCTCCTGCACACCCCCCACTGGGGATATGCCTGCAACCAAGGTACATGCCCTTGACCGGAATTGAACCCGGGTCCCTTCAGTCTGCAGGCCGACACTCTATCCACTGAGCCAAACCGGTTTCGGCTCCCTTTCCTCTTTTGTCACCAAACCCAGCCCTGTCCCTTGGAGCCATCCACTCCCTCCTCCACACGCTGGCCCTTCAGATGGCTGACATCACCCCTCTCCCCCAGAACAGTCCCAGCCCCTTTGCCGGTTCCTCCAGTGACATCATTCATAAAAATACCCTCTTATCCTATCATTTTACCCAAGGGATGCAGGAAACATGGCAGTTCAGATACACAAGAAGAAGAAAATGAAAATGGCCTGTCAGTTTATCCTCTCTGTTTTCTGAATACATTTCTTTTTCTACAACTGGGACAGTCTGTTTTGCAACAGGCTGCTTTTTCTGGCGTTAGTGCAGTATGAACATCCTTTCGTGCCATGGAGCATTTTTCTCCAGTTTTATCTGCAGTGTGTGTGTCATATACCATTGGCCACTAGGCCGTGGCCCGCAGGCCCCCCTGTCAGGTGTCAGTCGTTTCTAACGTTTGTCCAGGAAGAACAATGTGGCCGTTGAGTCCCTTGCAGCAAACTCTACTTTCATTAATTCCCTTAATTAAAAACCCAAAAGGAGGCCGAAACTGGTTTGGCTCAGTGGATACAGTGTCAGCCTGTGGACTGAAAGGTCCCGGGTTCGATTCCGGTCAAGGGCATGTACCTTGGTTGCGGGCACATCCCCAGTAGGGGGTGTGCAAGAGGCAGCTGATCGATGACTCTCTCTCATCGATGTTTCTAACTCTGTCCCTCTCTCTTCCTCTCTATAAAAAAATCAATGAAATATATATTTAAAAAAAAAAACAAAAAAAACCCAAAGGAGAATCGGCTGGAAGAAAGGATTTAGACTCTTAAGGTGGTGGAGTGTGTGTTTCCGGATTGCCTTTCTCAGAGTGAAAGGATAGGGTGGTCGTGAAGCCCAGCCCATCTTACCCGGGAGAGCCTCAGGCCGCTGCTGTCCCCCGGAGCCTGGCACCAGGCCTGGGTCTCTCCCGCAGGTGCCCGACTGGTGCCTTCTCTCCCTACCCTGGGCCTAACCCCTGTTTTCTCTGGAGGAAAGCTGCTGAAGTGGGGAGTTCCCGGGAGCATGGCTAGTCAGAGCCTCCGGCCTGCCCCCTGACCGCCCGTGTCTGTGACCTGTGCTTTCTCCTCTGTCCAGAGCTGGGGCTGGGCCCGCTTAAGGCGCCTAAAGACACGGACGAAGGAGGCAGGGCCAGCGCTGGGAGCGCCCGGAAAGGGAAGCGGCAGCACAGCTCCCCGCAGAACCCGCTCCTGGACTGCAGCCTCTGCGGGAAGGTGTTCAGCAGCGCCAGCTCCCTCAGCAAGCACTACCTGACGCACAGCCAGGAGAGGAAGCACGTCTGCAAGATCTGCAGCAAGGCCTTTAAGCGGCAGGACCACCTGTATGTGGGCGTCTGGTCTGCAGCTCTGCAGGGGGCAGGGGCAGGGGGCAGGGGCAGGGGGCAGGGGGCACGGGTGTTCCTGTATCTCGTCCACCCCCTCCCAGATCAGCTTTTCCCACCGGCTGCTGGGGCGTCCCACCTCCGTGCTCCCCAGGTGGCTGTCACCTGGGTCCAGCCATAGACTCCCCTTCTCATTCCGCCAGTGCTCTGGACCAGGGGTCCTCAAACTTTTTAAAGTGGGGGCCAGATCACGGTCCCTCAGAGAGCTGGAGGGCCGGACTATATGAACTACTAATTCCTACTGTAACACCTCGGCTGCGCTCACTGCCCAAAAAACCTGGCGGGCCGGATCAGACTCCTCTGCGGGCCGCATGTGGCCCTCGGGCCGTAGTTTGAAGACCCCTGCTCTGGACGGTCACTGTTCCGAGCCCCCACATCCACACCAGTGAGGAAATTGCTGTGCAGTGTGCAGCCGGGGCCCTTGTGCTGTAAAGACACAGAGTGGCTCGCTCCGGAAGCAGTTCTGGGTCCCTGGGTACCCTGCGGGGTCCCTCGGGGTGTCGGGGCGACGGGTCTGGGGGCCAAGAGGAAAGGTATTGGGATAACCTTTGGGCATGAGAGTGCCTGAAACGCCCGTTTCTAGAACATGACAAGGAAGTGTCAACTCTGGTTTTTCTTTTTTAACTCCTTTCTTTTCTTAGAACTCTTGATTTATTATTATTTTTTTTAATTCTTGATTTTAAAAAGAAAGCCCATGATAAGAGTTAGGGGCAGAAGTCCTCTGTTCTTTTTTTTTTTTTTTTTTAATATATTTTTATTAATTTTTTTACAGAGAGGAAGGTAGAGGGATAGAGAGCTAGAAACATCGATGAGAGAGAAACATCCATCAGCTGCCTCCTGCACACCCCCCGCTGGGGATGTGCCCGCAACCAAGGTACATGCCCTCGACCGGAATCGAACCTGGGACCCTTCAGTCTGCAGGCCGACGCTCTATCCACTGAGCCAAACCGGTTTTGGCAAGTCCTCTGTTCTTGATGTCTGGGAAGTGATGCGCTTTTCTTGCTAGTAAGGAAGGAAAGACAGGCTTTTCTGAAACCAAGAGACTTGCACGCGGGAGGTACAATCCCTGGCATTTTTACAGGGGGCTTTGATTAATTCCCTGTTGTTGTTGTTAATCCTCAACGGAGGATATTTCCCCATTGATTTTTTAGTGAGTGGAAGGGAGGGAGGAGAGAGAGAAAGAGAGAGAAACATTGATATGAAAGAGACACACAGTTTGATTGTATCCGTTACACACCCAACCAGGGCTGGGAATTGAACCTGTAACCCAGGTAACGAACCCTTCACTGGGAATCGAACCGAGACCTTTCAGTGTGCAGGTCAATGCTCTAACCATTGGGAAACACTGGCCAGGGCTGATTCATTTATCTTTTCCTTTACCCTCTTGCCCACTCAGACCCAAAGGAAAGGAAGCTAAGTGCTCATGTCACAAGTTGGTAACAGCTGGGCTAGAAATGGGGTCTCCTGACTCCTTCTCCGCTGCTTCCCTCACAGGGAAGCCCAGGGTTGGCCCGTGGGGAGGGGCTTTGCCATTCCCCGGACCTGCCTCAGGGGCCACATTCACAGCTGTCCACAGGGACTGTCAGGAGCCCAGAGGCTGACTTACTCACTGTGTATGTTTATCATGTATTCATGTAGATAGAACTATGATATACACATAATACACATTTGTACTCATTGATATTTGCAGAAATTGTGGGCACATTTGTCTGTTTTCCAGCAAGTGTTCCGATTGGGCATCTGCTCTTTTCTTTTTGCTGCAGGGGTTCCATGCAGCTGTCTCCTTAGACCCGTGGTTGGCAGACTGCGGCTCCCGAGCCACATGCGGCTCTTTGGCCCCTTGAGTTTTTAGCAAAGGCCAGCTTAGGAGTACCCTAATTAAGTTAATAACAACGTACCTACCTATATAGTTTAAGTTTTAAAAATGTGGCTCTCAAAAGAAATTTCAGTCGTTGTACTGTTGATACTTGGCTCTCTTGACTCATGAGTTTGCCGACCACTGCCTCGGAGGAATCCAAGGGGAAGCAAACGCGCCGTCAAAGGAAGGGCGCCCCCGACCAGCGCCTCTCCCGTGCGCCTGCAGAACTCCTGTTCTCGGGGTGCTCAAAGGGGCTCCTTGGGAAAACGGTTCTGTGGCAAGTAAGGCTGAGGCATCGAAGGTGAAGCAGATGCTTCTCTCTCTGCCGTGTGGATTTTAAAGTTTGCTCCTGTGCGTGGTGAACGTCCCAGGAGCATAGAACGTTCTTTCAAAACTTATTTGCCAGCTGAGCCCACGTCCCCGGGGAACAACTCCGGAGGACTGGTGTTCCTGGGGAACCCACTTTGGGGAACGCTGGCCTGGCTTCCGCTGATTTTTTTTCCGTTAAGGGGTTTGCTTAAAGCTGAGGGAGAGGAGCACCCCGTCCAGATGGCTTCTACCATAGTGGGGGCTGAGGGCAGTTCCTGAATCGGGGTGGGGGGGGGCACCCTTGGGGTCCTGTCAGAGGCAGGCCCTCGCGGAGCATGCTGACTTCCCTCTCGTGTGTGACTGCAGGACCGGGCACATGCTCACCCACCAGAAGACCAAGCCCTTCGTGTGCATCGAGCAGGGCTGCAGCAAGAGCTACTGCGACTACCGCTCGCTGCGCCGGCACTACGAGGTGCAGCACGGCCTGTGCATCCTGAAGGAGGCGCCCGCCGAGGAGGAGGCCTGCGGGGACTCGCCCCACGCCCCCGAGGTGGCCGGCCCGCCCGCGCCCGGCGGCCTGCGGTCCCTGATGCCCCCGGAAGCCAGGTCCCCCAGCTCCCTCCTGCCCAACCGAGACCTCCTGCGCTGCATCGTGAGCAGCATCGTCCACCAGAAGATCCCTCCTCCCTGCCCGGCCCCGGCGGGGCCTTCGGACAGCAGCGAAGGGAGGAGCACGGCCTGTGCCTGCCCACCCTCATCCGGGCCCTCCTGCACCCCAGCGGGCACCCCCGCAGCCCCAGGAGCCCCGGGCACGGACGCTCCCGAGGAGCCGCGTCCCCCGCAGAAGGAGCCCGGCACCGACCTGTTCACCGCCGTCCACTCCCGGCCAGCAGAGACCGGCGGCCCCGACCCGTCTGAGCCGGAGCCGTGGCTGCTCCAGCTCCCACCCGCCCTGGAGGGCTGGCCGGAGGGTGGCCCCCTGCCCGCCTGCCTGCCTCTGTTCCGGGGCCAGACGGGCCCCTCCGGCTCCCAGCCATCCGGCCACAACCTCCAGTGGCTCCGGAACCGGGGCCTGTCCGGCTGCCCCAAGAGCAAAGGGAACAACGTGTTTGTGGTCCACAAGGCGGCCGCGGGGCAGTCCCCCGAGGGCCCGGACTCCGGCCCCGGGCCCAGCAGCGCCTCCCGCAGCCGGGAGCCCTCCCCCAGCTCCGGCCTCAGCCTGGAGGACCTGCTGCCCTTCGCGCCCTCGCTCCCGAAGGCGCCCGGGGAGGCCTCGGGGGACCCCAGGCACGCCAGCGGGGAAGACGACGGCTGGGCTTCCAAAAGGGGCCAGTTTGACGGTGACGCGTTCCCGTGGCAGAGCCCCGGGGAGCCGGGCCTGCAGGACGCCCAGAAGCCGGGCGGGCTCCCGTCGGACGCCGCCCCGCTCCTCCGCCAGCTCTTCCTCAAGTCGCAGGAGTCCCTGGTGAGCCACGAGCAGATGCAGGTGTTCCAGATGATCACCAAGTCCCAGCGGCTCTTCTCGCACGCCCAGGTGGCCGCTGCGGCCTCCCAGCTCCCGGGCCCCGAGGGCAAGCAGGCCGCCCTCACGTCGGGGACGTGGTCGCAGCAGCCCCCGCCGCTGCCGCCCAGCGCCGACTCTCTCCACGCGGGGCCTGGACACCCGGAGCCCGAGGGGCCCCCGGTCCAAAGGAGGAAAACCGCACCTGCTCTCCCCAGGGCCGCCTCTCCCGGCGGCAGCGTGAAATGGGACTCCAAGGGAGGGCCCAAGGCGGCCACCGCCCCGCCGGCCCTCACAGCGCCATCCCTGGACCCTCCCGAGAACCCGGACCTCCCCGCTCTGGCCAAGCAGCTGAGATCTGCGAAGGGGACTCTGGACCTGGGGGACGTGTTCTCGCCCGGCGGCCCTCCGCAGAGCCAGGCAGGTGGGGACCAGCCGCCCGGAGCCCCGGGCCCCGGGAAGCAGGCCCAGGCTGAGCACGGCGCCGCCTCAGGAGCCACGAAAGGCGACAAGGGCTCGGCCTGCACCCGCGGCAGCGGCGGCTACCGGCTCTTCTCCGGCAACCCCAGGGCCCAGCGCTTCTCCGGCTTCCGGAAGGAGAAGGTGAAGATGGACATGTGCTGTGCCGCCTCTCCCAGCCAGGTGGCCATGGCCTCCTTCTCCTCGGCCGGGCCTCCCGCGGATGCCCCCCGGGACTCCAAGTCCAAGCTGACCATATTCAACCGAATCCAGGTACCGCAGGGGTCAGTGTAACCGCAGGGCTGAGCCCCCATCACCGCTCTGCCAGGACATTTCAGCCCCAGAGAACCCCCACTTAGTTGTCACCCTTAATCTCCCACTTCCCCCAGCCCCCGGCCACCAGGAATCTACCTTCTCTCTTTCTCTCTCTGGATTTGCCTGCCCTGCACATTTCATACCGTTGAAATCACACACTGCGTGGCCTTTGTGACGGCTTCTTTCACTCAGCGTGGTGTTCCCAAGCTGGTCCATGCTGCAGCACACATCGGTGCTTCCTTGTCAGGGATGAGTAGTATTCCTTTGTGTGGGCACATCGCGTTTCGCTCATCGCTCATCATGGACCCTTCTTGGTCATTGTGACGAGAGCCGCTGTGAACACGGTGTCCATGTTCTGTGCGGGCATGAGTTCATTTCACTTGGAATCTACCGAGGAGTGGGGTTGCAGGGTCAGATGGTAACCATGGTAACTATGTTTAACCATGTGAGGAGCTGCCCGGCAGTTTTCCAAAGCAGCTGCATCGGTTTAATTCCCACCCACAAGCAGTCGAGGGCTCCGATTTCTCTGAGTCCTCTCTGGCACGTGGTCCCGTGTTATCACAGCCTTCCGCGCGGCTGTGCAGTGCTCTCTCCTTAGGTCTCATTTGCTTTGCTCTGCTGCCTAATGATGTCGAGCCTCTGTGTGCTTATTGGCCATTCGCAGGTCTCCTTTGGTTCAGTGTTTATTCAGATTCTCTGTCCATTTTTTTTTTTAATTGATTTTTAAAGGAAGGGAGAGAGGAAAACGTTGATGTGAGTGAGAAACATTGATTGGTTGTCTCCCATATGCTCCCTGACCAAGGAGTGAACTTGAAACCCAGGCGTGTTCCCTGATCAGGAATCGAACCTGCAACCTTTTGGTGTACAAGACAATGCTCCAGCCAATTGAGCCACTCAGCCAGGTCTTTGACCATTTTTAAATTGGGCTATTTGACTTTTTGTTATTGAGCTATAAGAGTTATGAATACAAGTCCTTATCAGACATATATGACTTCCAAGAATTTTCTCCCGTTCTGTGAGTTTTCTTTTCACTTAAAAAAAAAAAAAAACGTTTTTTATTTATTCTTAGAGGAGGGAAGAGAGACAGAGAGATAGAAACATTGATGAGAGGGGAAACACGAACATTGACAGCTGCCTCCTGCACGCCCCCTGCTGGGGGATCGAGCCTAAAACCCAGTCATGTGCCCTGACCGGGACTTGAACCAGTGACCTCTGGGTGCATTGGTCAACACTCAACCACTGAGCCACAACAGCTGGCTCACTTTCTTTTATATATATATATATATATATATATATATATATATATATATATACTTTTTAAAAAATATGTTTTTATTGGTTTTTTAGAGAAGAAGGGAGAGGGAGAGATATATAGAAAGAAACATGGATGTGAGAAACATTAATCTGCTGCCTCCTGACCAGGATCAGACCTGCAACCTGGGTATATTCCCTGACCGGGAATCAAACCAGTGACCCTTCCATTTATTTATGCATTCATTGATTGTTTCTTGTATGTGCCCTGACAAGGGATCGAACCCAAGACCTTGGTGTATCAGGATACTGCTCTAACCAACTGCGCTAGCCCACAGGGCGGGCTGTCTGGCTTCTGTTGTTGGTGTCATCCAAGAGACCACTGCCTAATTCAAGGTCGCAGAGAATTACACCTGTATTTTCTTCTAGGCGTCGTAGAGTTTTAGCTCTTGCAAGCCTCATTTCTGATATGTTGGCTCAGGCGTATCTTTTCTTCAGGGTGGAAATATCTACCGGCTCCCCCATCTGATGAAGGAGGAGAGCATGGCAGGTGGATGGTAAGTTCAGAAGTCCCTCCCCCTCACCTCTGGGGGAGCACAACCCCTTCTCTTCCATGTGCTGGCCCTGGGGCAGCGAGCTCTGGATGTGTCAGTCTGATGAGGTGTGCCCCAGGCCCTGAAGAATTGGGGTGTCGTCTCCATTTCTTAGGGTTCATCTAGAGTTGTCAGTGGAGGAGACTTACAAAAGAAAAAAGCTGGAATCAGTGATCAGGGACAGAGTCCCATTCTCTCATTCTTCCCCCCCTCCCCCCTTCCGCCCTCGCCATGTCTCCCGCAGTAACCAGCAAAACGGGGGCCCTGCAGACTGGGCAGAGCCCAGGAGCACGTACGTCTGCAAGAACTGCAGCCAGATGTTCTACACGGAGAAAGGGCTGAGCAGCCACATGTGCTTTCACAGCGACCAGTGGCCGTCGCCGCGAGGGACGCAGGAGCAGCAGGTGAAGGGGCACCCGCAGTGGATTCTGGGCTTTCCGGGTTTCTGCCAGGCTCGGGGAGTGACGGACCGGGGCCATTTATCTCAGGATGGAGATGTCCTCTCTCATCTGGGGGAAGCCTGGGGCGGGGCCAGGAGCCCGAACTGCAGGCTGGAGCAGCGCTTCCGCTCCCACTCGCCGTCTCTCCTAAAGAGCCGTCTCCTGTGGTCTAGGTGTTTGGCACGGAGTTTTGCAAGCCAACGAGACAGGTGCTGCGGCCAGAGGGGGATGGGCAGAGCCCCCCCGGGGCCAAGAAGTGCTTGGACAACACGGCCCCTTTGGAGCTCTCCATGTCGGTGCCCGCGGCTCCCACACACCGGGTCCTGGGGAGCATGGCCAAGGTGGGTGCCGTCGGTCCACGGCCTTCCTGCTGCTCTCCCTCCCGGCCGGCCGGCCCCAGCGCCACAGGAATCCTGGCTTGGGAAGAGCGTGGTTTGTGTGTTCGTTCACCCATTCGGCATCTGCTGAGCCTCCCCGGGCTGGGCCCTGTGCAGGCAGTGCCGGTGACACGGTGGTGACCGTGGCGGCCTCTGCCCTGCCTGCTGGGGCTCCCAGTTCAGTGGAGGAGACAGACCCACCCCAGACAGCAATGACCCAGGCTAGGGAGGAAGCTGGGGAGCCCTGAGGGCACCAGAGGGCCAGCCCGAGAGGGTCAGGGAGGACTTCCTGGAGGCAGGGGTGTGGGAGCTGAGACCTGGAGGATCAGAAGGAGTAAGCCTGGCAGGGAGGAAGGGAGATTGCGTGGAGGTGAGAAGATACAGTAAGGTTCGGCCTGTTACTAGAAGGTCCTGCCCAGAACGGTGCACGCTGGACGTGGGGACAAGGAGCCTGGACCCCGTGTTCCTCTCACAGGCGCTGTGATCACTCGGAGGGGAACACATTTTCATTCTGTCACAGTTACTCTGAGTCTCCGGCCCCCACCATTTAAGGGCCAGTCATTGAAACCGGCCTCACACGTTTCCCAAATCCCCTGAGTGGGGACCTCTCCTTGGAGTGTGGGCGCGTGGGAAGGCTCCAGCCTTGACCACCACAGGCAGAGCGCAGGGCCGGCTCGGTGGGCGGCCCTGCCCAGCCTCCTCGGGGAAGGGCGCTCGGCCTGGCCACGCAGGGGGGGTGTGCACGGCACGTTTCCTCTGTCCCCGGCGGCAGCTCCCGTTCCCCGCTCTCGGCCGTCTGAGGACGGAGCTGTGTGGCAGGCGAGCTGTGTGGCAGGTGCCTCAGCGGCCCTTCGGGGTCTGACCTCGCTTCTTCCCCAGGGGCAGGAGAAGGACCTGGAGGAGAGAGACGGCAGGGAGAGCAGCCTGCACACGAAGCGGAAGAAGCGCCCCCAGCACAAGGCGCTGTTCATCCCGCCGCCCCGCCCCACGTTCGGGGAGCCAGGCCCGGGAAGAGGCCCCCAGAGCTGCCTGCGGTCTCCGGTGTTCCTGGTGGACCGCCTCCTGAAGGGGCTGTTCCAGTGCCCTCCCTACACGCCACCCCCGATGCTCAGCCCCATCCGGGAGGGCTCTGGGCTGTATTTCAGCACGCTCTGCCCCACCTCCGCCCAGGCCAGCCCCGACAAGCTCATCGGCACCCGGCGGGGTGAGTGAGGCTGCGGAGGCCCGGCATCCCAGGCGGACCCCTGTTCCCGGCCCGCTCCCGCTGGCGTTCGGTCCTGTGGCTGTGCGTCCCTCTGTGGCCAGCAGCTTCGTAGGTGCTTAGAGTGTGACAGCCATAGAGCCAGTTAGCCGTGCACCCTTCTGCCTGCCCTCCACTCAACTTTTTAAGCAGCTTTATTGAGGTATAACTTACATGCCATGTGAACCACCACTCAAATTGTACCGTGTTTTTTAGTGTATTTGCAGGGCTGTGCATTCCCCTCACAGTCGATTTGAGAGCATTTCATCACCCCTAGAAGGAGCGCTGTCACCCCCACAGCCCCAGAGCCCCAATCTCTCCAGCCCCGGGAAACCACTGCTCTCCTTTCCCCATGGATCTGCCCATTCTGGACATTCTGTATAAGTGGAGTTATACGGGACATTTTGTGTGTAGTTTATTCATTTAGCATGTTTCCAAGGCGCATCCATGTAGGATGGATGGATCCATGTGGGTCAGTGGTTCGTACCTCTATATGGCTGAATAGTATCTGTCTGGGTGGATCACATTTTATCTGTCCATTCATCAGCTGATAAGCATTTATGTTCCCCCGTTTGGGCTTCTATAAGTAATGCTATTATGAACATTCATGGACAAGTTCTGGTGTGGATGTGTATTCATTTTTCTTGGGTAGATACCTAGGAATGGAATTGTTGGGTCATATGATAACGATGTTTAATCATCTAAGGAGTTGCCTGTTTGCAAAATGACTGCGCCATTTTCAATTCCCACCAACACTGTATGAAAGGTCCAGTTTCTCCGCAACCTTGCCAGGACTATTGTCTATCGTTTGCATTGTAACCACATTAGGTATGAAGTGTCATCTCTTTATGGTATTGGTTTGCATTTTCCTGATGGCTAATGATGTTGAGCACCTTTTCATGTACTTATTGTCCATATGTATATCTTCTCAGGAGAAATGTCTCTTGATCCTTCACCCATTTAAATGTTGAGTTATTATCTTTTAATTATTGTCTTTGGAGAGTTCAAGTCCCTTATCAGATATATGATTTTCCTACAAATACTCTTATCTCATTTTTGTGAGTTGTCTTTTGGTTTGTTTATGGTAATGTTTGCAGTACAAAGTTCATTTTGATTAAGCCCAATTCTTTCTTTCATCGCCTGTGCTCTCAGTGTTGTATTTAAGATTTTGCCTGACCAAAGATTTACCTTACAAAGGTTTACTCCCATGTTTTTTTCTAAGAGTTTTATAATTTTAATATAAAATTTAGTTCTTTGATCCAATTTACATTTAGTTATTTGATCCATTTTAAGTTAACTTTTATATTCTATGTAAGGTTAGGATCCAAATCCATTCTTTAGCATGTGGGTCTACAGTGTTCCAGCACCAATAGCTGAAAAGCTCTTTCTTTTCCCATTGAATTGTGTTGCACCCTTGTTGAATGTCAACGAACCATGAATTATTTGAGATTTGTCTTTCTTTTTAAATACATTTACATATTTACACTTCTGATCTCTTCATTTATTCCCATGGATTCAAAGATACTGTTTGGGTGTGACTCCTCTACTGCAATGCAGCTCCACTCCTTGGTGCTGTTATTGTCACATATGATACATTTCCGTATGTTACAGGCTTAACTACATACTGTTTTGTTTTTTTTAATATATTTTATTGATTTTTTACAGAGAGGAAGAGAGAAGGATAGAGAGTTAGAAACATCGATGAGAGAGAATCATCGATCAGCTGCCTCTTGCACACCCCCTACTGAAGATGTGCCCGCAACCAAGGTACATGCCCGTGACCCGAATCGAACCCCGGTCCTTTCAGTCCGCAGGCTGACACTCTATCCACTGAGCCAAACCGATTTTGGCAACTACATACTGTTTTATGCAAGGGTTTTTTAAGTCAATTAAGAACGGAGAAAAATATGCAATTATACTGGCTTTTATAATTACTTATATAATTACCTTTACCAGAGCTCTTAAAAAAAAAAAAAAAAGTTCAAATTTCTATCTGATATCACTTGCTTTCAGTCTGAAGAACTTTTTTTAGTACTTATTTTCATTATGAAGATATAATTCACATACTATACAGTTCATCTCTTTAAAGTATAAATAATGCAATGGTTTTTAGCATAGCCACAGAGCTGTGCAACCATTACGATTATCAATTTTCAGGCATTGTGACAACCCTTAAAAGAAGCCCCACAGTCATTAGCAGTCACTCTCTCCCCTGCCCGGCACCCCTCAGTAAGCACCAATCTACTTCTGCCTCTGTAAACTTGGCTATTCTGAATATTTCTTGTAAGTGGAATCATACAATATTTAGTCCTTTGTGATTGCCTTCTTTCACTTTGTATAATGTTTTCAGGTTTCTCCCATGTTGCAGTATGTATCAGCACTTCATTCCTTTTTAATGGCAGGATAATATTCCACTTCTTTTTATTGAATTGATTGGGGTGACCTTGGTTAATAAAATTATATAGGTTTCAGATATGCATTTCTAAAATACGTCACCTATATATTGTATTATGTGTTCATCGCCCTAAGTTTCCTTCCGTCGCCACTTGTCCTTCCTTTACCCTCCTCTGCCTCTTCCATCCACTTCCCTCGCATTCACCATGCTGTTGTCTGTATTCGTGAGTCTTTCTTTTCTTTGTTTAATCCCTCCGCCATAATTCACCTTTAATATTTCTTATACTAAAGGACTGCCAGCACTAGATTTTTCTCAATTTTTATTTTTGTTATAATGTCTTTATTTTACATTCATTTTGAAAGGTAATTTGCTGATTATATGATTCTTGGTTGAAAGTTTTTTAATTTCAGCAATTTGAATATGTTGTTCCACTGCCTTCTGACCTATTGTAATTTCTGATGAGAAGTCAGCTGTTAATCTTTTTGAAAACTATATTTTTATTCATTTCAGAGAGGAAGAGAGAGGGAGAGATAAAACATCAATGATGAGAAAGAATCATTGACCAGCTGTCCTCTGCACGACCCCTATTGGAGATCGAGCCCACAACCCAGGCATGTGCCCTTGACCAGAATTGAACCTGGGATCCTTCAGTCCGCAAGCTGATGCTCTGTCAACTGAGCCAAACTAGCTAGGGCTCAGCTGTTAATCTTACTGGTGCTCTTGTATGTAACAAGTTATTTTTCTCTCTTGGTTTTTAAGATCTTTGTCTTTGGCTTTCAACATTTTGCCCACAATGTGTTTGGATGTGGAGCACTTTGTGTTTATCCTACTTGGAGTTTATAGAGTTTCTTATATGTATATCTTGTTTTTCATCAAATTTGGGAAGTTTTCAGTTTTTAACACTTTAAATATTTTTGACCCTTTCTCTTTTTCTGGTCCTCGAATTATACATATGTTGTTCCAGTTAATGATAGCTCACATTTCTCTAAGGCTCTCTTCAATTTTCTTCATTCTTTTTTCTGGTTTTTAGATTCCACTATCTCCTTTGATTTACAGAAGTTAGTTTATTGATCATGTCTCCTGTCTGCTCAAATCCATTGAGCTTCATTTTGGTTCTGTAATTTTTGCCTCTTAATGGTATAATATTTTTTTTATTTGATGAGACCTTATTATTATACCTTCCTTTAATTATGTAATCATGGGAATGATGGGGAGAGTGAGCCCCATCTCCTTGGCTGCACTACTTGGATGAGAGTACTCTGGGTAGAGTCTGTTACAGAGCTGGAGGCCAGGTAGATGGGCCATGGCTCAGATGTCACAGATTCTCATTGTTCTTGCTAAGATTTGGTCAGTTTTTTTGAGTGTGTGTTTCTTAAAATGCTGTATGCCTTTGAGACAACTTCCAGAGACTTTAACTTACTGTTTTTGTTTTGTTTTGTTTTGTTTGTGTCTGTGTGTGTGTGTTTGTTTGTTTTTTAAGTATATTTTATTGATTTTAGAGAGGAAGGGAGAGGGAGGGAGGGATAGAAACATCAACGATGAGAGAGAATCATTGACTGGCTGCCTCCTGCATGTCCCTCACCGGGGATGGAGCCCACAACCCAGGCATGTGCCCTTGGTTGGAATCAAACCTGGGACCCTTCAGTCCGCAGGCTGACGCTCTATCCACTGAGCCAAACCAGCTAGGGCTAACTTACTGTTTTTAATAATATAATTTTTTATCAGTTAATTTGTTGTTGTGCTGAGTTATTTTCAGAAGTCCTATCCACCTTCCATGCAATCTTTTTTCAAGAGTTAATTTTTTGTGTGATAATAGTTAACATGAAATTTACCCTTTTAAAAAACGTTTACGTGTGCAATACAGTATTTTGACTATGTTGTACAGCACATCTCTAGAGCTTACTCATCTTGTTTACTTAAAAATTCAACGCCCATTGATTAATAACTACTCGTTTCCCACTCCCTCAGGCCCTGGAAACCACCCTTGCACTCTGATTATATGGCTTTGACTATTTTACATACTTCATATAAGTGAACTGATAGTATCTATCTTTCTGTGACTGGTTTAGTCACTTAGTATAATGTCCTCAAGGTTCATCTATGTTGTTGCATATTACAGAATTTCCTTTCTAAGTCTAATCAGTATTCTGTTGTATGTCTATACCACTTTTTTTTTTTTTAATCCACTCACCGGCAATGGCCATTTTGATTATTTACACATTTTAGCTATTATGGAGAGTGTTGCAATGAACACGGGCGTGCAGGTATCTCTCGAGATCCTGATTTCAGTTCTTTTGGATAAATACCCAGGAAAGAGCCTGCTAGATCCTACGGTAGCTCATTCTTTAATTTAATTTTCCGAAGAGCCTTCCTACTGTGCAGGCTTCAGGAGCCTGCTTCCAGCTGCCCTGGGAAGGCAGGCAGAAGGGGCTCTGTGGAGCGCTTCTCCTGTGTCTCCTTGAGACCTTTTGTTGTGTGTTTTCTAGATCAAGTGGAAGGTTCTTTCGGCATCTGTGTGGTGAAGGATGACACCAAAATCAGCATTGAACCGTAAGTTGGGACTGACCCGGAACCTGAGGGTCCTTCCAAAGCTGGGCTGCTTTCGCCCTCCTTGCATTCCAGTGTCAGCTTTTCCCCAGGGCTCTGCATCCCGGGGGGTCAGGGATAGCTCCAGTGCCTCCCAGGAGAGGCGTGGTGGGTTTCTTCAGCTACTTGAGGGAAGTTCCCTCAATATTCCTTTGTCCAGACATACCCTGGTTGGGGCCATTGAGGAAGAATGCCCAAGAGCCCGGGGTTCTGGGTAGAATTGGGGGTGGCACAGTGGTTAAATGGATGTGGCCGTGGATGTTGATGTCAGGTATCAGCATGTACGTCCCTTGCCCTAGACCCCAAGAGAGACACCTGAGGCCAGGAACCTGGCAATAAAAGAGATCGGAGGAAGGAAGGAAATGCCCCCTGAGAGGGTTCCAGAATGCCCGCACGTGGGTCAGGGTGACCAACACTCGCACGGCGGAGGGTTTCCGCAGAGCAGGGCACGCCTTGCATCTTCAGTTCCCGTCTTAGTCCCGGGTATCTCGCATGTCTGTGTATGTGACCTCCTTGCAGACACATCAACATAGGAAGCCGGTTTCAGGCGGAGATCCCGGAGTCGCAGGACGGATTGCTGGCCGGAATTGATGAGCATTTAGCCTCCCTGGTCTGGAAGCCGTGGGGAGATGTGATGACCAACCTGGAAACGCAGGATAGAGGTGGCTGGGCTCTGGGGCCAGTTTCCCAAGGCCTCCCCCCATCTCCAAGGAGTTTCTCCTCCCAGTTCTCACCTTGACCAAGAAGCAGCAGGGGGAGAGGGGAGGAGAACAGCCCTCAGTCCAGTACTGCTTCTCCCAGGCCGCTGTCTCCTGCCCCCACCCCTTCTCCTCACACGGTCGCGGGCCAGGCTGACCAAAGCAGGCGCCAGGAGCAGGGTTTCTGCCCTTCCTCCCGGGCCCTCCCTTCCCTCGGTCTGAAACGGGAGGGACCCCGTCTGTGCTGCCAGGGAGCCTCCTCCCCGGCCCTTGCTGACTCCCCGTGTCTCCTCTCCCTCGCACCGCGCTGGGGCCGCTTCTGGAAACAGTGACTGAGCTCTGCAACGTGGCCTGCTCCAGCGTCATGCCGGGAGGGGGCACCAACCTGGAGCTCGCCCTGCACTGCCTGCACGAAGCACAGGGCGACGTCCAGGTGAGGGAGGCGGGCGGCTGGCGGGAGGCCTGGGCAGCTCCCCCCTCTCCGGGCGGCGCTGGGGCTGCGTGCGTCTGCCACGGGCCCTCTGCGTGGTCTGCCCCGGGCCCTCTGCGTGCGTCTGCCCCGGGCCCTCTGCGTGCGTCTGCCACGGGCCCTCTGCGTGGTCTGCCCCGGGCCCTCTGCGTGCGTCTGCCCCGGGCCCTCTGCGTGCGTCTGCCACGGGCCCTCTGCGTGGTCTGCCCCGGGCCCTCTGCGTGCGTCTGCCCCGGGCCCTCTGCGTGGTCTGCCACGGGCCCTCTGCGTGCGTCTGCCACGGGCCCTCTGCGTGCGTCTGCCCCGGGCCCTCTGCGTGGTCTGCCATGGGCCCTCTGCGTGCGTCTGCCCCGGGCCCTCTGCGTGGTCTGCCACGGGCCCTCTGCGTGCGTCTGCCCCGGGCCCTCTGCGTGGTCTGCCACGGGCCCTCTGCGTGGTCTGCCATGGGCCCTCTGCGTGCGTCTGCCCCGGGCCCTCTGCGTGGTCTGCCATGGGCCCTCTGCGTGCGTCTGCCCCGGGCCCTCTGCGTGGTCTGCCACGGGCCCTCTGCGTGGCCTGCCACGGGCCCTCTGCGTGGCCTGCCACGGGCCCTCTGCGTGGTCTGCCACGGGCCCTCTGCGTGGTCTGCCCCGGGCCCTCTGCGTGGGGCTGGCCGCCATGGAAACTGAAGGAAGGCCACCGTCCTCCCCGGCGCGGCTCTGGGATTGGCGTGGCCCTCAAACACCAAAGGAGGAAGGAGCAGACAGGGGCGCAGTAAATCAGTTACTTATTTAGGGAAACAGCAAGGCCCCAGGGTTCCTCTGAACCCTCGGGGGCAATGGGGGGGGGGGCCTAGTAGATGAAACCCCGTTCCTGCATTGATCTGGTTTATTTATTTATTGTATTTTTTATATATTTTATTGATTTTTACAGAGATGAAGGGAGAGGGAGAGAGAGTTAGAAACATCAATGAGAGAGAATCATTGATCTGCTGCCTCCTGCACAACCCCTACTGGGGATGTGCCGGCAACCAAGGTACATGCCCTTGACCAAAATCGAACCTGGGACCCTTCAGTCCGCAGGCTGACGCTCTATCCACTGAGCCAAACCAGCCAGGGCTTTTTTTTTTTTTTTTTTTTTTTTTTTTTATCACAAGCCCAAGCATGAAAACCTCTGGTATAACTGAAATGCTTCTGCTGTCTCCAAAGGCCCTCCTCACAATCCTGAGGTTTAGAAAATAAAAGTCCAACTCACCCTAGCTGGTTTGGCTCAGTGGGTAGAGCGTCAGCCCGTAGACTGAAGGGTCCCAGGTTCCATTCCAGTCGGCTCAATTCCCAGTGGGGGGCGTGCGGGAGGCAGCTAATCAATGGTTCTCTCTCATCATTAATGTTTCTAACTCTTTCTCCCTATTCCTTTTTCTCTGAAATCAATAAAAAAATATATATTTTTTAAAAAGTCCAACTCCGAGGAGTAGGAGAGGAAAATGAAGTTAACAAGTTAGGGACACAGAGCCTCAGCCCTGCTGCGTCTCAGCAGAGGCCCAGCGGGTGCCCAGCGGGTGATCACACAGCTGTGGCTCCCGCTGACTCGCTGGTGACGGTGGCACGGGCAGGGCCTACTCGCCGCCCGCGCTTGGTTGACGGCTCTGTGCCCACCGTCTTGAAACACTTCACTTTGAATCTAAGGGCCCCACGTTTTCATTTCGCGCTGGGCCTGCACATCACACAGCCAGTCCTGCCCGGGGCTGTGCTGGTGAGCAGGACACAACCCCTCTCTTAGAGTCAAAACAGGAAATATGCTTTACACATTGTTAGTGCTACGGAGCAGATCACGTGGGGCCATGGCAAGGGCAGTGCTCCCAAAACGCTGGTCCTTGAAGAAAATACGGAGCTTGAGCCGCGACCGGTTTGGGTCAGTGGATAGAGCGTCAGCTTGGGGACTGAAGGGTCCCGGGTTCGATTCCAGTCAAGGGCATGTACCTTGGTTGCGGGCATATCCCCAGTAGGGGGTGTGCAAGAGGCAGCTGATCGATGACTCTCTCTCATCGATGTTTCTAACTCTCTATCTCTCTCCCTTCCTCTCTGTATAAAATCAATAAAATATATTAAAAACAAACAAACAGGATATTCTCTTTAAAAAAAAAAAAAAAAGAAAAAAAAAGAAAATACGGAGCTTGAGCCAGAATAAATCATAAGAAAGTCTTGCTACAAAAAAAAATAGTGTCAGCCGCCCCCCACAGCGTGCTCAGGAGCCAGTCGACATGCCACGGACGCCTCCAGGGTGGTGGCCCGTCCGCGGACCATCCTCGCTTTGAGCAGCCCTGGGGTGGGGAAGGCTGGACGCGGTTTAGAATGAACGAGACAGTGAGTAAGTACCCGCCACTCCTCTTGTTCCAGGTCGCCCTGGAGACGCTCTTACTCAGAGGACCCCAGAAGCCGCAGGCTCACCCTCTCACCGACTATCGCTACACAGGTGACTGGAGCGAGGCCCGGCGTGGTCCCGCCTGGCTGAGACCCCGAAACCCAGCACTGCGATGGCAAGCTCTGCCTGTGCTCCGGGTGGCTCTGCCTTCCTTCCCAGAGGGCCTGCCCTCTGCAGGGCGACTCGGTGGGCATGCCTTCTTCCCTGGACTCCACCGCCCCCTGGCCGGTGGCTCCCTCCTAGGCTCTGCCCAGCCAGGAAGGGCATGCTTCTGGCCACGGAGAGGTGGAGGCGGGCTCCGGTCAGGGGTTCAACACACCAGCCCTGACGTCAGGCGGCCTGGGGGCGCCGCCTACCGGTGGCAAGTCGCTTACCCAATGGAAGGCTCAGTGGTTACGTCTGCAAAATGGGGATAGTAACGGTCCCTACCTGCTCAGGGTTTTGTGAGGATCGTATGAGGGAAAGCAGGTCAGGGGCTTAGCAGGATGCCTGGCACGTGGTTGGTGCTCAGAGACAGGAATTTGAAAGGGAGGGTGGTCAGCACTTCAGCCATGGCGGTGGGCCCAGAGGAGAAATGTCTTTCCCGTCCTTGGCCGTTCCTCCCACAGGGTCAGACATCTGGACCCCCATGGAGAAGAGGCTCTTTAAGAAGGCGTTCTGCGCCCACAAGAAGGACTTTTACCTGATACACAAGACGGTAAGGCGCCTGGGAGGGCTGTGGGGACGCCTCTCCTCACAGCCGAGCCAGAGCTGAAGGAGACCGGGCAGGGGGCCTCTCTGCTCATTTGTAGACAGTTTGTAATTTAAAAAGCCACCGTTGTCCAGCCAGCGTGGCTCAGTAGTTGAACATCGACCTATGAACCAGGAGGTCACGCACGGCACATGCCCAGGTTGGGGGTTCCAACCCCAGTGGGGGGCGTGCAGGAGGCAAGGCGATCAGTGATTCTCTCTCATCATTGATGTTTCCATCTCTCTCTCTCTCCCTTCCTCTCTGAAATCAGTAACAATATATTTTATAAAAAAAGAACTAGCCTTTGGTTTTGTTGATAGTTTTCTAGTTAGTTGATTTCTGCTCTATTATTATTTCCTTTCTTCTGCTTGCTTGGGGTTTAATTTGCTCTTGGTTTTTTTTGTTTCTAAAAGTGGAAACTGAGGGCCCCTGATTTGAGACCATTCTTCTTCCCTATTATAGGTGTTTAGTGCTATAAGTTTCCTTCCAAGTACTGCTTTCATGAATTTTGCTATGCAGGGTTTTCATTTGTATTCAGGTCAAAATACTTTTTAATTTCTCTCTTGATTTTTTTTTTTTTTTTGAACCTGTGAGTTATGTAGAAAAGTACATGATTTCGTATCCAAATATTTGAGGGTTTTCCAGAGTTTTTCTTTTATTGATTTCCTATGTGATGTAATTGAGGTCAGAGAAATACTCCATATGGCTTGAATCCTTTAAATGTATTGGACATTTGTTATGGCCCAGAACGTAGTCTGCATCTTGGTAAGTGTTCTGAGTACCTTTAAATAAAGTGTATTTTGCTGTAGCTGTGTGCAGTTCTGTAAATGTCAGTTCAGGATGGTTAATATTGTGGTTCAGGCCTTCCATTCATTTCCCCTCCACTTGTTCAGGTGAGTACTCAAAATGCGATGTCCAAATATTTGGCCCAGGCCAAATATCTGGCTCAGTTGTTTGGAACGTTGTCCCAAACACCAAAAAGGTGGGCTCATTCCCCAGTCGGGGCGCATATAGGAGGCAATTGAGCAATGTTCTCTCTCACATTGATGTTTCTCTATCTATCTATCTATCTATCTATCTATATCTCTATCTCTCTCTCTCCTCCTCCCTTTCTCTCTCTCTCTCTAAAATCAATAAAAAGCAATATCCTTCGGTGAGAATTAAAAAAATAAAAATTTTAAAATATTTCAGTGTAATTGGGGGTCTGTTTTTCCTTGCAGTTCTTTTTTGCTGTTGTTAATCCTCACCTGAGGATATTTTCCCACTGATTTTTTAGAAAGTGGAAAGGAGGGTAGAGATGAGAGGGAGAGAGAGAGAAGGACATCAATGTGAGAGAGACACATTGATTAGTTCCCTCCTGCACATACCCTGACCAGACTAGGGATTGAGCCTGCAACGGAGGTACATGTCCTTAACAGGAATCAAACCTGGGACCCTTCAGTCCCCAGGCCAGTGCTCATCCACTGAACCAAACCAGCTAGGACAGTCACATCATTTTTTGCTTCTTGTATTTTGAAGCTCTGACTTAGATGCATAAACATTTAGGAATCTTTCCTCCTCTTGATTAATTGACCCTGTGATTGCAATTAAATTATTTTCTTTTTAAAATATATTTTTATTGATTTCAGGGAGAGGAAGATAAAGATAGAAACATCAATAATGAGAGAGAACCATTGATCAGCTGCCTCCTGCACGCCCCATACTGTGGACTGAGCCTACAACCCGGGCACATACCCAGACAGGGAATCAAACTGTGGCCTCCTGGTTCATAGGTCAATGCTCAATCACTGAGCCACACCGGTTGGGCTTAATTATTTTCTTAATCTTTGCTTTGAAATATACTTTTCCTGATATTAATATAGCCAGCCACTCTAGTTTTCTTAAGATTGGTTTTAACATGGTTATCTTTTTCATTCTCTTCTGACCCATTTGTATCTTTATATTTAATGTGCATTTTTGTAGGCAATGTGTGTTGGGTGTTGCTTTTTTATTCCATAGGAAATATTTGGCCTTTTAATTGGAGTATTTATATCGTTTACATTTAAAGTAATTATTAAGATGGTTTGGTTTAAGTGTATCATCTTGTGGTTTTTTTTGTTGTTGTTGTTTTTGTTGTTGTTCTCCAATTTGTTCTTTATTTCCCCCTTCTACTTTTTCTGCCTTCTTGGGGATTAATGTGTTAAATATTAGGATAATGTTTTATCTCCTTTGTTGGCTTATTGGCTGTAACTCAGTGTTTGCTTTAGAGTTTGTACATTGCATCATTAACTCATCACAGTCTATCTTCAAGTAATTTGATAGAATTTTATGTGCAGAATGAAAACCTTATAGTAGTATACTTCCGTTTCTGCTGGCCTTTATTTTTTTATTTTGTTGTTGTTGTTAATCTTCACCCAAGTATATTTTTCCATTGTTTTTTAGGGAGAGTGGACGAGAGAGGAAAGGACAGAGAGAAGCATTGATGTGAGAGAAACACATCGATTGGTTACCTCCTGCACAAGCCCTGACCAGGGCCTGGGCTAGGGAGGAGCCTACAACCAAGGTACATGCCCTTGACCGGAATTGAACCTGGGACCCTTTAGTGTGTAGGCTGACGCTCTATCCACTGAGCCAAACTGGCTAGGGCTCCTCCTGGCCTTTATACTGTTGTGTTAAGCATTTTATTTTACATGTTATAAATCCCACAATACAGTGCTATTTTTTAAAACAGTCAATTGGTTTTTAGAGAGATTTAAATAATGTTTCCTATATTTACCCATGTAGTTATTTTCATTCATTTGTGTGGATCTATCAATATATTTTCATGTGATAGCACTTTCCAGAAGCAAATCAATGTACATCATTTAACATTTCTTATAGTGCAGGTTTGCCAATAATAAATTCTTTCAGCTTTGTATAGCCAAGAGAGTCTTCATTTTGCCTTCATTTCTGAATGACATCTTTGCTAAATATAGAATTCTACTTGACATTTTTTCTCTCTAAGTAATTTAAAGATGTTGTTCTATTTTCCTCTTGCTTTTATTTCTAACAATATACATATTTCTTTTTTATCTTTCTTGTCTGTATATATAACATGTCTTTTTTTCTGTGGCTGGGTGTTTTTAGGAATTTCTCATTATCACTGGTTTTGAGCAATTTTATTATGCCATGGCTTGGAGTAGTTTTCTTCATTTTTTTTTTTTTTCTTGTGCTTGGGCTTTGTGGGCTTATAGTGTTCATTAAGTTTGGGGAAACTTCATCCATTTTTTCTTCAGATGGTGCTTGTGTCCCTCCCTTCTCCTCTGAAGACTCCACTGCGGTGTGTCTTGGGCTTCCTGCAGTTGTTCCACAGCCCCCAGTGCACTGATGTTCTTTTCCTTTTTACTGATTATTTTTTCCTCCATGTGTTGCATTTTGGATGGTTTACACATTTGTATCTTCAAGTTCACTAACCTGACCTTCTGCAGTGTCTAATCTGATGTTAATCCCATGCAGTGTTTTCATCTCTAAATGATCTGTGTGGATCTCTTTTACATCCTCCACGACTCTATTAACTTTTTAAACATACGTTTTACACTTACGTTAACTTCTAATGTCTCTCTCTGCTAGTTCTAACATCTGTGTTCACTCTGAGTTGATTCTGATGGGTTACATTTTCTCCCCATTACATGTCATATTTTCCTTTTTGCATACCCAGTAATTTTACATTGGATTCCAGACTTTGGGAATTTTAGCTGGTTGGTGCTGGATGTTTTTGCATTCCATAAATATTCTTGAACTTGAAAATTACTTGTTCCTTTTGAATATTGCTTTTAGAATTTTTTTTGGATGGGATCAGAACAGCATTTTGTGTAGAGTTCATTATTTTTCACTACTGAGGCAAGACCCTTCTCATGACACTATCAATGCCTCGTGAATTACAAGGTTTTCCACCAGGCTGGGGGGACAGGCCCTGGTCCTGGCCCTGTGTGAGGGCTGGCACCTTTCCTCCAATCCTCTCTGTGGTCTTTACCCAACTCTGAGTCATCTCCTCCTGTGCTCGTGCTGGTCAGCACTTTGCTGAACACTCAGGGGCACCCTCCCATGTGGCTCTCTCCACCGCTGCACTTCGTCCTGTGGCCTCTCGCCATCTTGGTCTCCCCAGACGCTCCACTCCACCTCAGCTCAGCTCAGGAAGTCCACCCGTCTCCGCCGGCACCTCCCTCCCTGGGCCCAGGCTATGGCCTGATCCCACTCTCAAGGAAGAAAGTTGGGACTCTGGTATTTTAGTTTCTAATATATATATTTTATTGTTGTTGTTTTTTTTACAGAGAGGAAGGGGGAGAGATAGAGAGCTAGAAACGTCGATGAGAGAGAAACATCGACCAGCTGCCTCCTGCACACCCCATACTGGGGATGTGCCCACAACCAATGCACATGCCCTTGACCAGAATTGAACCCGGGACCTTCCAGTTCGCAGACCGATGCTCTACCACTGAGCCAAACCGGCTTCGGCTGGTATTTTAGTTTCTTACAGGAGGAAAAAAAAAATTGTGACCAGTGCAGCACTGGCTTCAGGATCACGTGGAGCCCAACAGTCAACCATGAATTCATCGACCTTGTCTGTGTCTTGTCATTGTTCCGACGGGAAATAAATCTGGTTCCTGTCGTCCCATCTTGTTTGGAAACAAAAGCCCACCTTTTTTTTAACGTCGGGATGTTCTTTAGGCAGAGGATGCCTGCGTGACCCCTGGTGTGTGAGTGCACACAGCACTGAAAAGACCAGGCGGAGATCGTGTTTTCTGGTGTGATGAGAAGAACAGGCTAATTTTCTTTCTGGAGCAGTTAGCCTTCCCCATTCTGTTTGCTTTCTACGGGAATTACTGTTAATGGAGGGGGAGCACATGGTGGGGTCTGAAGGCCCGGGATCAGCTGTGCCCTCCAGACCCCCTCCTCTCCTCCTGGGCCCCTCGTTCTCGCAGAGGCTGTGTGACAGCCACTGCACGAGGGCATTCACTTTGGCCCCCAGTGGGAACGGGGCCCTGAGGCCTGACGTCCCGGTGAGCACCCTGCCCTGTGCCTTCCCGTGCCTCTTCCCGCAGAGAAGGGCCCTGGGGCGGCCGTGCTGCTCAGCGTGCGGAGCTCGGACCGCCTTGGCCGTGGTCCCTTCACTCGGAAGCCCTTCATCACCGAAGGACATGGCGGCTGGGGGCGGCCAGAGCCAGTTTCTGCTTGCTTTCCCTAGATCCAGACCAAGACCGTGGCCCAGTGTGTGGAGTATTATTACATCTGGAAAAAAATGATCAAGTTTGACTGCGGCCGAGCCCCAGGGCTGGAAAAGCGGCTCCGGAGAGAGCCGGAGGAAGCCGACCGGACCGAGGCCAAGGTAGGGGCGGGGCGTGGGGACTCCTGTGCTGCCGCCCTGCCGGGGCTGGGGAGGGGCTCCCCGCAGGGGGTTCCCCCGCAGGGGGTTCCCCGGCAGAGGGCTTCCCGGCAGAGGGGGTCCCCGGCAGAGGGGCTCCCCGGCAGAGGGGCTCCCGGGCAGAGGGGGTCCCCGGCAGAGGGGGTCCCCGGCAGAGGGGGTCCCCGGCAGAGGGGCTCCCCGGCAGAGGGGCTCCCCGGCAGAGGGGTGGGTCTGTGCCCTGTGCCCCTGCGGAGGGTCAGCGCCGCACGCACAGGGCTTCTGCCCGCTCTGCAGGTCACGTGCAGCCCCCGAGAGAGACCTAGCCACCGCCCAACCCCCGAGTTAAAGATAAAGACCAAGAGCTACCGGAGGGAGTCCATCCTCAACTCCAGCCCCAGCACCGGCCCCAAGCGGACCCCGGAGCGGCCCGGCAGCGCCGAGGGCCCGAGCGTGTTTCCCTGCAGAGAGTGTGAGAGGTACCGGCCCTTCTCCGAGGCAGGACACGCAATCCCCGCAAACCCCAAACCGCAGCCCCCCGCCCTCCCCCTTCCCCTGGGGCACCCCCTCCCCCGCTCTGACCGTCCTCCGGTGGCTCGGCAGGGTGTTCGATAAGATTAAGAGCCGAAACGCCCACATGAAGCGGCACCGGCTGCAGGACCACGTGGAGCCCATCGTCAGGGTGAAGTGGCCGGCGAAGCCCCTGCAGCTGAAGGAGGAGGAGGACGAGGAGGAGGAGATGGGGGCTGACATGGGGCCCCTGCAGTGGTGATTCCCGGCAGCTGGCTCGGGGGCCAGGCAGCAGTGGGGATGGGGGCCCCAGCTCTGCCACCTCTTCCTGCAGCCTCTCCCAGGCATTCGGGGCACCCTCTGCTCCCCACACCCTCCCCGGGGGCGCCCAGCTTGCAGACACCATAAGCAGGACCATAAGCAGGCAGGAGATGCGCAGTCATCGGGCAGCTGCGAAGTCCCTGCCGGCGGGTGCCCTCTCCATCCCTTTAGGGCAACAGTCTCTCCCCTCCTCCCAGTTCCACTCGGGGCACAAGGGAGGCTGGCGGAGGGACAACTAGATCTGGGAGCCCTCCAATGTTAGCCTGGTTTGGGGTTTGGTTCCATCGCTGGGTGAGGCCAAGATGTAGAATCAGTGGGAAAACACCTTCAGATGGCACCGTGGGGGCCTCTCCGGGGCTCTCTCTGCTTCCAGACTCAGCCCCTAGTCTTGCAGTGACTTGTACATTGTTAGGTTTTTGTACGTGTCGACTTGTAAATCTTATTAAATTGGGTTCTTGAGTGGCTGTCTTCTGGCTTTCCTGGACCTTTGATCTGAGAGACTTTCGCACCCCTGACTCTTGCTGGAGCCTCAGAGATGAGTGACCCAGCCGCTGCCCTGGAGGAGCTGCGGCCTTCAGCAATCGCATGCCCTACTGTGTGCCCGGCAGTGCCCAGTCATGTGACAGGCTGCAGTGACACAGGAGGGAAGGGCCCCTCCCCCCACGCAGCTTACATGTTAGGAGGGGGAAGGTAGCAGAAGTAAACAAGCAAAAAGGAGACTTTAGAAACGGATCGTAGCTGTGCTTTTGGCTGCATGTAACAATGTCAGCGCAGGTTTAAGCAGTCAGGTCATGCGGTGGATCCAGTGGCTCAGCCGTGAAATCAAACTCCGCCAGGGGAGGGCAGCCACAGACGTTAAGCCAGAATCAACTCTGCACACAGGGAAGAGAGCACACCCCTCCCTTCCTTGGGTCCCCTTTTAAAATTTATTATTGATTTCAAAGAGAGAGAAAGAGAGAGAGAGAGAGAGAGAGAGAGAGAGAGAGAGAGAGAGAGAGAGAGATGATTGAGCCAGCAACTCCCGGCATGTACCCAGACCAGGAATCAAACTGTGACCTCCTGGTTCATAGGTCCACGCTCGGTCCCTGAGCCACACCAGCCGGGCACTTGTGTCCCCTTTAAGAGTGAGGACAGCTTGCAGCAGTCCCCAGCAGCACACCGCCATGTCCCATGGGCCAGAGCTGTGGGCCATGCTTATTTCTAACCGGATCCCTGGGAATCAGGGGACGGGGAGTGGCCACAGGACTGGGGAGAACCAGTGCGCTCCGAGAGTTTGCTGCTGCGGTTCTGTTTGCCGGGAAAAGCAGAGGAAGCAGACAAGACTGCTGGGTAGGCAGACCAGCACCGAGCGGCATGAAGAAAACAAAGCAGGGCCAGCTCCTAGCCTGGGAGGGGCAGCTGCGGCCATGGTGTCAGGTGGGGGGCAGGGAGGCCCCACGGAGGAGGCTGCTGGGGCCGAGGTCTGGAGCCCAGGCCACGGCGTGGCGACGGGCGGGCGGGCTCTGCTGCGCGAAACTGGTGGAGGGGGTCCCGGATTGGAAGCGTGGAGAGCGCGTAGAGACCCTAAGGCAAGATGGAGTGGCCTCGGCTGGGGCTCGGGATGCGTTTAGGTCATTAGGTGACCAGACATCCCGCTTTTGGCGGGACAGTCCCGCTTTTTTTTTTTTTTTTAAATCAATCTTTATTGTTCATATTATTACAAAGGTTCCTCATATCTTCCCCCCTCCACCAGGTTCCCACCCCACCCTCCGCCCCCTCCCCACCCCCCATTGTCCTCATCCATAGGTGCACAGTTTATGTTTAGTCTCTTCCTCCCTCCCTTTCCCCGAGAATAGTCAATCCACTCCCCTCCCATATCACCGGACAGTCCCGATTTTTAACAATTTGTCCCGTGTCCCGCGACTAACAATTCGTCCCGCAGGGTTTTAAAAAAGTCCCGATTTTTTGCAAAAAAATCGGGACTTTTTTAAAACGCCGCGGGACGTGGGACAAATTGTTAAAAATCGAGACTGTCCCGCCAAAAGCGGGACGTCTGGTCACCTTAGTTTAGGCGCCAACTTGTTGATGGGTAGCACTTCTTGGGGCGGGGTGGTGAGGAAGGATGGATCAAGGCTGGCATGGGAGGTTTGGGCTCGAGCAGCTGAGTGGATGTCATGAACTCAGATGGGGAGAGGGACAGGTTGAGGAGGGGGGGGGGGGCCTGACTGCATGGAGCGTGGTTGTGTCTGAGGCAGCAGTGCTATGTTCTGAGGGGCTGGCCGGGAGGGCAAGGTGGAGGGTAGTGGCAGGAGGTTTCACCAAGGGGCTCCATTTGAGCTAAGTACATGTTCGAGGGGAGGAGGGAGGAGGGGTGGAGGCGAGAGTGGAGTTGGAAGCAGTTGGGGCGTTGTGGTTACGGGAAAGGGCTCCGGGCATCGATGACCCAGAACTTACATCCTGACTCCGCCTCCTCTGTCACCCTGAGCAAGTCACTTTCCTCTGGTGAGCCTCAGTTTCCTCACTCTGTGAAACGGGATGAAAATGCCTACCCCCATGTGTCTGTTAAGTGAGAAAATGTAAGTTAAGCATTTGGTAAGGCGCTCCATCGTAACGAAGCAGCTGCTATTTCATGAACACTCAGGCTGTACTATTACTGTCCGGGTCCCACCCTCAATCACAAGTTAAGCTTGATGTCTCCAGAAACGAAAGATGCTGGCTTAACAGGGTCGGGTGGTGTTAGTTGTCTATTGCCACATGACAAATTACCCTGGAATGTAACAGCTTAAAACAAACGGGAGCTTTTAGACTAGTGCTGCTGAGACAGACGCAGAACCGAAACTGCTTGTGGCCATCCAGATTCCCCCCAACCTGCTCTGTGGGCAGGAGCCTGGCAGCCACAGCGGGCGGCCCAGGAGAGTCTTCGAATGTAAGAGCAGAGTGGGGTGAGGGTTTCGTGTGCCTTAGCCCTCTCAGCCAAGCCCCATCCTCACAGTGTTCTCAACTAGTGGCCCCTGGAGTATCTGATTTCTTTCTTTCTTTATTTATTTTTATTGATTTTTTTCAGAGAGGAAGGAAGAGAGATAGAGGGCCAGAAACGTCTATGAGAGAGAAACCAGCCGCCTCATGCACATCCCCCATCGGGGATGTGCCTGCAGCCAACGTACATGCCCTTGACCGGAATTGAACCCGGGACCCTTCAGTCCCCAGACAGACGCTCTACCACTGAGCCAAACCGGTTTCGGCAAGGAGTATCTGATTTCTAATTATCAGGGTGGGGGGAGAGAGAGGATGCTGTAAAAATAAAAGATTCTTTTTTTAAAATATATTTTTTATTGATTTTTTACAGAGAGGAAGAGAGAGGGATAGAGAGTTAGAAACATCGATGAGAGAGAATCATCGATCAGCTGCCTCTTGCACATCTCTTACTGGAGATGTGCCTGCAACCAAGGTATGTGCCCTTGACCGGAATCGAACCCGGGACCTTTCAGTCTGCAGGCTGACCCTGTATCCACTGAGCCAAACCGGTTTGGGCATAAAATAGATTCTTGATGGTCAGAATTGGCATCACTGGAAGTAAGGCCCTGGAACTTGAATTTTTTTCTAAAATAAGTTTGTTTAGAATAGTTTTTAGGTTTACAGAAAATGGTACAGAATTTTCCCAAAATCCCCACACACAATCTCCCCCATTATTAACATCTTCCTTTAGTATGGTATGTTTGTTTTAATATATTATATTAACTAAAGTCCATACTTTATTCGATTTCCTTAGTTTTTACAGCATGTCCCTCTTCTGTTCCAGGACCCCACTGAGGACACCACATACATTTGGTAGTCATGCTTGCTTAGGCTCCTCATGGCTATGACAGTTTCTCAGACTTTTTATTTTTTTATTTATTTTTATTTTTTTAAATATATTTTATTGATTTTTTACAGAGAGGAAGGGAGAGAGATAGAGAGCTAGGAACGTCTACCGGGGGTGTGCCCGCAACTAATGTACCTGCCCTTGACCAGAATCGAACCCGGAACCTTTCAGTCCACAGACCGACGCTCTACCACTGAGCCAAACCGGTTTCGGCTCAGACTTTTTATTTTTGAGGACAGTCCTGAGGACTTCTGGTCAGGTATTTTGGAAAATGTATGTCAACTGGCATTTGTATATTTTTCTCATGATTGGACTGGAAGAAAACCACAGAAGCGAAGTGCCGTTTTCATCACATTTTACTAAGAGTGTGTGCTGTCAGTGTGACTTCCTCTGTTGATGTTAACCTCAGTCACCTGGCTGACAGTGTTTGTCAGGCTTCTCCTCTGTAAACTCAGTCCTCTTCCCTTCCGTGTCGTACTCTGTGGGAGGAAAATGCTCAGTCCCTATTTAAGGAGTGGAGAGTTATGCCCACCTCTTTGAGGACAGAGTGCCTACACAAATTATTTGGAATTCTCCTGCCTGGAATATTTGTCTCTTCTTTCCCATTTATTCATTTATATCAGGATGGGCTCATGGATATTTTATACCTCAGATTATATCCAATACTACTTTATTTTGTTGCCTGAATTGTTCAGCATTAGCCATTGGGAGCTCTGTCAGTTGTTTCCTGTGTCTCTTTGACGTACCCTGTGTGTGTGTGTGTGTGTGTGTGTGTGTGTGTGTGAGAGAGAGAGAGAGAGAGAGAGAGAGACAGAGAGAGAGACAGAGACAGAGACAGAGACAGAGACATATTCCTTTCAGTTACGTACTATAAGATAGAGTCATTTATTCAAGGAGTCTTGGTTCCTTTTATTGGAGAATGGCATTAAAAACTATGATCTGGCCGAAACTGGTTTGGCTCGGTGGATAGAGCGTTGGCCTGTGGACTCAAGGGTTCCAGGTTCGATTCCGGTCAGGGGCATGTACATTGGTTGCGGGCACATCCCCGGTGAGGGGTGTGCAGGAGACAGCTGGTCAATATTTCTCTCTCATCGATGTTTCTAGCTCTCTATCTTTCTCCCTTCCTCTCTGTAAAAAATCAATAAAATATTAAAAAAAACAAAAACAAAAACTATGATCTGGCTTACCGGGTTTGGCTCAATGGATAGAGCATCAGCCTGCAGACTGAAGGGTCTCAGGTTTGATTCTGGTCAAGGGCATATGCCTGGGTTGTGGGCTCAATCCCCAGTAGGAGGCATGCAGAAGGCAACCAATCAATGATTCTTATCATTGATGTTTCATCTATCCTTCTCCCTCTCTGAAATCAATAAAATATATATCTAAAATAGATAAAAGAAAAACTATAATCTGGGCCCTGGAGAGTTGTTCAGTGGTTAGAGTGTCAGCCTATAGACTGAAGGGTTGCAGGTTCGATTCCTCGTTAAGGGTATGTACTTCAATTGCAGGTTCAATCCCCAGCCCCAATCGGGTCTGCGAGCAGGAGGCAACCAATCGAGTGTGTCTCTCAGGTGGACCTCTCCTCTCTTCCCTCCCTTCTCAATCTCAACCTATGAACCAGGAGGTCACGGTTCGGTTCCTGGTCAGAACACATCCCGGGGATTGTGGGCTCCATTCCCAGTAGGGTGGGTGCATGCAGGAGGCAGCGGATCAATGATTTTCATCATTGATGCTTCTATCTCTACCTCTCTCTGAAATCAATACAAATGTGTTTTTTTTAAATCAATGGAAAAAATATCCTCACTCGGGTTTAAAAAACAAACTACACCCTGGATACTAGGTGTGCTCAAATCTGAATGTTGAACACTCTCCCACTTTTTTTTAATGAAGCAGAGTTAGAGAACAGCTTCTCTCTCAGCTGTTTCCCTTCTCAAACGCTTCCCTCGCCTTCCCAAATTAGTTTCAGCATCCCTCGGCAGAGGGCGCAAGAAAGGTTTCCTTCCTCAGTAGGAAAGAGAGCGGCTCCGGTGAAGGAACGGAGGCGGAGTTCCGCGCAAGGGAACTGTCAAACTCGGGAGTGGGAGGGAAGTGTTTACCCAAAAGGGCTAGGAGGGGTCACGTGAGAGTCAGCAGTCAGCTGACTGGAGCCCGCAGGGAGGGAAGAACCCGAGTAGCGGGGCTGCTGATTGGTAGAGGAGGATCCAAAAAGGTTGCCCTTCGAGGCGGGTCTTTGACGGCGAGGACTACGATTGGCTTAGGAAGAATCACCACGGTGTTTTGCGGCGCAAGCGGAAAAGACTGAGGTGCGCCAGGGTGTGCGCATGCGTCGAAGTACCTGGTCGCCGATTGGAGGCCGTGAGTCACGGGGCGGCGTGGGGGCGGGGGCGGCGAGCGCGCGCAGCGCTGCGAGGCCTCTGGTTGGCCAGCGCGCGTCACGTGGTGCAGGGAAGCCGGCGGCGGCGCGCGCCCGAGCGACGTCACCGCAGCCCGCCGAGCTCCCCTGACCTGTGTACCCGGCCGGCCCCGGCTGAGTCCTGCGAGGGGCCTCGGTCGGGCGGTTTGCTGGCCACCTTCGCGGCCACCATGGACAACTCCGGGAAGGAAGCGGAGGCGATGGCGCTGCTGGCCGAGGCCGACCGCAAAGTGAAGAACTCGCAGTCCTTCTTCTCGGGCCTCTTCGGGTAAGAATCGCCCTCGAGGGTCGGCCGGTCCCTAGGCTGGGAGAGAGGCCCGAGGAGTGATGGCCGGAGGCGGCGGGGCAGGGACGGAGGGCTGGAGCCTCGAGGACGGAGGGGATTTCGGGATGAGGTGCCGGGGGCTAAGACAGCTGAGGGGACACAGTCTAGGGGCCAGGGGGCCCGGGTTGTGTCCACACGGTTCGAAGAGAGACGCTCTGAGATGGCGGAAGGGCCCCGGGCCGAAGACGCCTAGGCCTGGCGACATCACCATGAGGCTGGAAGGGGACCCCCGGCTAAAGGCGGACCAAGGGGCCGGAGGATGTGGTCTGAGGCCCGGAAGGGGACCGGCCTGAGGGGATTGAAGGAGCCTGGGAGCAGCCAGGACAAGAAAGAAGCCTTTGGCAGCTGTAGGAGAACCTGTCTGAAGAATCCCGGGCGGGCGAGATGGGGCTTGGGGGCTGAGGACACCTGCCCTAGCGATTGGCCTTCCCAAGGCCTGCGGCAGGCAGTGGGTTTGCATGGTGTTGGGTGCGGGGGTCTGGGCTCGGGTGGTCCTGTGGGTGATGAGCTCAGGTGTGCGGTGTGTATGTGCATGGTGACCAGTGTAGGGGGTCTCACCCTCCAGTGAGCTCTGAGCAGAGGGATCCTGGGCGGTGGAGTTGGAGGGAAGCCCTGGGCGGAGAGGCTGGAGAAGGCCCTGAGTGAGGCTGACTTTGTGCAGGAGACGGAGGGAGAGGAGAAACCGGAAGGGAGCGGAGGGGATCGGTGAGCCATGGCCGGGGGTGAGAGCAGGATGGCCTGGTGTGCGGAGAAGGGGGCTTGGTCTGGACGGGGCTGGGGTGCAGTGGGGTAGACCACGTTTCCCACAAAACTCGTGTTGGCTCGTAAAAGTGATGGTCAGCCTCTGAGGGATCTTCGTGGCTTAAGACTGTCAAATGCCCGGATTGGAAGCATGGCCCCGCCACTTACTCCGTGAGCTCAGGTGATCAAAGGGGGTCGCTGGTAAAGCTCTCCGCAGAGGTTTGTCTATAAAAGTGCATGTAAAGTGTTTGGAATTGAACTTGGTGCATGGTTAGCTTGAAAGGTGTGAGCTGTCATCAGTGTTACTTCCGGGAAGGAAACCGGTTGGGAACCTGTTCTGGGCGGGGCGGTGGGGATGGGGTGGGGAGCCTGGGAGGGTCCGAGCGGGAGAAGCTGAGTGAGGGGAGAGGAGCCCAAAGGCAGTGAGAGAGAGGGGCAGGGCGGGGTCCTGGCGGGAAGAAGAGAGCCCCGGAGGACAGGGGAGGGTTGGGTTGCTCTGAGGCCTGAGAGGACTGGGGAGGGAGGGCCGTGGGTTTGTAGAGTTAGGAGAGCTGTGGTTTGTAGAGGTAGGAGAGTGTGGTGGAGGCCAGGACGGAGTCTGGGAGCAGAGAGAGGCTGAGACGGGAAGGCTGCAGGACTAGGGGAGCCTGCCAGAGGCTAGGACTGGGTTTGAGAGGAGGCGCTGGGACAGACGGTGTTAGGAGGTAAGAAGTGAAGGGGTTGCCAAAACCGGTTTGGTTCAGTCGATAGAGCATCGGTCTGCGGACTGAAGGGTCCCAGGTTCAATTCCAGTCAAGGGCATGTACCTTGGTTGTGGGCACATCCCCAGTAGGATGTGTGCAGGAGGCAGCTGATCAATGTTTCTCTCATCGATGTTTCTAACTATCCCTTTCCCTTCATCTCTGTAAAAAATAAACGAGATATATATTTTTTTTTTTTCAAAAAGGAAGAAAATGAAGGGGAACCCGGCCAGTATGGCTCAGTGGTTGAATGTCGACCTGTGAACCAAGAGGTCAGGGTTCAATTCCCAGGTTTTGGGCTCGATCCCCAGTGGGGGGCGTGCAGGAGGCAGCCATCAATGATTCTCATTCATCATTGATGTTCTGTCTCTCTCTCCCTCTCACTTCCTCTCTGAAAGCAATAAAAATATATTTAGAACAAATAAATGAAGGAGAGGGTTCTTTCCAGGAGAGGAGCTGGACTGCCCATTGTTATTTGAGGTTGATAATGTTTGGTGAAAGGCCTTTTATGCCGTGGCTGAGAAGCACTGGCGTGAGAAACATCAGCTGATGTGTTGATTAGTGAGACTGTTTTAGAGGCGGGGCGTGGAGGGAGGGTATGAGTGTGTTTTGCCTTCACAGGGAGAGTCACGTGCAGTGTTGTGGGGCGGGGCCAGGAGCTCGGTTTTCGGCTCAGTTTCCTGGGTGGCTCTTGGTGTCTGACCCCTTTGGACTGAGGATCAGTGTACTTGCTGCTGGGTGGTGCTTGGAGGAAGCAACTAGGTCATCTTCTGAGACACTTGTCACCTGGGGGGAGGGAAGTGGAGGGGAGCAGAGTTGGCCATCCCGAAACATGCCTCCTTGGGATATTGGTTGTGGAGGAGGAACTCTGAAAACCCAGCAGTCAGTTACCGCTGATAACTGACTACGTTTATCAGGTGTCTGTCTCCCTTGTACCTGGCCTGCCTTCGCTATCAAGTGGAGAAAGTAGGGACTTAACTCTGCATAGCAGCCTTACCTTACCTGTGTTTTTCCTGTTAACTTCCCACACTGACTCTCCGCCCCCACCGTCTTTTGTCTTTAGCTGAAGGTAGTATTTACCCTGATGGCTTCGGCCTTTTCGGCGAGTTACTTAGTGTTCCTGGGCCTCTCCCATGTATACAGGCGATAGACGTGTTATTAAACGTTCATTTGTTTTCCTCCTGTCAATCCGCCTTATGTCAATTTGATTTTTAGACCAGCCAGAAGGCCCTCTAAAGGCAGGGGGAAATTTTCCTCCCCCACACAAGACTCACACTTGGCAAACACTAGGAAAACGAAGTTGTTAGGGTTGCTGAAGGAGGAACATGAAGCCAAAGTGGTAAAGAATTACAGATTTATTACGTCATCTGGAAGCCCCAATGACAGCACCCAGGGATGGGGACTCAGAGATTTTAAAGGACTGTAGCGGGCTTTTTCTGGGTGGAGAATTCTGGGAAGATCCGGAGGGGAAGGGGAATGGTCTTAGCCAGTGGAATGTGGTCTAAGCCAGTGTTTCCCAACCTTCTCTCATGATGAGAATCACCTGGTGGAGTTGTTAAAACACAGATTCCTGAATCCCAACTAAGAAGTGCTAAACTAGAATTTTTGAGAACATATAGGTAAAATTGCATACCTAACTTAGTGCTCTGTATATAACATCTGTCTTAGAGCACTAGTTAAGTATACAATTTTACCTATATGTTCCCCAAAATCCTAGTTTAGCACTTCTTAGTTGGGATTCAGGAATCTGTGTTTTAACAACTCCACCAGGTGATTCTCACCATGAGAGAAGGTTGGGAAACACTGGGGTAAGCAACGGGAATGCCAGGTGTGAAGAGGTCGAAAGGTCAATGGGGGGGGGGTTATCCATTCAGTTGTTTGATTGGACCTAACAGTTGTCAAATGTAACTAAGGGCCAGATTGTGTCACGTGCGGTTGCGTGATCTGGACCAAGGCTCTGGTGAGGAGTGAGCTGGGCCCCAAGAACTCCGGGACTTGCTACGGGGGTGGTGGCCTAGAAAGTTGTTCTGGGCGGGAATTGTGTGAGCAAAGGCGTGGCGGGAGGGGAGGTTCTGCCAGGAATGATGGGAACCGGGGGCCAGGGATGGCTCCCGGAGGAGAGGCCTCCGTCTGGGAGGGTGGTCAGGAGTTCTGGGGTCCCTTCCAGTGGGGAGCACCGCTCCCGGCTTCCTCATAGACAGCGTCCCCTTCATAAAGTATCACCCCAAAAGCTTTACCTAATATCACCTTGGAGGTTAGGATTTCAACACATGGAATTGGGGGACACTAACTTTCAGCCCATAGGGGGCCAGTCCTGGAGGGTTCCCATTCCCATTTATTTGTTTTTAGTATATTTTTTACTAATTTCAGAGAGAAGAAGGTAGAAGGAGGGATAAACACATCCAGGATGAGAGAGAATCATTGATTGGCTGCCTCCTGTATGCCTCCCACTGGGGTCTGAGCCCGAAACACGGGCATGTGCCTTGAGTGGGCATTGAACCATAATCTCCTGGTTCTTAGTCAAAGCTCAGCCACTGAGCCAAGCCAGCAGGTCCCCATTTGCCCTTAGAAAGGATTACAGCAGCCGGGATGGGGGAGACTGAAGGCAGTGACATAAAGAATAGCGACAATGTCTATTGCCAAAACCGGTTTGGCTCAGTGGATAGAGCGTCAGCCTACAGACTGAAAGGTACCAGGTTCGATTCCGGTCAAGGGCATGTAACTTGGTTGCGGGCACATCCCCAGTAGGGGGTGTGCAAGAGGCAGCTGATCGGTGTTTCTAACTCTCTATCCCTCTCCCTTCCTCTCTGTATAAAATCAACAAAATATATATTTTTTAAAAACTATTTTAAAAAATAATAGCGACAATGGCTAGTAAGTGCTCGCCCTGGCACTGAGTCAGGCCTGGGCCAGGCACTTGACTTGCATCCTCACGTTCAGTCCTCACGGCTCCCTGTGGAGGTGGGCAGATGTGGGCTTCGAGGTGAAGTACTGTGCAGCCCAGTCCCCAGTGATTGGCATCTGCTGTCAGGCCAGGCCTGTCTGGTCCCAGAGCCCTCTCCACTACACTTAGGTTTATCCTGAGTCATAGGCCCGTTCTGGACACTAATGATGGTGGCAAACTACATCTTAGGGAGCTTCCTCCTCCCTCCTCCTCCTCCCTCCCACCCCACGTGGCAGCTTCTTCCAGACATTGGAAAGAAAGAGGGGGTGCATTCACCCCTGCCCCTTCCAGCGCCAAGAGCAGCTGAGCTGCTGCTGAGGTGGGCGTGAGCGAGGCCAGAGCGCGGGCAGGGCCGCGGGCAGGGCCCCTGACCAGAGCCTGCCTGTCTGAGGCGGGGAGTGCAGCGGGAGGTCAGCCCTGGCCTCCGGAGCTGGGTCGCCTGTGTTCACCAGTTCACAGCCCGCCTCTCTCAGGGCTTCCGGGAAGAGAGTGGGGCGCAGCCTGTCCCTTGTGCTATTCTTCAGGAATCTCCGCAATGACAGCACCCAGATTGAGAGATCTCTGCCCGAGCCAAAAGGGCCAAGGAGGCCCTGGGGATAGAGCATCAGCCTGCGGAGTCAAGGGTCCCAGATTCGGTTCCGGTCAAGGGCATGTTCCTTGGTGCGGGCACATCCCCAGTGGGGGTGTGCAGGAGGCAGCTGATCGATGATTCTCTCTCATTGATGTTTCTAGCTCTCTATCCTCCCTTCTCTGTAAAAAAAACAAAAAAAAACAAAATATATTTAAAAAGGGGGGGGGGGGGGGGCCAAGGAGGATAGCCCGCCTGGGACCCGGGCCGCCCATGTCCTTAGCCGCCAGGGCTTTCTCTGCACTTCACTGTTTCTGAGCTGCCAGACGCTAGGGGGCTTCAGCCTCCACACAGCCAGTTAGTAAGCAGATCTCAGCTCCTCTGTACCTTCCTTCCTGTTATCTCCTCTCCCTCACCCCCCACTCCCCGCCCGCCAAAGGCACCTGGGGAGGAGGCTGGGGAGAGGGGCGAGGGGAGGGGGCAACCCAACCTCTCTGGAAGCGAAAGGTGCAGATTTCCTGGGGAAAGCGCGGTGAGACCGCAGGGGTGACAGGCGGGTGGGGCCCACGTTTTCCTCCCTCCTCCTGGGAATCTCCCCGCATGTGGCCTCCCTCTGCGCCCCCTGGGTTTCCCCTCACTCCCCAATCCAAAAGAAACATTTCTTTCCACCTGGATAGCCACCTGCATGGCAAGTTTCTCCCTCTGTGAGGTGAAGATCATAGCAGTAGCTACCTCTTGGGGTTGTTCTAAGGCCGTGGTCGGCAAACTGCGGCTCTTTGGCCCTTGAGTGTGGCTCTTCCACAAAATACCATGGCCTGGGCGAGTCTATTTTGAAGAAGTGGCGTTAGAAGAAGCTTAAGTTTAAAAAAACTTGGCTCTCAAAAGAAATTTCAGTTGTTGTACTGTTGATATTGGCTCTGTTGACTAATGAGTTTGCCGACCACTGTTCTAAGGAATAGTGAGATTACGGGTGTAAAATGGTGAGAACACAGTGTCTGATGCTGGCATGTGCTTATTGTTGCTATGTACAGTTGTTGGAAGTTGAGCTGGAGAAAAAATGGCAATGTGTTCTGTATACAAACAGCACAGTCTCTAAAAATCACGTTGACGAATCAGTTCCAGCAAACCCAGGACCCCCGAGGCGGGCTCTGAGGGAGAATTGCTGACAGGTTTGGGGACAGGACCCCCCTGTGTGGGACACAGCTTCCGGCTTTGCTTCCAGACCTCCTTCCGCCCGGAGAGCAGCAGGAACCCTGGTGCGGTTCCGGCCACAGCCTGCGTTCCGCGCTGCCCTACCAGCTGCCAAGACCTGCAGTGGGAAACTTGGCATTTCTGGCCTGGTCTCCAAGCAGAGTCTTTCCTGAGGGGACACAAGGTTTCCGGGTAGCCTGGCCAGATTGTGCAGTAACCGAGGGTTCTGTCCTTCATAATGGATGGGACTCAGCTGCCTGGTCAGACAGAGGTTCCAATGCTTCATTTGGGAGGGGGCTACAGAGAGGCAAGGGTCTTTCAGAAACATCTTTCAAGAAAAGGAAACACTGCCTGGCCGGTGTGGCTCAGTGGGTGAGATCAACCTAGGAACCAGGTTCGATTCCTGGTCAGGCACGTGCTGGGGTTGTGGGCTTGATCCCCAGTGTGGAGCATGCAGGAGGCAGTTGATCGAGATTTCCTCTCATCATTGATGTTTGTTTCTCTCCCTCCCTCCCCCCCCCCCCCCCCGAAATCAATACAAAATTTTTAAAAAGAGGAAGCATTCAGGTCTTCGGCTGGGATGAAGTAATCCTGTTGGGGTGCAGAGGGCATCGGTATGGAACCACAGGAGCGCCTGCCAGGCCTGGTGGCGGGCACCGCCCCTGCCTTTGAGTTTACAGTGGGAGGAGGGCTGCGCTTAGCCAATCTGGGGGTGAGGGACGTGAAGCCCACACTGAGATGTTGAAATAGGAAAACATTTTTAGAATCTCTCTCTCTGCCAGTTTGATAAGTGTGGCAGATGCTCTCATGGTTCCATTAGCTCTACCCCATGTGGAGTCTCTCCCAGGTACAGATGAGAAAACCAAGGCTGCTGAGCTACGAGCTGGAGCTGGCGCCAGAATCCTGGCTGTTTGACTGCAGTCTGAGGTTTTCCACTGCCCCGAGTGGCCAGAATTCCCACTGCAGGTGGCTGGCAGCCTCTGCAGTGTATTTCTCCTCCTCTGTCTAATGGTAACAGTTTGAGCGCTGCTCTGTGTGCCCTCTGCGCCAGGTAATCTCTGATCTTCACAAAGACTCCTCCCAGGTCGGGTTCACTGTCTCATTTTATAGCTAAAGGAACTGAGGCTCAAGGTCGCAGTTACCAGAGTGCGGAGACCAGTTTCAGCCCTGGTCCATTCTCTCCTCACCCTTTGTGCATACACGCATGTCCGGAGAGTGTCCTGTGATGGTTTCAGCGCTGGGCAGTGCGTGAACCTGTATTCTTTTGTCAGTTACTGGCGGGCCCTGTGCAGTCACTGTGGGGGCCCAGGCCCTGCCTGTCTCTGCAGAGCCAGGGAGGCAGGGAGTGGCTTAGCGTCTATGAGTGATGCGGGAGATGCTGGAGGACTCCCGTGGGTCTGGGTCTGGCAGCTCAGCTGTGCAGGCTGGGCCTTTCTGTTCTCTAATGTCCCTCTGCCTGCAGCACTGCGGGGGGCGGGGGGGGGGGGCAGGGCTCCCGGGGCGCTGGCTTAGGGGCCACCCAGCAGGCCTCCAGCAGGGAGCAGTCTGCCTGTCAGATGGTGGGAACCTGAGCAGGTTGGCTGTTTAATCTGCTGGAGACGGGGGAGCAGTCAGGGACCTTGTCTGCCTCCTCGTTTTCCAGAGGACTCAGAAGGAAGGAGGCCTCCCAGGCCCTGAGTGAGGGAGAGGCAAGGACAAGACTGGATCCCCAGGCCAGGTCCCCTTTGGGCCCCCTGCTTCCTGGCAGTGTGGGCTTGGACAGCCCCGTAAGCCCTGAGCCCAGCCGGCCTCCTCGTTTCTGATGCAGAAGGGTTACCCTGGTGAGGACCCGAAGGGTTATTGTAAGGAATTCCGTCCCTTCAGACGGAGCTTGTGGCAGGCCCTCGTTGGCCATGTAAGGAGTAATGATGGTGCAGAGCACATGGGAGAAGGCCACGGGCCCATGCTTCCACCAAGGGCGCTGACGAGAGAATCGGGCAGATGTTAAGTCTCAAGAGGACTGAGGCTGGTAGCTGTGGCACCACAGGGGACAGGAGAGAGAGGGACTGCTGGGGAGGACCTAAAATGGGAGTGAACCCCATCTGCTCTGGCTTTTTGAGGTCCTTAGGAACCTGCGGGTGGGGTAGGTGGCATGTTGGTGGGAGCTGGAAATGCCCAGGGGACGGAGGAGGAGGCAGGGAGGCCAGGACTCTGCCCGCAGCCCGCGTCTGTGCCTTTCTGGCACCGCTCTCTCCTCCATATGGCAGTCGCTGGAGGTTGGTGGCTCCTCCTGGGAGACCTGAGACTGCTGCCTCCGCCTTGGGAGGGGGAGAGAGCAAAGCTGAGCGAGTAATTATAGACAGCCCTGCACCAGGCCGGCCCAAACCAGTTCCCTCTATTCCTGGGCATGGCTCAGAGCCACTGGTTGGGGAGAGCCAAGCAGAAGCAGCTCGGGGGAGGTCAGTGGGGGAGGGACAGTCAGCTGTCGCATGTGCTGCCACCCCGGCTCTTCAGAAGAGTTTGTGGGTTTTGTCGTGGAGGCCACCCTTAGAGGAGTGACATGCGCAGACCTGACTGAGGAGAGAAATCCTGTGTAACCCATGCAGATGTACTGAGTGGGGAGGCAGGTGGGGGAGCAGTGGAGCTGGGACCTTCTTCCTTCTGCTATCTCCCTGCCAGAAGCCTCCTGTTTTGTTAGAATGTTGCCTCAACCCTTCTCCTGGCCTCCATCTAGCATGGCCGTCCCCTCCCTGCATCTCCAGCTCATTGCCTGCTGCTCCCTGCACCATCCATAGCCATCTGGCCACTTCTTTCTCTTGATTGAACTGGCCAAGCTTGTTTCTGTCTCAGGGCCTTTGCACATGCTTTGACTGCTGTGTGGTATGCGCTTCCTCTTTTCATGGATGACTCCTTAGTTATCATTGGGGACTGGGCTCAAATCTTGTATCCCTGACCCGCTCATTCAAAGAAGCTCTTCCTCCCCAGCCCCTCTAGTGCTTAATCACTCTGAAATTGTCTTGCTGGCATCCTGTTTACTGAGGACCAGGCTGTTCCCTTTGTTCACTATTATGTCAGTGTGTGGCAGGTCAACCTATATAATAAAACCCTGATATGCAAATCGACTGAATGGTGGACCAACTGGCCGCTATGATGCACACTGACCATCAGGGGGCAGACACTCAACGCAGGAGCTTCCATGACACACACAGAAAAACAGCACTCAGCCTCCCCCAAATGGGACACAGGCCCTGCCACCTCCCCAGAGCGACAGTCAACCAAATTGCAGCCAACGCTGCCGAGACCCCATGGCGCAAAATGCAGACCACAGCCCAGCCCAGCCTGGAAATGGTCGCAGTGGGCACAGAGTAATGATGTCATGTAGCAACGCCCAGCTTCCTCTCCCTAGTGACGATTAGCCTCCTTGCAGTTTCTTGAGCCCAGGAATAGACTTGCTTTATAGCCAGGTGGAAACATTTCACACTTGAACCAAATTCTGGGAAGCGTTTTCCGTGCCTCATCGCATTTGATCCTCACAGAAGTCCTGGAGTAAGTAGATGGGAATCCTATTTTCTTTTCATTAGCCGGAAAACGGAGATTTAGAAATTTAGAAACTTGACCCGACTGAAAAGAAGAAATGGTGGACCTTAAAAATTACTTCAGGTTTTCTCGCTGTGCAGAATATAGTCAAACACTGCTGCAGTTAAATATTTTACCCTTTGTTCTCCCTGTGTGATCCACAATAATAATATGCTTTGTGTTGATATTTACTGCTGTGTTGCTGACAATTACCTGAAAGAGAAAGTTGGGCTGGAAAAAACTTAGCTAAGTCAGAAAGCAGGTCTTAATTAAGCAAGTTTGTTCTATATCTATAAAGGCTAAAGTGACTCACTCATGTGCTATACATAAAAAGCTCTCACTGGCGCCAATCACATGCATGTGTTTTGATCTGTCATTGTCGATCATGAATTTGGTTGATACTTCTATTATACAGAAAGGGCAAATAGTGATATTAAATTTTTCTTCTAATTAATTTCCTTTCAATGTGCCTGAATTCGTGCACCAGGCCCCTAGTGAATACTCATATTTGTTCCCCAGAGGACTAAATGACTATGTGAACAGCTTCTCCTTTAGGGTCTGCCAGCAGCCCTAGATGGGCAACCCAGCTTCCATTTCTAAAAGAAAAGGGCAAAATTCCAGAGATCTCCCTGTAATTGCGTGGAATGACAAGGCGGAGAGAGGCCTAGCGGCCTGAGCAGGTGGTAATCCCTCCGGCTTTTCCACCCACGGCTAGAATCACTGACCCAGCGCAGGGCTGGCCTGGCTTAGCCTGGGATCACAGGATTTCAGCCCGGCAGCTGACAGGCTTTGTGTTTCGTGTCCACTCTGTCCCGCTGAGCTGAAACAAACCAGCTGGGCTGGCTCTGCTCGTTGTTAGTCACCCGGCTTGGGCCTCTCCGTGGGACGGGCCGCTTCTGCTCATCCAGGAGCTGAGCTTTTCCAGGGAACGCCTGGGCCTGGGTAGGACTAATTGTGCCCTCAAAGAAGCCATGGCTCCATGGGGTGGGCACATCTGTGATGGCGATCTGTGAATGTATCTGTCTCCTTTAAAAAGTACGTTCCAGCCGAAACCGGTTTGGCTCAGTGGTAGAGCGTAGGTCTGCGGACTGGAAGGTCCCAGGTTCGATTCTGGTCAAGGGCATGTACGTTGGTTGCGGGCACATCCCCTGTGGCGGGGGGTGTGCAAGAGGCATCTGGTCGATGTTTCTCTCTCATGGGCGTTTCTAGCTCTCTATCTCTCTCCCTACCTCTCTGAAAAATCAATAAAATATATCTTTAAAAAAAAAAAGTACGTTCCAGAGAAGGTCCCCGGGATTGAGGGGGAAGAGTGCCTTCTGGCCCCAAGGGGTCCTTCTGAATCCCTTCTGCCAGAAGTTCGTGGAAGTGCCTCAGCTCTCTGAGTGGTTTCTGAAGAAGGTACTTCAAATGAGGTCTCAAGTTCAAAGTGTTGGGCCACCTGGACGAGGTATGGGACGTGGGGGGCGGGGGTGCATTGCTCAGGGACGCTTCCTGGACAGCAAAGCGACCCTCTGCCGGGGCTTCCCTTTGGGGCGGCCGGGACAGTGTCAGCACAGCCCCATAAGGCAAAGGGCAGGCTCTTCATCTAAAGCAGAACCTTGTTGGTGTGACTGGATTCAGGAGGCCAGGACCCCAGTTACACACACACACACACACACACCCACACACCCTGGATGTCACCTGAAGGCACCTGACCTGAGAGATCGGTGCTGGCTGCTTTCCAAGCTGTTTGTCTAAGTCAGTTTTTCCCTTCCAAACTCACCTAAACATCTGAATTATCAGGGATCATTGTTTTAAAAAATCCTGATTCTGGGCCCTGCCCATACCAATGCCGCTGGGATGGGGAAATCTCCAGGGAGGGTGGCTGTGGGCTCTGATCTGATTATTGTAAGGATTCAGAAGATGGCACAGTGGACTGTGACACAGTGCGGTGAAGGCGTGCCAAGCACAGCTCCAAAGTGACACCGGAGGCCTTCGCCAGCTGGCTGGGATGGCGAGTGTTCAGGGCCAGCTGATACCAGGGTGAGGGTTGGGACAGTGAAGATGATGTGTATGACTTTTAATTGGAAAACCCCCTTTTCCTTCAAAACTAAACATTGCTTGATGTCAGTGAAGAGAGAATCTCATGTGGGTGTGTGGGTTTTATGTACTGATTTTTGTGGGCGATGGGGGTTTGAACAGTTACAGAGACCGCAGGCCTCGTGGGCTAAGCCTGGTGGGTTATGGGAGATGGAATGACTTACCACTGGAGTGGGAGGTACTAATGAGGGACCCTCAATCCAGGAAGAGGTTCATCTCCACCCCTTTGAGCTGGGGTACCGGGGTGGCTGTCCCTGCAGGGTGCTCTTTGTTTTTCTAAAATGCACTCCTCTGCATCCCACCGGTCCCTACCATTACACAGTACGTTTTCTGAGGGTGGTTTTGCCATTTTAAGTAATACTGTGCCGTACATCTGTAGTTTCTCTGATTAGTTTCTTAGGATAAATTGCTAAAAATGTAATTCATTCTGGATCACAGGACCCAATATAAATCCTGACATTTAAAAATATATATATTTCTTTCCTTGAATAGATAAGATATGCCGGCAATTAAAAAAATTCAGACAGGGGCACACTGCCCCTCCTGGGAGCCTGCCCGCATCTCCTCCCTTCCCCCCGCCCCCATAGGCATGCGTCTCCTAAGGTCCAAGGGACCCCACGAGACTTGCAGCCAGGGGAGCAGCGGGCAGCAGTAACTGCTCCTGGGCTAATCCCTGAGCCTGTCCTCCGGACCCCCTTTTCTCCGAGTTCCCAATGAGCTGACAACAGCCCGGCCCAGGCTCTCCTCTTGCTGCTTCTATCTGAGGCCCTTCCTTGCTTCATTGTCCCAGCTTTAATAAACATACTCAAAATAAAAAATAAAATAAAATTCTGACAGTACAAACAAAAGGTGTCCATCTGTCTCCCACGCCTGGCCCCAGTTCTTCAGGCCCCACCTTAGAGAAAAATGCTGCAACTTGTATTTGGTGTATTCTCCCAAAAATATTCTGTTCACATAAATATATATGCTTCTCTTCAAACCCTCTCTTTTTGTTCTGTTTTGACACAAATAGGAACTTTTAAAAAATATGTATTTATTGATTTCAGAAGAAGGGAGGAGAGAAAGAGATAGAAACAACAGTGATGAGAATCGTTGATTGGCTGTCTCCTGCACACCTGCCACTGGGGGATGGAGCCCAAAACCCAGGCAGGTGCCCTTGGCCGGAACTGAACCTGGGCCCCATCAGTCCACAGGCTGGTGCTCTATCCACTGAACAAGCCGGCTAGGGCAATTGGGAACTTTTATGTACACGTTTAAAAATAGTATTTCTCTGTGTTTATATTATAATATTTATGCTCGGTCCTGAACTGGCAGTGACCCTGGAGGGTTGAGAAGTCCGCAGCAGTGTGCCAGGCTGGGATTAAGTCACTGGGGAAGGGACGAGGCATCCAAGGCGGGGCTCTTCCCCAGGGTGCTTTGCAATCTCTGGGAAAGGGACTTTGAGGAGCCTGGGAGCAGCCCGGGCAGGAGGTGGAAGTGGTAGTGGCTGTCAGAGGCTGCCATCATCCATGGGGGAGGGGAGGGCGTTTGGAGGGCCTCGGCAGCCTTTGTGTGGGGGTGGAAGCCACATTCTCTCTCCTGAGCCCAGCTAGAGGCCTGGGCTGCAGCTGGAGGCAGGAGGCCAGCTTCCCAGGGAAATCGCGGGAGTGAATGCAGGGCACGTCTCCACCGTGTCTGCTCCCTTCCCCCTTGATGCCAGGCTAGATATTCTCCTTATCCTTCTCCCTGTTTCTTTCTCCCCAGAGGCTCGTCCAAAACAGAGGAAGCCTGCGAAATCTACGCCCGAGCAGCAAACATGTTCAAAATGGCCAAAAACTGGAGTGGTACGTGATCTCTGCTGGAGCCCCGCTGCTTTCTCCTCCTTTCCCTCAGCTCCCGCCGCAGCCCCTCTCTCAGGCTTCTCTGGCGCCAAAGCCCGTGGCTGCTGATGGCCGGTTTTACAGCTGGGCTCTCGGCCTCGGAGAGAGGACGGAGGGAGGAGGACAGGTAGATGATTGAGTCCAGGTAGACCCACGTGGATTGATGAGCCCTTCCAGCTTTCTCCTTAAATTTAGGATATCAGGTTTCCCCGGAAACTGTTTCATACTGCTTCCGGCAGAGTCTGAATTCTGAGCGGGGGACGCGGTTAAGTGGTCCAATAACATTGATCACAGTCACCATTGATTGGGCACCGTACTGAGCACTAGGCATGCGTTATTTAATTGAGTCATTGCAGCAACCCTACGAGGGTCAGTACCATTCATTAATTTTCCCATTTTATGGATTCGGAAACTGAGGCTTGTCCCAGCCCCAGAGCAGGGCCCAGTGTTTAACCTGTGATGCCTCCTGACCTTTGGAGCTGAGTGACTTCGGTTTGTGTCACAGCTCAGACTGGCCTGTGACCCTGGAAGTTACTCGGCCTCTCCTAGTAATTCTACACTCAAGTGTGTTTGCTTCTCAGCACCCCAGCAGGGAAGCGGTTGAGAGCTAACGGGGCGATAGTGTGGGTTCATGGAGATCAGGGTCACCAGCGAGGGTAACTGGGGCCGCCCAGTGTCATGTAACACTGCAGACGCCTCACCCGGAACAGGTCACCCCAGGTCAGGCGCCTCCTGAGACACTCCTGTGTTGGAGGGCGGAGTGTCAGCCGCTTCATGGCTCTGTGACTCGGCCCTGAGTTGCGGTTGGGTTCCCAGGAGTTTGTTCGGCAGGGAGCTGCCCAAGGCCTGAGCAGAGGTTGGAAAGCTGTTGCATGGAGCCCACCGGGGGCTGATTTCGTAAAACGACTTCGAACACCTGCATGTTTGGGTCAGGGGAACCCAGCAAAGACCCAGTTCCTCTCCGGGAGGCACAGGCTAAAATCGACTGTGGTCATCTTCTGAGAGTGTCACAGCTTCCACAGGACCGATGTGGAAGAATACTTACTTCCCAGTCACACAGATGTAGCTTCCCCTCCCTCCCTCCCTCCCCCCCAAATTTATAAACCAACCCTCACCAAAATTCGTAGGCCATTTTTTAAATTTTTACCTTCTCTGGAAATCTTACACTCAAGTTTCTAGTCCTTAAACATAATAAAGAATCCATACGTCGTAAAAACCTGGGCGGCTCTGTGTGTCCTGCTGCTCTGAAGCTCCAGGACAGGGGCCAGGCCTCCCGTCCTCCTCCAGCTCAGCAGCTCTGTGACCTGGCCTCAGCCGGAGGAGGATGGAGGGAAGCGCCTCAGAACAGCTGAGGTGGCTGTGGGGGTCTCAGCCAGCACAGTCCCCACCCCTGGAGGAGAGACCCAGTGCCTCCTGCAGGTCACTTTGGATGAGGACGGAAGCAGAACGGCTTGGCAGCCCTGGGAGGTGACTGAGGACAGGCTGGGCTTCAGGTGGTCTCATCGTGCCCCAGGGACTCAAGACCTTGGGGTCTGCGTCCCGTTTCCTGTTCCGGACGGGAAGCTCCTAGAGGGAGCAGACCCTGGGTGCCCCCATGTTCCGCATGATTAGCGTGGTGCCGTGCCCACACAGCCTGCAGTGACTCCACAGGGCCTAGAACGTGGACAGAGGCAGAGGAGTACGGGGACTTAGGAACAGCTGGGAGGCATGGGGGGAAGAAATCGGACTTAGAGTTGGGAGTCAATCAGGAAGTGTTTCAGAGTTGAATCTCAATGGCCATCTCTTCCCCAACACCCATACCTGCCCCCCTCCCGTGATTCAGCCCGCTCTCTGCCTCTGAGTCGGGTTCCCAGCCCTGAGCCCTGTGCTTGCAGGCTCCCCCGGGGGCACTGCTGGCTCAGGGGGCCCGAGGCCTAGGCCCAGACCTCAGCATACCCAGGCCACCCTGCCCTTTTCCCCGGGGCTCCCTGTGTTCCCAAGAGCTCCCAGGCAGTGTCCGTGCGGCTCGGGAAGCACGGAGCCCCGCTCAGGCCAGCGTCTCTCTTCTGTTCCAGCGGCCGGAAACGCCTTCTGCCAGGCGGCGCAGCTGCACCAGCAGCTCCAGAACAAGCACGACGCAGCTACCTGCTTCGTGGACGCCGGCAACGCGTTCAAGAAAGCTGACCCCCAAGGTGAGGGCCCGCGGCCACCGGGGCCCGCTGCCCGAGCACCCGCTGAGCGCTCCTCGGAGCCGTCCTCGGGTTTCCCCGGGCTCCATCTTCTCCAGTGGCCGACACCGATAGGCTGGCAGGCAGCCTCGCGCTTTAATTTCAGAACTGGCTCCCTTCCGGCGGCATTTCCATCCCGCCCCGAGCCTCCTCCTCCCCTGCTACTGCGTGTGCAGCTCGTCGCTCCCCTCCCGCTGCCCGGGAGCATTTGGGAGTGGGAGTTAGATTGCAGACCCACCGCATGCCGCGGGAGAGGAAATCTGTTCTGTTGTCAGGATTGACAGCAGAAGCGGGCGGAGGGCTTCTGAGGCCAGCCAGGTAGCAGTGACTGCCGGAGAAGGCCAGGAGTGGTCCTAACTGGCTTCCCTGGGGGCCCGAGGAGGGAGGAGGAGGATGGGGGGGACGAGCCTGAGATGTAGTTGCCAGAGAACAAGTTTCCCCAGATGACAGCGTGTTGGGGACAGAAGCCCCAGCTGGGTCTCCGTCATTGTGAAGAGCACATTTTGTCCCACTGGCTCATCCGGAAGCAGAAGCCCAGTGGGTACCAGACTTCCATGGAAATGGGGTTCTAATCTGCTTTTTACGTCTTGGTGCCAGACATAGGTTGCTAACTTGTAATTTTAGCAAGGAGAGATTTCTTTATGAAGACCATCTATTGTCACTCTCCTCTCTTTTGCCAATGGGAAAGACGTGCTTTAAAAAAAAAAAAGAGAGAGAGGTATAATCTTGGAATAGAGGCCTGTCCTTTCCAAGAGGGGACAGTTGTCAGTACACAGAGGCCTCCGGGAGGGCCAGGGAGCACCAGTTCACGTGCAGGCGCTGGGATTGCTGGCAGCCCATGCTGCTGTCAGGGACATTAATTCATTCCTAGGATCTGGTCTCTGTGTAAACCAAGTAGCTTTTCTCTGTCCCTAAACTTGACCGGTCTCTCCTCTTGCCACCGGGTTTCTCACAGATGATGGCCTAAGTTCTAAGTGGTAGGCTCAGGCTCAGCAAGAACCCGAGGGGAGCTCTGGCTGGGTGGCTCAGTTGGTAGGAGTGTCGTCCCATACCCCAAAGGGGTTTGGGTCTGATTTCCGGTCAAGCACATATCCAGGTTGCTGGTTCTGTCCCTAGTCATGACACATATGGGAGGCAACCGATCGATGTTCTCTCTCTCCCCCTCTCTCCCTCCATCCCTCTCTTTCTGTCTCCCTTCCTCTCTCCCTAAAATCAATAAAAACGTCTCCTTGGGTGAGGATTTAAAAAAAGAGCCCCAAGGGCGGCCTGTCACTCCTTGCACAAAGCTGCGTGCTGGGCCGCCGCAGGCCGCCTTGGTGAGTGACGATGACCCCGGCCATCCTGGGTTGGTTTTCAGCTGGAATCACCCAGAGAAGTCTGTGCCCCCCCTCCCCCCCACGCAGTCCTCCCTCGCCCCCTCCCTCCGTCTGCTCCCTGGAGAACTGGTCGACTGGAGATGCTGCCCTGCATCTGTGACGGTCAGCTGCTGCTCCTGAGTGACAGGAAGGGCTGGTTTCCGGGCGGGAGCAGAGCGCTGGCCGCGTGACCTGTGCAGGCCCCAGCTGCTCGTTAAACAGCCCAGCGCTTCCCGGGCACGGCCCCGCCTGGCACTGTGGTACGAGTCGTGTCCCTCCCTGGCTTTTGATCTGAGATGTCTCATCTCAGCAGGCTCTTCAGGGTGCGTGTGGGATGTGCCTTAGGAGGCACAGAGGGTGGCGGCGTCTTCAGGTTGGTGGGAAGCAGCAGTAGGTGTGGTGACAGTCCCCCCGTGGGGCACAGAGGCTGACTTAGTTTCTCCAGGGATCAGCAGGCACCGTTTGCTGCCCTGGGAGCTGAGATGGGGGGAGGGGGCAGCAGAGCAGAGAACAGTGTAATGTGGGCAGAGCCGGGGCCAGGTGCCTTGTCTGGAGCCCAAATAAGGGTGCCTGGAGCTGAGGCTGGGCAGGGCTTTGCAGCGGCACCCAGCACCATTGCCTCGTGGCTGCCAACCCCAGTCACAACTCTGAGGTGGGGACCGTTCCAGCCAGGGTCAGGGGAGAGGGCGCATTGGCACCGGGAGTAACAGCTGCCTGGTGTCTGCCAGTCCGGCTTCACAGAGGCCGCGGCAGCTGTGTGGCTCAGTTAGTGTAGTCTAAGAGGTCGGAGGAGCCTACTCTCCTGCGACCTGGGACTGGTTGCTTAATCTGTTGGATCTGCATTTCCTGGTCTGATAGACCAGAGATCACAAGTGAGATAAGGCATGGACACGCCCAGGGTGGCAGCTAGCCTGAGCTCAAAGTCCCGGGAGGGGCAGCCCCCTGCTCACCTCTGGCAGGGGCCTGGCCTGGGCTCGGTCTCCACCCCTCGGCCGCCTGCCTTGGGGAATAGCTGGAGCCCGGTTGGAACCGCGCCCACTTTCCCCAAGCAGGCGATCAGCCCCCTGGGGCCCTGCTGATCACCTCCCTGTCAGTCCTGTGTGAGCACTTCCTGCAGGAGCCCTGGAGGGCCTGCCCCTCCCCCTCCCCTCCAGAGGCTGGTGCCAACCAGAGCCGCCAGGCAGGGAAAAGGATTTGGTTCCTGTCATCACGCTCTCCCTTGGGTAGTGGGAGATATGGGGGGGGGGGGGGGAGTCTGCCCTCAGTAGGGGTCAGGGGTGTCTTGCTGCCGCCTGGTGGGATTGGGGTGGGGAGGTGACGCCCATAGCTGTCAGTGGTTCCCCAGAGTTTCCCAATCACTGTCCGCCGCTCTGGGTGGACTCGGGCCAGAGAGGCCTCTGACCCGCCTGCCTGACAATTGGGCCCAAGGTTCATGCATGAGCGCCCAGGGCGGCGAGGTGACCAGGCCCCCATTCCCCCTCCCCCTCGTACCTGATGCCCACACTGGATGCCTACTGTGTACGAGGCTCGGGCATCTTCCTTTAATCCATTCCGCTTCCTGTGCGGTTCTGGGATTTGCCCGGTTTATCTCGGAGACCGGCCGTGTTGGGGGTGGACTGCAGGAGTGGGGTGGGGTTGGCAGGAGCCCAGGCAGTGGACTGAGCGCCCTGGGTTGCAGACTCCCTGTGTCCCTAAGCCAGGGCCTTCCCCTCCCTGGGCCTCAGTCCCCTCCCCTCCCTGGGCCGGGTCATTCCCAGAGTCCCATGCCAGGTCCAGTTTTCTGTGGGCAGATGAGGGCAGGGAGGAGCGGGGGGTGGGGGGGATTCTGTGCTCATCAGGGGTGTGCTGGTCACTAATCCTGGGGATCCCTGTGACCTGATAAGAAGCTGGGTGGAGCCACTTGTCGGGGGCTTGCCTGCCAGGGTGTCAGCTGGGCCTGCTGCTCAGGGACAGCTGTCCCGGAGCGAGGAGCAGGGATGAAGGGGATTTAACCCTGTGAGGCCGTGTTGCTGCTGTGGGGGGGGGTGGGGGGGGAGACGTCTCCTGCTGACAGGCTTTCGGGCTTCTGGGGCTTCGGGCAGGCTAGGCCCCCAGGGCAGCTGCAGGGGAGTTTGCAGTCCCTCCCACTGCCGCCTGCTAATGGCACTCACAGCCTTGCCACCTCTGCCTGCAGGTGCCCTGTGGGACTCCCAGCGGCCCAGGAGAGGGAGTGGGTGAGCGGTAGGGTGCCTGCGGGTCGCACCCACCCCTGGGGTGGAGGCTGGAACGGGGGTGGGATGTGCAGGGCCCACTCCCTGCAGCCCAGCTGCTCCCTCCTCATCCTCATCCTCATCATGGTGGTGCAGCCTGTGGCGCAACCGGTTGTAAGCTTATCCGTTACTTCCAGAAAAGCTCTGTTACAAAACGTGTGTGTGAAAGGCACTCGCACTGTTTCCACTAATTTTGTTGTGTTCTCTCCCTGTCCTCCTCTGCCCCCTCTTTGCTCCTTTCCCTCTTCCCTACTGCCTCGGGCTTCCAGCTGTCAACCTCAACCTTAGCCAAATGGTGCACATTGTCTGAACCTTTGGGGGTTTCCGGAGGCCTTTCGGCTTCAACAAACCCCTAGATCCCCTCACTCCCAGAGCAGGGCTTACAGACGCACATCTGCCAGCGTAGGGGGCTTGGATTCTCCTGAAAGCCGGGCCCAGAGCTAAGTGCCAAGTGTCCCCCTGGGTAGTGAGGCCATAACCCCCGAGAGTAGGCACCAGGCCTCACACCTCTTTGTAGCATCTCAGCCCTGTGGGCTCGGCTCCCTGGAGACCCGGAATCAGACCAGGGCCTTTGACTGCAGGACGAACTTTGAGCCTTGGCTCAGCTCAGACCCTCATCCTGTGGTCTGTGCAGGCTGCCTCCGCCTCCCCCTCCTCCCTTTCCTCCTGAGATGCATTAAAACGGTGTTAAAAAAATCCACCCAGAGCTCATCTCTGTCTGCCAGAAAACGCCTCCCACTCTTTCCTCCAAATAATTTGTCAAAGGAAAAAAGCCCTTCCCAAATTTAAAATCTTGCCAGAGCCCAGAGGCATGGCTCAGGGGTTGAATGTCCTCCTGTAAACCAGGAGGTCACGGTTAGGTTACTGTTCAGGGCACACGCCTGGGTTGTGTGCTAGATCCCCAATAGGAGGAGACCACTGATCAATGATTCTCTATTATTGATGTTTCTATCTCTCCCTCCTCCCTTCTCTGAAATCAATAAAAACATATTAAAAAATAAAATAAAAACTTGGAAGGGACAGTACAACAAAGGAAGCCCAATTCCTCCTCTCAAGCACCACCCTAGTGTGTGTGTCTCATTGGCAAACCTGTGGTATGAGGTGCTGGTGGGTATCGGTGCCCAGTTAAGGAAGGTACAGAGGGCTGAGTGCGGAGGTGGGAGCAAGAGAGGAACGGAGAGTCCAGTGGAGGGGCCTCCTCCTGCCATAGATGGAGGCCAGACAGGTGCAGGGGACGTGGCAGTTCGGGTCCCGCAATGAAAGGGTGTCCCTCAGGTGTCAGGCTTGGCCGCCCCTCGCCGGCAGCTCTGCTCTTGAGGGTAAAGCCTTAGATCCGGCTCAGAACACCCAGGGAGCCTGGCCGTCAGCCTGACCTGGCCCCGGCCTGGCCTGTCCCTGGGTGACTGGGAGGTGTTGGCTTTGTGGCAGCTCCAGGGAGAGGGCAGCCACGGCAGCCAGACTCCTCCGGAGCGTGTGCCCAGCACGTCAGGCTGCAGAATACATGAGTCTGACCGCGTTTCCTGGGCTCCGGGATTCCTTCCCCTCCCTCACCCCCTCCCGGCGGCTCCCCTGGAGAGCCAGAGCAGAGCGTAGCCCTGGCAACTCCATTGATCTCCAGGCGCCTCAGCCCGCATCCCCTCACCCAGCTCCTGCCTGAGTGACTTGGCCTTCTCACTTCTCCCGCCTCCCTTTTTCTCTCCCCAGAGGCTATTAACTGTTTGATGAGAGCAATCGAGATCTACACGGACATGGTAAGGGTCACTACGAATCCCCGCCTCACCTCCCCAGCTCCAGCACCAAGAGCGGGCAGAGCGGGGGAGGGGCCCTGGGGGTTTGGCCACCTGCGCTGGGCTGGGCTGGCTGGGTCCTCAGCTCCGCACCAGCCTGGCTGCCGCAGTAGCTTCCAGCATTCCCGGGGCCATCTTGTCTTCATCGGTAGAAGTTAAGGTTACCGGGGACACGTGTCCTTTTCCCCACCAGCATCCTCTCTGATCCCCAGCTCACAGCAGGCCGGGGGCGGGGGGGGGGGGGGGGCGCCCTGAGTGGGCACAGCCCTGCCCTGCCCAGGGAACATCCCCATCGACAGATGAGGCCGAGAGGCGGCCGGCCCGAGGCCAGGGAGCCGAGACTGTGGACCACAACCAGGCCCAGGCCCTGGGAACTCTACCTTTTGCCTCTTCACATTCCACCTGTCTCATCTGACCCCTCCCCCCAGACCGGAAGGGGGTCCTGGCCCTCAGGGTCCTGGGAGGCTGTAGTATTACCGTCACAGCAGTGGCCGCAGCTGCCATCACTGGCCCAGACACTCAGTGCCTGGGTTCATCTTCCTACCTGTCAGTCCGTGTGACAGTCAGAGGGGCCCGGACGAGCGAAGTGATGCCCAGGGGCACAGCCCTGCGAACAGGAGTGGCGGAGACCCAGAACCAGGCCTGGCCGGGTTAGGGCCTGACCCTTTCCTGCTGCCTGAGGCCTGGGGGTGGCTGTGAACCGGCCCCTGTGTGTGGAGCAGCTGGACAGGCACTGGACCCCCACTGAGTGGAGGCGGGAAAGGGGCGCTCTGCCCTCCAGAGCGCTGGCCCTCCCATGGCTGCTCTGGGCCTTCTCTCAAATGCTTCTGCCAGCCAGGCCCTCCGCCAGGCGCCCCTACTCCGCCCATCCCCCTGAGCACGTGGACAGGAGGGAAGGGGGCAGGGTGTGGAGTGTCTTGCTCAAGGTCTCCTACTGGGGGCTGCACTCAGACCCGGGCCTCTCACTCTGGAACCTTCCTTTTAAGTCCCATGCCCTCCGCCTCTCGGTACCCTCCTCCACCTCCTAAGTGCAGCTGAGGGGCAGGGAGCCACCGATTTGGGACCAGGGTGGGGCCTGGCCACAGACATTCCCTCCCCGCGTCCACGCAGGGCCGATTCACCATCGCCGCCAAGCACCACATCTCCATCGCCGAGATCTACGAGGCGGAGCTGGTGGACATCGACAAGGTGAGTTGGGAGGGGCATGGCAGCTGCCAGTCGTCAGGGACCAGCACTCCTCTGTCCTGTCCCCTCGGGGAGCCCTCTGGTGTCTGAGCACCGGGAAGGGGCGTGGGCGCTGGCAGGACTTGGATGAGGCCCTGGCTGTGTCCCAGGGGCTGCCGGAGCCCCTTCTCACCCTCCTCCCTCCCACCCTCCCAGGCCATCGCGCACTACGAGCAGTCTGCGGACTACTACAAGAGCGAGGAGTCCAACAGGTACCAGGCCCACCCCCTCCCGCTGCCCAGCCCCCTGCACTCGCCACCAGCCACCTCCAACCTCTCTCCTCTCCGCCCCCCACAGCTCGGCCAACAAGTGTCTGCTGAAGGTGGCGGGCTACGCCGCGCAGCTGGAGCAGTATCAGAAGGCCGTGGACATCTACGAGCAGGTGGGGACCGGCTCCGAGCCCTGCTCCCTGCGGAGGGCGCTGCCCCCTATCCCAGTGCCAGTGCCCCTTCCTCCCTCTGCCACCTGCTCTTTCCCCCTCCCTCCCTTCTGTCCACCTCCCTCTGTCATCCCCTCACCCTAACTACTCACCTGGCTAAACATCCCCTCCACCGTGGCCCCACGGGTGCTGCACTAGCCCAGCCCAGCCCTCAGGGAGCTTCCTGGCCGACCCCAGAGTGAGATGACTGAAGAACCAGAGTTGGGAGGGAACAGGCAGAACTGCCGAAGCCTGGGGAGCCCAGAGGAAGGGGGTCGGGAACAGAGACCCTCCCATGGCTCCTCGGGCTCCTCTCACTGTGTGTGGAGGGCGGGGTGGGGCCCAGGCTGTCCTGGTGGGTTCGTGGCCAGGAGAAAGGCAGGCATCTCGGGAGAGAGGGCCAGGCACCGCCTCATGTTCCCTTAGCCTGCCATCCCTCTGCCCTGCCATGCCAGCTTCCCGTGGGCCTGATAGCGGGGCCGCCTCTCACCATCTTGGGCACCGTGGGAGGCCCACAGACACCCGGCCCCGTGGCAACACCCCTCCCCATTATGTCTCTGTTGTTGGTCACTCACATACCCACTGCCAGCTTCCCTGGGGCTGCTCCCTGCCTCTCTGCCCCTGGGGTCCCGGGTTAGCAGGTGTCCCCCTGGGGCACAGACCCAGCCTCCAGCGACCCCCAGTGCTAGCAGACCCTGCCCTCCGGCTGCCTGCTGGGAGCTCACAGTGCTGCCGCCGTGTCCCCGCAGGTGGGGACCAATGCCATGGACAGCCCCCTCCTCAAGTACAGCGCCAAGGACTACTTCTTCAAGGCGGCCCTCTGCCACTTCTGCATCGACATGCTCAACGCCAAGGTGAGCCCACCAGAGCCTGCCCACCCCTGGGTGGGCACTGGGCCGTGTCCCCTCTCAGCCCCTCAGAAAGGCTGAGCCCCCACTCAGGCCCCTGACAGTCGGCCCTGGGCGAGAAGTGCTTGTGCTCGCCGATGGCACCTGCCCCGCTTGGTGTGAGTCTCCGGTTCCTGGCTCCCCCGCCCCCCCAACACCCCCCCCTCCCTCGCTGTCTCTGCAGCCAGGCTGGCGCTGAGCTCAGCTCCTTGGAGGGACCGCTAGGCACAGAGCCAGGTGACACGGAGGCTGGGGGAGGGGCACCGAGCTGACTCAGGATCCAAGCCAGCCCAGATCCCCTCCGCTGTCAGGCCCGTGGCCTCAGCAGCCCTTTAACAGCTTGTCCCCTTCCCTCCTTCCCGGCCGTGCTCAGCTTGCTGTCCAGAAGTATGAGGAGCTGTTCCCCGCCTTCTCCGACTCCCGGGAGTGCAAGCTGATGAAGGTGAGTGCGGCCCCTTTCCCGCCCCTTCCCAGCCGGGCCTGGGCGTGGGTGGTGGGAGCCTGCCGGTGGCGGAGGCGCTCCGTTAGTATGCTCACCGAGATTGTAATGGCTCTCGGGGGTTTTCGTTTTCTGCCATTTGGATCTCTTATTTTCTGGATAAAATCAGACTCACACAGTGATAAAGCTAGTAGAGGCTGAGCTGGGACATGCACACGCACACGCACACACGCACACACATACATGTGACCTGTATCCACAAGCTTGCAAGCAGGATTGGAACAGATCCCTTTCCTTCTGTCAGCATGGGAGTCCCCCGATTTCCATCCGTCCAGGTGCTACATTGATCTAACTGCCTGCCATGTTCTTGCAGAAATTGCTAGACGCCCATGAAGAGCAGAACGTGGACAGCTACACCGAGGCGGTGAGTGGCAGCAGGTGGCCGCCCTGCTCACACATGCTCTGCCGAGAATCTCAACCTTTTTAACTCTGGCCTTGGCCCCCGGCTGAGAATTCCTTTCTGTAGACACCCCAGAGTCTCGCGAGTCGCCCCGAGAGGTACAGGGAGTATTCTCCCCACTGTAGAGATGATGGCACTGAGGCTGAGAATGGAGAGGGGACGTGCCCCTGGCCCCTCGGGGACAGAGCTCGCCTCTGGAGTCCCCTGAGTGAGCAGCCGAGGGCCGCCTCCATCAGCTGCCGTGGGTGACCAGAGGGCCGAGAGGGAAGGAAGTGAGCCGCCCTCCCCCTTCCCGGAGCAGGGGGGTGGAGCTGAGATGGCATTGGAGGGCACATTCTTCCAGCAGCCACTTCCTCATAGAACCGGCCCAGCTGCTTCTAGATGTTCTGGAGCCCGGTTGTGTCCAGCTCGGGACCTGACCTGGTCACCCAGACCGCAGCTGAGCGCCTGCCCTCCGGAGTCTCGGCCCCTAGTGGTGACAGACCAGCTCCCCCGGTCCCTCCTCCCCGACAGGGAAAGCTCCACAAGGAAGAGGGACGGAGGCTGTGGGTTCCCGGCCTCCCCGCCTGTGGCGCCGGGACAGGCCTTGTCACATCAGGCCTATTTCCCATCCATAAGACAAGGAAGCGGGGCCTTTTTTAAGCTACACAATTATCTCCCTGGAAGGGAACTGCCGGGCCTGCTGCCTCCCTGCTCCTCCTCGGGCCCCGCTGGCAGGGCCACATCTGGAGAATCTTGGGACCAGAGACCTTTGGCTTCGGGGCGGGGAGCCAGGGCCCGGCGGGGGATGAGCCGCCTGTCACCATGGTCACGGTTGCGGTTGCCGCAGGTGAAGGAGTACGACTCCATCTCGCGGCTGGACCAGTGGCTGACCACCATGCTGCTGCGCATCAAGAAGACCATCCAGGGCGACGAGGAGGACCTGCGCTAAGCCCCGCCCCGCACCTGTCTTCCAGCCCCTCTGCTTCCCCAGCGGCCCCTCCGGACACGGCGTGAGCCCAGCGGTGGCCCAAGACCTGGCTGGGACCTTCTCCCCTTCCCCCAGGAGTCTCACGGGCCACAGTGCAGGCTCCACACCGCCTCAGGGCCCTGGAGGCCGGCCTCCCCCCTCTGCCCTCCCCCGCCCGTTTATTTAAGCCCCAAAGAGACCCTTTTCCGCCCCGAAACACAGAGTCTGAGGCCTAGGCCTATTGGCTGTGGGTGCTGCCAGGGGTGGGGGCCAGCATCTGCCCTCCATCGCCTGACCGGCTGGAGCTGGAGCTGGAGCATGAGGTTGGTTTCCGTCTCCCCACTCTGTCCCCAGCCAAGCGCTGAGCACAGGTCGCAGCAGCTGAGATCTGCTCTCCGCTGTGGGGGAGCCTCCCAGCCCCCCGCCCCCTCAGCGCCAGGAGCCTCCCAGCCTCCCGGGAGAGACCCCAGGCCCCGGAGCAGGGGTCACCCTGCACCGCCCATCTGCTCCTGCCATTGTGCTTTTTGGTTTTGTTGGTGGGAAGCTGCATCTGGCCCCCAAAAGAAAATAAAAAACAATACTTTTGCATGAGTCTCTCTTCCTCCTCACCTCTGCCATCCCCTCTTTCGGGGCTGGAGTCCAGTCTGCTGGCCCCCAGTGGGCTATAGTCACGGGGGAGGCTGGCCTTGGAGAGTGAGGCCCAGGGATGGCGGGTTGGGGAGGAGCCATGGACCTGGGAGCCTGGAACCCCGTCTTATCTGTGAGCCCTGGTTTCCTCAGCTGGGTAGGCGCTGGCAGTGCCACCCTCAGAGCAGCGGTCGGGTACGAAGGGGAGGCAGAGGCCACTGGATCCCAGCCTCGCCCACGTCCACAGTCCCCGGGGGAGCACTGCAGGCCCGGTGGCACTTGTTCTCCGTGTCACAGGGCGGGAGGGGGAGCGGTTGGGAACCGCTGGGGGCGGAGTACAGGGCCCGGTAGGTGTGAGGAGTGGGAGAGATGACAGGATCCCTTTGCCTGGGAAGAGGGGGCAAGGACTGCCCACCTCCACCCTCCACGGTGCAAGCTTGTGAGTCAAGGGAGCGTCTGCTGTGCGTGTGCCTCCTCCCACCCTCACGGGGGCAGCGGGAGGAGGCCAGAGGCAGACGGGGTCCCAGCGCAGCTCCTCAGACAGGTGCTCAGCCAGGGCCTGGATGGAGGTCAGGAGAAGTTCATGCCGAGTGGCCTGTGTGGCACCGGCCCTGCCCCTCTGGCCCCTTCTCTCACCCCTTCATTGATGGATACCAGCTGCCTGGAGCTCAGTGCAGTCTCCTGAGACCTGGGATTGATTACTGATGTCTGCCATGAGCACAGGCTGACATGGTTTAGAATCTATTTCTGCCACTCGTGACTGAAAAAGTAATTCTCAACCCTGGCTGTGCTTGAAGTCAGAAAAAGTACTTAAGCTTGGATTACACCCTGATAAACTGTGGTTTGGTTTAGGTTCATAAGAGCAGGTAGGGTTGGAAACCACTGGACAAGACAACGCTTTCCAAACTAGAACTTCACTTATTCATTCGCTCGACAGTTCCTGAGCGGTGTCGTTCAGAGGTTACCACGTGAGGGAGGAGCCTGGCAAGCATTCTTCAGAAGCAGCAGGACTAGGCCGCACATTCTAGTCACTCAGCGAGTAGAATGAGGCACTTGCTGTGTCCTGCCCTAGTCCAGGGCCTGGGGATACAGCACTTCCCCATGCAGCCAGACCTGCCCTCTAAGACTGCCCCCCCAAAGGCAGAGATCTGGGAGTGACGCGCGCCCTCCAAATCCAACCTGCCTTTGAGAACCTGCCTTTTATGTCTCTTACATAACGGTCTGGCGAAGGGCTGGCAGTTTTTAACACGTTTACTGAGTGTTGCTTTCACCCTTGTAGTCCGCATGCTGCGATTTTACTGCCGTCTCAGATCCTGCAGTCTGTGTATTGGTGTCCTTTCTGCATGGAGGGAGGTGACAGGAAAGTTGGCCAACTCTGGAAACTCTGCAGGTGTAGAGTCCCCAAGCCCGTCATGCCATTTCTAGAGACAGAATACTCGGGAACCTCTTAACGACCCTGAGTTTAGTGTTTCAGAATTTGCCAGACAACCTAAAAAAATACCCGGGGAGTACTCAGAGATCCAGCAGAAAGCCATTCATTTTCTGATGTCCTAGTCCCGTGACTCAGGTCAGTTCTCCAGATCCTGAGTGAGTGACCATGGAGGAAGCTTTCCCTTTATAGCCTTTGGCTTCTTTGCTTTCTGTTTCCTAACTACCGGGCTTTTGTGGTGGGCTGCCACAGCCCCTCCTGAGCCTGTTATGATGGGGAAGTTGGTATCTAAGTTCTCAACCTTCCTAATGCCGCGGCCCTTGAATACAGTTCCTGTTGTGACCCCCAATCATAAAATTATTTTCATTGCTACTTCATATCTGTAACTTTGCTACTGTTAATGAATCGTAATGTAAATATCTGTGTTTTCCGATGGTCTTAGGCTCTACAGCAGCGGTTCTCCTAAGACCATAGATTCTAAGTGCCTGGTCTGGGTGGTTCCAGTGACCTCCCCTCTAGCTAAGCTGTTCCATGCTGTGTTTATGGCCCCTTTGTAAAATGGGAGTATTTTACAAAGGGGCCAGGGGAACAGGTTCTGCACAACAGGTCGGGCATCAATGGAGTTCATTATTGGCTAGCAAGAGTGTGTGTTAGAAGGCATGTTACTGGCACAGGTTCGGATTGCCAGCCCCCCACCCCCAAATGTCTTATCTCCCCTTCATTAGAAACACCTGGTTAACATCCTGTCTGCCCTTTTCTAGCTATCAGTCAAGGGACTTACCCTCCTTGAGCCTCAATTTCACCCTCTGTAAATTGGGCTAATAAATAAACCTCTGCAGGATTGTTGCGAGGGCTATCGAGGTAAATTTGGAAAGGATGTGTGGCACATCCTTTCCAAATTTATATAATGTTTCAACTCAATGTTTTAAATAGAAACAGCTTGAAACCATCAAGTTGTTGGTTTAAAAATTAATTCAAAGCTAGATTTAAAGTAATCAGCCCGTTTCCACAATGAGAATTGATATTCCTGGATGAGAAACAGGATGTCTAGATATAGATGAGACTCTCATCTAATATTCAAAGCTATTCCTGAGAGCAAATTGATTAGGTGAAGCCACAGGCACTTTCTTTCATAAATATATTTTATTGACTTCAGAGAGGAGGGGAGAGGGAAAGCGAAACATAAATGATGAGAATCACTGATGGGCTGCCTCTGGCATGGCCCTCTGGGGATCTAGCCAGAACTCCCGGTATGTGCCTCCTGGTTCATAGGTAGATGCTCAACCACTGAGCAACACAGGCTGGGCCATTTCACCATTTTAAAAGGGATGTGATTAATAAACTATTGGTGCTTTTTTTTTTTTTTAAATATATTTTATTGATTTTGTACAGAGAGGAAGGGAGAGAGAGAGAGAGTTAGAAACATCCCTGAGAGAGAGTCATCAATCATCTGCCTCTTGCACACCCCCTACTGGGGATATGCCCACAACCAAGGTACATGCCCTTGACCGGAATCGAACCCGGGACCCTTCAGTCCCCAAGCTGACGCTCTATCCATTGAGCCAAACCGGTCTCGGCTATTGGTTCTGTCTTACTTGGGTTATAATACTACTACTTAGTAGGTGTGTGATCTTACTTTTACCTCTGAGTGCCTCAGTTCCTTCATCCGTAAAACACAGTAACTACCTCAGACTGCTTGTGAGTTTTAAATAAATTGATAGATGGGAAGCGCTTAGAACAAACAGTTCCCGACATATATTAAGCTTTATTGTGGGAGTTAGTTACCGATCACATAGCGCGCAGGCGCGTTGGGGCAAAGTCTCCGGGGAGGTCCGGCGGCCATCTTGGAAAAGGGCGGCGACGGCGATACTGACGTCATCAGTATGCGCGACGAGCGGGCATGCGGAGGTCCCCGTCGCATCAGGAGCGTGGGATGGGGCAGGGCGGGCTCGCGGGGCTGCGGGTGTGAGAGGTTGGGGTCCGCGATGGGGGAGGCGGCCGTGGCAGCGGAGCCTTGCCCGCTGCGCGAAGACAGCTTCACGCGTTTCTCGTCGCAGAGCAACGTGTACGGGCTGGCGGGCGGCGCGGGCGCGGGCGGGCGCGGGGAGCTGCTGGCGGCCACCCTTAAAGGCAAGGTGCTGGGCTTCCGCTACCAAGACCTCCGACAGAAAATCCGGCCGGTGGCCAAGGAGCTGCAGTTCAATTACATACCCGGTGCGTGGCGCTCTGGGGCCGGAGGGCCGGGAAGATGGTGAGGAGGCTTCTGAGGCTCAGTCTGAGCCTGGTCACTGTGACGGGAAAATGGGACCAGGGTGATTGAAGGGGGTCGGAGCTGATCATCAGGAGGCGTTGGGGTCAGAGGGCAGGGATAATGGGAGCCTAGCAGTGGTTAGGATTCAGGATCTCTGCTACCATGATGATGGCGATCTGGACTCAGAGATCAGTATGCTTCAGAGATCATGGTAATTGCGGTGGTGAAAGGTTATTGAGTCCTAGAGGTCAGGGGTCACTGTGATTGGAGGTCTTGCCTGAAACTTGGACTTTGAACTATCCCCTCCCAGTGGATGCCGAGATTGTCTCCATCGACACTTTCAACAAGTCGCCCCCAAAGCGGGGCCTGGTTGTGGGGATCACGTTCATCAAGGTACACAGAGCCCCCCTCCACCTACCTGTTCCTTCCTCCTCACACACTGAGTGTGTGTGGGTTCCACTGAACCTGACGCGGATCCCCTCCTGCCGCCACCCCTGCTCTCCCCTGAGGCCAGTCTCCTTCCGCAGGATTCAGGAGACAAAGGCAGCCCGTTCCTTAATATCTACTGTGACTATGAGCCTGGCTCCGAGTACAACCTGGACTCCATTGCCCGTACGTGTGGCCTGGAGGGAGGGAGAGGGTGGGGAGGGGGCCCGGAGGTCCCTCACTCATGACCATCTGCCTGTGCTCCCCTGCAGAGAGCTGCCTGAACCTGGAACTCCGGTTCACTCCTTTCCAGCTGTGCCACGTCGAGTGAGTCAGCCCCGGTAGGGTGCGGGTGTACCTGCAGGGAGGGGCTTAGCAAACGAGACCGCAGACCTGCCCGTAGACAATCACATTCTCGCGCTGACTTTTTAACAAATTGTTAAAAATCGGGACTGTCCCGCCAAAAGCGGGACGCCTGGTCACCTTAGTTTAAGGCAGGGGTCTTCAAACTACGGCCCACGGGCCACATGCAGCCCCCAGGGGAGTCTGATCCTGCCCGCCAGGTTTTTTGGGCAGTGAGCGCAGCCAAGGTGTTACAGTAGGAATTAGTAGTTCATATAGTCCGGCCCTCCATCTCTCTGAGGGACCGTGATCTGGCCCCCACTTTAAAAAGTTTGAAGACCCCTGGTTTAAGGTGTCCATGAACCAGGCGTGGCTGACGGGCTACCATTTTGTTAGCGCCAGACTAGATAATCAGAGTTCATTGAGCACCCGTGTTCTAGATAGCTAGAATTCTCAGGTTCTCGGGAATCTCAGTTTCTAGATTTGAGATCTTTCCCATGAGCTAGAAATGCTATTTTCTGGAGTTGGGAGCTCGGAGACTCCAGGAACTGAAAGTACTATAGTTTGATAATTTTGAGGTTCTGTCCTGATCAAGTCCTAACATGGTCATAGTTCAGGGAGCCACCCTACAGATCATATAGGATCCCGAGGTTCTAGAATCCCACACTGTGAGGATTCCATTCTAGAGCTCTGGATTCCATCCTGGAACACCGATGGCCTAGCACAGGTGCTGGCAAACTTTTCCTGTAAAGTCCCGGGCGGCAAATATGGTGAATAGTAGGCTTTTGAGGGCCAGACTGTCTCTCTCACAGCTTTCTTGTCTGTTGTTATAGCAGGAAGGCAGACATTGACTATGTAAATGAGTGGGTATGACTGTGTTTCAATAAAGCTTTATTTATAAAAACAGGTGCCAGGTTGGATTTGGCCTGTGGGGTCATAGTTTGCCAGCCTCTGCTCTAGCAGGTGAGAGTTGTAGAGACTGATTTTCTGGATTCTAGGATCTGGATATTCTACCGTTCTGCATCTGAATGTCCTTGGTGGCAGTTTATACAAGTCCTAGTCATCCAAAGGAGACAGAGAACAGAACTAGTTCCAGAGGAAGAGATCCTAGTGTCTCTTCTGAGACCCACTCTGGAGCTTTATGTTACCCTAGAGGCCCGGTGCACGAAATTCGTGCACTGGTAGGGTCCCTAGCGGCTGTTGGCCAGGGCCTCCCTTCCCTTGGCTGCCTGCCACCTTGGCCTGGAACTGCTCGCTCACCTGCTCCACCACCCCACTGAGGTCCCAATCTGGTTGGGGCCCATTGGGGCTGGCAGTGCCTCCACTGCTGCATCGCCAATGCTCACCATGTTCCATGCTGCCCCCTGGTGGTCAGCAAACGTTGAACTCCCGATCAGTTGAACTCCCACCCGTAGGGACAATTTGCATATTAGCCTTTTATTATATAGGATCCCTAAATCTCATTCGGAATGAAGACTAGTAGATAAGGGCTCTCGAAATGGAAGGTTCTAGCATGCTCACTTTCTTTTTTTTTTCTTTTTCTTTTTTTAAATATTTTTTATTGATTTTACACAGAGAGGAATTGAGAGGGACAGAGAGTTAGAAACGTCGATGAAAGAGAAACATCGACCAGCTGCCTCTTGCACACCCCCTACTGGGGATGTGCCCACAACCAAGGTACATGCCTTTGACCGGAATCGAACCCGGGACCTTTCAGTCCGCAGGCCGACGCTCTATCCACTGAGCCAAACCGGTCCCGGCCATGCTCACTTTCTATAGTTCTGCACCCCGAGGTTCTGTCCCTGGATCCAGGGGCTGGGTCTCAGGATGCTAGGGTTCTTGGAGGCAGAGTGTTTTTGCACAGGCTCTGCCATGCGGGGTCCTCGCTGTCTCTGCTTCCAGGGTGCAGGTCGGGGATCAGCTGGAGACCGTGTTCCTTCTGAGCGGGAACGACCCGGCCATCCATCTCTACAAGGAGGTGAGGCGGGGAGGCGTGGCAGGCGCGGCCCTGCCCGCGTCCTCCCGGGGCGGCCACTGATCCCCGGGGGGCTGGGTCTTCGTTCTCCCAGAACGAGGGGCTGCATCAGTTCGAGGAACAGCCCGTGGAAAACCTCTTCCCAGAGCTCACCAGCCTGACCAGCAGGTAGGAGAGCCCCTGAGGGCGGCCAGAGGGGCCAGGCCAGGTGGCCGCGGAGAGACCAGGTCCTGGGAACTGACCCCTAGAGAAAGCGGGTGGCGGGGATTTCCTCGGAGAAATCAGGCAGCAGCGGGGGTCCCAGGGCTGCAGGGCGGGGCCGGATGGGGAGGTGGGACGTGGGACCGGAACCCGGTGACGGCCTCCAGCCCCTCTGTCCGCCCGCTCCCCCCTCCAGTGTCCTCTGGCTGGACGTCCGCAACCTCCCGGGCACCTCCCGGCGACTGACGGCCCTCGGCTGTCAGAGCGGCTACGTGCGCGTGGCCCACGTGGACCAGCGGAGTCGAGGTGACTGCGGGGCCCGGGGGGCGGTGAGGGGGCGCGGAGGGAGACGGCAGGGTCCTGAGTGCCCTCCCCCCGGCCCCGCAGAGGTTTTGCAGACGTGGACAGTCCTGCAGGACGGCCCCATCTCCCGCGTGATCGTCTTCAGCCTCTCGGCCCCCGAGGGTGAGCCCTGGACGTGGGGGGACGACTCCGCAGGCTCGGCGACCCCGCACCCACACGTGTGCCCTGCTCCAGAGTCCAGCCCTCCCCCCTCCCCGTCCCTCCCCTGTGCCTCCGGAGCTGCAGTGTGGCCCTCCCCTCCCTCCACCCTGCAGGTCTCCCCTCCAGCTCCCGCCCCTCTGTCTCATCTGGGACCCGGCTTGGGCCTCCGCCTTGCCCGTGGGGGTGTGGCTCCACCCTGCGCCGTGGGTGTCTCTGCTCCCTGCTCTGCTCACTCTCTCCCGCTCTGCTCTCAGCCTCGCTGTCCCACCACCCGAGGTCTCGCCTCTGTCCCCACAGGTCGCTCTGCTCCCCTTACCAGGTCCGTCCTTCGCTGCTGCCTCCTGGGCCTGACCTCGGCCGTCCGCCACCTGTCCCCCAGGCTGGTGTTCATTTTCCCTCCCACCGTCCTCCCTTCCTTCCGTGGCCCGGCCTCGGGCCTTCCTGCTGTCCCCAGCCTTTGCCTCTTCTGCTGCCGTGGTCTAACCCCAGGCTTCCCGTTCTCCTGGTCTCTGACCTCAGGCACCCTCTCTTCGTCTCACGTCTGGCCCTGCCTCTGCAGCACGCCCTCAGCTCTATCCTCTGAGGTCTCACCTGTGCTCTTCTCACCGAGGGGAGGGAGGCGTGAGGAGGGCCCTGGACCTCTTCCCCCAGACCTACCCCCCCCCCCCTCACGTTCTCTCTCCAGAGACCACGGCCGGGCCGCGGCGGGAGGACTACAGCCTGCTCGTGGCCAGCATGCTGGAGCCGGCAGTGGTGTATCGGTGAGGGGCCCGGGCGCGGGGTGCCTTCTCACCTCCTTCCTTCGCTCTGTGGTCTGACCTTGTCCTCCTCGGCAGGAAGCCCCTTTGGGTGAGGGTGTTCAGGGCTGGGCAGGGCAAGGTGCTCCTGTCCCAGGGAGAGGGGGCAGGGGTTTAAGTCTAGAACTTGCAGGGGGGCGTGGAGGCGTTGGGATGGGCACGAGCTGTCTGCTCTCCCTGGAGGCGGGTAGCAGCGGCCTCCGTGTGTGAGAAAAGCTCGGTGTGCAGCATGTGCCGATCGCCATGGTGTAAAGCACATGTGTCAAACACAAGGCCCGCGGGCCAAATCCAGCCCGCCAGGCCTTGCAATGTGGCCCGCACCGCGCTGTCATCACTGCACTCCGCTGTCAGTTTATGACATTGTCAGTTTATGACTGTTCAGTAAACCATTCGGCCCGCGATTTAGGCTGGATTTTAGATTTTGGCCCCTTCTCTGATTGAGTTCGACACCCCTAGTGTAAAGACTCCCACGTGAGAGCATTCAGGCCACTGCCATGGTGCCAAGGCTTGCAAAACTTGTGAGAGTTTCCTCTGGTGAACCAGCACGAGGCAGCTGTGGCCACCGGTGGGCAGTGAGGATGCCCAGTGGGGACCAGGCTCCCTGGGGACAGGGTGGGTGTCCAGGCTCCCAAGGGGCCCATGTCGCTCTCCGTTTGGGAGTCAGATGGTCCCCCTCCAGGGGAGGCGGGGGTTCGGATGGGGGAGAGCAGCCGAGCAGTGTGTGGAGGGATTGGGCTCCCCTGGGCGGCTGGGAAGACGATGCGATGGGAGGTGAGGGCGTGCAGACCTCGGGGAGGAGCTGTGTGGGCGCCTGGCCCGGGTCTGGCGCGGAGGGGGTGGCGCTGCGGTCTGACCTCAGCCTGCCCGTGCGCCGGGGCCCTCAGGGACCTGCTGAGCCGGGGCCTGGGGGACCAGCTCCTCCTGCCCGGCAGCGACCAGTTCGACAGCGTCCTCTGCGGCCTGGTCACCGACGTCGATTTGGACGGGCAGCCGGAGGTCCTGGTGGCCACCTACGGGCAGGTAGGACCTGAGGGCAGGGCGACTCCCACCCTCCCCTCCGCCGCGCCGGCGCCCGTGTAACTGGCCCCTCGCCCCTCCCTGCAGGAGCTGCTCTGTTACAAGTACTGCGGCCCCGAGGCGGGGCTCCCGGAGGCGGGGCTCCCCGAGGCCCGGCCCCCCGAGGCGGGGCTCCCGGAGGCCCGGCCCCCCGAGGCCCGGCTCCCCGAGGCCCGGCCCCCCGGGGCCCGGCTCCCGGAGGCCCGGCCCCCCGAGGCGGGGCTCCCCGAGGCCGGGCGCGGGTTCCGCCTGCTGTGGCAGCGGAGCTTCCCCAGCCCCCTGCTGGCCATGGCCCACGTGGACCTGACGGGGGACGGGCTGCGGGAGCTCGCCGTGGTCTCCCTGAAGGGCGTGCACATCCTGCAGGTAGCGGCTCCGCGCTGGGTCCCTGGAGGGGGAGCCTGGGATGGGGTTCTGTACACCTGCTTGGTGGGGGGCGTGTTCACAGGGAGTGTGGGGGGGGGGGGGGTAGATTCCCTCACCTTCAGGCAAGGAGACTGGCTGCAAGCCCCCTCTGGGGGGTGCGAGTAATCTCTTCCTGGGAGGTGGTTCCTGTTGATGCAGGAGAGCGCCCAGGAGAAGGGCAGCTGGGAGCACTCACAGCTGTAGGAGCACTCACATCTGAGGGAGCAGTCACAGCTGGACGGGAGTGCTCACAGCTGGAGGGGAGCGCTCACAGCTGGGGGAGCACTCACATTTGAGGGAGCACTCACAGCTGGAGGGAGCACTCAGCTGGAGGGGAGCACTCACAGCTGAAGGGGAGCGCTCACAGCTAGAGGAGAGCGCTCACAGCTGGAGGGGAACATTCACAGCTGGAGGGGAGCGCTCACAGCTGGATGGGAGTGCTCACATCTTCAGGAGCACTCACAGCTAGGGGAGCACTCAAATCTGTAGGACCATCACAGCTGGAGGGGAGCACTCACAGCTGGAGGGGAGCACTCACAGCTGGAGAGCACTCACAACTGGCGGGGAGCACCCGCTGATGAAGGGGATTCTGACACAGCATCTGTCCCCCCAGTGCCCCTTGGCCTCCCTGACTTTTGTCCTTCATTCCTTGTGCTTTGTCACCTCCGTCTTGTCCCTGTGGCCTGGCCCAGATCTGCCCTGTGATCTGACCTCCATCCTTCCCTTTGCCCTCCATGTCCGTGCCCTCCTCGCTGCAGCCACCCCTGTTGTGCACGTGACTAGCCTCGTTCTGGCTGTGGTGTCCCAGCAGCAGCTGCTGGGCTTCCGGCTCTGGAGTCCCACTTCCCTCCCTGCCCGCAGGGCGGCCTCCAGCCCGCCTTCCGCAGCCAGTCTCCAGCCCTTCCTTAGTCCAACCTCCCAACGTTCTGTTGTGGTCAGGCCTCTGAGCTGTGGCCCGCTGTCCAGCTTCCGGCTGTCCTTTGACCTCTGACCCTTCCACGCAGCCTGACTGCCGTTCCCCCGTCAGCGTCTCAGATCCAGCCGTTCCAGGGGTCCAGGGTCCAACCCCGGTTCTCCATTGCAGATTCACCTCCAGCTAATAGAGTCTGACCTCTGACCTTTCCCCAGAGCCCAGCCCCCGCCCCTTAGGCCGTGGTGAGCGTGCTTCCTCCATCGGGTCCGCTTCCAGGACCCTTCCCCGTGCTGTCCGTCTGGGTTCTCTCCCTGCGACTCACCTCACTGCTGCCTCCGAGTCTTTGCTTCGGCTTGTCCTCCGGTCTGTCCCGCAGTGGAACGGCCTAGGGTAGGCCTCCGGGGAGCCGTGCAGGGCAGAGCCTGGGGAACCAGTGGAGAGGTCAGACCTGAGGAAAAGGGAATGAGGTCAGCCTCCGGAGCGGCCCGAGGTCAGACCCTCAGGAAGGGCACAGGGCCCTGCGGGGGCTCCGTTAGTCAGAGCGCCGTCCCAGCACACTGAGCTCGGGGGGGAGGGGTGCTCCCCAGGGGGGTGCTCCCCAGTGAGGGCACACGCAGGGGTCAGCCCACAGGCGCAAAAGTAAGTGGAACAACAGATCGATGTCTCTTTCTCTTTACAAAACGGATACATGTGTGTGTGTGTGTGTGTGTGTGTGTGTGTGTGTGTGTGTAAATTTTTTTTAATGGGAAGGGCATAGGTTCCTCTCACTGGGAAGCTCAGAGGTTAGGCCACAGCAGGCGTCTGTGCTGGGACCTGGCGGCAGGACTGCTCTTCGCTGTGCTCGGACCCTCCCGTCACCCCGCACTGCGATTCGTTTTGAGCCATTTCACCGAGATCTCTGTCCCTTCTACGCGGGTCCCACCTCGGACCCCCAGCCACCTAGCCCCGCCCACTCCCCTGCTCCCTCCTGGGACGTCCCTCTCCTGTCCGCTCTGCTCCGCCCTCTGTCCGTCCGGCCTCTCCTCTTCTCCCCTGCGGCCTCCCCTCAGCCTCTCCCGGGTAGACCTCCCTCCCACAGGACGCAGTCTCCCTCATCCTTTGATCCATCCCATCCCTCCCATTGGCTTCCAGCCTCAGACTGACAGCCTGGCCAGGCCTGTTCCCCCCGCTGGAATTCACCGAAGGCCAGAGACCTGTCCCACCCACACACCGTCTGCTCTCTGGCCCGCCACGCTGGGCTCCGGGCCCTTGGGGGGTCTGACCCGCACCCCTCGGCTCTCTCAGCCTGCCCTCTCTGTCCCCCCAGCACAGTCTGATCCAGGCCTCGGAGCTGGTCCTGGCGCGGCTGCGGCACCGAGTGGAGCAGAGGAGACAGCGGACACAAGTGCCGGGCGACAGGGCGGGCCCGGGGCCTGCTGGGACGGCCGCCTCCTGAGCACCCGCCCCCTGCCCACCATTGGGGCGCTCACCTCCAGCCCTTCCCGGGGGGACGAGTCCTGAAGGAGGCAGGCCTGGCCAGCCCTGCCACCCCTCCGCTGGGACTGTGAGCTGCCGCCCTGCGACCTCACCCAGTGCACCCTCTGTGCCTCAGTGATCCCACTGAAAAGGGGTGACCTCACCCCCCCTTCTGCTCCAGGTGAGGGATTGTATTTCTGTCCCGAGGAGCTGAACTTACCGTCATTCCTTTGTTCAGCATGTGAGTCCTCGGAGCCTGGCGCCAGGTGCCAGGCTGGACTTGCCCAGAGGAACGGAGGGAGGGGCCATGGGACAGGACCCAGGGACCGGCCAGAGCAGGACGGAGAAGAGACCGCAGGGTGGACCTCAGAGAGGGGAGAGGAGGGTGGGCTCTCGCAGGAAGGGTAAGGTTAAACCGCTGTGGAAAGGCCAGACTACAGGGCAGCAGTCCCAGCCGGTGTGTTTAACCTCGGAAGGTTAAAGCATCAGTACCTGATTTTGCCCCCTTAGGTTGTCAAGTAAAATAATGACAACAGCCCTGGCCGGTGTGGCTCAATGGATAGAGTGTCAGCCTGTGAACAAGGGTCCCAGGTTCAATTCCTGTCAAGGGCATGTACATTGATTGCTGGCACATCCCCAGTGGGGAGTGTACAGGAGGCAGCTGATCGATGTTTCTCTCTCATCAATGTTTCTAACTATCCCTCTCCCTTCCTCTCTGTAAAAAATCAATAAAATGTATATTTTTAAAAAATGACAACAGCGGCAGGGCCAGTGTGGCTCAGTGGTTGAGCACCAGCGTGTGAACCAAGAGGTCACCAGCTGGATTCTGGGTCAGGGCACATGCCTGCATGATGGCTCAATCAGTAGGGGACATGCAGGAGGCAGCTGATCAATGGTTGATGTCTCTCTCATCATTGATGTTTCTTTCCCTCTCTGTCTGAAATCAAATTAAAAAATGTGTTTTTTTAAATGACCACAGCCAACACAATAACTGTTCGGTGTGATCAAATAAAAATTACACGTGTTCGTGTGTGTGTGTGTGTGTCAGAGCGGCGAAGGATCTATCTGTTGGCGGGCACAGAATATTAGTGATGAGGTCGTGCATCCCATGAGATGAGAAAGGTTGGGAACGGCTGCTACAGGGGAAAGGCCTGAGGCCGGGCCCGGGTGGAGAGGGCTGGGGTTGGGCCTGCAGGGGGGGCGGGTGAGACCCCAGTGCAGAGCTCCGGACCCGAGCCTAGTCCCAGTAGGGAACGAGGAAACGGGCTCGGAGGAGAGGGAAGGGTGCGAAGGACACGGGAGTGTCCCTCTGCAGGGGGGTCTGAGGCCAGGCCCTGTGGGCAACGCTGAGGCTGGGCCCAGCAGGGAGTAATAGTTAGATGCCCGGGACGCTGAGGGGGGGTCGGGGTTCACCACGCTGGGAAGGAAGGACCAGGTCAGTCCTAAATGGAAAGCCCCAGGGCTGGGCACAAGGCTGGTCTCCAGCCGCAGCCCCTGGCGGTGGACTGGCACCTGAAGACTCAGAGCCCCCCCCCCAGGCCAGTGGAGGGCCAGGTAACAGGAAGGTCTGCCCTCCCCCACCAGAGGCCAGGCATCAGTCAGGAAGGCTGGGGGGTGACTCCGAGCAGGGTCAGGCCGGGCAGAGGTGGGTGGGCTCCTGCTCCCTGAGGAGAGGTCCTCCTGGCCGTCGGCCTCCCGCCGTGGAAGCCCACCCGCCGGTGTGACACCCGCAGTGACAGCGAAGGCCCACCCGCCGGTGTGACACCCGCAGTGACAGCGAAGGCCCACCCGCCGGTGTGACACCCGCAGTGACAGCGAAGGCCCGGCCGCCGGTGTGACACCCGCAGTGACAGCGAAGGCCCGGCCGCCGGTGTGACACCCGCAGTGACAGCGAAGGCCCGGCCGCCGGCTCGCTCTCCGCGGGGTCTTGACGAGGTCGCCCGCCATTGCTTGGTGACCCCGACTTCTCATCCCCCAGAACACAGGCCCACCCATGGGTGGGGACTGGCAGGGAGCGTGTGTGTCTCCCGCTACCCACCTGCGCCGTCACCTCCTCCGTGCGGGGCGGGAGGGGGCCCTGGGGGGCTCCGGGGGAGCCATCTGTGAGGGAGGGGGCTCTGTGCAGGGCGCACACCCAGAGAGAGGCGTGTGTGGTGTGTCCACTCAGGGCTCAGGAGTTAGTCTGGGCCAGTGGTCGGCGAACTCCTTAGTCCACAGAGCCAAATAGCAACAGTACAACGATTGGGATTTCTTTGGAGAGCCACATTTTTTTAAAACATAAGCTAGAGAGGTAGGTACATTGTTATAAATTTAATTGGGGTCCTCCTAAACTGGCCTTTGCTAAAAACTCAAGGGGCCAAAGAGCTGCGTGTGGCTCTGGAGCCGCAGTTTGCCGACCGCTGGTCTGGGCCACCTGGTCCCCCGCAGCTCACCTCCTGGCCTCTTACCAGGGACGGTGTGTAGTGGGGCAGTTCCAGGGGCAGAGCCTGAAGCCACACTTCACACCTCTGTGACCCCGTTTCCCCATCGGCAAACGGGCTCCCCGGCGTCCACCCGGCAGGGGTCAGCCACATCTGCCTGTGCCAGGCGCATACAGAGGCGTTTGTGGCTCCGCCTGCACGTGGGGAGGGCTGGGTGAGCGGCAGCGGCTGCTATTATTATTATTATTATTATTATTATTATTATTATTATTAACGGGCGCCTCTGTGGCTGTTTCTGCTGGCGGGTGCGAGTTTGGCTCTGAGCGGCTCAACAGCCCTGTCCTCCCCCCAGTTCTGGGAGCCGCTATGTGTAGCTATTTTATTTTATTTATTTTATTTTATTTATTTTATTTTATCTTATCTTATTTTATTTATTTATTTTATTTTATTTTATTTTATTTTATTTTATTTTATTTTATCTTATCTTATCTTATCTTATTTATTTTATTTTATTTTATTATTTTATTTTATTTTATTTTTTGCGTCTTTGGCCTTCTTCGGATCAGAGACGGCGTGTGTTGGGGATGGGGCGGAGGACGCCTCGGAAGGACCCTCCGGGTCTCCCCAAAACGCGGAGAGAGTGCCCGCCGCCGCTGTCCGCGCCGCTGGTGCTGAACCCGGTGGGCGGGCCAGCGGCCGGGGCTGCCTCCTCCCGCCCCGCCCCCAGCAGGCCCCTCCCCAGGCCGCCCCCGCGGGCCGCCTCCCCTCTGCCCGCCCCTCCCTCCGCCCCTCCGCGCTCCTCCTCCCTCCTCCCTCCTCCCTCCTCCCCGCCTCCCCTCCCCCGCGGGCTCCCCCGCCTCTCTCCTCCCCGGTCCCCTCTCCCTCCCCTCTCCCCGCTCTGCCTCTCAGTCTCTGGCTCCGCTCTCCCTCTCCTCTCCTCTCCTCTCCTCTCTCCCTGCCGGGCAGGCTCGCCCACCACGGCCAGCCCGGGGCCGGGGGGACCCTTCCCAGGCTGTGGCTGCAGGTAAGAGCCCCCCCGTTGGCTGGGGCGTGGGGAGGGGGGCGGACGGGGTTCCCAGCCTGGGGGACGGGGCGTCGGTGGAGCCAGGAGCCGCTTTCCCCTGAGCTCGTCCATGGCGGCTGGGGGGCTGCACAGTCCAGGGGGATCCCCAGGCCTTCCCGAGGGGCGGGGGCGCCGCCAGCAGCCCACATCCTCAGCCCGAACCCCGCCTGCCTTCCGGGGAGGATGGCGGGCTGGGGAGGGGGTGCCTCCTGGGCACCGAGGGGCGAGGGCACCCCCAAACCCCGCGACTTCCTGTGTCGGGGTCTCCTCTCCCGCCTGCACCTGGGGGTGGGGGGTCCCTCTCCGGGGAGCCCCCTGGAGCCCGTCCCGGCACCCCTGTCTGGTCTCCCGCTCCCCGGTCCTCTGCCCCCCGGCGCCGCCCCCATATAAGTCCAGGCTCCCCGCGCCCTCCCTGGCCATCTGGGCGCTTCCCGCCCCGCTTCCCCGTCTGGTCTGTGTCTGTCCCGCTGTCAGGGCGCCGGCCCCTTCCCCTCTCCCCTCTCCTCTCCCTCTGCCCGGCGTCTGCTCCCTCCTCTCCCCGGTGGCCCGCCCGCTCCCCTGCACACCTCTGTCCCGCCCCTGGCAGGGGGAGACCTGGAGGAAGGAGATACCCCTGCAGAGGGGGCTCCCCCTGGAAGTGAGGGGTCCCCCAAACTCCTCTCCCTTCTTCAGCCCCGGTCCCTCCCTCGCACCCTGCCGGCCGCACCTGCTCCCCACCTTCCTGTCCCTCTCCCCCGGAGACAGCTCCTTGTCCGCCGTCTGTTTCCGGCTCTGAGGCCGGTCCTCGCGGTCCAGCCTGCGCCCCGTGCCCTGCAGACGGCACCAGCCCTGCTGCCCAGCCTCCCCGCTCCTCTGCTCAGGGACGGCCAGTCCTGCCTGCAGTCTCACCTCCACCCCTCTTGCTGTGTGTCCATTCACAGTTCCGCCTTTTCACGTTCTGGGCACCTTTCCTCCCCCAGGCAGAGCCCCAGGTCCTGGGTCCCGCCCGCCAGCCCCTCCTGCGGCCTCACCTCCGCCCGCTCATGGTGTGCCTGCCTCAGACTGTCTCCGCCGTCCCTGGGAACAGAGCTCAGAGGGTCTGAGGTGCAGGCCCCCAGCCAGGGCATCTTCTTTCCCGGGGGATGGGCCCCAGGGAGGTGGACGGGAGTGAGGGACACGGAGGATGAGCCAGTCCACAGCCCGGCTGATGGTGAGGCTCCAGGTGCCACGTGGCTCTGGCGGGGCTGAGGGAGCACCGGTCAGGAGTCCAGAGATGAGTTTCCGTCTCTGCTCTGCTCCTTGGCCAAGCCCTGTGCCCTGTCCCTCCTGGGCTCCAGCTCACCCAGAGCACCGTGTGTGTGTGTGTGTGTGTGTGTGTGTGTGAAAGATCCCCAGGCTGAGACATCGCATGCTCACCCATGTGTGTGTGTGCATGCACGTGCATGTGTTCGTACATGTGTGTGATCCCCAGGCTGACACATCACACGGCTCCACCTGCAGCAGCACATGTGCACGTTTCGGAGCCTGGGTCCCCAGCTTGCACATTTGTGCGAGGGGTGGCGGGCAGCTAGGAACCACGCCTGCCTTCAGCAGAGCTCGGGCCTGAGGGAGGAAGCCAGACCGGACGCCCTCAGGCTGGCAGTCCCAGTCTGTGGAGGAGTCTCTGAGGTCCCGGGGGCCTGTGCTGTCACAGCGGGGTGCTCACCAGCTGGCCTGGCCCGGCTCATGGGAGGGAAGGGAGATGGCTCTGGAGATGGGGCCGGCCTTCTGCCCTCCCGGCTCCGCCCTGGCCTCAACCTGATCCTGTGGCCCCCAGGTTCTCAGCCCAGATCAGATTTCTCTTCTGCTGAGGGACAGGCAGGAGGCAGAGGAGGGCGCTCTGCTGTCCCCGGCCACAGGCGCAGACCTCGGGCTGCTCATTTCACAAATATTTATCTTGTGCCGTCTCTCCTGCCCCCTCTCCTCCCCCGAGGCCTCCCGAGAGGAAACCAGGTTTCTGAGGGGAAGCCATGGACCAGCGGGGGCTGTGGGCAGGAGAGCCGGCGGGAGCCCTGGCCCTGGCCCCCGGGCTGCTGGGGGGCGGGGGGGCGGACAGACAGGTGCTGGACCTGAGGGAGGCTCCAGGCCGTGGCCCTGCTTGTCAGACAGAGGCAGGGAGATGCTGAGAGGAAGGCTTGACTCCCAGGTGGCCCTTGTTCCTTCTGAAAGCCGAGGAGGAGGAGGGAGGGGGGGGGTGGAGGGAGAAGAGCGTGAGTCTTTGCTTTGGATCCTGATGGCTTTGTAATTATGCCTAAGCCGTCGCTAATTAGGGGGCTGCTAATTAGACATATCATTAGGGGACTTGCCGATGGGGGGCTAATTGTGCGGTGGCCCTTTAAGAATCACCCCTCTCTCCCGCCTACACACACACACACACACACACACACACACACACACTCACTCCTTCCCAGGGAGGTTCTGCCAACATTCTGCCTCCCTCTCCTGGAGCAGCCAGCTCCCAGCCAGGGAGGGTGCGCGTGAGGAGGTGGGTGTGTTGGGAGCAGGCTGTGGGCTGGGCGCGGAGAACTGGCTCCAGACAGAAATGGAAGGTGCTGGGGGGGGGAGGGGGGCGCGGAGAGGCTGGTGGCCAGAGCAGGGGGGGGGGGGGGGAGCAGGGGTCAGGGTTGGTGGAGGCTAGGAGGTCCCCCTCCCTTCCTCTCTCAGTTCCTTTTTTTGCAGGTTGCTGTGTTACCATGGCAACGCAGGGGTGGGGCAGGGGAGCTGGAAGTCAGGGCCGCTCTTGGGAAGGGAAACTGGGAGCCGTAGGGTTGTGGCTGGGGGGACTTCGGGCAAGTTCCTGGGCCTCTCTGAGCCTTGGTGCCCTCACCTGGGAAGTGGCAGGGGAGCCCCCCCAAGAGGGCTGGTGCCTGGTGCATACCATGTTCAGAGAAGAGGACATCTGGGGGGACCCCTTGAGGAGAGGGGAGGGGGGGCGGGGATGTGGAGGAGAATCCGAGGGAAAGAACAGCAGGTGCAAGGCCCCTGAGGCAGGACTTGCAGCGCCAGGACCAGGGAGGAGGTGGTGTGGCTGACCGAGGGAGCGGGGGAAGGAGGAGGGGCTGAGGCCAGAGGGCCGGGGGGCCAGGGGCCTGACGGTGCGTAGGAGCTGGGCAGAGCAGGGGACTTTGGTGCTCTGAGTGAGGAGGGAGCCACGGAGGGTTCTGAGCAGCGGGAAGATGAGCACTGATTTGCACTTTTTAGAAGAAATCTAGACAGACAGACAGACACGGCCCCTCTAAAGGACCAGACGCAGGAAGAGAGGCACTGAAATAGCAGAGACCCCACACCCACAAACAGGACAAAACCTTCCTGTGGCACAGCTGCCGAGAAATGATGCCCCTCACAGAGACGGGGCCCTGGAGAGAGACACCTGCCACCAGGTGAGGGGGGGTGACAGGCCCTCCAGCTGCCCCTTCTCAACCTCACCTCAGACAGACAGACAGACAGACAGACACCCCAGCACCTGCAGCCCGACTCCGAGCATGAGCGCTCTGAGGGCCAGGTTGGGAACCATTAGAATCACCTGATGCGTCGCCTCCAGCCCTTCACCTCGCCCACCTATCAGTGCCTGGCTTCATTCATGCAGTGTGTGTCTGTGAGGTCCGTCTGTGTTGTTGGGTGTGTCAGTAGCCCACTCCTTTTTCAGTGCTGTATACTATTCCTCGGTGTGACCCCCGTGATGCTTCTCCGTTTTACTGCTGACAGGCTTCTGGGCAAAGTGGCAGCTTTTAGGAGTGAGGCTGCTGTGAACACGCTTGTAGTCCAGCCGGAGTGGCTCGGTTGAGCGACGACCTGTGAACCAGGAGGTCTCGGTTTGATTCCTGGTCAGGGGCATGTGCCTCGGTTGCAGGCTCAATCCCCAGTGGAGGGCGTGCAGGAGGCAGCTGATCAATGATTCTCTCTCATCATTGATGTTTCTATCTTTGTCTCTCTCTGCCTTCCTCTCTCTGCAATAAATTTACATATATACACATACATACATATACATACATACATATACACATATCTATACTAATAAAAGGGTAGCATGCTAATTAGACAGGATAAAGCCATGGTGGCAGAGGCCGAGGCAGAGGTGGTTAGGGGCGATCAGGCTGGCAGGAAAGAGCAGTTAGGGGTGATCAGGCCAGCAGGGGAGGGCAGTTGGGGGCCATCAGGCTGGCAGGGGAGGACAATTGAGGGTGATCAGGCTGGCAAGGGGCAGCTAGGCATCAATTAGGCTGGCAGGGGAGCGGTTAGGGGGTGATTAGGCTTGCAGGCAGAATCAGTTAGGGGCAATCAGACAGGCAGGCAGGCGAGTGGTTAGGAGCCAGCAGACCCAGATTTTGAGAGGAATGTCTGACTGCCGGTTAAGGCCCAATCCCATAAGGACATACAGCAGTTGGACATCCCCTGAGGGTCCCAGATTGGAGAGGGTGCAGGCTGGGCTGAGGGACCCCCCCCCCATCCCAGTGCACAAATTTCGTGCACTGGGCCTCTAGTATACATATAATACACACACACTCACACACACACACACACACACACACACACACACACACTCTTAAACACTCTTGTGTATGTTTAGTCTATTGGTGGACACGTGACCTGTTTCTCCTGGGTAAAGCCTGGGAGCAGAATTGCTGAGTTGTGGTGTGCACATGGTTCAGCAATGGTTTCCCAGAGTGGTTAGACCGATTTACAGTCCCATCTGCTGTGCGTCTGTCTTTGCCTTTCTGTGTCTTTCTGTGTCTATCTTCGTCTCTGTCTGCCTCCCTCATTCTCCATCCTCCCTGTATCGGTCCCCAGCTTCTCCCTCGGTCTCCATTCTCCCTGTATCGGTCCTTAGCTTCTCCCTCGGTCTCCATCCTCCCTGTATCGGTCCCCAGCTTCTCCCTCGGTCTCCATCCTCCCTGTATCGGTCCTCAGCTTCTCCTTGGTCTCCATCCTCCCCGCATTTGTCCTCAGCTTCTCCCTCGGTCTCCATCCTCCCTGTATCGGTCCTCAGCTTCTCCTTGGTCTCCATCCTCCCTGTATCGGTCCTTAGCTTCTCCCTTGGTCTCCATCCTCCCTGTATCAGTCCTCAGCTTCTCCCTCCATCTCCATCCTCCCCGCATTGGTCCTCAGCTTCTCCCTCGGTCTCCATCCTCCCTGTATCGGTCCCCAGCTTCTCCCTCGGTCTCCATCCTCCCCGCATTGGTCCTCAGCTTCTCCTCGGTCTCCATCCTCCCTGTATCGGTCCTCAGCTTCTCCCTCCTTCCCCATCCCCAACAAGCCTTGACTCCCGTGTGTCAGGGAGGGGTGCACTCCTCTCACCCAGACTTCCTCCTCCTCCCCCGCAGGACCCCGCCTCCCTCCATGGCTGCCCTGGCCTTGGTGGGGTTTGCGCTCCTCCTGGGGGCTCCCCCATGCTCGGGGGCGGCTACCCCGACCCCCTCTCTGCCGCCTTCGCCCACCAATGAGAGCGACACCAGCACGGAGGTCTGCCAGGGCTCCAACCGCTGCCAGCCCGGCGTCCTGCTGCCCGTCTGGGAGCCAGACGACCCCTCGCTGGGCGACAAGGCGGCTCGGGCAGTGGTGTACTTCGTGGCCATGGTCTACATGTTCCTGGGCGTGTCCATCATCGCCGACCGCTTCATGGCCTCCATCGAGGTCATCACGTCCAAGGAGAAGGAGATCACCATCACCAAGGCCAACGGCGAGACCAGCGTGGGCACCGTCCGCATCTGGAACGAGACGGTGTCCAACCTCACGCTCATGGCGCTGGGCTCCTCGGCGCCCGAGATCCTGCTGTCCGTCATCGAGGTGTGCGGCCACAACTTCCAGGCGGGCGAGCTGGGCCCCGGCACCATCGTGGGCAGCGCCGCCTTCAACATGTTCGTGGTCATCGCCGTGTGCGTCTACGTCATCCCGGCCGGCGAGAGCCGCAAGATCAAGCACCTGCGGGTCTTCTTCGTCACCGCCTCCTGGAGCATCTTCGCCTACGTCTGGCTGTACCTCATCCTGGCCGTCTTTTCCCCGGGGGTGGTCCAGGTGAGCAAGGGACCGGGCGCTCCGCCTCGGTGCATGCGCGTCTGCAAAATCCAGAGGGTGGGGCCCCGGGTTTGCATCTGCAGCGACGCATGCTCAGACCCCAGAGGGCGCCGGGTCCCGCCCTGAGCAAGAGCTTCGGGCTGGAGAGGGAGGGCACGTGGGGCTGGAGTCCCGAGGGTGCTCCCAAGCCAAGTCTCGATGGTGCTCCAGGCCCTGGAAAGCGCTCCTCTGCCCGAGTGGGTGGGGAGGAGGAGGTGGGGAGGTTGCCATGGGCGATAGTCCCACCCCCAGAAGGGGCGCCTCTGAGCTCTCACCAGGGAGCCCCGTGGGCCGCGGAGTCCTTGTGGTCTGTGCAATGCACCCTGCTGTTCCGGGAGCCAGCTCCTCCCTAGGTGTGGTCACGCTTCCCCGCGCTCCCTGCCTCCTGCATTATTGATTCCCCCTCTTCCCCTCAGACCTGCCCCGTTTGTACAGTTCGCGCTATGGTCGCGTAAGCCAGCCTCGTGTTTCCTGACAGTGCTAATTGATCTGGGGACCGGGTGCAATTTGCATAATTATCCGTGGACGCACACACACAGATATGTGCCCACATCTGCCTCCTCGGACTCTGTATTTCCCAGACACGCAGTCAGGGTTTGCACTCTCCAGTCACCCTTCACCAGTGATTTCTGATGTGAGGATCATGTATGCCACCTGACTGTAATTTTTTTAAATATATTTTATTGATTTTTTTTTTTTTTTTGCAGAGAGGAAGGGAGAGGGGTAGAGAGTTAGAAACACCGATGAGAGAGAAACACCGACCAGCTGCCTCCTGCACACTCCTTACTGGGGATGTGCCCGCAACCAAGGTACATGCCCTTGATGGGAATGGAACCGGGGACCTTTCAGTCAGCAGGCAGATGCTCTATCCGCTGAGCCAAACCGGTCAGGGCTTGACTGTAATTTTTACTCACAGCAGCACAGGCAGGAGTCCAGTCCCCAGCAACGACCACTCTGCATAATTTATTCCAATGGTGAGGCAAAACTGAGACCCAGCTGCATGATGTACACCCACACTCACACGCCCATCTGCCTCTCGCTGTCCGGCGTCTTTAACCGGCATCCGGTCCAGCCTTCGTTTAAAACATCTGCCTAATTTATCTCCCACAATCCCGAGGCTGCAGCCTGCATTTGCATAATTTATTTATGGGCCTGCCTAATTCATTTGCACGCATGCATAATTTAGCTGAGGCTTCCCAGGATTCCTTCACACGAGTGTAATGTATTCCTGCATATCTGTCAGGTTTCGCCCAGTTACAGTTTCTTTCCGGGAAGGGTCTCGGAGGTAGAGGCATAAAAATTCTTTGCGGACGATTCAAAGGCAGCACTGAGGGCCGAGAAGGCGGAGAGGAGAGGCGGAGAGGGAGGCAGCAGCAGCGGACAGGGAGGGGGCTGGTGGGGAAAGACAGCCACTGCGACTGACCCTGGCTGTGGCCCTGAGCTTCCGGCTGCCATGTACAGCGCACTGTGTCACCGTTTTCTTTTGTCTTTAGTTTTAATTTTTATTTATGCATTTTAGAGGAGGGGGGGGGGCGAGAGATATATCAATTGTTGTTTCTCTTATTTATGCATTCATTGGTGGATCCTTTTTTAAAATATATTTTTATTGATTTCAGAGAGGGAGGGAGAGATAGGAACATCAGTGATGAGAGAGAATCATCGATCAGCTGCCTCCTGCACGCCCCACACTGGGGATCAAGCCTGCAACCGGGGTACATGCCCTTGACCAAAATAGAACCTGGGACCCTTCAGTCCTCAGGCCGGTGCTCTATCCACTGAGCCAGACCAGCTATGGCTGATTCTTTAAAAAAAAAATATATATATATATATATATATATATATATATATATATATATATATATATATATATAAAATTAATTTCAGAGAGGAAAGGAGAGAGAGAAACATTAGTGATGATAGAGGAGAGAGAATCATTGATCGGCTGCCTCCTGCATGCCCCACACTGGGTATCGAGCCTGTCACCGGGGCATGAGCCCTGACTGGCAATAGAACCGTGACCTCCCGGTTCCCAAGTTGAGCGTCACAGGTAGACACTCAACCGCTAAGCCACGCCGGCCGGGCAGGCGGTTGGTTGCTTCTTGTATGTGCCCTGATCAGAGCCCGCAATCTTGGCCTATCAGGACGGCACTCCAACCAATGAGCTACCCGGCCGGGACACTGTCACAGTTTTCAGGCTGTTAACAAGGTTTCCAAAATGGACTTTGAGGAGGATTTACACCAGAACTGTGAAACGAGTTTTAGACACCGCGGCGGAGAGGTGGAGAGGGAGGGGGTGGGGGGGAGGTTTCCCCGGAGAAGGAGCCGGCTGGGCTGCAGGGAACAGAGGGTGTAAGACGCCACGGAGGGTTCTGGAACACAGAGAGGAGCACAAAGACCAGGGTTAGGGGAGGTTTTGGGAACAGCTGACGGAGCTGGCACGAGGTAAGATGGCCCCAGTTCCTCCTGGATGCTCTGAACTGGGCAGGAAGAAGCGGAGTTTGGCTCCGGCTTCTCCCCAGAAGTGCTGTGTGACCTCAGGCGAAGCCGGCACCCTCTCTGAGCCTCGGTTTTCACATTTGAACCATGGAAGGGGTTGAACTAGACTATTGGCTCTTTAACATGTATTTTGTTGATTTTGTACAGAGAGGAAGGGAGAGAGATGGAGAGTTAGAAACATCGATGAGAGAGAGTCATCGATCAGCTGCCTCTTGCACACCCCCTACTGGGGATATGCCCGCAACCAAGGTACATGCCCTTGACCGGCATCGAACCCGGGACCCTTCAGTCCCCAAGCCGACGCTCTATCCACTGAGCCAAACCAGTCTCGGCTAGACCATTGGTTCTTTAAAAATATGTTTTTATCGATTACAGAGAGAGGAAGGGAGAGGGAGAGATAGAAACACCCAGGAGAGAGAATCCTTGACCAGCTGCCTCCTGCAGGCCCGCTCCTGGGGATCAAGCCTGAAACCCGGGCATGTGCCCTGACTGGGAATCAAATCGTGACCTCCTGGTTCAGGGTTCGACACTCAACCACGGAGCCACACCGGCCGGGGCTTTGTGGTCGTTAATCCTCACCTGAGGATACTCTTTGCATTGATCTTGGGAGAGAGTGGGAGGGAGGGAGAGAGGGAGGGAGAGGGAGGCGGGGAGAGAGAGAAACATCAATGTGAGAGAGACACATCAATTGGTGCCTTCCGCATGGGCCCCAACTGGGGCTGGGGATCGAATCAGCAATCCAGGTACGTGCCCTTGACCGGGAATAGAGCCCAAGACCTTTTGGTGCACAGGCCGGCACTCTAACCACCATACAACACCGGCCAGGGCTCGACCAATCGTTTTTGGCCCTTCATACCTGATGCTCCTTTTTTATAACCAATAATTTGTTATATGCCCTTTATTCTGCTGACGGGAGATCCTTAGGTAAGAAGAGGGAGGTCTTCTAGCCTTGGAGTTTAGCTGGTGGGCCCTGGAGCCAGAGGCCTGGGTTCAAATCCCACCTCTGCTGCTTCTCAGCGGTGTAACCCCGGGCAAGTCCCTTACCTGCTCTGTGCCTCGGTTTCCCCGCCTGTAACCTGGGGGCCACCGTAGTGCTAGCTTTACCGGGCTGCGTGAGGGTCCGCTCAACGGCTGCCTGTGGGAGGGCTTAGGGCCACCCACCAGGGACCGAGTGAGGGTGAGCTGTTCTTCTCATGGATGAGCTTGAACTTGCCTCTGCTGCTGGCTTCCCCGGGTCTGTGCGATGCCTGAACTGTGACATACAGGAGAGTGACCTCTCAGAACAGTGTGCATTTCCCCATGTAAGTGCTTCCGTGTGACTGCTGAACAGTGCTGACGAGGGAGCCTCAGGCCGACACCTGCTTACAGAGAACAGGCCCCGGCCAGTTCGGCTCAGTGGCTAGAGTGCCAGCCTGTGGACTGAAGGGTCCCAAGGGCACGTGCCCGGGTTGTGGGCTCGATCCCCAGTAGGGGGTGTGCCAGAGGCAGCCGATCAATGAATCTCTGTCATCACTGATGTTTCTATCTCTCTCTCCCTCTCCCTTCCTCTCTGGAATCAATGAAAATATCTTTAAAAAGCCGGGACCGGTTTAGCTCAGTGGATAGAGTGTTGGCTTGCGGACTGAAAGGTCCCGGGTTCGATTCCTGTCAAGGGCATGTACCTTGGTTGCGGGCACATCCCCGGTAGGGGGTGTGCAGGAGGCAGCTGATGGATGTTTCTCTCTCATCGATGTTTCTGACACTCTATCTCTCTCCCTTCCTCTCTGTAAAAAAAAAAAATCAATAAAATATACTTAAAAAAAAAATAAAAAAGAAAGAAAGAAAAGGTCAGAGACCATTCCATGCCAGGACTCAGACAGAGGAGCAGGTGGCCGGGGGTCGCCAAGAGGTTAAAAACGAGCGCCGGCCGGGATCTGCCCAGGAGCAATCCGCCCAGGAGCCAGCCTCCCGCGCACCGAGGTCAGAGCGGAGCTCAGGGCCCTGTCAGAGGCGGGCTCTCCCTGGCAGACTGTCCAGTGGGCGGTTCGAAACGAGGTCGGCAGGACGTGTATGGGGGGGGGGGGGGCTGCCCCAGGAACCTCTGGATGTCCGCGGGCCGGAGCTCCCCAAGGATGCGCACCCATAAGCACCCTGGGGTTCTGACCCCCCGCGGGGGCGTGCCTGCCCACCGAACCTGAGGGGTCTGCCTCCCCTCCCTGTGCCGTGGGGGCCCCACAAGGCAGACGGGCCGGCGAGGGTCTCCGTCAGCGTCCCTCCAGGGAGCAAAGCCGCTCGTAGGGGCGTGAGGTTGTCCTGTGATGGGGAGAGGGTCCCCCGCAGCACACACGGCGGCCGGTGCGGTGCGGGAGGCGGGGTTCACCGGACAGCGTCTTCCCGCAAACCCACCTGCTGTCTCACCGCCTCCAATCCTGCCTTCTCTCCGCGCCCTCAGCAAACACAGTGACAGGGCCCGTGGCCACTGGATCTTAAAAGATCTTTCCCGGCCAGACTCATGTCTCAGTACCTCTGGGGCCATCAAATGGTAAATCCTCTCTACTCTTTCCTTCTTCATCTTTTTTTTGTCTTTTTATTCATCCTCACCCGAGTATATTTTTTTCCATTGGTTCTTAAGGAGGGTGGAAGGAAGGGGGAGAGACAGAGAGTGTGAGAGAGGCATATCCATCGGTTGCCTTCGGCATACGCCATGAGCCTGCAGTCGAAGCACATTGACTGGAATTGAACCCACAACTCTTCGGTCCCCGGGCTGGTGCTCTAACCACTGAGCAACAGCTTCTCTTCCTTATCTTTAACGAGTTTTTTATTTATTTTATTTTTTACAGAGAGGAAGGGAGAGGGATAGAGAGTTAGAAACATCGATGAGAGAGAGACATCGATCAGCTGCCTCCTGCACACCCCCCACTGGGGTTTGTGCCCGCAACCAAGGTGCATGCCCTTGACCGGAATCGAACTTGGGACCCTTGAGTCTGCAGGCCTATGCTCTGTCCACTGAGCCAAACCAGTTTGGGCTGTCTTTCTTAAAAAAAAATATATATATATTTTTAAAATATATATATTTTGTTGATTTTTTACAGAGAAGAAGGGAGAGAGATAGAGAGCTAGAAACATCGATGAGAGAGAGTCATCGACCAGCTGCCTCCTGCACACCCCCCACCGGGGATGTGCCCATAACCAAGGTGCATGCCCTTGACCGGAATCGAACCCAGGACCCTTCAGTCCACAGGCTGATGCTCTATCCACTGAGCCAAACCGGTTTCAGCTAAAAATATATTTTATTGGTTTCAGAGAAGAAGGGAGAGAGAGAAACCTCAGTGATGAGAGAATTATTGATCGGCTGCCTCCTGCACGCCCCTCCCTGGGGATCGAGCCCACAACCCGGGCCTGTGCCCTGACCGGGAATTGAACCGTGACCTCCTGGTTCATAGGTCAACGCTCCATCAGTGAGCCGTGCCGGCCGGCTGGGCTCCATCTGAGGCTTTACCGGCTATTTTCAGGGTGAACTGCCACGTGTGAGTGGACGCTTTTGCAATGAGCCCAGTAAGGATAACAATAGCAGTAACAGTAGTTTCACATTTTGAGTATTCTCCACGTCAGGAGCGGATGATGCTGCGTGCCCCGGGGCGTTGCTCACTCGGTCTCGGGATGTGCCCACCTCGTGGGCCAGACGTCCAGGGCCTGAGCCTGGCGGGCACGGCTGGCTCTCTGGGGAGGCGGCATGTAAACATGGGAGCTGGGTTCCTGAGGCTGAGGAGCCAGGCTGTGCCTCTTTTAGAATCAGCCCTGTCCCTGAGGGCCCGCTTCTGAGAACGGCCCCCCAGGCGCCCTGCCAGGCTGCATTCTGGGGTGGTGGGGGGTGGAGGGAGGCTTTGGGGGGGGAGGCAGGAAGTCACAGCTCTGCCCCGGGGCTGGGGCTGGGGCTGCGGGAGGGGCCGCCTTGGTGGTGGGAGAATATCTGGTTCCTGGCACTGGGGCAGCTGAGCAGGATCCTCAGCGTGAGAGAAGGGGGTGGATGAGGAGACCAGGAGAGAGACAGGGAGAGAGCGACACACACAGACTTCGAAGCATCTCCTTAGGGAAGGAGATAGAAATCCACAAAATATGCAAAAGGACGCGGGGACCCTGGCAGGTGGGAGCGCCGGCCCAGACACCAGAACGCTAGGGGTTCCAATCCAGGTCAGCATGGACCTAGGTTGTGGGTTCGATTCCTGGTCAGGGTGTATATGGGAGGCAGCCGATCTCTCTCTCTCCCCCTCCCTCCCTCTCTCCCTCTCCCTCTCTCAAATCAATAAACATATCCTTGGTAGGAATTTAAAAAAAAGAAAAAGAAAAAAGGAAGAGAGAGGAGGAGGAGGAGGAAAGGTAGACAACAAAAAACCCAACAGCCCTGGCTGGTTTGGCTCAGTGGATAGAGCACCCGCCTGCGGACCTGAGGGTCCCGGGTTCGATTCTGGTCAAGGGCACATGCCTGGGTTTCGGGCTTGATTCCCAACGGGGGCCATGCGGGAGGCGGCCAATCAATGATTCTCTTTCATCATTGATGTTTCGATCTCCCTCTCCCTTCCTCTCTGAAATCAATACAAATGTTTTTGAAAAATTTATTTTAAAAAAATAAAATAAAACACAACAGACACAAGACTGAGGCACAGACCAACACAGAGATGAGGAGACTGAGAGACAGAGAGGAACAGAGACAAGAGAGAGGCAGAGACGGAGGTCGGAGATGGGGAGATGGGAGAGGTGGGGAGGTGGGGAGATGGGAGAGGTGGGGAGATGCAGGAGAGGGACCACCGGCGGGGTGCCGGGACCCAGCCGCGGGGGGCGGAGCGCGCCCCCTGGTGGCCGCGCTGACCCGCGCCCCCGTCCCCCGCCCGCAGGTGTGGGAGGCGCTGCTGACCCTCATCTTCTTCCCGGTGTGCGTGGTGTTCGCCTGGATGGCGGACAAGCGGCTGCTCTTCTACAAGTACGTGTACAAGCGCTACCGCACCGACCCGCGCAGCGGCATCATCATCGGCGCCGAGGGCGACCCGCCCAAGAGCATCGAGATGGACGGCGCGTTCGTGGGCGCCGAGGCGGCGGGCGAGGCGGGCGGCCCGGGCGCCGGCCCCGCGGAGGCGCGCGAGCTGGACGCCAGCCGCCGCGAGGTCATCCAGATCCTCAAGGACCTGAAGCAGAAGCACCCGGACAAGGACCTGGAGCAGCTGGTGGGCATCGCCAACTACTACGCGCTGCTGCACCAGCAGAAGAGCCGCGCCTTCTACCGCATCCAGGCCACGCGCATGATGACGGGCGCGGGCAACGTGCTGCGGCGCCACGCGGCCGACGCGTCCCGCCGCGCGGGGCCGGCCGACGCCGCGGCCGAGGAGGAGGACGACGGCGCCAGCCGCATCTTCTTCCAGCCCGGCCTGTACCACTGCCTGGAGAACTGCGGCTCCGTGCTGCTGGCCGTGGCCTGCCAGGGCGGCGAGGGCAACAGCACCTTCTACGTGGACTACCGCACGGAGGACGGCTCGGCCAAGGCGGGCTCCGACTACGAGTACAGGTGCGTCCGGGTCCGGGGCAGGTGGGTGCGGGTCCGAGGTCAGGTGGGTGCGGGTCCGGGCGCAGGTGGGTGCGGGTCCGAGGTCAGTTGGGTGCGGGTCCGGGCGCAGGTGGGTGAGGGTCCGGGGGCAGGTGGGTGGGGGGCAGGTGGGTCCGGGAGCAGGTGGGCCCGGGGGCAGGTGGGTGTGGATGCAGGTGGGCCCGGGGGCAGGTGGGTTTGGGGCAGGTGGGTGCGGGGGCAGGTGGGTGTAGGGCAGGTGGGTGCGGGGCAGGTGGGTGTTGGGGCAGGTGGGTGCGGGTGCAGGTAGGCCCAGGGTCAGGTGGGTTTGGGGCAGGTGGGTGCAGGGCAGGTGGGCCCGGGGTCAGGTGGGTTTGGGGCAGATGGGTGCGGGGCAGGTGGGTGTTGGGGCAGGTGGGTGCGGGGGCAGATGGGTGCGGGGCAGGTGGGTCCGGGGCCGGGAGGTGGGGGCTGTGCGAGGGGCCTCCTCTGCGCCCCTGGGGCTCCTGGCTGCTTCCATGCCCATCCTCGCTCTGCTCTGCGGGTTCCATTCCAGGTCGGCACAGACCTGGGTTGTGGGTTCAATTCCTGGTCAGGGCGTGTATAGGAGGCAGCCGATCTCTCTCTCCCTTTCTCTCTCTCTCAAATCAATAAACATATCCTCGGTGGGAGTATGGGCAGGCCTGCAGGATTCATTCCTTCACTCCTTTTTGACAATTTAAATAAAGACCTAGCTGGTTTGGCCCAGTGGATAGAGCATCAGCCTGCGGACTGAAGGGTCCCAGGTTCTATTCTGGTCAAGGGCATGTACCTTGGTTGCGGGCACATCCCCAGTGGGGGTTTTGAAGGAGGCAGCTTATCGATGATTCTCTTTCATCGATGTTTCTAACTCTCTTCCCTCTCCCTTCCTCTGTGTAAAAAAACAATAAAATATATTTTTTTAAAAAGCACATCAGGTGATGTCAGCACCGCGTGGGAATGTGAAGTAGGATAAGAGGGGAGCCATGGTGCCCCAATTGCCCCCAGGTCTTTGGCTCCACCATAAAGCAACCCACCCCTTGTGCCCTACAGAGTTCAACTGCCCTCTTCTCACATCCCTTTGAACAGACCTGGGACCTTCCCTCCTTCAAGCCATTCCTACTGAGCACCTACTGGGTGCCAGGTGCTTTCTTTGCTGGCTCACCATACAAATGCCAGCAAGATCACTGGCAAAACCCGTTTGGCTCAGTGGATAGAGCGTCAGCCTGCGGACTGAAAGGTCCCGGTTTGATTCCAGTCAAGGGCATGTACCTTGGTTATGGGCACATCCCCAGTAGGAGGTGTGCAGGAGGCAGCTGGTTAATGTTTCTCTCTCATCGGATGTTTCTTACTCTCTCTCTCTCTGTAAAAAATCAATAAAATATATATATTTTTTAAATCACTTCCCTGCCCTCCTGTGGCCCACAGAATTCTTTATCTCTTCATGGGTCTGTCCATACCACACTCTTTGGAGAATTGTAGCTTTGCAGTATAGCTGCCGTAGCTCACGGGCGTGCAGGTCTCCCATGGATTCCTAAAATAATCGTACCTGTGGTGTGCCTGCTGTGCCGGAAATGGGCCTGGGCAGCGGAGGCAGCAGCCACTGAAACCCACAAAATCCCTGCCCAAACAGTCAGCGTCCTCACGGGCAATTAGGGAGAGACGGGCCATTAGGAACCACACGCCGGATACACAGAAACGCCAGGAAGTGGCAAGAGCCATGAAGGAAACCGAGGCAGAGGAGGGGAGAGAGTGTTGGTGGCTGAGCTCCGCACCGGTCCCATCTGCTCTCCATCTGCCACCCCTCCCTCCCACCCTCTCCCTGAACCAGTCAAAGGTCGCTGGTCCCGCCATCCCACACAGCCAGTCCCCCGCGCAGATTCACGAATCGCTCAGCTCTGTTGTGCATTCCTCTCTGGCTTTAATTTTAAAAAAAATATATTTTATTGGTTTTTTTACAGAGAGGAAGGGAGAGGGACAGAGAGTCAGAAACATCGATAAGAGAGAAACATCAGTCAGCTACCTCCTGCACACCCCCTACTGGGGATGTGCCTGCAACCAAGGTACATGCCCTTGACCAGAATCAAACCTGGGACCCTTCAGTCCGCAGGCCGACGCTCTATCCACTGAGCCACACCGGTTAGGGCCCCCTCAGTATTATTTGTTTAATGCCTGTTGTCCCGTGGCACTGCCCCCTCCTCCGGGAAGCCTGCCCTGACTCCCTCTGCCCCCGTTGTTGACCGCCCGCCCTTGCCCCTCTCCTCCCGCCCCTCCGCTGCAGCGAGGGCACGCTGGTGTTCAAGCCGGGCGAGACGCTGAAGGAGCTGCGCATCGGCATCATCGACGACGACATCTTCGAGGAGGACGAGCACTTCTTCGTGCGGCTGCTGAACCTGCGCGTGGGCGACGCGCAGGGCATGTTCGAGCCCGACGGCGGCGGGCGGCCCAAGGGGCGGCTGGTGGCGCCGCTGCTGGCCACGGTCACCATCCTGGACGACGACCACGCGGGCATCTTCTCCTTCCAGGACCGCCTGCTGCACGTGAGCGAGTGCATGGGCACCGTGGACGTGCGCGTGGTGCGCAGCTCCGGCGCGCGCGGCACCGTGCGCCTCCCCTACCGCACGGTGGACGGCACGGCGCGCGGCGGCGGCGTGCACTACGAGGACGCGTGCGGCGAGCTCGAGTTCGGCGACGACGAGACCATGTGAGCGCGCGTGCGCGGGGCCCGGGCCCCGGGAGGGGGCGGGGCCTTCTGGGGGAGGGGCCTGTTGAAGGGGGCGGAGCCCTGGCCAGGAACGGGGAATGAGTGGGTGGGCCTGGTGGTGGGCGGGGCCTGATGGAGGAGGCGGGTCCTTGCCCGGGAACGGGGAATGAGTGGGTGGGCCTGGTGGTGGGCGGGGTGTGGTGGTGGGAATGGGCGTGGTCTGGTGATGGGCAGGGCCTAGGAAGGTCCTCCCACCTCTGTGCCTGGGCCTCACCCAGCTTCTCACCTTTCTTTTTTTTTTTTTTTTTAAAATATATTTTATTGATTTTTTACAGAGAGGAAGGGAGAGAGATAGAGAATTAGAAACATCGATGAGAGAGAGAAACATTGATCAGCTGCCTCTTGCACCCCCCACACTGGGGATGTGCCCACAACCGAGGTACATGCCCTTGCCGAGAATGGAACCTGGGACCTTCCAGTCCGCAGGCCGATGCTCTATCCACTGAGACAAACCGGTTTCGGCCCACCTTCTCACCTTTCTCCACCTCTCCCCTATGCGCCTCTGCCGTATCTCCCTCCTACAACCACCCCCTGAGTCTCTGCTAATCTCTAGATCTCTGTCCACAGTATCCTGCTCTCTGGCCGTGTTATGTTTCAGGAATGAGTTCTCCATGCCTTTCCATCGTTCTGTCTGTCTGGCTTGGGTTGAGAACTTGGGTTTAGGGGCTCAGAGCGCCATGCGTGGAGGGGAGAGAGTGCAAGAAGAGACAGGCAGACAGACATGGAAAGGAAAGATCTGGGAACAGAGAGAGGGGCCGGGTCGGGAGAGGGGAGGGAGGAAAAGGGATGGGATGGCATGGCCACGGTGATAGGAAGGGAGGTGGGCGGGGCCTGGGAGAAACTGGTTGGTTTGGGGAGAAGTTGGGACTGGGGGAGGGGGGGAGGGTCAGAGAAGAGTAGGAGAAGGGCAGAGCGTATGGAGGCTGCACTGGGAGTGGGTGGAGCTGGAGTGCGGCCTGCGGAGACGAGCGGAGGGTCCGGCGGAAGCGGGAAGAGGATGAAAGGGAGGGCGAGTCTGTGGGATGGAACTAGGGCCTAAGGCACGGGTGGAGTCTGGGTAGGGACATGAGGAAATAGACCTGGACAGCGGGAGTGGGCGATCTAAGGAGATGGGGAGTAGGTGGCCCCTGGGGAGACGAGAGCCCTAAGGGAAATATGGGCACCGCTTTGGGAAAAGACTGAGTAGCAATATGGGGTGGGGGGCAAGGCCTGGGAAACTGGGGGGCTGGAGTCTGGGGAGTTGGGCTGGGTGCACTGGCGTACATCTGTAGACACAACCAGCACACACACACACACACACACACAGTCACAGAATGTCACAGACAGGCATGTTGAAACAGGGCTGCTGTGACGCCCAGACACAGGCCACACAGGCCTGACACAGATGCCCAGGCTCCCCGGTGGGTGCTTGCAGCCGCACCTCCCCCACCCGCCTGCCTGGGCTGCAGCCCGCCTGTCCCCCTGTGCCCGCTGCCTTCCGCCGCCCCCGCACGCCCGTCTGTCTCCCTCCGCCTGCCGCCCACGCTCCTCCACCGCGCAGAGCCCCCACCGCGCTCCTTCCCCTCCTCCTCCTCCCCCCACCTCCGTGCCTGGGCCTCGCCCAGCTTCTCACCTTTCTCCACCTCTCCCCCCGCCTCTCCCCTGTGCGCCCCTGCGGCCTCTCCCTCCCGCAGCCTCCCCCTGGGTCTCCGCTAATCTCCAGATCTCTGTCCTCAGTATCCAGCTCTCTGGCCGGGTTATGTTTCAGGAATGAGTTCCCTGTGCCTTTCCATCGTTCTGTCTGTCGGGCTCAGGTTGAGAACTCGGGCTTAGGGGCTCAGAGCACCATGCGTGGAGGGGAGAATGCAAGAAGAGACAGACAGACAGATACTCAGAGATAGAGGAGATGTGGAGAAAGAGGTAGAGATAGGGAGAGGCAGAGCCAGGGTCTCAGAGTCAGAGAGAGAAAGAGGCAGACAGAAAAGAGACACAGAGAGCATGAGAGAGACAGAAGCTTAGAGACAACGCGAGAAGGAAACTGAGAGACAGAGACACAGCAAGGGAGCCCTGGCCAGTGTGGCTCAGTTGGTTGAGCGTTGCCCCCTGCACCAAAAGGTTGCCGGTTCAGTTCCCAGGGGTTTGATTCCTGATTCCTGGTGGGAATGTCTGTCAGACCAACGTTTCTATCTCTCTCTCTCTCCACCTCTCCTTTCCTCTCTCTCTCTAAAATCAATAAAAACATTTGTTTTTAAAAGGAGAGGGAGCCGAAGCTGGTTTGGCTCAGTGGTAGAGCGTTGGTCTGTGGACTGAAGGGTCCCGGGTTCGATTCCGGTCAAGGGCATGTACATTGCTTGCGGGCACATCCCCGGTAGGGGGTATGCAGGAGGCAGCTAGTCGATGTTTCTCTCTCATCGACGTTTCTAACTCTCTATCCCTCTCTCTTCCTCTCTGTGAATAAATCAATAAAAAATATATTTAAAAAAATAAAATAAAAGGAGAGGGAGAGGGAGAGATTGAGAGACTGAGGTGGCTGAAGGGAGAGATTGGGGGAGATGAGAGATCATCTGAATGAGCACCTCAGAAGGACTCGGGGAAGGAGAGGTCCAGGGGAAGCCACAGAGAAAAAAAAAACAAAACAAAGAGGCCAGGTAGCAAGAGACACCAGGAAGCAGCGTGAGAACGGAATGGGTCTGCGATCAGAGGCCACCGTGGGCGGGAGCGTGCGTTTCCAGGAAACAGGAGGGCAGGCAGGAGGGGGATGGAAAGTCAGGCTTGATCTCAGGAAGCCCTGCCCTCGTCTCGCTCCAGTCCCTCTCGCTGTCCCCACCAGCTGGGTTTCTCCTCCTGGGTCCCCCGAGGCCGTGCCTGTCAAGGCGCCAGCTGGTGTCCGTGTCACTGCGCGTCAGTCACTGCCTGTCGGTGGATCATGGCGTGTCTCTGAGAGTGAGCGCCGCCCCTGTGTGTGTGTGTGTGTGTGTGTGTGTGTGTGTGTCCCTGTCGGCGTGTCACACTGCCAGCAGCTGTCTGCGTGGGTCAGGGTGCGTGAGGGGCGTATGTCAGCTGCTCCTGCTCCTTGGCAAGGTGCTTCAGCACCGCGGACAGCTCCCGGCCCACTCCTGAGTTGGGGGCCGGCCATTCTTTCCACCCACAGGAAAGTTAAAATAATCCTGAGAGGAGGAGAGGGTGGAGGTAGGCCCATGTCCCCACACGACTGCTCTGTGTGTGTGTGTGTGTGTGTGTGCATGGGTGTCACAGCGACGTGTGCATTTGTGCGTTGAGATGGGTCTGCCGTGTGCTGAGATGGGCCTGCTGAGACCCTTTTGCTTGAGCTTCGTTGGCTTCGCCGTCCCACTCTGCGAGCACTGAGAAACCCAGGCAGAGAGAGAGAACGGATAAAGAAAGGCAGAGAGCTGGGGAGAGACTGAGCCAGAGAGGGTCGCAGCTAGAGACAGGGGACAGAGACGGAGAAGTAGAGACATCGGGAGGCGGAGAGATGGGCAGAGGGCCCGGGAGACTGGAGAGATGCAGAGATGCAGAGAGAGAAAGACAGGAAAGGAAAACAGAACCAAAAGGCATGACCAGCGGGATCTACGGAGGCAGGGGGGGTCTGCAGGTTGGCCGTGCCGCCGCCGCGGCTGTGGCGGGGGCGTCGTGGGAAGGGGCATCTGGTCCCCGAGAGAGACGCTGCCGCCGCTCGCGCAGGGGAGGGCTGCCGGGCGGGATGGCGTGCGGGCGGGGGCCGTGTGATTGGCGGCGCTTCCTCTTCTGGGTGACTGTGTGGGCCCGTGTTTGTGTTTCTGGGTTCTGGGCCGGGCCTTGTGGTTCCTGCCGCCGGGTGCACTGCCGGGGGCGGCGTGTGGGTTTTCTGGGGCTGTGGGTCTCTGGGATGGAGGGGGCTGTGTGCGCCTGAAGGGGAGGTATGGCTTCGGTCGCCTCCTCCCTGGCCACACCCCGGTTACCATAGCAGCGGGGATGCTGAGGAAATCCATGAGCGCTCGGCTAGCCTTTCAGACGTATGCGGGACAGAAGGCAAGAAGCCGGCGGTCTCTTGGGCTGAGGGATTCCAGTGAACAGAGGCCTGTGGAAGGTGCCCCCTCCTTGGCGTTGGGCAGTCCGCAGAGAACGGAAACGCACAGGGATACCTGCCCTGCGGGAACTTGCATTTTAGTGCCAGGGGACACGTGGGCAAAGGATAAAGGAAATAAACGCACACGGTGGACGGTGTGCTGGGACACAGTTAGGGAAGGTGGGGGCGGGCAGGGGTGGAATTCAGTATTAAAGGAGATGGTGGGAATAGGCCTCATTGGACAAGAAGGTGGGGCTGGCCCGTGTTGCTCAATGGTTGGGTGTTGACCTATGAACGCAGGAGGTCATGGTTTGATTCCAGGTCAGGGCACATGCCTGGTTGCGGGCTCAATCCCCATGGTAGGGTATGCAGGGGGCTACCAATCAATGGTGCTTTCTCACCATTGATGTTTCTCTCCCTCCATCTCTCTCTCTATATATATATATATATATATATCTCTCTTTGTCTCTCTCTTTCTCTCTCCTTCCCCTCTGAAATCAATAAAGAAAATATATATTTAAAAAAAGGAAAGAAAATAAAGCCATAATTAGTTTGGCTCAGTGGATACAGCGTCGGTCTATGGACTGAAGGGTCCCGGGTTCGATTCCGGTCAAGGGCATGTACCTTAGTTGCAGGCACATCCTGGAGGGGCATGCAGGAGGCAGCTGAATTGATGTTTTCTCTCTCATCGATGTTCCTAATTATCACTCTGCCTTCCTCTCTGTAAAAAATCAATACAAAGGGTTTTTTTTAAGAAAAGGAAAGAAAAAGAAGGTAGAGTTAGATAACTTGAGGAGCGAGGGAGTGAGCCTGGAGGGACAGCGTTCTCGGTGGGAGGCACAGCCCTGTAAAGGCCTTGCGGCCTGCGCGGGCCTGGTTGTCCAAGGGACAGTGAGAAGCTGGTGTGGCTGGAGTGAATGAGCTGGGGAGGGGGTGGGGCCAGAAAGGGAGCAAGGACCCCGTGGCCGTTCGGACTCTGGCCTTGGTCCTGGTGGAGAGGGGTCCTCCTGAACGCCCTGAGCAGAAGAAGGCTCGACCTCACTTAGGTTGTATGGGACACCCCCTGACGCTCTTTAATAACCCTCAGCTTCCTCGGCTGTTTCCGGGATTGTGCCTGCCAATGGGGATAATAAGAGACTGAGAGAACCCAAACCGGTGTGGCTCAGTGGATAGAGCTTCGGCCTGCAGACTGAAAAGGTCCCAGGTTCGATTCCCGTCGAGGGCATGTGCCTTAGTTGCGGGCACATCCCCAGTAGGTGGTGTGCAGGAGGCAGCTGGTCAATGATTCTCTCTCATCGATGTTTCTAGCTCTCTATCCCTCTCCCTTCCTCTCTGTAAAAAAGTCAATAAAATATACATTTTTTTTTTTTTTGAGAGAGAGATAGAGAGAGAGAGGGAGGGCCTTCCTCTGAGGATGGCTGTGGGACTAGGTGAGATGACAGGACCTTGGACAGAGCGGGGCTCCGGGAACGGGGTGGCTGAGGGGAGTCATCGGTGGCTCGGGGAGGGGCCTCACGCCGGGTGTCCTGCTTCCCCCGCCCAGGAAAACCCTGCAGGTGAAGATCGTGGACGACGAGGAATACGAGAAAAAGGACAATTTCTTCATCGAGCTGGGCCAGCCGCAGTGGCTCAAGCGAGGGATTTCAGGTGAGGGGTGAGGGGTGAGGGGTGAGGGGCGGGCTGTGGGAGAGAGAAAAGGTCCAGGGTGCGGGGACCCTTGGGGGGGGGTCAGCTGTGGGTGCTCCTTCAAACTCATGGATCTGAGCTTCCCAGGGAAGCGGTCTCACTCTCTCTCTGTCTGTCTCTCCCCAGCTCTGCTGCTCAATCAAGGTGAGTGGAGTTACCTCCTGGCTTTCCTGGAAAGGGGGTCCCTGCCGGGGGCATCAGGGAGGGTCAGGGCCTCAAACCGCTCTTCCAGGGGAGGTTTGAGGCCGGTGGAAGGTGAGGTAAAAGTTAGACTTTGAGTTGGTAGGGCCAGCTGAGTTTGGGGTTATAGCTCGGGGTTCAGAGGCCGAGATTGTTCTGTTTGTAGTTAAGGTCAGAGGGGGGGCGGAGTAAGTCATAGGATCCAAACTGGGTCTGCGGTGAGGACCGAGGGAGTCAGGCTTGGGGTTCATCAGGATCAGGACTTAGGACTTGAGACCAGGATTCAGACTTGGTCAAGGTTAGAGTTGAGATGGAAGCTGGTCTTCAGATTGGTGAGTAAAATTAGGGTCAGGGTCCAAGAGTGGAGGCTAGGTTCAGTGACTTGGAGGTGGTGAGAGGATAGAATTGGCGTTTGGGGTTATGGTGAAGGCTGGACTAAAGACTGTAATGGTCAGGGTAAGTAATACCAGCTGCTGTAACAAATAGGCCCCGAATCCCAGGAGATGAACACAAAAGTCATTCCTTGCTCAGGCGAAGTTTTCTGAGAGTGTGGGTGGCTTTCCTCAGAGGGGTAGGGTGGTTGGTGCTTGGCTTGGAGCAAAGGATCAACACACTTTGGGGAGATAAATGAATCCAGGGGCAGCCATAGGAGTCAAGGTCCTAGATCTTTACTGAATCACCCTTCTTTCCACACTCGCTCAGCCACACTCTAGGATGTTTTCAGAGCTTTGGTAGAGAGACCAGACCTCCTCCCTCAAGAGTGGTGATGATGTCCGTGATAATAATAATAATTTTTAAAAAGTAGCTTTTCTGACTATCATGTGCCAAGCACTGTTCTAAACACTTCACATGAATTAATTCTTTTCTTTAACTCTTACAATTACCCCATGAAGTAGGTGTTATCCTTGTGTCCATTGTATAGATATGAACACTGAGGCACAGAGAGGCTAAAGCATTGCCCAAGGGCACACAGTGCCCACCTCAGAGCCCACCGCCGGAACCTTGTGGGTCAGCCATGGGAACTGGGGCAGGTGATGGTCAGATAGGAGGCTGGGCCAGGCTGGAGGGGTGTCACCGGGTGGCTCTCCAGAGGACACAGGCAGGGAAGGCATCACGGGCCCCATTAGGCAGGCCTCCCTGGAGTCTAACTCCCACCCCTTGTGCTGCTGCAGGGGATGGGGACAGGAAGCTGACGGCCGAGGAGGAGGAGGCTCGGAGGATAGCAGAGATGGGCAAGCCAGTTCTCGGGGAAAACTGCCGGCTGGAGGTCATCATTGAAGAGTCGTATGATTTTAAGGTGATTGTCTGGGGCCTCGCTTTGCTGGAGTTTTGCCTGAGTAGTTTCCTCGGAGAGAGTCTAAGAGAGGATCGGCTGTGAGGGTTCCGAGAGAGGGGCCACCAGGGGTCCACAGCCCCCATCCAGGTCCCTCCGTCAGCACCATGGACAGCACACGCCTCCCTTTTCCCTTTTGCTACCGTGTTTCCCCGAAAATAAGACATCCTCCGAAAATAAGACCTACTTACAGGTTTTCTTCTGAGTGAAATATAAGGCATCCCCCAGAAAATAAGGCCCTCCCCTAGGCTAAACATGAGAGATTTGGTCCACTGATTCTGAAAGAAATGGAGTCACAAGAAATTCACCAGGAAATTCAGGAATTGGATTGTTATGACGATGTTCCAGAAGATGATGACATGATTGTCCTTGAATAAATGAGTAAATTCTTGATACTGTAGGATTCACAGCTTGTCTGGTTTGTGTTGACAACCACCGTACTACCGTACTGTATACAGGTAATAAATTTCCTTTATTTTCATTTAACAATAAATGTGTACCGTATTCTTCTTCATGGAAAAATAAGACATCCCCTGAAAATAAGACCTAGCGCATCTTTGGGAGCAAAAATTAATATAAGACACTGTCTTATTTTCGGGGAAACAGGGTAGTAGCACTGGGGCATGGAAGGTCGGGGACCCTTGAGCTCGGGGTGCGGGGCCCCAACCCCAGTCCCCCTCATTGGGCAGCCTTGGGTGATGGTGGACAACAATCTCTCTCCCACCCTTTCATCCCCAGAACACGGTGGATAAGCTCATCAAGAAAACGAACTTGGCTTTGGTGATTGGGACCCATTCGTGGAGGGAGCAGTTTTTGGAGGCAATTACGGTGAGCGCAGGTAAGTGGTGAGGAAGAAGGGAGAGAGAAGAGGGAGGGGTGGGGCGGGCAGAGAGAGAGATGCAGAAAGAAATGAGCGGAAAGACAGAGAGAGGGAAAGAGAGACAAGGAGAGAAAGACAGAGAGAGAAAGAAAAGAACAGGAAAGACACTGCGAGGGACAGACAAAAAGAAAAGACAAAGATCAGAGACAAACGAGAGACAGGCACTCAAAGAGACTCGCCAGAGAAAGACAGAGGCAGAAGAAATGAGAGCAACTAGAGAATGAAGTCAGTAAACGGCAGGGGTCAGGGAGGGGCAGACAGACCCGGAGAGAAAGGCGGACAGAGACAGAGGGGCAGGCGAGGTCCCGCCCAGGCTTTCGCCTGGAGATTGGAGGGTGGAAACAGGTTAAAAGGCCTGCCCGCCCCAGATAGAGCCTGGGCTGCTCTGTTGCCATGGAGACAGTCACCACAGCACCCAGCGACACCCTCCCTGTAAGGTTTCCACCCGCCTTAGGCCTCAGACGGTTTCCTACTGCCCCCCTGTGGCCACGGACACTAGGACACTTGGGTCCCAGCCGGTGGTACACATTGGGGAAACAGAGACCCCCGAGGAAGAGGGGGGACTGGCCTGAAGTCCCACGGGGAACCCAGAAAGAGCTGCGGAGGAGCTCAGGGTGATGGCGGACAACACAGTACCAGTGTTCCAGCAGGGGGGCCTAGCCAGGGAACCGGAACACAAGAATTGTGGTCGGAAAGAAGCCGGTCGGAGGTGGGATCCAGAAACACCGGGCTTTGGGGAAAGAGAAGCAGCGGGCAGCAGGCCAAGAACTCAGAAATGAAGGGGTGTCTCCCACCGAGGCCACATTCTGGGACATCTACTTCTCAGGGACCCCTGGACCCGACCCTGTAGATGGGGACAGAGATGACCAGGACAGCTCAGGCCCTGCCCCTGGGGAGCTCACAGTCCCGTGTGGGAGGCAGGCCTGTCACCAGAGTGACACCCCAGGGTGGGCAGGGGCCCTCCGGGAGCTGCGGGGGGGTGGGGGGGGGCTTGCTAAGGTGGAAGGTCGGGAGAGCTTCCTGGAGGAGGAGGCTTCTGAGCTGTGTCTTCGGATGCAAACAGGAGTGTGTCCTCTGTGCCTTGGCCTGAGCCCTGTCTCCCTGTGGCCAGTGAGGGGTACGCTCGGTGGCAAATAACAGACAACTGGGCCGCAAGTGGCTTAAGAGCACTGAGTTTCTTTTTCTCATGGGAGGGAAAAAAACAAAAACAAAAAAACCAGCAGGAGGCAAGTTAGCAGCAGCTTTGTAATGTCATTCAACCCCCAGGCCATGTCTTTATTTCTCCGCTTCTGCTTCCTGCTTGCAAATCCGCTGCGGCCCCTCCAGGCATCGAGTCTGTATTCCAGGCAGGAAGAGAGGGAGCAGGAGGTCAGGGGCAGTATGCCTGTCCAGTGTGAGTTCCCAGTTCCATTCAACTTGGGGTCGCAGCAAAAACCCCCTTCTTTGAGAGGTAACGTGCAGAACCAGAAAACCACACACACACACAACCACTTAACGAAGCATTTATAAATTCAAGCGTTTGTTTCCTTAACAAGCCGAGTGGCTCAACCTGGGGAAGGAACAATTGACCCGAATCCCGGAGCCCGCCCAGCTCTCGTGGCCTCCACGGCGGGGCCACGGGGCTGCCCCACCGGAAGTGGCTTCGTCACGTGGTGGCCGCCTGCCTTTCACTCCCCGACTTGTTCTGAGTGACCGGCGGGTCAGGGGTCACGGGGTCTCTCAGCAGCAGCCTTCCAGATGTTGTGCTTGGCACGCTCGTGTGCTCGTTGCTCTTCATTCATTGCTTTGTGCTCGTCAGTGTAGGGGGGTTGGGGGGTGGACAACTTGGCATTTGTGCCTTCCCATCACACAAGTCACTCACTGCAGGTCAAAAGCGGGTCGGTGTTGGTCGCCATAGCGGACACCAACGACTCTTAAGAATGAGGCGTCTTCGAAAGGCTTAGAAGGCACATCCACAACACACCGCCCCTGTCAGGAAAGCTAGAGCTTTCCAGAAACCCTCTGTTTGGGCCTCCTTGCCAGACTGGGTCACTTGGCCGCTGCTGCAAGGGATTCTGGGAAAGCAAGTATTTAGCTTAGGGCTACTAGCTGCAAGGGATTCTGGGGAAGTGACTGTTAGCTGGATACGTGGCTCTCTCTACCTGCAAGGGATTTTGGGAAATCAAGCATGTAGCTGCTCTTAGCTGCAACGAATCAAAGAAACTGAACACCTCTTCCTGCAGATTACACCTGTCTACCTGAGAATGTTTCTACATGGCTGTCGAGTAGCTGTAAAGGGATGTGGCCACGCCTAGCAGCAAAGGATCCTGGGAAGCTGGATATTTTTAACTGGGCATGTGGCCTCCTGGAACCTAAAGGGATTCTGGGAAAGTAAACACTTTTTTTACCTAACATTGGGTCTAACGTTCTCTTAGCTGCAAGGGATCCTGGGAAAGTATTGTTATTAGCTTCTAACATGGACACACCTAGCTTCAAGGGATCCTGGGAGAGCGATTCATTTTACGGGACCGGAACAGAGTGTGGCTGCAGGCGAGGAAGGGGGCATGGGTGTGTATTGCCCCAGCTGGGTCGTGTGCCCACAGGGGACGAGGAGGAGGAGGAGGACGGGTCCCGGGAGGAGCGGCTGCCTTCGTGCTTTGACTACGTCATGCACTTCCTGACGGTGTTCTGGAAGGTGCTGTTCGCCTGCGTGCCCCCCACTGAGTACTGCCACGGCTGGGCCTGCTTCGGCGTCTGCATCCTGGTCATCGGCCTGCTCACCGCCCTCATCGGGGACCTTGCCTCCCACTTTGGCTGCACCGTGGGCCTCAAGGACTCCGTCAACGCCGTGGTCTTCGTGGCCCTGGGCACCTCCATCCCCGGTAACCCTCCGGGGGGCGCTGGGGGGCGAGGGTCCCGGAGACGCTGGGCAGGGAGGCCTAAGAGAAAGGTCCTGCAGAAATAGGCTGATAGAACCATCCAGAACACATGGGGCAGGTCCCAGAGGAATATCCTGGGGGATAATAGACACAGTGTTGGGGGGGGGGGGCGATTCACTGTGAGTGGAGTGCCCTGTAGAACGCAGGAGGCCTGATGGATGATGGGCTCCATAGAAACGGGATGATAGTTTCTCCTCTCCGCCCCCCACCCCTGCCAAGAAACCAGCTAGACCCATGTTGCTGGGCATGATGGGAACCAGGCCAGTGAGTTGTTGTTGTTTTTTTTATATATATTTTATTGATTTTTTACAGAGAGGAAGGGAGAGGGATAGAGAGCTAGAAACGTCGATGAGAGAGAAACATCGACCAGCTGCCTCCTGCACACCCCCTACTGGGGATGTGCCCGCAACCAACGTACATGCCCCTGACCGGAATCGAACCTGGAACCTTTCAGTCCGCAGACCGATGCTCTACCACTGAGGCAAACCGGTTTCGGCCAGGCCAGTGAGTTTTGAAGCTTTCAGGAAGATGAGGGAGCGAGAAGAAACCAGAGGGTGGAGGCGGCAGAGGCACCCTACAAATAAGATAGCGGGGTTTCAGAGACCGTCACTTATGTCCCATTACAACGCAGTGCCGTGACCCCCTCTCCCCAAATAAACCCGGGTGAGAGTCCTTACAAACGGGGTGTCCGGGGCTGGCGTTCCTGCAGGAGCAGGGAGGCCCTGTGGGGGGGAGGCCGGACCCTTTGTTTCCCCGTCGCTGTGGTCAGCAGCCAGGGGTCCGAGGAAAGCAGCCCTTGGGACATGTCGGCCTTGCCAGCCTGCCCTCCGGACCAGAGGCCCACGTTATTAGCAGGATGTCCGGGAACGGGTGGAGCCACAGAAGCCAGGCCCTTGCTAGACAGAAACCACGTGGGGAACTGACAGGAAAGGGTTGCATGGGGTGGAGCCTGGCACTTATCTTACCCGGCCTGGTGGCCATGGGCTGATTGGGCTCGCGGGGAGCAGGCAGCGGGTCACGGGAAGCAGAGTGGATCCCACAAAAATCAGGCCGTGAGTCCCTCAAAGCGGGCCGAGGTCCACAGGAAAAAGATGAATCACATGGAAAGCAGGCAGTGGCCCGGCCCGGTCGGCGTGGCTCCGTGGTTGAGCATCCACCTGTGAACCAGGAGCTCATGGTTCCATTCCCCTTTCCCCATCAGGGCACATGCTGGGGTTGTGGGCTTCATCCCCCATAGGGGGCGTCCCAGAGGCAGCCCATCAATGATCCTCTCATCATTGATGCTTCTGTCTCTCCCTCTCCCTTCCTCTCTGACATCAATAAAAAATATATTTTTTTTTTTTAAAAAAGAAAGAAAGCAGGCAGTGGATCCCAGTGAATGTAGGCAAGTCCCATAGAAAGCAGGGAGCGAGTCCCACAGAAATGAGGCAGCGAGTTCTACAGAAAGCAGGCGTCTGGTCCTGTAGAGCAGGCGTAGCGATGATGGATGATGGCGATGGATGATGGATGATGTCGAGGGACTTCCCTCTTGGGTGGGATCAGGGCCTCAGGCCCTTGCCCGCCGCAGGGTGCCCAGGGCTGTAGGGTGCCCAGGCCTGCAGGGGAGAGGCGGGGCCGGCGCCTCCCGGGTCTGGATCGCAGGCCGCGGGGAGGATGTGGGTCTGAGGGGACCCGGGCGAGGGGACAGGTGGGCGCCAGGGCTGGGGTGACCCGCGCGTGTCTCTGCTCGCAGACACCTTCGCCAGCAAGGTGGCGGCGCTGCAGGACCAGTGCGCGGACGCGTCCATCGGCAACGTGACGGGCTCCAACGCGGTGAACGTGTTCCTGGGCCTGGGCGTGGCCTGGTCGGTGGCCGCCGTGTACTGGGCGGTGCAGGGCCGCCCCTTCGAGGTGCGCACCGGCACGCTGGCCTTCTCCGTCACGCTCTTCACCGTCTTCGCCTTCGTGGGCATCGCCGTGCTGCTGTACCGGCGCCGGCCGCACATCGGCGGCGAGCTGGGCGGCCCGCGCGGCCCCAAGATCGCCACCACCGCGCTCTTCCTGGGCCTCTGGTTCCTCTACATCCTCTTCGCCAGCCTCGAGGCCTACTGCCACATCCGGGGCTTCTAGCGCCCCCAGACTGGGCTCCCCCGCCCCCCAGACGGCCACACCCGCGCTCCCCCCAGGCGGCCTCTTGCCTGGGACTCAGCCTCCCTGCCTCCTGGGACTCCACCTCCCCGGCCCACGTGGCCCCGCCCCGCCCTCGCCAGCCTCCCAGGTCCTCCTCCCATTGGCTACCCCCTCCAGCCTGGCCACGCCCCTGGGGAGGGGCCGCGTCCAGGCCACGCCCCCGATGACCATGCCCAGACATCCAGCCCAGACTTGCACTGAGGACCCCCCAAGGGGAAGCGCCTCGGAACTCCGCCCTCCCAGGGGCCCCGGAAGGAGGCTGATGCACCCCCAGGATACCCAGGATCTCAGCCATGTCTCTGCCCCTCAGGGAGCGCCATTCAGCCCCCAGGACAGGGGGGAGGGCCGGCGGGGCGTGCATCAGGGGGCACACACCTCCCTGGTTTCTCGCTCAGGCCCTTGGGAGAAGGGAGGGAGCAGTGGGGTTTCAGAGCTGGGAGGAGGGGCGGGCATATGTGGGACCTGCCACATGCCAGCGCCCTGCTCCCCTCCTGGAGGGGCCCGTGTGTACATAGTGTGCTTGGGGGAGGGGTCGCGGGAGGGTGCATGTCTTGGGGAGAGGGGGTGACCGACTTTCCTTCGGAGAGGGCAGAGACCCCTCCCTCCCCCCAGCCATGAGAACCGACTTTGGGGCGGAGGCCGGGAATCAGAGGGGAGCCCAGCCATTCCGCCCCCCGGACAATCCAGAGGCGCCCTCAGTGCCAGCCGATCCGGGCAGGACCCTCGAGGAGGAGGCCGAGGGCTCCCGCGGACCTACAAGCCAGCACATGCTGCCACATCTCTGCCTGATGGGGAGCAGGGGCGGGTGGGAGGGGGGGCCGGGGATCGGATCGGGGCGGGTATTTTTAACTTCGGGGGCCACCCGTCCGTCGGGAGGCCGCCTGCGTTTTCTTACTGTCGATGTTTCCCCCCGCTCCCCGCGCAGAGGACATACTTGGGGCGTGGGGAGTGCCGCCCCACTTCTTGGGACCCCCCCCAGGATGACCCCGCAGCCCCCCCAGCCTCCGGAACAGCCCGCTTCCCACGGGTTGTTAGCGTCCTGTCGTCCTGTGGTGCCCCGGCCCAGCGTTCCAGGCTGTTACCCACCCCCTTTCTCTCCCAGCTCATCAGCACCAGCCACTGTCTCTTCTCTGTGATTTCTGTAAAAAAGTTGCCATAAAACTTTGAAATTCTGCCTGGGAAACAGCCTTCCCGTGAGAAGTGGGGAGTAGTAGGGGGAGCGGGGGGGGGGGGGGGGGGGCTCATGAGGACTTGGAGTGGGGTTTCCGCAGCGGTGAAGCCGGCGGGTCATCTGGGTTTTTCCAGCGGGGGGGACCCCCCGCCCCCGCCCCATCCTCTGCAGGACACACCCACATGCAACCAGCCACCGAAAAGGTCCACACAGCCGAAACCGGTTTGGCTCAGTGGTAGATCGTCGGTCTGCGGACTGAAAAGTCCCGGGTTCGATTCCAGTCAGGGGCGTGTACATTGATTGCAGGCATATTCCCTGTGGAGGGTGTGCAGGGGGCAGCTGGTCGATGTTTCTCTCTCATCGACGTTTTTAGCTCTCTATCTCTCTCCCTTCCTCTCTGTAAAAAATCAATAAAAAATATATTTTAAAAAAATAAATAAATAAAACAAAAGGTCCACACAGCCAGCCCCACCCCCTTAGCCACGCCCTCACTCCTCGTCCGGAGCTCCCCTAGCCACGCCCCTAATCCATCTGCAACAAAATATTCCCCTGCACAGGGCATCCTGGGAACTCAAATCTTGCCTGAGCAGGAGCTGGGGTTGGTGACGGGGTTTCCCCGGAATAAAGCAAGTCACTTTCTCAGAATGCCGGAATAGGGGGAAGACTGGTGAATCCCTAGCTTTTTCGTGCCAGGGGTTAGCATGAAGGGAATGTGAGGGCGTGGGGGTGGGGAGAGCTCAAAGGGACCAATGATGAGAGATCCCATCGGCCACGCTGAGGGGCTTGGAGCTTGTCCTAAGAGCGAAGGGAGCTTCGGAAGGGATTTCAGTGGGGGCTGAAGTGGGGCAGGCCATTGATATCACATTTACGTTTTTTAAAAATATATATTTTATTGATTTTTTTGCAGAGAGGAAGGGAGAGGGATAGAAAGCTAGAAACATCGATGAGAGAGAAATATCGATCAGCTGCCTCCTGCACACCCTCTACCGGGATGTGCTCGCAACCAAGGTACATGCCCTTGACTGGAATCGAACCTGGGACCCCTCAGTCCGCAGACCGACGCCCTATCCACTGAGCCAAACCGGTTTCGGCCACATTTACGTTTTCACACGTTCCTTCTGGCTACCTGTGAGACTGGAGGCTGGGGGGTCGGGGAGGAGGCAGCCCAGGAGGGCGTCCTGGAGTCGGGTGGTGGGGAGGAAGGTGGGGAGAAGGGGGTGGCTTAGAGAGAGAATGGATATGGCCCTGGCGGGAAAGAGACGGGGCGCTTAGACTAGCGGGGAGAGTTGACGGAAGGGATGGTGACGGTGGACTAGGTTAACAACACAAGAGGACGGGTGCAGTACCCGCGGCTGCCGGTAGAGGGAGCCGTGGCCACCCTGAGCTGGAGGGCGCGAGCGGAGCGCCCTGAACCGCTGAGGCTTTTGCTGGGGCTGGAGAGCACGGACCCACGCCCAGGAGAGAAGGGGGGCAGAGTGATCACCCCAACTTAACTCCTCCACCCACCAGTCTCCGGCTGGAGCCCCCCGTTGGCTCGACTCCAGCAGAAGCCGGAGGTCAGAGCGGGAATAAATAGCCTCACCTGGGGAGTTTTCAGAGGGAGGTCTTTTCTGGGCGGGACCCCGGGCGGGGGGAGGGGAGGGGTGGGAGAACAGGCGGGGAGTTGGGGGGAGGCGCTGGGTGGAGGGGTGCGTGCTGAGGGCGGGATGCCTGTGGGGCGTCCAGAGACCACAGGGAGGGGACACCTGGAGCTCAGGAGGCGGCAGCCTGGAGCGGGGTGTGCGATGTGTGGGCCATGAGGTGTCACCGAGCCTTGGGTGGGGGTGCAGGGTGAGAAGAGGCGCGGGCAGTGCCTGGAGCGGCTCCGACATCTGAGGGGTTCCCTGTCCACAGAGAGGCGGGTGGTGACCTGAGCACGTGAGACCCAGAGAAGAGAAGTGACCCGGGATTTAGGGTGTGAGGAGAGCTGTTGGGTGGGGGGGAGGGAGGGGCGCAGAAGTCAGGCTGGTCCAGAGTGAGAAGGGAGAGGCAGCTGGGGAAACTGAGTCAGGCCATGGAGGCCCCACGTTAGAGGATCTTGAAGGAGCGGGGGCTGCTGGAGGGAGATGGGGCCCCACAGGGCTGTCACCACGGGGGGGGGGCGTGTCAGGTGTGACGCAGCGGGGTGCTGGGTGCCAGGGCGGCCCAGAGAGAGCCCTTGGGTGGCGAGGTTGTGCCCGCAGCAGCTGGGAGGTAGGGAGCCCAGGATGCCAGGCTCCATGCTGAGTTCTCCCAGCCTCAGCCTCTTTCAAACCGCCGCGGCCTAGGCCCGCAGGCAGCTGAGGCTCCGGGAGGCGGAGCGAGAGGACGGGCCGAGATGGGAGACAGTGAGGTCAGGGCGCAGGGATGCGCGGGGCCGGGAGGTGAGTAAGGGCTCGCTCAGTGCCCGGTGCCCCCAGAGCTCGGGATGTGGATGAGATGATGGAAAACCTTACCGATGTCCCCTCACCCCCAAACCTCAGGATCCCCACCCGGAGGAGGGCGGCCAGGGGACTCAGCGTGGCAGGGACTTACATGATTTGCCCCGGGAGGCCGCGTCACAGGAAGGCTTTTCTTTTTTATTTTATTTTATTTTATTTTATTTTAAATATATTTTATTGATTTTTACAGAGAGGAAGAGAGAGGGATAGAGCGTTAGAAAAATCGATGAGAGAGAATCATCGATCAGCTGCCTCTTGCACGCCCCCTACTGGGGATGTGCCCGCAACCAAGGTACATGCCCTTGACCGGAATCGAACCCGGGACCCTTCAGTCCACAGGCCATAGCTCTGTCCACTGAGCCAAACCATTTTTAGAGCAAGTTCACCACTGCCCTGGTCTCTTAGTTTCTTTGTATCTCTACAACTTTTTTTATTTTTTTATTTTTTGTATCTCTACATCTTGAACCATTGTGTGTGTGTGTGTGTGTGTGTGTGTAAAATGCACTTACCATAAAATTTACCATTGTAACTGTTTTCAAGAGCACATTTCAGTAGCATCTTGTCCATTTACGATGTGCACCCCACGTTTTTTTATCTCCCCAAAGTTAGCCCTGAGCCCATTAGTAGTCACTCCCCAGCCTCTGTAGCCACCACTCTGCTTCCTGTCTCGATGGTTTGCCTTTCTGAACCGTTCATAGAATGGAACCCCACAGTAGGTGAGCTTAATGTTTTTTGTGTGTGTGTTTTTAAAAATATTTGTATCGCTTTCAGAGAGGGAGAGGGAGAGATAGAAGCATCAACGGTGAGAGAGAAGCACCGATTGGCTGCTTCCCTCATGCCCCCCACCGGGGATGTGCCCGAGACCTGGGCATGTGCCCTTGGCCGGAATCGAACCCAGGACCCTTCAGTCCTCAGGCGGACACTCCATCCACTGAGCCAAACCGAAGAATAAGTCTCTATCTGTCTATCTATCTATCTAATGCACACCCTAGTGGTTCTGTTTCTCTGGAGAGCCCTCATTCATATGCCATCCAAACCTAAAACACTGAGCATGAGACATGGCGAAGGAGCAGGGAGGAACGAAGCACTGGTCCCCGCCACCTCAGGGTGAGCCTCAGAAACATGAAGCTCTTGCCCTGGCCCAGTGGTTGGCAAACTACGGCTCTCTCAATTCCAAAGATTACAGGCTGCTGTTGTTCCTTGTGATGAAGCCCCTATCCTAGTGGTCGGCAAGCTCATTAGTCAACAGAAGAAGTTTACGTTTAAAAACTGTGGCTCTCAAAAGAAATTTTAATCGTACTGTTGCTATTTGGCTCTGTGGACTAATGAGTTTCCCCGACCGCTGCCCTAAGCTCTCAATTCCTAAGCACCTAAGTGCCTAATCATGTGCCTTACAGAGACCAGCGACCGGAGCGTGGCGAGTGCCCTAAGCCCCGCCCCTTCCCTCCTCCCCTCGAAGGCGTGTTCCCTCTGCACGTGCTGCTGGTCCTGCTCTAAGAGCCCGTGTCCTGGTCCCTGTCCTCTCTCCCCCAACCCCCTGCCCTCTCCCCCAGCCCCTGCCCTCTCTCCCCCAACCCCCTGCCCTCTCCCCCAGCCCCCTGCCCTCTCTCCCTCAGCCCCTGCCCTCTCTCCCTCAGCCCCCTGCCCTCTCCCCCAGCCCCCTGCCCTCTCTCCCCCAGCCCCCTTTCCCTCTCTCCCCCAACCCCCTGCCCTCTCCCCCAGCCCCCTGCCCTCTCTCCCCCAGCCCCCTGCCCTCTCCCCCAGCCCCCTGCCCTCTCCCCCAGCCCCCTGCCCTCTCCCCAGCCCCCTGCCCTCTCTCCCAGCCCCCTGCCCTCTCCCAGCCCCCTGCCCTCTCCCAGCCCCCTGCCCTCTCCCCCACCCCCCTGCCCTCTCCCCAGCCCCCTGCCCTCTCCCAGCCCCCTGCCCTCTCCCCCAGCCCCTGCCCTCTCCCAGCCCCCTGCCCTCTCCCAGCCCCCTGCCCTATCCCAGCCCCCTGCCCTCTCCCCCAATCCCCTGCCCTCTCCCCCAGCCCCCTGCCCTCTCCCCCAGCCCCCTGCCCTCTCTCCCCCAACCCCCTGCCCTCTCCCCCAGCCCCCTGCCCTCTCCCCAGCCCCCTGCCCTCCCCCAGCCCCCTGCCCTCTCCCTGCAATGCTCTCCGCGGAGGTGGAGGGGAGGAACCAGCTCCGAGGACGAGGACGGATTGGAAGGGACAGCTGGGGTCAGGGGAGGAGACCTGCAGGGGGAGGGGAAGAGGAGCAGAGGGGGAGGGGAGGGCCCGGGCGGAAACAAACAGACACGGAGGCCAAAGGAGAAGAGAGAGGCTTGGGAACGGAAGGTGGGGAGGAGGAGAGCGAAATCGAGATGGAAAGGAGTCCCTCCTCCAGCGCCGCCAGCGCTCAGCCCAGGGAGCTGCCGGGGCGCAGAGACACCCCGAGATTCACAGGCGCTGGGCCCCGGGACCGAGCAGAGGAGAGGGGAGAGGGAGGGACAGGGAGACACACACACACACACACACACACACACACACACACACACACGGGCCCAGGGCTGAGCCCAGAGCCGCAGAGCTGGAGAGGGAGGGAGAGACTGAGGTCCCCAGAGACAGAGAGAGACAGAGGGAGTGATGATGAGAGACAAATGGAGGTGTGGACAGAGAGAGCTCCAAAGAGAGACGCAGAGATAGGGAAAGGTGGAAGGAGAGACACAGGAAGCAGACAGATGGACGACACACATGAGAGACAGAGAGAGGAGAGAGAGAGAGAGAGAGAGAGAGAGAGAGAGAGAGAGAGAGAGAGAAGAAAGAGGGGGAGAGAGGGGGGAGAGAGAAAGAGAGAGAGAGGAGAGAGAGAGGAGAGAGAAGAGAGGGGAAGAGAGAGAGAGGAGAGAGAGAGAGAAAGAGAGAGAGAAGAGAGAGGGGGGAGAGAGAAAGGAGAGAGAGAGAGGAGAGAGAGAGGAGAGAGAAGGGGGGGAGAAGGAGCAGGAGGAGAAGTGCAGACACAGGCACAGAGGAGCTGGTGGAGGGGGATGGGGGACAGGAAGGAGGGTCTGGGGGGGGTCATGGCCCACGCCCCTCCCCCGCCGGCAGGCGGTCCTCTGGTGGCCTCTGCCCACCGTGCCTAATGGCATGATTGCCCGGCCGGCGGGCGCAGGCGGCGGTGACAAATGAGCCGCCGGGCGCAGGTGATGGATGGGAAGGGGGGAGGGGGGAGGGGGAGGGGGAGGGGGAGGGGGGAGGGAACCAGATAAACATTTCCTCCTCCTGGAGCCGGGCCAGGCAGGGGGAGGCCTGGCGGGCGGGGGTGAGGGGCAGAGGCAGGGGGGCTGACGCCCAGGGACACGGAGGGGGGACACGAAGGCTGAGAGACAGAGGCCCCCGGAGGGAGAGTGGGGGAGGGGAGGGGGAGAGATGGAGACAGAGAGTGAGGCGTAGAGATGGAGACAGACACGCACAGACAGACAGAAGGAGGCAGAGAGGTGGAGAGAGGGGGGTGCAGGGAGAGCTGAGACAGAGACGGAGCAGACAGACCCTGAGACCGCGACAGAGGCCTGGAGGGCGGGATCCAGGCCCTGGGGGAAGCCCTGAGTGAGGGAGGAGGGACAAGGGGGCGGATGAGAAAGGGGGGAAACTGAGGCAAGAGTGAGCGGCACCAAGAGAGAAGAGGGGAGGGGGCCAGAGCAGGTCCCTGCTCCCCCCCTCAGCTCCTGTAGCCTCTGACAGCAGACCTGGGGGGTCCCTGGTCCCATGAGGGGCTGGGGTCAGCCAGAGGGCCCTCCCCAGGCCACTGAGCGGTCCACAGCCAGCTGGGAGCCCCCCAGATGGATCCATGGAGGTCTCGGTAGGGTGGGCTGGGCCTTCCTCTCTATAAAGCGGGGCGGGGGGGGGCTGGAGGTGAGCCCCCCCAGGCCGTGCTCCTGTGGGAGCCCCTGAAGGCATGCGCACCCCTCCCCCAGAGATAGCCACGGGCCCAGCAAGTACCAGCCCAGGCCTGGGCCCATCGCTCCGCCCCGGACGGACCACTTAAGGTATGGGTGTCGAACTCAATCAGAGAAGGGGCCAAAATCTAAAATCCAGCCTAAATCGCGGGCCGAATGGTTTACTGAACAGTCAAACTGACAATGTCATAAACTGACAGCGGAGTGCAGTGATGACAGCGCGGTGCGGGCCACATTGCAAGGCCTGGCGGACTGGATTTGGCCCCCGGGCCTTGTGTTTGACACATGTGATAAGGGACAGCGAGGCAGAGGGGCTGAGTCAGGGAGGTGGGACGCGTGTCCGCCGCCCGCCCCTCCCCGCCTCCCCCAGTCCCTGGCTTCCCTGCCCACTCTTCTCCCAGACACCCCACTCCT